>NC_052165.1:37697918-38419168 GCF_902713615.1 Scyliorhinus canicula | reverse complement strand
GTCTGTAAATTGCGATTTAAAGATTCAACTTTTGAACATGGTGTGACACAAACAGCATTAATCTGGGGATATAGAATAGCCATTCAGCCCATCGAATCTGCATCAACCCTCTGAAAGAGCATCCTATCTAGGCCCACTCCCCCACCCGATCCCTGTAACCTCAAATGACCTTTGTACACTAAAGGGGCAATTTAGCGTGGCCAATCCACCTAATCTGCACATTTTGGACTGTGGGAGGAAACCAGATCACCAGGGGCAAACTCACGCAGACCCGGAGAGAACATGCAAACTCTACACAGTCGCCCAAGTCACTCGATCAGAATTGAACCCGGGTTCAACCTGAGGCAGCATGCTAACTACTGTGTCATCGTGCCCCCCGTTTGATAGCATAACTGGACAAGTATTCCACAGGCCTGGGTTAATGATTCAGACATCAATCAAATCTCATTACAACAGCTGCTGAATTTAAATATAGTTGACTAAAAAGCTAGTCTCAGAAATGGTAACTGTGAAACTACCAGATTCTGATAAACCCATCTGGTTCACTCATGTCCTTCAGGGAAGGAGATCTGCTGTCTTTACCCAGTTTGGCCTACATGTGATTCCAGACCCATAGCAATGTGGTTACCACTTACCTGCCCTCTGAAACACACAAGAAATAGGAGCAGCAGGAAGCCACAAGGCCCATTGAGCCTGCTCCACCAATTAATATGCTCATGGCAGACCTTGGGCTTCAACTCCATTTTCCCACTCGTTCCCCTGAGTGACCAAAAATTTGTCTACCCCAGCCTGAAATGTATTCAACAATGGAGCATCCACAAACCTCTGGGGTAGAGAATTCCAAAGGTTCACAACCCTTTAAGTGAAGACATTTCTCCTTCTCTCGGTCCTAAATGATCAACCACTTATCCTGAAACTGTTCCTTCGTGTTTTAGGTTCCTTAACCTTCTCCGCATCCATCCTATCAAGTCCCTTCAGAACCTTGTATGTTCCAGATGAGATCATCTCTAAACTCCAGAGAATATAGACCCAATTTATTTTGCCTGTCATTCGAGGGATCAAACTAGTAAGCCTTCACTCTACCGCCTCTAATGAAAGTATATTCCTCCTTAAATATGGAGACCAAAATCCATACAGTACATCAGATGGCCAAGCAAGCTACTCCGTTGTATTAAAACTGCCACAACCTTCACCACATGGACTACAGTGATCGAAGAAGGCAGCTCTTCTCCGCCTTCTCAATTTAGGGATGGCTAGTAAATACTGGCCTTGCCAGTGACACCTACATTCCATGAGTAGATATAAAATAAAGCAATGCACGTGACCATTAAATTCAAGGATCTCAACATCAAGGCTTGAGTGATCAGCTCTCGTAGGTCGTGAAGTTGTACCATTACCAAGGGTGATGCTCCCCCCTAGCCACCATGGTGCTCACCAGTCATGGTAGACCTCATGGGCCAGGAGATACACGGCCGTGAAAGTAGTTGCAGAAGAGAGGCAGGCAGTCGGACCTGATGACCACCTCAACTGCGTACTGCATTTTTGGTTTGAACTTCATAATATTATCCGACCAGGCGTCGAAGTCTGATGACTAGGGGATTTTCACAGTAACTTCATCGGAGTGTTAATGTAAGCCTCCTTGTGACGCTAATACAGATTATTATTATTCCAGTGATCTAAATTCACAATGTGCTATGGGTTGGTGTTTATCCTTTTTGACCCTTAACCTTTATTCTCTCAAGTCACTGTCACATGTGACTGATTGACTTTAAATCCTTTGAACAATGATTTTATCATTATACATAAGCAAATTATCCTAAACAGGAATATATTGTCTATATATTAAAGCTGGATTAGGGCAGCACGGTGGCACAGTGTTTAGCATTGCTGCCTACGGCACTGAGGACCTGGGTTCGAATCCCGGCCCTGGGTCACTGTCCGTGTGGAGTTTGCACGTTCTCCCCGTGTCTGCGTGGGTTTCACCCCCACAACCCAAAGATGTGCAGGATAGGTGGATTGGCCACTCTAAATCGCCCCTTAATTGGAAAAAAAATCATTGGGTACTCTAAAGCTGGATTAATTGTTCAAACCTATGGCTGTGTAACTACCTGACTGGAAAAAGCGACTCACATCAATTTATCTTCACTCCACTTTCGAAATTTGTTTAGTGTCAAAGTAAAGGTTTGCAGTTACTTTGGGAATTAACTCCCACATCACTCCCCCAGTGTCTCAGAATATAAAGGAGGATGGATTATAGCCAAGCCTCAGAAGCAACTCCTTTAGACCAAATTGTCATCAAGCTGTGATTTGAAAAATATATATTTATCCTTGGGATGTGGCCATGATTGGCTAAGCTGACATTTGTTGCCCATCCCTAATTACCCTTGAAGATAGGGGTGGGCCGCTGCTTTGTACCGCTGCAGTCCATGCGGTGGAGATACACCCACAGTGCTAATAGGGAAGGAGTTCCAGGATTTTGGCCCAGCAACAGTGAAGGAACGGTGGTGAGTGACTTGGAGGGGTACTTGCAGGTGTAACGGTCACAGGTTTGGAAGGTGCTGTCTAAAGAGTTTTGGTGAGTTGCTGCAAAGCATCTTGTAGATGGTATACATTGCTGCCATTGTTTGTCGATGGTGGGAGGAGTAAATATTGAAGGTGGTGGGTGGAATGCCTAATCAAGCGGGCTGCTTTGTCCTTGATTATGTGGAGCTCCTTGAGTGTTTTAGAGCTGCACTCATCCAGGCAAGTGGAGAGTATCCCATCACACTCCTGATTTCTGCCTGGTAAGATGGTGGATATGTTTTGGGAAGCCAGGAAGTGAATTACCTGCTGCACAATTCCCAGCCTCTGACCTGTTTTTGTAGTCATGGTATTTTTCTGGCTAGTGGAGTTCAGTTTCTGGTCAATGGTAACACCTCCAGGATGTTGATAATGGGATATTCAGTTCATGGTAATGTCAAGGGGAGATGATTGAATTCCAATCATCAGGAAACATCCTCACTTCTGACCTTGCATTGGAGGGAAGCAGCTGAAGATGGTTGGATGTAAGACTTTGCAAATAAGTTCTTATTAATGTTATTGGCTCTCTTTTTGTATCAACTCCGAGCTTAAAGCATCTTAAAATTAATGTGCATGTATCTGATAGATAAGTTGTGAATTGTTTTCACAATATACAATAGCCTGTGGTGATAGAAACTGACATGAACTAAACATGCAGGTTTTTTTTTAACAATACTTTCAAACAAAGCATATATTGTAGAAACATTTGTGGCATTCCTAATAAGCAAGCAGCATATTGACACATTCATTTTTTAAAAATAATATTTTATTGAGGTATTTGAAAGTTTTTATAACAGTAACATAAACAATGACATCAACGTGGTAAAATAAACATTCCCCCCCCCCCCCCCCCAGCCCAATCTTCACGCACCTCAACCATACAACAATCCGCCCCGCCCTTGGAAAACTGCATCTGCTGACATTTTAATTTTCCACGAGAAAGTCGACAAACGGCTGCCACCTCCAGGTGAACCCTAACATTGACCTCTTAAGGCGAACTTTATTTTCTCGAGACTGAAAAAGCTAGGCATGTTACTAACCCAGGCCTCTACACTCGGGGGTTTCGAGTCCCTCCACATTAACAAGATCCGTCTCCGGGCTACCAGGGAGACAAAGGCCAAGACGTCGGCCTCTTTCGCCCCCTGAACTCCTGGATCGTCCGACACTCCAAAGATTGCTACCTCTGGATTCGGCACAACCAGTGTTTTTAGTACCGTGGACATTGTCTTAGCAAAATCCAGCCAAAACCCTCCATGCTTCGGGCATGCCCAAAGCATATGGACATGATTTTCTGGGCTTCTCGCGCACCTTGCACACCTATCCTCAACCTCGAAGAACTTACTCATCCTAGCCGCTGTAATGTGTGCCCGGTGGACTACCTTAAATTGTATCAGGCTAAGCCTGGCGCACGATGAGGAGGTATTAATCCTGTTTAGGGCATCCACCTATAGACCCGCCTCTATCTCTCCTAGCTTGTCCTCCCACTTGCCCTTAAGCTCCTCCACCGGGGTTTCCTCCACCTCGAATGCTCCTGGAAAATATCCAATACCTTCCCCTCTCCCACCCAGGTACTGGAGACTACTCTATTCTGTATCCCCTGTGGCGGCAGCAGCGGAAAGGCCATCACCTGTTTTCTCAGGAAGTCTCGCACCTGCAAATACCTAAAACCCATTCACTGCTGGCAATTTAAATTTATCCTCCAAAGCTTTCAAGCTGGGTAAGCTCCCATCTATAAATAGATCCCCCATCCTACTAATTCCTGCCCTTTGCCAACTCCGGAACCCGCCATCTAGCCTACCTGGTACAAACCTGTGGTTATTATAAATTGGGGTCCAAATTTATAAAAACTGCGGGGTTTTACTCGCCAACAAAAAGCCCAAAATAATTTTATTCACCCGCTCAGAAACGGCCCTAGGGTTGCTGGCGCCCCGGGCAAGCTGAACTTCGGCGCCCTTTGGTGGGGGGGGGGGGGGGGGGGGGGGGGGGGGGCTCCGTTCACCGGGGGGGCGCCGGAGTGACCTGGTACATGATCGGGACCCACCGATCGGCGGGCCGGTCTCTCTGTCGGCAGTCCTCCTTTCTTCCACCGGCGAGCCGGGATCCATCTGCCATGTTTGTGCGGGGCGGCCTGGGGGAGGGCGGCCACCGCGCATGCGCTGGTTGGCACCGGCCCAACTGCACATGCGCGGGACCCGAGTCTTTTACGCGGCGCCGGGTCTCTGACGCCGGTCACACACTCCTTGATGGCGCCCCCTAGCACATGGCGCCCCGGGCGACTGCCCGAGTTGCCGGTACCTTGAGCCGGCCCTGCACCCGCTTGAAAAAAGTCTTAGGGATGAAGATGGGGAGGCACTGAAAGAGAAACAGAAATATGGGGAGGACTGTCCTTCCCCGCCAGTGATAGCAGGAACATGTCCCATGTCTTAAAGTCCCCTCCCATTAGTTCTACCAATCGGGATAGGTTAACTTGTGCTGTGCCTCCCATTCCCGGGCCACCTGGATTCCCAGATATCAAAAGCTCTTCCCTGCCATTCGAAGCGGTAGCTCTCCCAGTCTCCTCTTCTGTCCTCTTGCCTGGATCGTAAACACCTCGCTTTTCCCCATGTTCAATTTATACCCCGTAAAATTGCCAAATTTCCCCAAGATTTGCTCACTTCCCCCATCAGGTCATCTGCGTAGAGCAAAACCTGATTGCCCCCCCCCCCCCGAACCAGCCCTTTCCAGTTCCTAGAGACTCTTAGGACCATGGCCAATGGCTCTATGGCCAGAGCAAACAGTAACGGGGAGAGGGGGCACCCTTGCCTCGTCCCTCGGTGTAGTTTAAAATACCCGACCTCAGCCGGTTCATACACACACTCGCTACTGGTGCCTGATAGAGCAACCACACCCAGTCAATAAAGCCCTCACCAAACCCAAACCTTCCCAGCGCCTCCCACTGGTAATTCCACTCCACGCGATCAAAAGCCTTCTCCGCATCCATCGCTACCACCACCTCCGCCTCCTCTCCTTCTGAAGGCATCATAATAACATATAGAAGCCTTCGAACATTGGCCTTGAGTTGCCTGCCCTTAACAAATCCCGTCTGGTCTTCCCCTATCACCCCGCAGACACAGTCCTCTATCCTTGTGGCCAGTATCTTAGCCAGCAGTTTGGCATCACATTCAGTAGAGAAATCGGCCTGCATGACCTGCATTGCTCCGGATCCTTCTCCCGTTTCAGGATCAATGAAATCGAGGCCTGCGACATTGTTGGGGGGAGGACTCCCTTCTCTCTTGCTTCATTAAATGTCCTCACCAGCAGTGGGCTCAATATCTCTGAAAACTTCTTATAGAATTCCACCGGGTAGCCGTCAGGCCCCGGGGCCTTGTCTGACTGCATACCCTCCAGCCCCTTGATTATTTCCTCAATTTCAATTTGGGCTCCCAGCCCCATCACCAGGTTCTCTACTCTTCGCTTTACCTATCTCCCTGGCCGCCTCTCTTTTCCTGAGCTTGTGTGCCAACATTCTGCTTGCCTTTTCCCCGTGCTCCTAGATTGCCCCCCTTGCCTTCCTCAACTGTTCCACTGCTTTCCCTGTGGTCAACAGCCCAAACTCCACCTGTAACCTCCGCCGCTCCCTCAGTAGCCCCGCGTCCTGGGCATCCGAGTATCTCCTGTCCACCTGCAGTATCTCCTCAACTAACCTGTCCCTCTCAGCCCGTTCCACCTTTCTCTGTGGGCCCATATCGAGATTAATTCCCCTCTGACTACTGCCTTCAAAGCTTCCCAGACCATCGCTGCAGAGACCTCCTCCGTATCATTTGTTTCCAGGAGTTCTGGATGGACTTGTTTTTTTTCTCGCCATGGCTAGGGGCTTAATCGCTAACGCGAAGAGCAGGGGAGACAAGGGGCACCCCTGCCTCGTCCCCCTGGAAAGCCGAAAGTCCTCCGACCTCCCGTTCGTCACCACACTCACCACCGGGGAGCTGTACAGCAACCTCACCCAGCTGATGAATCCCTCACCAAACCCAAACCTTCTCAGCACTTCCCACAGGTAACTCCACTCCATCCTATCAAAAGCTTTCTCCGCATCCATTGATGCTACTATTTCTGCCTCCCCAGCCGCCGGCGCCATCATCATAACATTAAGGAGCCACCGTACGTTGGCGTTCAGTTGCCTCCCCTTTACAAATCCCGTTTGGTCCTCATGGATAACCGTCGGGACTACATCTTCCACCCTTCTGGACAGTACCTTTGCCAACAACTTTACATCCACGTTAAGGAGCGAAATCGGCCTGTAAGACTCACACTGAAGGGGGTCTTTGTCACGCTTCAGGAGCAAAGAAATAATTGTCCTGGACATTGTCGGGGGCAGAGCCCCCCCCCCCCCCCCCCCCCCCCCCCCCGGCCTCATTCAGGGTCCTTACAAGCAGCGGGCCCAGCAGATCCGAAAACATCTTGTAAAATTCCACCGAGAACCCATTAGGTCCCGGTGCATTCCCTGTCTGCATACTTCCCATCGCCTCCATCAGTTCCTCCAGCTTGATTGGGGCCCCCAGACGCTCCACCCGCTCATCCCCTACTCTCAGGAACTCCAGCCTATCCAGAAAGCGGTCTATCCCTCCTGCCTCCCTAGGGGGCACCGCTTGGTACAGTCCCTCATAAAAGGATCTGAACACCCCATTGATGTCCTTGCCACCCCGCACCAAGTTCCCTCCTGCATCCGTGACTCCCCCTATCTCTCTAGCTGCCTCCCGTTTCCGGAGCTGGTGGGCCAGCATCCGACTTGCCTTCTCCCCATACTCATACACCGCCCACTGCGCCTCCGCCTTCCGGGTGGTCAGTATATCAAACTCCGCTTGGAGATTGCGCCGCTTCCTCAAAATCCCCTCCTCCGGGGCATCCGCATATCTCCTATCCACCCGTACCATTTCCTCCATCAACCTCGCCCTCTCCGCCCTCTCCCTGTGCGCCCGAATGGATATCAGCTCCCCTCTGACTACTGCCTTCAGCGCTTCCCAAACCACCCCAACTTGCACCTCCCCATTTTCGTTGGCTTCCAGATACCCCTCTATGCCCCTACAGACCCGCCCACACACTTCCTCCTCTGCCAAAAGCCCCACATCTAACCTCCATAGCGGACACTGGTCCTTCCTCTCCCCCAGCTCCAGATCCACCAAATGTGGAGCATGGTCCAATATGGCTATCGCCGAATACTCCGCCCCCACCACTCTCGGGATTAGCGCCCTACTGAGAACAAAAAGTCAATCCGGGAGTAAGCCTTGTGAACATGAGAGAAAAAGGAGAACTCCCTACTCCCTGGCTTCAAGAACCTCCAAGGGTCCACCCCTCCCATCTGATCCATGAACGCCCTCAACACCGAGGCCGCCGCCGGCCTCTTGCCTGTCCTAGACTTCGAGCGATCCAGAGCCGGATCCAGCACCGTATTAAAGTCCCCACCCAGGATCAAACACCCCGTCTCCAGGTCCGGGATCAGGCCCAGCATTCGCTGCATGAAGCCCGCATCGTCCCAGTTGGGGGCGTACACATTGACCAGGACCACCCGCTCCCCCTGAAGTCTACCACTCACCATTACATATCTACCTGCACTGTCCGCCACCACATTGGACGCAATGAACGACAAGCTCTTACCGACCAAGATTGCCACTGCTCGGTTCTTCGCATCGAGCCCCGAGTGAAACACCTGTCCCACCCAGCTTTTTCTTAGCCTCACCTGATCCGTAACCTTGAGGTGCGTCTCCTGGAGCATAGCCACATCCGCTCCCAGCCCCCTCAAGTGTGCCAAGACCCGGGACCGCTTCACCGGACCATTCAACCCCCTCACGTTCCATGTGACCAGCCAAATCTGGGGGGTCCTCCCCCTCCCTCCGCGCCGATCAGCCATTGCTCTCCCTCAACCCACCACGTGCCCAGGGAACCCCCTAAGCCAGTTCCCCACGCTGGCAGACCCCCCTTCACCAGCCGTTTCCTTACAGCCCCTACAGCTGCAACCCTGTACCCACCCCTTTTTCCTCCACCCCGAACACCCCCACCCCCCCAAGCTAGAGCCCCCCAGCTGCGTTACCCCTAACATTGTACTTCCATAAGTCAGCCGACTCCTGCTGACCCCGGCTACTCCCGCCATACCAGCGACCCCCCCCCCCCCCCCCCCTCCATGCAACACAACCACCAATCCCCCTCCCAGTGCTGGCCCTGCCCCCAACTCCTCCAGCGCGGGAAGAAGGCCCGCGTTTCCATCCCTAACCCCGCCCCCAACCCAACACACGGGAAAAAGACGGCACATGACCCAGCGGGACCTCAAACTGCTCCACAACCCCACCAGTGGAAAAAAGACCCAAAAAGCACCACGGTAAATAAATAACAGCCCCAAAAGAAGACAACTCAGAGCAACGAAAAGGCAACATCAAACGCAGCCAATATAAGCAAAAGGGTACCAAGGAAGACAGAACCTCCAAACAATGTACATCTTTCCCCAGCCCCTCAGTTCGAGTCCAATTTCTCTGCCTGGACAAAAGCCCAGGCCTCCGCCGGAGAGTCAAAATAGAGCTGGCGGTCCTTGTAAGTGACCCAGAGGCGAGCCAGTTGTAACAGGCCAAACTTCACCCTCTTCCTATGAAGCACTCCTTTCGCTCGATTGAAGCCAGCCCTTCTCTTCGCCACTTCCGCGCTCCTGTCCTGATAAATCCTAATGTCCGCATTCTCCCAGCTGCTGCTCCTTTCCTTCTTCGCCCATCTCAACACGCACTCACGGTCGGCCAAGCAGTGAAAGCGGACCAGTACCGCCCTGAACGGCTCATTCGGCCTGGGCTTCCGCAGCAGCACTCGATGGGCACCCTCCAGCTCCAGGGATCCCCGGAACGACCCCGCACCCATCAACGAGTTCAGCATCAGGACCACGTAGGCCCCCAAATCCGAACCTTCCAGCCCCTCTGGGAGGCCCAAAATCCGCAGGTTCTTCCGGTGGGAGCGGTTCTCCATCTCTTCCAGCCTTGCCAACCATTTCTTGTGAAGCGCCTTGTGCGACTCCAACTTCACTGCCAGGCCCAGGAGCTCGTCCTCGTTCTCCAAAGCCTTTTGCTGCATCTTTCGTATCTCAGCGGCCTGTGCTGTCTGAGTCGCCATGAGCTTGTCCAGCGAGGCCTTAAACGGCTCCAGGATCTCAGCTTTTAGCTCCCTGAAGGAGCGCTGAAGCAGCTCCTGGTCCCGCGCCCACTCTGCCACGCTGCCGGTTCCCCGCCCGCCGCCATCTTGTTTTTTCTGCCTCTCACCTTCTGTTGCAAAGACGACTTTTTGACCGCTCCACATCTAGTCCAGCCCATCCACCGGCCGCTGAGCACAGTGGCTGCGTTCCCACCCGGAGAAAAGCCGAATCAGCGCCGTTGCGGGCCCTTAAAAGAGCCCGAAAGTCCAAAAATAGCGGGAGCTACTGAACGCACGGCTTAGCTCTGCATCGCCGCAACCAGAAGTCCCGTCCCCGCTTCTTCAATGGCCTTGGTGAGATATTTTCACAGTTGTTCCCTCTGCTGCTAGAATTCAGCTTTCATAAAGGTCCTCAAGTCAGTTTGAGGCCCAGAATGAGAGGAATACTAACACATTTACGGTCCAACCAATCTCATCGATACTTGAGCTTGGATAAACCCCTTGAGAGATGCAACTGGGGGAAACACACATGGCACAGCTTTTCCTCTTTATTTAATGCAAGTATTTGGGGACCAACAATGAGATACACACACACAAGGACGCCCACACAATGTCTACAGAGCCTGCAGTCAATTCAATGCCTGCCTCTCTCCATAACCATTTCAATGTCTGTTAATGGTGAGTGACCGAACATCTGGAATGACCGTGCAGACTGATTATTGCAATCCTCCTAATAATAGTCCTATCCCTGCAGCTGAGTTTGGAGTGTAAGGATTTAAAAAAAAAAACCTTTTAAGTGAATTCTGAAGAAGCTGACCTACATAATTTTGTCATTTAGTTTGAGTGGATCGGCTTATTGTTCTGCCAGTTCTTGTGATTTGTTAATGCATGTTATGTACCTGGAGCTGATCTCTGGGAGTATAGTCTTGTGTGCAGTAATGTGTGCCAAATAATGTTGTTCAATAAACAAATTTTTAACTATTAGGAGCCATTTCTAGAAAAGCTTCGTAGATCAGCATCTCCTACACAAATACTTTCAATGTGTTCAAGCATATATTAATGAGGTCATGTTTAATCCTGAGTAATGTAAATATGCATTGTGCAGACAAGGTAGGGAATTGCCAAGGAAACCAATCTGTTCACAAAGGAAGAACAGACTGTTGTGGAGACTGGCTTTAAAATGTTGCGTCCATTTCAGAACAACAAGGAAATCTCTTGCCCATCATCTTGTCGCAGCTTGTGGTGAGTTTTGATGGACTATTTCTGCACGGATCCAAGTTATACATTGACAAAAATTATGGGATGATCAGTTCAGTGTAGATTGAGAAGAAATAGATACTTTTGTTTTTCTTTTTATGGAGTAGTGGCATTGCTGGGTCAGGCCAGCATTTGTTGCCCATCCCCAATTGCCTCGAGAAGGTGGTGGTAATCCGCCTTCTCGAATTGCTGCATTTTGTGTGGCTGTAGATAAACCCACAGTGCTTTAGAGATGGAGTTTCAGGATTTTGATCCAGTGGCAGCTGGAGGGGCAGTGATATAGGGCGGGATTCTGCCTCAACCGGCCGGTGGGATTCTCCGTTATGTCAGCCAGTCAATGGGGTTTCCCATTTGTGCGGCAGCCCCACGCCATCGGCATAACGGAGAATCAACCCGGCGGAGAATCCCGGCCACAGTTCCAGATCAGGATGATGTGCATCTTGGAGGTGGTGGTGTTCCCATGCATCTGCCCATATCCCCCAGGCGGTAGACGTCATGGGTTTGGAAGGTATTGTGAAAGGAACCTTGCAGGTTGGTTGTAGATGGCAGGTTGGTTCTAGATGGCAGGTTGGTTGTAGATGGCATCGACTAGATTGGTGGGTGGAGGGAGTGAATGTTGAAGGCGTTGGATGGGGTGCCAATCAAGCTGGGCTGTTTTTGTCCTGGCTGTTTTGTCAAGCTTATTGAGTGTTGTTGGCACTGCACTCATCCAGGCAGCTCGGGGGTATTCCATCACACTCCTGATTTTAACTTTTTAGATGGTGGGTAAGCTTTTGGGAGTCAGGAGTTGGATTACTTACCGCAGAGTTCCCAGCTTCTGACTCTCTTGCTGCCACAGTATTTATGTGGTTGTTCCAGTTCTGGTTTCTGGTCAAACCAGAAACAAAATATCAAAAGTTTTATATTATCCATTCTGTTTAACTTTGTTTCATAAAGGAAGTGGAAGCAGAAATATTTTTAAAATACTGTTTTAATTTTCTGCAGCAGCCCGTGAGAATGGCTGAGGTGCGCTGGAAGGAGATTGTTCTGTTGACCGGGGTAGTGGCCGTGTGTTACTGGAACAGCACTTCTTGTGGGTTTGTCTTTGATGATGTATCTGCCATTTTGGACAACAAAGACCTGCATCCATCTACACCGCTGAAGAACCTTTTCCGCAATGACTTCTGGGGAACTCCTATGACCGAGGTAACGCCACCTCTGTGGCTGTTGATCACAACAAAAAGAAATGTTTACATTCTGAATGTACCTGCTTATTTTTAAAGTTGGTTTTACCCAACTTTAATAATATAGATGGGAAACCACCGTAAGCAAATATCTGGCCAATGTTTTATCATTATCACATTCGGATCTCAGTCCATCCGGCAATGCAGGCTTTTGGGAAATGACAGGAATGTGAAGTTGAGGAAGATCAATCTTGATGTTACTGAATGGTGGAACCGGTTTGAGGGGTCATTGGGCCACTGTGTTTCCTATTTGTTATGTTCTCTCAAAATCTATCAGAGATCCTATAAATTCTAACTCAAACAAAACAATCTATAGGATTTCATCTATACTTTTGCTCCCTCTAGACTTGACTATTACATTCCTCTCCCGACCATCCACCCATCTTCCACACTTAATAAACTTGAACTGATCAATACTCTGCTAATTTGCATCACCTCCCCTCCCCAACCATCCTGTGCTCACTAAAGTACATTGGCTCCTGCACTGTCAATGCTACAAATTTAATATTTTCATCCTTTGGTCAAATCCCTCCGTGGCCTTACCCCTCCATACCTCTGTAATCTCCGGCCCTGCATCCATCCTTGATAGAACAGAATCACTACAGTGTAGAAGGTGGCCATTCAGCCCATCGAGTCTGCACTGACCCTCTGAAAGAGCAAACCTAACCAAGGCCCAATTTCCCACCCTATCCTTGTACCCCCATCTGGGGGCAATTTATCATATCTAATCCACCTAACCTGTACATCTTTGGACTGTGGGAGGAAACCGGAGCACCCGGAGGAAACCCACACAGACACGGGAAGAATGTGCAAACTCCACACAGACAGTGACTCAAGCCGAGAATTGACTCTGGGCCCCTGCACTGTGAGGCAGCAGTGCTAACCACTGTACCACCATGCCACTTTCTGCATAGCGTAGTGGAACATTGCCCATTGCGTTCCTCCAATTCTTGCCTCTGATTTCCTTCACTTCACCACTAGGAGTCATTGTCACAGCCCTAATCCCTGCCTCAATCTCTCTGCCTCGCTATCTCTCTCTTGTCCTTTAAGACACTCATTAAATTGTATCCAGTCAGCTAAGTTTGACTACACATCCTAATATCTCATAGCCCAATATCAAAATGTTCCCGTTAAGCATTTTGTGTTGTTTCACTATTCTAATGTGCTATATAAATGCACGTTGTTGTTGAATTCTCAACTTGGAGGATCAGTAAAACAGTTTTATAGTATGTTCCTGCTAATTCAGAATTAGATCCTTTGAACAAATTGCATTTTTTTTAATGTTTAGAAAAGGCTTTTATATATCAGGAGTAGCTTCTAAAATGTTCAAAGGTTTGCAAGTATTGCACACTTGGTGGAATTGAAGTCTCTTTGCAGTTCTGTTAACAAGCACATCTTGGTTTTGCAGCTGGTGCCATTAACTATCATTTCAGATTGTGTACAAAGGAAGAAAAATTATTTTTAGCCATTGGAATGATCTGTGAAAGTTTGAATGTGGAAGCACTTCTCATTTCCTCCTTTTCAAAACTTGAAGCCCAAACCTCCAGTCGAATCATTGAGACACAATGTTTTAAGTCCTGGTCATGTTAAGACATGTCCCTGGATTGTTAGCAAACTCATCTGCGATGATTTTGCAGTGACGACTGCAAAGTTTTAAGAGTTGTGTACTGCAATTTCTTTGGAGAAGCAGATACCAAAGTGTCTAAAAATCTGACCTTTTGAAAACGGCATTTGCATATAATCAGGCAACAACAACAACGGCATTAATATAGCACCTTTAACATGTCAAAACAGCCAACATTCTTCGCAGGAACATTATCAGTAAAATTTGACACAGAGATATTAGGGCAGGTCACCAAAAACTTGACCGAAGACTTGGGTTATGAGGGGCATCAGAAAGAAGGAGGGGTGCGCATAGAGTTTTAGGCAGGGAGCCAATGTCAGTCAGCAAGCACAGGGATGATGGGCAATGTTCCTGCTATGCTATGCAGAAAGTGGGATTATGCCAGATGGGAACAAGGATGCACACAAACAACTTTCCCATATTGGGGCCATGTGTCAATCTTAAAGGGACCATGCAGTGCAACAAGTCAGCTATGCAGAACAAACAGAAAGTAGAGGGAACATTGGTTTGGGTGAATGGAATAATGGCAAGTTGGGAGATGTGCAGCAGAGTTTTGGATGAGTTTAAATTTATAGAGGGAGGTCATCCATATTGGAATAGTTAAATCCACTCGTAGTAAAGGTATGGGTGATGGTTTCAACGGGAGATGAGCTGAAGTAAGGTGGAGTTGCGAGGTGGAAGTACATGCTCCTCAGAAGATATACTCTTAAAATTAACTCTTTGTTTGCTGCCAATACCTTGCATGTGCAGTTGCTTGCTGGTGGTAGGCCCAGGTGAGTGGCCGCCATCTTTATAGCTACGCCGCCTGTTCGGGTGCTCTGAACACGGGTGGCACGGTAGCACAGTTGTTGGCGCTGTTGCTTTGCGGCTCCAGGGTCCCGGGTTCGGTTCCCGGCTTGGGTCGCTGTCTGTGTAGGGTCTGCGCCTTCTCCATGTCTGAGTGGGCTTCCTCCAGGGTTTCCTCCGGGTGCTCCGGTTTCCTCCCACAAGTCCCGAAAGACATGCTTGTTAGGTGAATTGGACATCCTGAATTCTCCCTCTGTGTACCCGAACAGGCGCCAGAATGTGGCGCCTACGGGCTTTTCACAGTAGCTTCATTGCAGTGTTAATGTAAGCCTACTTGTGACAATAAAGATTATTATATATGTACAGTAGAGTTGATTCGCAGCCATATGTATTTTTTCTGTATTTTGCCATTTTCTCTTTTGCCTGTTTCATTGTTGAGCTTTCAGTGCTGTGCTCCATTTCTATTTTTATTTATGTTTTGCTAACTTCCAAGTCATGCAAATCTGAGAAACCACCTGGCTACTCAAATGGCTCACTAATTTCTGAAAAAAACTGCAAAAATATCTATGGTGAAAAGCCACAGCTTTTATGTTTTTATTGCTGATGAAACCACTGCAAAGAAGCTCCTAATACAGTCAGCGTTTTGTTGGCACTGAGTCTCTTCCAAATAATGCCATTGGCAGCCATCCTGCATTGGCAGGAGACACAGTGTAAAATTAGAGCTAGACTATTTACACACACACACAAAGGTTAGTGGAATCCTGCAAACTCCCCTCAAAATGAAGTGAATGGTTAACATTGGAGGCAGATTGGTAAATTTTTGTTTGTTTCAAGGGATTTGGGATAAAGGTGGGTAAATAGAGTTGTTATACGTAGCTGCCATGATCTAATTGAATGGCAGAACAGATTCGAGGGCTGAATGAATACTCCGGTTCCAAGTTTGGTAAGGAAAATGTTATTGTTCATCTACTCTGATTTCAATACAAGGGCAGCTTCTGGGTCAGATGGGTTCCTTTTGAAGTAGCCACTTAGGCAGCTACAGATTCTCCAGGCAGCGAGGGATCTGTGAAGGTGGATGTCTCGTCCATCACTTTTTTAAAAGAAAGGTTAATACTGGATTTTAGGCTTGTGTCAAGAATGTGGATGTTGCATTCTCTTAGTCACTGCAATTACGTGTACAGGCTGCTGAAACACATTTCCTCACAGTTTTGTGTTTTCTCTGTGTGCAGGTTTGGTGGGAGACTTCACTCGGCCAGGTTTCAGTGACTAATGAAACATGAATGAAAGGCTACACAGCTGCACCCAGTTAACCAGCACAAGCCTTAAATGTGCTTAAATATTTAGATTCTTTCCAAAAAAAAGAGGTTTCAGATATTCTATGGCAACAATGAAATGTATTATCTCCTATTCCTTCAACCGGGTCACATGGCTTGATGCAAAACTTGTTCTGAAGTTGGCGGGTGTCGGGTTGATCAGAATGTTTGATGTCCCATTTGACTCCGAGCTGTTTTTTTGAAAATATTTTTATTTGGTTTTTAATATTTTATACACAAAACAAAACAATGCAGAACAACCCTCTTACTCTACCAACCAATAACTCAAAGAATAGCCCTTCCCATCTCCCCCTCCCCCTAGCAGCTGATAGTAACCAACTCTTTAAAATGAAAAATAAACAGATCCAGCCCTTAATCGTCTCTCTCAAGGTAAACTTAACCTCCAAATACCGAAACTCCCATCAGGTCCCAAGCCATGCTGAGGCATTGTGTGGAGAGACTGACCTCCACTCTAATAGGATATGAGGTTGGGGCATTCATCCTCCATAAAACCTCACACCACAGCTCCTCCTCCAACACCATCCCCAACTCCTCCACCCACTTGGCCGAAACCCCCTCCAGCGGCACCACATCCTCCTCCCATAAATCGCCGAGTTGACCCCCCCCACCTTCCAACCCCATCACCAACAACACCCCCTCCAAAAACGAGGAGGGAGGTGTCACCAGAAATATCAGGAAAACCTTCCTTGCAAAGTGCTGCACCTGCAAAATTCTAAAGGCTCCTCTCATCCCTGAAACCTAGCATCCAGTCTCACTGACTCAAACACATGATTCTCTTGAACCGGCGTCAGCTTCGACCCCACCCCTAACTTAAAAAGCTGGGAAAATTGCCTTCAAATCATCAGCGTGGCTACCACCACCGGAGTACCTGAGTATTTCCCCGGGCAAAAAGGAGTGGCGCGTTGCCCGCGACCCTGACCCCCTACAAGAGCCCACCTCCAACCTCAATCACATTGTCTCTGGCTCCCTACCCCAGCCCCGTACCTTCTCTGTTCACTGCCCAATAGTAAAGCATCAGATTCGGAAGAGCCAATCCCCTCGACTGTCGCCTTCTCTGAAGCACTGTCTTCTGAATCCTCATCGCGTTACCAGTCCATACAAATGACAATCAACTGTTCCTCCCCCATAAACAAACATCTTCTGAAAAAATACCGTCGGCACTGGAATAAAAATAAAAACCATTCATCTTTCTTTCCCGCCTGAACCTGACCTGCCAATGATCATGGGGAGGCTGTCCCGCCTCCACAAACCTGCCTTATCCACAAGGCTCGAAAAATTCAATTTACGGAGCTGGACCCAGTCCTGAGCCTTCTGCTCCCCTAAGTATCTGAAATGAGTAGTTGCCACACAAAACGACAATCTCATCCCTCAGGCCAGCTCCCACCCCTGGAAAGGAAACCAAAAAACACTAGCTCTTCTTCAAATTAAATTAGTATCCCGAAACAGCCCAAAATCAACTGAGTAGCTCCATTATATCCCCCACTGTGGGACCTGGGTTAGAAATATACGCCAAAAGAGCATCACCATACAGGGACCCCTTATGCTCCACTCACCCCCCCTCACTATCTCCCTCCACTTCTCCGAGCTCCTCCGCGCAATTGCCAAGGGCTCTATCGTCCGCGCAAACAAAAATGGGGGCATGGGATACCCCATATCTCGTTCCCCATTGCGGCTGAAAACACCCCGAGTTCACCTTATTTGTATGAACACTGGTCTTTGGCTCCTTGTGTAACAATTTGACCCATGCCACGCCACCGCAAGGTTGAAAAGCGGGGCCTTCATGAATTGCCTCAGCTGGTATAGGAATTGAACCCGCGCTGTTGGCCTTGCTCTGCATCACGACCCAGCTGTCCAGTCAACTGACGGATAAACCAGCCCCTGAAATTACATGCTCGCGAACCTACAATGACCTCTTATTCACTGCTTCAGGACTCTCCTAAAATGGAAGTGTTGAAAACTCAAAGTAAAATACTGCATCCTAAAAGGCATTTTTACAAAAAAGGTTTCATCACTTTGTATTCTAAAAAATATTTCCTTTTCGTCTTTGGGTTGCCAACGCTTTTTTAAAACCACAAATGAGTAACAAATGAGTGTGCTGGACACCATACGTGTCAGCTATGGCCCAGATGGTATAATTCTTGCCTATGAATCAGAGGTTTCTGGGTTCAAGTCCCACTCCAGAAACTAGAGCACAAAAATCAAGGCTGAAGTTCCTGTGCAGTGCTGAGGGGGCGCTGTTGGAGTTGCTGTCTTCAGATAAGTTTAAACTGAGGCACCATCTAGCCTCGCTGGTGGATGTAAAATATCCCACAGCACCGTTCAAAGAAGCAATGTGGCATTCATCTGGTGATCTAATGATTTTGATAAGACTAATTTGTAAACAGAATTAAAATTGAAATCCAAACAGAAATATAAATAAATGCTGATCAGGGTGAATCTTAGCCAGTTCTGAATTATTTAAGTTGAATTACTTGATCAGTTTATACTTTGCCACAAACCTGTCTGTTTTTAAAGCTACTTATGAATGGAGAAATGAAAATTACTTCTATATAGTGTTACTCATGCATAGATTTTTACGTTGATATAAAAATGTTTTTTTTTCCCTTTACAGGAAAGGAGCCACAAATCTTATCGACCACTCACTGTGCTCACCTTCCGATTAAACTACCTTTTCAGTGAACTGAATTCTGCTTTCTATCATCTTTTAAATCTTGTCCTGCATGCAGTGGTCTGCGTAATCTATCTCAAAGTATGCCAGCTGTTCCTGGACAGGAAGTCCAGTCTGATTGCCTCTCTGCTTTTTGCGGTTCATCCAATTCACACAGAAGCGGTGAGTAAGGATTTAGACATGCACATGCATGTGAGGTTTTTACAAACTTAGGTGAAGTCAGGCACGCAAAGCTCTTTTCCAAACGTAAGTCAGCATTAGTAACAAAAAGAAAGCTCCTGCTGCATTCTCCATTGCTCAGCTTTCAAGTTTAAAAAGTGATGTTCTTCCCCAGTGCAGGTCTCTTGCTCTTAGTTACCAATTTTAGCACTGATGTTAGCGAGTTCTTCACTCTAGGACCATCACATGGAGTGGTTGAGAAAGAAGCCCTCGAATTTAATGATCATTTAGATGGTGCAGTAGGAGAACAGGGACTATAAGGTAACTGAAGCCAGACGGCCACCCTCATCCATTATTATGTAATACGCTTCCAATCCTGGTCATGTCTGTCATCACGATGCTTGTTTTGGGAGGACTACAGCTCAATCCCAGATATGACCCAGCCTGTCCTACCCTCGCTGGAGCACAAAAGCCAACTTACATTGTGCTCAGGTGGCTGTTCCAGGCTTCATTCAGTACTGGGAATTTCTGGACCCCTATTTTGAGTGTATCTGTTTGGCTGGTTATTCGTTGATCAGCCTTGCCTGGCCTGTTATGGTGTGGTCTGGAGGCAGTGACTCTTACAGTAATTGCAATACCAATTGTTTGTCACAGTGTGGCACATGGGAGCTTAGCCATTGTCTCAGACCAGACGATCAATTCAGATTAAATAGAACTATGGAGAATTTACAGCACAGATACAAGCCATTCTATTCTAGTTTATGCTCCACATTAGCTTCCTTCCACTCTCCATCTAACCCGATCACTGTCACTACCTTTTACTTACTTCCTCATCCAGTCTCCCCTTAAAAAGGCATCTTATGCTATTCGCCTCACTTGCTCTGTGCGATAGTGAATTCCACATTCTAACAACACTCCAGGTAAAGAATTTCTTCTTCAATTTTTAATGATTATCTTATATTTATGGTCCATAATTTTGGACTCCCCACAAGTGGAAACATCCCAATCAAACTGTTTCATAATTTTAAAGACTGATTAAGTATTTAACAAATACAGCTGAATGCTTATTGACACTTGAACATTGATCTTCGGAGAGACTTTATACTACTCACTATTTGTGGTGTAGCTTGGGGTGGAAGTTAGCATCTCCACCCTGTGCCTGGGCTTGGCGGGGGGACCTCCTTAAATTTCTGACCCTTGAGAAGGTGAAATTTGAGCTGAGGGGGATGAAGGAGGGGTTCTACAATTCATGGGGACTGTTTATTATGCATTTTCGAGAACTTGTTGCATTGAACATTAGGGTGGGGTTGGGGTTAATGTTTCGATTGCACTGTTAACTTTTAAAAAAGAATAATTTTTATTCAAATTTTCACATTTACACAAAAAAGAAAACAATAACAGAAAATTCTAAGAACAAAAAAAACAGAACCCCTCCCCCCGCCGTAAGTACAAAAGAGAAACATTAAATTTCACCCTCTCCAATTTAATAAACCCTGCCATATCGTTGACCCAGGCCTCCGCGCTTGGGGGCCTCGCACCCTTCCACTGACGAAGAATCCTCCGCCGGGCTACTAGGGACGCAAAGGCCAGAACACCGGCCTCTTTCGCCTCCTGCCCTCCCTGCTCCACTGCAATCCCAAATATTGCGAGTCCCCAGCCTGGATTGACCCTGGATCCTACCACCCTCGATACCGTCCTTGCTACACCCTTCCAAAATTCCCCCAGCGCTGGGCATGCCCAGAACATATGGACATGGTTTGCTGGGCTCCCTGAGCACCTAATACACCTGTCCTCGGTCCCAAAAAACCGGCTCATCCTTGTCCTGGTCATATGAACCTATGCAGTACCTTAAACTGTATGAGGCTAAGCCTCGCACACGAAGAGGAGGAGTTCACCCTTTCTAGGGCATCCGCCCACGTCCCCTCCTCAATCTCCTCACACAGCTCCTCCTCCCATTTATCTTTCAGCTCCTCCACCGAGGCCTCGTCTACCTCCTTCATCACCTGGCACACTTCCGAGATCCTCCCCTCTCCAACCCATACCCCCGAGAGCACCCTGTCCTGGACCCCACGCGGCAGCAGCAGGGGGAACCCCGCCACCTGCCACCTGACAAACGCCCTTACTTGCATGTATCTAAAGGTGTTCCCCGGGAGGAGCCTGAACTTCCCTTCCAGCTCACCCAGGCTCGCAAACTTCCTGTCTATGAACAGGTCCCCCAGCCTCCTGACACCTGCCCTGTGCCAACTCAGGAACCCGCCATCAATTCTCCCAGGAACAAACCGGTGGTTCCCCCGTATCGGGGACCCCATCGAGGCCCCCACCTCCCCCCTGTGCCGCCTCCATTGCCCCCAAATCTTGAGGGTAGCTGCCACCACCGGCCTCGTGGTATATCTCGTCGGAGGGAGCGGCAGCGGCGCCGTTGCAAGCGCTTCCAGGCTCGTACCCACACAGGATGCCATCTCCAGCCTCTTCCATGCCACCCCCTCCCTGTCCAGTACCCACTTACGCATCATTGCTGCGTTGGCAGCCCAATAATACCCACAGAGGTTGGACAATGCCAGCACCCCCCCCCCCATATTTAACTTTCATTGTTTATTTGATGAAACTGAGGAGAATAAAAAGATTTTAAAAATACTATTTGTGCTGTAGCTGTCAACAAATGTATGAAGAGGGTTTTCATGATTTTTCCTCAACGCACAACACAAATCCTCCTTTTTTCCTGACATAACCCTACTTTAATACCTCAGACTTGGTGTGACGCCAGCGTGAAAATTGAGGTGAGGATCAGAGATTTGTTGAGGGGGCTGGCGAGCGACACTTTTTTATAGGCTGTGGTTGTATCAGCAGTCGGGCCTCAGAACAGATGATTAAGCCATACCCACATACAGAAAAAAACAAAGATTTAAAGACTCCTTGCAGCTGTCAAAACTCATTCTAAGCTCCACCGCTACCATTGCTGCCTTGGAGCTTGTAGTCCTGAAATTTAATCCCAGAGCCCCATTGGGATTCACAAGCTCCGATTTGGGATTCTCCTACGGATGTGTTGCCCGAGTTGTGTAGTTAATTTATAAGGCTGCCAGCTTTGCCATTGAAATTTGGATACAACTTAAGCTAATGAAACAAAGGCCTTTCTTTCTTTCTCTGCTGGCTTTTTGAACTTTGGGATTCTTGGGGCTCAGTTCTTTATGGGTACTAGTCCAAAGCACAAAATTCCCTGTTAACTTTATAATCGGCTCTCAAGTTCAACACATTACTTACTTTCCTTCTTTGTCACTTGAGAGATGTAAGGCTGCTATGAGCTTATGCCACCTTTCGTGATCTTTAGCCACATTTTGTGTGAGTCCCATGAGAGCCCCTTCTCACTCAGCTCAGCCATCACAGTCTTTGGCCTGTCTGGCTTTCTCTTTAAGCTGGAGTCCATCTAAGGACCACTTTGGCTATTCTTTCCAATGGCAATTTGAATATATGGCCAAGCTAGCCGAGTCGGCCATACTTGATCTCATTAACAATGCTGTGAAAGCCAATTGTTTAATGCAAGTCTAACTTAGAGATCTTGATTGTCCAGGAGATGTGGCAGATTTTCCATTACCTCTATTCTGCTCATATCTGACTTTATGACTCACCAGCACCCTGATCCATATAACAGAACAGATTTGACATTGCTTTGTTTTCCTGCTGTATTGCTTGGTCTTCCAGATTGGAAGAAATTGAGCAAATGCATTGCAGAGTCTTGCCTTGATCTTCTTGGCCCCATTATCTTTGCTGATGAGACTTCCTAGCAAGTAAAATCTTCTACTGTACCTAGAAGAACTCCATTCACAATTATAGGGGTACTGGGTTTGGCATTGATGGTCATTATCTGGATCTTGATGATACTATTTATAGACCAGTCCTACTCGCAAAGCTGACACGTCTCAGTCTTCTCCTATAGATGGGCATGTCTGGGTGACAGGACAGCTAGATTGTCAGCAAGATGCAGATGTTTTAGGTGGGAGAAAAGGGTCCACTGGGTGCCTCTAGGTGTGCCTGATGTAATTTTTCTCAAGAACCAGTCAATGATGGTAAGAAAAAGGATTGGTGATATTACACATTCCTGCCAAAATCCTGACATTGTGGGAAACCACTCAAATAGTGAGGTTTCATGGTGACACTGCACTCAAAGTATTGATAGAATTTGCTGATCAGCATGACCATATTCTGTGGGATTCCAGAAGATCTTAGTATCATCCAGAGGTTCTCTATGTACACTGTTGAATGTGTTTTTAAAAGTCAATGGAATTTATGTGCAGGGGACTGTTCACTCCAAGTATTGTTTGATTATGTTACGAAGTGAGAAGATTGGTAAATGCAGTGCATGGCTAGGCAGGGCAGAAAGAGTTCTGCACTCGACTGAGGGGTGCTTAATGTGCCAGAATTGGAAAGTGCTTTATTCATCAGCACTGCCATCTCTCACCTTGATGAACATAATTTGTTTTTTAAAGAAGCACCAGTGATCATTGAGTGGAAGATTCCTGTTTGATTGGGATCATAAAATTCTTACAGTGCAGAGGAGGCCATCCAGCCCACCGAAGCACCTGGAGGAAACCCAAGCAGACACGGGGAAAGCGTGCAGACTCTGCACAGAGAGTGACCCAAGCCAGGAATCGAAACCGGGTCCCTGGCGCTGTGAACAGTGCTAATCACTGTGTAACTGTGCTGCCCATTAAAATACAAGCTTCTGTCTTTTTGTGACAGTCACAGGATTTGTGACAGGGTTTTAAAATTTAACACCATATCCCTAATATGTTTTAATAAAGTTAGAGAAAGTCGGGGCAAGTGAAAGGATACATTGCCAGCTGGCTTCAACACAGAAAGCAGCAAGTGGTGTAAAGGCTGGTTATTCAGAGTGGCAGAAGGTGGGGAGTGGTGATCCACAAGGATCAGTGCTAGAACTCTTCGCAATTTACCTGAATGATTTGGACTTAATCAAAAATGTAATTTCAGAATTTGTGGATGTCGTCAAATGGGGGAGATAGTCCATACTGAGGAGGATTGTAATATATTACAGGACATGAATGATTTTGCAGAATGGGTAAAAGTTGGCAAATAAAGTTAACCCACAAATGTGAGGTAGTACATTTTGTTAGAAAGAAGATGGAGGTCACTTGGTGTATGTCCAAGTGGAGTAGAGGATCAAAGGCATCACAGAGTGTAAATACCCCAGATACTTAAGTGTGTGTCACAGGACATCAAGATCATGAAAAAACAAACCAAGCCCTGGACTTTATTTCTGGAGAGTTAGAATTGAAAAGTAGGGAAGTTGTGCGTTATCTGTTTTGAACTTTGGTTAGACCAAATTTAGACTACTGGCTGCCTTATTATAAAAAGGGTATAGAGAGGCTAGAGAGGGTGCAGAGAAGATTTACATGCATGATATCAGAAACACAACGGTGTATATATGTATCAGGAAAGAATTAGCAGGCTGGATCTTTTCTCTCTTGAAAAAATACTAAGTGGTGACTTAATAGAAGCCTTTGAAATCATGAGTGGATACAGAGAGAATGTTTCCCATTGTTGGGAAGAGAAAACCAGAAGCCATCAAAATAAGATAGTCACCAAGAAATCCAGTAGGAAATTTAGAAGAAATTTCCTTACTGAGAGTGTAAGGGAGTAGAGATACATTTTAGGGAAAGACAGAATTAGGTGAGGAAGGATGTGGCAAGGCTCAAACGGAATTTCTCTGCAATATATTCTATATAACTGAAGTAAATAATTGAATGCTGGCCTTGCATGGAGAATTACATCTCTCTCTCTGTTTATGCCACAGGTTACTGGAGTTGTTGGTCGGGCTGAGCTCTTGTCCTCCATTTTCTTTTTGGCTGCATTTTTATCATATACTAAGTCTAAAGGTCCCAACAATTCTATTGGTAATGTACTTTGCTTTTCCACAACGACTGAAAATACCTGTGTATCTGGCATATAAGCAATTTCATTCATGTTATTCAGTGACCAGTTCATAACCGAAAGCTGGTAGTTTAAAGAAAAAAAAATGTTTACTCAGACTGCTTCAAGACTGCTTGGCTTAATGTGGGCTAGTTTTGCATTAGTTCTTGGTAGAGCAAATGAATAGAACCAAAATTCTCTTAACTTTCAGCAAACAGACCCTGAATAAGCTTGAACATTCACAGAAGCCAACGATCACAAAAAGTTAGTCTTGAGTGATCCTTCCTGTGCAAACATGTTAATATGATTATGATTTTTATTATTTATCCTTCCATGGAATATGGTTCTCACTGGCAAGATCAGAATTTGTTTCCTATCCTTAATCAAGTGGCTTGCTAAGCCATTTCGGAGAGCAGTTAAGATTCAACCATATTGCTGTTTATGCACTGCAGCAACTTGCCATGGCTCACTCGCAGGACCTTTTGAGGCCTCTTAACATGGAGGGCAAAGGCAGCAAATCCATAGAAAATCTACCAACTACATGTTCCCCTTCAAGACGAACGGCATCCTGGTTGGAGCTATATCGCCACACTATTTTTGTCGCTGAGTCAAAATCATGGAACTCTCCCTAACAGCACTGTGTCATAGAGCCACAGATGTTTACAGCATGGAAACAGGCTCTTCGGCCCAGCTTGTCCATGCCGCCCATTTTCTATCACTAAGCTAGTCCCACTTGCCTGTATATGGCCCATATTCCTCCATACCCACCCTGCCCATGTAACTGTCTAACTGCTTTTTAAAGGAAAAGATTGTATCCGCCTCTGCCACTGCCTCTAGCAGCTCGCTCCAGATGCTCACCACCCGTTGTGTGAAAAAATTTCCCCTCCGGTCCCTTTTGTATCTCTTCCCCCCTCACCTTAAACCCTCTAGTTCTAGACTCCTCTACCATTGGGAAAATATACTGACTATCTGCCTTATCTGTACTCCTCATTATTTTATAAACCTCTACAAAATCACCCCGAAGCCTCCTACGCTCCAGGGAAAAAAGTCCCAGCCTATCCAGCCTCTCCTTATAACTCAGACTGTGGGTGTACCTTCACCACATGCACTGCAGCGATTCAAGAAGGTGGCTCACTACCACCTTCTCAAGGGCAATTAAGAATGAGCAATAGAGGGCAGCACGGTGGCCTAGTGGTGAGCACAACCGCCTCACGGCGCTGAGGTCCCAGGTTCGATCCTGGCTCTGGGTCACTGTCCGTGTGGAGTTTGCATATTCTCCCCGTGTCTGCGTGGGTTTCGCCCCCACAACCTAAAAATGTGCAGAGTAGGTGGATTGGCCACGCTAAATTGCCCTTAATTGGAAAAAATAATTGGGTAATCTAAATTTTTTTAAAAAAGGAATGAGCAATATAAATGCTGGCCTAGCCAGCAATATCCACATTAGTGGAAGGATAAATATTGGCCAGGATAGGGGGATAAAACCCTATTCTAATGGTACCGCGGGATCTTCTAAGCCTCAGAGGTCAGACTGAGTCGAACATCTCATCCAAGAGCCCATTACCCCCTCGTCCTTGTCAATATTTATCCTTCACCGAGTGCCTCAAAACAGATTACCTTGTTGGTTGTAGGAGCATGCTGTGAGCATTTTGTCCACTGGATTACCGACTTTCCAACAGTGACTATGCTTCAAAGACTTAATTAGTTGTAAACAGCTTTGGGAGATCTTTGTAGTTGTAAAAGACCTAATATAAATGCAAATCTTTCTTGCTTTTTCTTTAATTTACTGACTGTTCTTCACTGACAATCTGGATGTTTGAACTTTGGGGACTGATTGGACAGAATGAAATAACCAAGTATTTTTTTCCCCCTCAGTGTGGGCACCGATTGTGGTCACGGTAATATTAGTTGCTGTTGCAACTTTATGCAAGGAACAAGGAATTACTGTCATCGGTATATGCTTTGTCTATGAAATCTTTGTCGCCCAAGGGGTAAGTATAATACGGTAATGTATTATTTGTTTCCTTGGAAAACAGGTTATTGTTGAGTCCCATGTAGTTGAGCCTCCCTTTGATTATCATTTGAATGTATGTTGTAGAGGGCAGAATAGCCTGAGGAACTGTGTCCACTGGCAGAAGGGTTGGCAACCAAAGAAGTTAGATCCAAGATAAGTGGAAAATGCACCAGAAAGAGATGATGAGAATTGTGTTTATTTGCTGGAGATTAAGCGGGTGATCAGATGGTAGGGGGCAGGTCTCATGCACATCTTCAGAGGAGTTGGGTTTTTTTTCAGACTTTTGTAGAATTCCACCAATTAGTCACGTTTAGGGTAAGCATAATCTCAGGAGAGTAAAAGGTTAACAAGATGATGTTCATGTGTATCAACACTAGATGGCATCACTGAGTAGTCTTATAAAAGGCTGTGGGCGCGATTCTCCCAAACAGGGAGAAATCGTCAGGCTGGCATCAAAAACGGGCCGGTTTGACGCCAGCCTCCCCCCCCCGCCCCCGACCGGGAACCGATTCTGGTCCCCGGTCGGGGCTAGCATGCCGCGGCTGTGAACTCCGGCATCGCGGGCTTAACGAATTTCGTTAAGCCCGCTTGCCAGAGTTTGCGACGGCTGACGCGTCACATGATGTCAGCCGCACATGCGCGGATTGGAAGACTCCAACCCGCGGATGACGTCATCGCGCATTTGCGCGAAACCTGCGCGGGCCAGGATGCCCCTCAGCCGCCCCGCGAATGGATACAGCGGGGCGGCGGAAGGACAAAGAGTGCGCGGGAATCGGACCCGCTGCCCGCGATCGGTGGCCATCGATCGCGGGCCCATGGCACCCTTGGCACGGCCGTGGTACTGCCGTGCCAATCGGTGCCATGGTTGCCAAGATCCGAACTTTACGGCCGTTTTTACGAACGGCCAGACCAGGTGTGTTTGCCGTTCGTAAAAACGGCCGTAAAGGGCTTGGACTTGGGCCCATCGGCCAGCTGAGAATCGCTGCTCGCCTTAAAAAAACGGCGGCAGCGATTCGTGTCGGGCGTGGGTGGGGGGGGGGGGGAGAATAGCGGGAGGGCGTCAGACTAGCGTGGCCGTAAAAATTTACGACCCCCGCTATTCTCCACACCGTCGTGAGTGCGGAGAATTGCGCCCTGTGTCTCAGCATTCTGGAGAAACTGTTGGAAAAGTTGATGAAGAAGGATAGTGTGAGGTTGAGTTAGTGTAAGTTATATTAGAGAGATAATTAATTACTGCAACATGGATTCAATACTATTATTTTGTTAGCTGTTACTCAGAGTGTACAAACCATTTCAAGTAGTGTAAAATAAACTAGCTTTGATTTAAACATATAGCTTTATGTTTTTTGTAAACACTATGACTTTGGCTATCTTGGAGAACAATAAAGGAACATAACAATCACCAGTAATGTTGAGTACCCAAGCTAGCTGAAAGTTGACATGTCTCATACTGGAACTTAGAAAGGTCCCAGTGAAAATGAAGTTCAGACTAACTGCTCCTCAATAAGAAAATGGAAGCATTTTTTGCACACCCTTTGTTTGACCTACTCCAAACCTTGACTGCCACCACTTGAAGTGACAGGACACGGCTCCAAACTCTGCTGGCGTGGCAGGGTGTCCATACAGCAGGTAGGCTGCCCACCATGATTATGAGGAAATACAGTCCTAAATCGTAGGATGATGCAAGACAGAGGCAGCCATTTGGCCCCCATCATGACTCTGCAGGCTCTGTGGTAGAGCTCCACAATTATTCATACTTCACTGCTCCTTCCCCATCACCCAGTAATGTTTTTCCTTCAAGTATGTTGACATTGAATCCATCACTGCTGCCTTTCCAGCAGTGTGTTCCAGACCACAGTAATCCGCTGTTTAAAATATAATTTCCTCATGTCATCTCTGGTTCTTTTGCAAATCACCTTAAATCTGTGTTCTTTGGTTACCAAATCTTATACCACTTGAAATAGTTTATCCTTGTTTACTCTATTAAGATTATTCACAATTTGAATACCTCTATCAAATCTCCTCCTAACATTATAGGTTCTAAGGAGAAACGTCCCCAGCTTCTCACATCTCTCCCCATAATTTAAATCTCTCGTCCCTAACACCATTCTAATATATGTCCTCCTCACCTTTCCAAAGCTTTGAAATCCCTTCTAAAGTGTGGTGCCAATATATTTCAGCTGAGGCCTAAAAATTGATTGTGGATCTTGTGGTGAACAATCAGACCGATCCCTGCTCTTCCACGTTTCCAGCAGCAGAGCAGGGAGGTTTTCAACTAACAAACTTTCTGAGGCTGAATCCGGAGCCAGGAATTTAATCCATGATTTTCTGACGTGCACTGACAGTAGATGTGGGACCTCCAGACCAGCTTGGACTTGTTGAAAGTTTTAGGCCTCTGTCTCAATTCATAGCTCTGAACAGTCTGCTTCGCTTTGCAATCTACATTTCTGGAAACCATCAGCTGTGATCTCTCAAAGCCAAAATTGCAAGAGAGAAGACAACTTCTACTAAATATTTAAACTTTCTCTAACACTACAGCAATGGTAGGAAATGCTTAGGATTTATAGGCAAGAAAAAGTGCATATATCAATCTTGAGACTTTACAGATGATTTTAACAGGAGCAAGTCTCTGTAGAACCAGCTGGGAGAGCTACACGGCATTTTAAAAAACACAATAATGGGTACACATTCGGCAAAGTGTCCTTTAAACTGAACTTTGGCACAGAACTGCAGAAGCAATCAGGAAAGTATGGGTCAAATTTTGCTGGAAAGGGGCACCTCATATTATATGGATTTCTTATTGAAGTTCGGATAAGTTCTGTGCCATCACTTGCTGGAAATGCGAGCTGGTAGCAGTATAGTGGAGAGAATAGGACAGTCAGAGCTTGATTGACATTCCATTAAGAACTACCACATTGTTGGAAGGGTACTTGCTTTCTTCAGTGAGAACAATGGATAACGCATGTCCTTATTCCACACGTTCAAAAAGATAAACAGGGCGGCCAAGGACAAGGTGTCATTTATGCACAGCAACTGGCAGAATGACAAATAACGGAGAGGAGATTTGCAACCCTTGATACATCTCTTAATCCCCTGAATTTGCTGGTCTATTGGAGGCATTAACATCTGTGTGTGTGTTATGAATATGCCCTTTTCCAGCAAGATTTAGCCTGACAAACACTCTGGTGCCCTTTTTCTGAACAGTTTAGAGTTGTGACCGCTGAATGAAGTTCTCTTGAAATAACAATTGTTTATCTTTCTTACAGTTTACCTTGCACGTTCTGGGGGAAATTGTGGTTCACTTGGTGCAAGGAAAGGGCATTCTGCCACCGTGGGTGCTCCAGACACTGATAAAACTTATTTTTTTGATGCTCAGCACTCTTCTACTCGTCATTGTCCGAGTTCAGGTTATTCAATCCCAACTGCCAGTTTTCACCAGGTAAAATATGTTTGACTTAATAACTTACTTTAAAAATTTAAAGCACCCAATTTTTTTTTTCCAATTAAGGGGCAATTTAGTGTGGCCACTTCACGTACCCTGCACATCTTTGGGTTGTGGGGTTGAAACCCATGCAGAAACGGGGAGAATTCGGACACGGACAGTGACCCGGGGCCAGGATGGAACCCGGGTCCTCGGCGTCTTGAGGCAGCGGTGCTAACCACTATGCCACCGTACTGCCCGTTTAACTTAATAACTTGACATAACTTGGAGCTATAAATGTAAGATGGTCACTAATAAATCCAATATCTGAGAAATTTATTTACCCAGAAAGCGAAGCAAAAGTAGACCACAAAGAATAGTTGAAGCGAATAGCAAAGGTGCATTTAAGTAAAAGCTAGGTAAGTACATGAGGAAGAAAATAATACAGAATATGTAGATCATTAGCTACAGGGTGAGGGGAGGATCATGGAGCATAACAAGCAGTGTGGACACGTTGGGCTGAATCATCTGTTTCTGAGCTGCAATTTTTTCTCATTCACTACTAAAGATCCAGGGTATTCCTGAAGATGCTTGGGTCAAACCTACACAATTATGAGTGGAATTCACCTAAACAAATGTGTGTCACTTCGGGTGGGAAAACCGGTGAGAATTCCGTCAGCTGTTTGGCTCGATTCCTTAATCACTTTTTTGGAGCCTGGGGAGATTGTGGCTGGGAAAGAAAAGTACAGGATCTAAAGGGCATCCCGATCTCCAGACAACCCTACCCGATAGACCCCATCCCACCAATCATCGGCAGAGATCCACCCGCCCCACCCCACTCACAGCATGGGGGCCCCATCTCCATCACTAGGACCAGCCCACCCCACCTTACAGTTCCCTTGCCCCACCCTGCTCCGAGCATATTTAAATATGCTCAGCTGGCTCACACCCAGTCAGGTTGTTAATCAGATTGTGTCGTGCCGAGCGATGGAAGCATTGCGCTCTGTTTGATGCCTGGCACAAACCCTGTTTAGATTCTTATTTAACAAACTCTTATCAAATTCCCCTCCGTGTTGCTTTTACACACATGCTTATGATAAAATCTCAGAGGAATTCGTAGTCATAAGATAGCTGTGGTAGTTCTAACTTGTATCAGGCTTTATCAATAAATGAATACATTTTAGCATCATGTTGCAAAGCTAAATCATAATGAAAGTATTTGCCTTCTGATTGCCTGCTGACAATTGGTGACGGTTAATGGACAGAGCACAGCGCAGGAGATCCCACCATTTTGCAACACGCATTGGCAACAAGTGGGCTTCACTGTGCCAGTGTTGTTTCCGTAACAAGGGTGAGAGTAGAGAAGAGCAACTCCTTGAAAGAGAAGAAATCCCTTGGGGAAAGAGGGTTAAGTGGGTTTTAATAGAAGTGTATAAGAAAATTAACCGAATTGATGGGATAAACAGAGATAAATTGTCCTTTGATGGAGGAGTCCAGAAATTAGAGCTGGGCCATTCAGACTGGTATCAGGAAGTTCTTGCAAGAGGACAGTGGAACTCTGAAACTCCATCCCTTCCTCCAAAACTGTTTTTTGTCGAAGGAGGGCGTTAAGATGATGGGATGAAGGTAGGGAAGCAAATTCAAAACACAGGTCGGCTATGATTGATTAAATGGTAGTACAGGCTTGAGGGACTGAATGGCCTCCACTTTCTCTTCCTACTTCAAGGCACACCACAGTGCAGGGCAGTACAGGATCTGTTTACCACATGATAAGTCCGATGCAAGTTGCAAATTCCAGCACTGGGTGCCACTCGTGTGTCAGTCAGGCATGAGTTCCATTCATTCTGAATCCGGTTGCTACATTGAATGTATTGTTGACGGGAGACAGCCTGTTTGACCCAAGGACATTTGTATTTCAGCTATTCCAAGTTTCACAAATTTCCAATTGATTTTAACCACTGGTATAGTAGAAATAAATAATATGAAAAATGAAAAGGCTTCCATTGTGGGAAAAGGGCAAACCTTCATACCAAATGTTCACCGAAAAATCCAGTACGGTATTCAAAAGATACTTGTTTACCAGGAAAATGGGAAGAATATGGGACTTACTACCACAGGGAGTGGTTGAAGTGAATAGTATGGATGCATAAAGGGAAACCAGACGAGACAGAAGGGAATAGAGGATTATAATAATGGATTTGGATGAGGAAATGTGGGAGGAGGCACAACTGTAGTGTAAATGCCGACGTAGTCTTGTTGGGTCAAATGACCTGTTTTTGAGCCTTATAGTCTTATGTAGTACCACCTTTCCATCACTAATATAAATTTGTAGTACGTGTTTTATATAGAATGCTTATTTTGGATTGTAATGACAAAACCCTCTTGATTTGCCAACAGCAACAGTCACTAACTTATTGAATACATTTAAGATAAATTACATTTAATACATTGAAAATAAAATGTCCAGCCATTTTTCCTGGTTTCAAAGACCATGTGTGGTTTAAAAAAGACTTCAGTTACTATATGAAGGAATCTTGTTTGGTCAGCAGATGGTGCTCTAGATTTTCTAAAAAATGCAACTCACAAATCAATGTTGCTTTCAAATTGTTAATCAAAAATCAGCTGAAGCCAGCATGCAATTTTTTCCAAGCCGTTTAACCTTAAAGCTGAGAAGGATAATGATTGAATTGATATTACTTTGAAATGTGCGTTTTAGCGTAGTCATAGAGGTTTACAGCATGGAAACAGGCCCGTCGGCCCAACATCCATGCTGCCCAGTTTTTGGCTCTAAGCTAGTCTCAATTACTGGCATTTGGCCCATATGCTCTATACACATCTTACCCATATAACTGTCTAAATGCTTTTTTAAAAGACAGAATTGTACCCACCTCTACTACTGCGTCTGGCAGCTCGTTCCAGGCACTCGCAACCCTCTATGTGAAGAAATTACCCCTCTGGACTCATCTGTATCTCTTCCCTCTCACCTTAAACCTATGCCCTCTAGTTGCCCTCTAGTTTTCGGCTCCCCTACCTTTGGTGAAAGATGTTGACTCTCTCCCTTGTCTATGCCCCTCATTATTTTATAGACCTCTATAAGTTCACCCCTAAGTCTCCTAGGCTCCAGGGGGAAAATGCCCCAGTCTATCCAGCCTCTCTTTACAACTCAAACCATCAAGTCCGGTAGCATCCTAGTAAATCTTTTCTGCAATCTTTCTAGTTTAATCATATCTTTCTATAATAGGTTGACCAGAACTGAACACGGTATTCCAAGTGTGGCCTTACTTTTACAACTTCAACAAGTCTTTTACAACTTCAACAAGACATCCCAACTCCTGTAGTCAATGTTCTGACCAATGAAACCAAGCATGCTGAATGCCTTCTTCACCACCCTGTCCACCTGTGACTCCACTTTCAAGGAGCTATGAACTTACATAGAATTTACAGTGCAGAAGGGGGCCATTCGGCCCATCAAGTCTGCACCGGCTCCCGGAAAGAGCACCCTACCCAAGGTTAACACCCCCACCCTATCCCCGTAACCCAGCAACCCCACCCAACACTAAGGGCAATTTTGGACACTAAGGGCAATTTAGCATGGCCAATCCACCTAACCTGCACATCTTTGGACTGTGGGAGGAAACCGGAGCACCCGGAGGAAACCCACGCACACACGGGGAGGATGTGCAGACTCCGCACAGACTTGTACTACTAGATCTCTTTGTTCTGTAACTATCCTCAGCACCCTGCCATTAACTGAGTAGACCCTTCCTCAATTCAATTTATCAAAATGCATCACCTCACATTTATCTAAATTAAATTCCATCTGCCATTCATCGGCCCATTGACCCCATTGATCAAGATCCAGTTGCAACCCGAGATAACCTTCTTCACTGTCCACTATCCACCAATCTTGGTGTCATCTGCAAATTTACTAACCATGCCCCCTAAATTCTCATCCAAATCATTAATATAAGTAACAAATAACATTGGACCCAGCACTGATCCCTGAGGCACCGCTGGTCATAGGCCAGAGTTTGAAAAAACAACCCTCTACAACCACCCTTTGGCTTGTAAAGCCGAAAGCATTTAAATATTGCAAATAGCCAGCAGTGCAATCTTAATCTTTTTCAGAAAATTGCTCATGCGGTCTTAAGTATCGGTTTGGTATAGTTGGAGTTTATGTTTCTGAATCAGAAAGTTGCGGGCTCGAGGCGCACTCTGGGCTAATATATGAGTGCAGTACTGAAGGAGTCCCATTCTTTTCATGATACACTAAATCCAGACCTAGCCTGGCTATTGAGGAAATGTACAAAGATCCTGTGGTGCCATTTGAAGAGATAACAAATTCCTCTCAAACATACAATTCTTGCTCAATCAACACAGCCAAATAATAGATCAACGGTTTATGCATTTCACCAGCGTTAGTGCTGGGCGTGACGAATATGTCATTGAATTTCACGATTACTCCAGGTAATTGCATGTGTTACAGATAAGTGAAAGAGGCAAACTAAACTTTAGCGTCTCAACCTCTATCCCTAAGCAAAGGTGCTTTTAAATTGTTTTTTAAATGGGCTTGTTTTCACAAACCCCGAATTTGTGAGGTCCAATTTTTAGAGTGATTCAGTTTTTTATGATTACATCAGATGGTTAGCTTATTCACACATTCAAACCCATAGGGGTTATCGCAACTTCACACCCACCCACAAACACACGCACAATAAAGAGGATAGAAAATGGAAGTTTTAAAACCATGAATAACAGTAAAGGAGCCAGAGGAATTAATATCAGTTTACATAATTTCCAGAGTCCAGAAAGTCAAGTTAGTTCCAGGCTGAAGACAGCAGCGCAGATTTTCTTTAAAATGAATGACGATGCAGTACAATGAGATTGCTGTAAATAGACTTGATCAGCTTGGCAGGCAAGATCAGAGACTTCCAATTAAACAAGCTTCAAGGAGATAAGGCTTTTCACAGGTTGCTTTGTCAACCTAGTCCTACTTCTAGAATCTTGCATGCATCAGCAGAGTGACATATAAGTCTCAAAGTGTATTAAAAGTGTTCCAGAGGCTGGTAGCTTGGATCATGTTATGTGGACCATTAATGACGCAATTGCAGGTTAACAAACAGTTTCTGTGCCTCTGGTCAAATCCATTGTCCACTCTTTTTTTAAAAATAATAGAAGGACCAAAATTAGGGAAACGCCAAAGTCAGAATTAGAGAATTGCAGATACCTTGAAGAGTTATAGGGCAGGGGAAGGTTACAGAGTTGGGAGAGATGAGGCACTTGAGGGATTTGGAAATAAGGATGAAAATTTTTTAATTGATTCATTGCTTAACTGGGAGCAACTAACTGGGTTAACGAGTGAGAGTCTTTTATTCAATGGACTATAAAAGCTTACGGGGTGATTTGATTCAGGTTTTAAAAGTTGTGAAAAAATTGATGAGATGGCTGGATAGGAAACAGTTTCAGCTGGTGTGGGGTAGGTCAAGAGGATGAAACCAGAGCCAACCCATTCCGAAGAAAAGATAGGAAACACTTCACCACCAAAAGGTTGGTGAATTTGTGGGTTTTTCTTCAATAAAAAGTAGTAAATGCTAGCTCATTCTTAAATCTGAGAATTTTTGCTAGATGGTATAAAATGAAATGGGAATGAGATAGGGGAATGGAGTTCGGAGACAAATCAGCCATGACTTCATTGGATTTCAGAACGGGCTCGAGGGCTTAGTGAGATCCTGTTACTATGTTTTTGAGCTCTATTTTTCTGTCCTTTAAAATTGTACTGTTTAACCAAGTGTTTGGTCAACTGTCTTAATATCTCAAGTGATTCTGTGAATTCAGATAATACTTCTGTAAAGGACCTTGAGACATTTTACTAATTTAAAGGCACTATATAAATGCAAGTTTCCTTATGGATACAGGTTCACTAATTTGCTAATTATTACATTTTCGATCACAGGTTTGACAATCCAGCTGCTGTCAGTCTGAGCCCTGTAAGGCAGCTCACATTCAACTACCTCTTGCCGTTAAATGGCTGGCTTCTCCTGAACCCGTCAGAGTTGTGCTGTGACTGGACAATGGGCACAATCCCACTAGTGGAATCTGTCTTGGATATTCGGAACCTCGCCACAGTCACTTTCTACTCTCTAATAGCTCTGTTAATATATTATAGTCTTCGCTATCCTGGAGAATCATCCCAAGTTGTAATTATGGTAAGAGCAGGTACAGAAACTACCCTACAGATTGTATCAATTACTGTATTTTGATTGTGTAAATATGAAAATCTTCCCCCATTGGGAATGTCAGTAACCAGAATATGCACATTTGGCGAATTGACAACAGAATCAGAGCGAAAGAGGAGAATTTGTGTTGCAGCAAGTTATGATTCAGAGTGAATTGCCTTCAAGGGCGGTGGAAGCCGATTCAGTCATAATTTTCAACGTGGAATTGGATATATGATTGTAAAGGGAAAGGCAATGGGGAAAGAACAAAGAAATAGGACTAGTGGTATAGCTTAGAAAGAGTTGGCACAGGTATAGTGGGCTTTATGGCTGCATGCTGCACTGTATGTTTCTATGATGCTGCTGCAGTGGTTAGCACAGTTGCTTCACAGCTTCTGGGTCTCAGGTTCGATTCCCAGCTTGGGTCACTGTCTGTGCGGAGTCTGCACGTTCTCCCCGTGTCTGCGTGGTTTCCTCTGGGTGCTCCGGTTTTCTCTCACAGTCCAAAGATGTGCAGGTTAGGTGGATTGGCCATGTTAAATTGCCCTAGGGTTAGATGGGGTTATTGGTTTACGGGGATAGGGTGGAGGTGAGGACTTAGGTGGGGTGCTCTTTCCAAGAGCCGGTGCAGACACAATGGACCAAATGGCCTCCTTCTGCACAGTATATTCTATGATCTATGAGCTACATTGTACAGATTTGGGTATGTTGCTCTTTTTCAATTATTGCATGTTTCATAAAATATACATTGTCTGAATATTTGGATTATTTACCCATTCTTGTGACAGGTAGAGAGATTGACAAATGCAATATATTACCAGGAACAAAGTACAGGAACTGGCCCTTCGGCCCTCCGAGCCTGCGCTGACCATGCTGCCTGTCTAACCTAAAACCTTCTAACTTCCGGGGTCCGTCTCCCTCTATTCCCATCCTATTCGTGTATTTGTCAAGACGCCCATTATAAATATCATGATCATACCTGCTTCCACCACCACCTCCGGCACTGCCCTCTGTGTAAAAAAAACTTCCCTCGCACATCTCTAAACTTTGCCCCTCATACCTTAAACCTATGTCCCCTCGTAATTGATTTTCCGCCCTGGGAAAAAGATTCTGACCATCCACTCTGTCCATGCCCCTCATAATTTTGTAGACTTCTTTCAGGTCGACCCTCAACTTTTGACCTTCCAGTGAGAACAAATCAAGTTCATCCAACCTCTCCTCATAGCTAATGCCCTCTACACCAGGCAACATCCTAGTAAACCTCTTCTGTGAATTCTTCAAAGCCTCCACGTCCTCTGGTAGTTGGCAACTAGAATGCAATTAATATTGCATCAGATGTTTTTCGACTGAAGCATTCACCAAGCATTTACAAATTGCTCCATAGAACTCTTCTAGGAAGTGGATTTCTCACTAATGAGCTCGAATAAACACATACATCATATTTAAGTGTCTCCCTGAGTTATTCGGCAAATTACCTGTCACATTCAACAGCAAGTTACATTAAGCAGCTTAAAAGTTCCTCCCTACAGTGAGACAAAAGGCGAAGGAACATGAAAATTGACCATCAAAGTGTGACTTTTTACTCCATCTAGTCTGCCCCACAGAATTGCAACAACTTTTGTATCAAAATATATACCCTCTTTCCACCCTCTCGCCCACACTACCCCAGGCCATGTGGGGAGAAAAATCTGGAAAATTACTCTCTCAAGAGCCAACTTTGGCCATGATTAGTAATACAGTATTTGCCTCTTGTACAAGGTGATCTTTGTCCAGCCAGAAACAGGCCCAACTCTTACCTGCAGGAACCAGCAAATCAGCTGGAATCATAGAAATCAGGTTGAAAACGCTCCACTGGTTGGAGTCATACTTGGCACAAAGGAAGATGGTTGTGGTGGATTCAGGTCAATCATCTCGGCTCCAGGACATCATTGCAGGAGTCCCTCAGGGTAGTGTCCAAGGCCCAACCATCTTCAGCTGCTTCCATTATTTAAAACATTTTTTAGTGTCAATTCTTTTATTTTCCAATTAAGGAGAAATCCTCCCCCCAAAAAAAAGCCTGTCCACCATCTACAAGATGCAAGTTAAAAGTGTAATGAAATACTCCCCACTTGCTCGGGTGAGTGCAGCTCCAACAGCACATGGGGTTATCTAATTCCCTATTGATTTGAATCTTCCTTAATACATGAGGACAGTTTCTCTCTGCCTATTCTTTCTGGACCCACATGATTTTGAATACCTCTGTCAAACTTCCATTCAGCATTCTTTGCTCCAAGGCGAACTGAATTTTGTTTTCACCAAATCTCTTGAGGCCATAAAAATGGGAAAATTTCCACTTGAGTAATAAGATTAAGGTACATCTTTGGGACGAGATACACAAAGCTGCATCTGACTCTGTTCCCTTAGTTTCAAAGTGCATTAACAGTACCTGCTTTACAACCGTGACTACACTTCAAAAGTGCTTAATTGGCTGGAAAGTATCCTGGAGCACGCTGAAGGGAGCTTTATAAATGAAAGGTCTGATTGGTTCTTGAGCCGTAGGTCCTCAAATGTTCAGTCAAACAACCATCACCTCTATCAGAAAATTGAACAGATTTCTTTGGTTTAAAATGAATACAGTGCATGCTTTCTGTTGGCATAGGTTTCAAGTTTCTCATCTTTTAATTTTATCTCTGAATCGCTTTACAATTCCCAGGTCTTAGTGCAGTAATTGATTTTGGATGGGGAGAGGGGGATGAAATGGAGATGGATGTGCAGGAATGTGGCCCGGCCAGTGCAAATAGTGCCGCAGTGGCTGCATTTTAAGTTTTTAAATCCATAGCATGGCCTTCTGTGTTAAAGGTGCTATATAAATGCAAATTGCTATTGCTGTAATCAAGGTGCCCATTTTTGCTTGGAACAATTTGGATGAGGTCAAGGACTGAGGTGGTTGGAAGTACTACCCTACTCTGCTAGCACTGCCCAGTTCAGTCTGGTCGGGCCGATGTGTGGCTGATTGTAAAATGTCTCAATAAGCCACCTGTTTGTAAAACAACCAGAGCAACTAAGAATGATTAACATTACCTACTTCCTGAGAACAAATGAGCAAATAAAATTAATTAGTAGTCGAGTTCCACAGCTGTACATTGTCAAATCAATGACTCAGCTTTGCACTGTTTTAAGCAACAGGGAAAACCACTGCTGCAAAGTGAGCAGTGGAGTGAAAATTTGATCAGTAGTGTTTTTAAAACTCCTTTGGTTTTAACATTTAATTGTGATTTTTGCACGCTGGCTCTTGTTAATTTGACCAGTGCTATCATTGAAGGGGCAGGCGATGGTGAGCAGGGGGAGACTTGCATTTATAGATTTTTAGATTTCAGCTTCCTCCCTGAGACCCCCTCCCCAAGGGTTCTGTAGCCAGTTAAACCTTCTCACATTTCAACTGCACTCTCCACTCTCGAAAGCAAACTGTCAGCCTCCAACCATGGCATGACTTCCATTCTCTCACTCACTAAAATACTTTGAGACGTTTTGCTCACGAATGGCATCATAAATTATGTTTGTCTTTTGACTTCTGATTCTACATTTGGCTCAACATTGCTCTCTCCATTTCCAGGCACTTTCTTTCATGGTGTTGCCTTTTATTCCGGCATCAAACTTGTTCTTCCCAGTTGGATTTGTGGTAGCAGAGCGTGTGCTTTACGTACCCAGCATGGGATTTTGTTTGCTGGTTGCGCATGGATGGAGGAAGATAACAGAAACACGGTACTGTTATAATTGTGTTGAATCTTTACACCACTTCATTTACAGTGTGCAGAATGTCCTGCTTGATCATTAGTAATACAATGAAAATAAGATTAAGCATGATGCTTAGTTCTAACAAAGCACCAGGGTTCATTTCTGGAGGCATGGAATTGAAAACCAATTAAGTTGTATAGAAATCTAGTTAGATGTGCACATACTGTGCACAGTTCTGGTCTCTGTACAATAAAAAAGATATAGAGAAGGTGCAAAATAATTTACAAAAACAACAGCAAAACTGAGAAATTATCCCTATCAGGAAAAGTTGAACACGCCCAGTCTCGCTCCTCTAGAAAAGAGAAGAGGTATTGTGAAAAGGTTTGGTCGGGTAAACATAGAGAAGATCTTAAGGGTGATGTCTTCACCCAGGGTTGTGTAGATTGTCAAACTTGCTAACACATGGGTTAAAGCGGTGAATAGCATAAATGCATTTAAGGGGAACTGGATCAATACATGTAAGAGAAAAGCATAGGAGGGTATGTTGATATTGTTAGAATTAGAGGGATTGTTGGAATGTGGACATTCTCCCCATGTCTGCCTGAGTCCCACCCCCACAACCTAAAGATGTGCAGGGTAGGTGGATTGGCCACGCTAAATTGGCCCTTAACTGGGGGGAAAAAAGAACTGGATGCAATAAATCTTTTAAAAAGTAGAGGGATTGTGAGACGTAGAGTATAAACAAACACACGTAACAGATGCGCCCAATGGCCTGCTTTCTGTGTTGCACTTTCTGTCTAATTCTTGCATTCATCTATAAATCCCTCCATGCTAGTTAACGTGTACGCGCCCAACTGGGACGACACGAGCTTCATCCAAAAGACCATGGCAGAAATCCCGGACATAGCGACGCACCGACTAATCATGGGGGGGGACTTCAACTGTGTACAGGACCCAACGACGGACAGATCAAACCCCAGAACGGGGAAAACCTCAAACATGGCAAGGGAACTCAGCCACTATATGGAGCAGATGGAAGCAGTAGACCCCTGGAGATTCGCCCACCCGGGGGAGAAAGAATTCTCTTTCTTCTCCCCAGTACACAACGTGTACACCAGAATTGACTTTGTGGTGGGGAAAACGGTGCTTCCAGAGATAGACAAGGTGGAATACTCCGCAATTGTGATATCAGACCACGCTCCACACTACATGGATGTGCGGCTAGAGACGGGAAGGGCCCAGCGCCCCAAATGGAGGCTGGACGGTGCCTTACTAGCTGACAAGGCCTTCAGCGAAAGGATAGCGCAGGCCATAGCGGAGTACACTGAGATCAACCAAAACGGGGAGGTCTCACCCTCCACGTTCTGGGAAGCGCTTAAGGCCGTACTAAGAGGGGAAATCATAGCCTACAAAGCGCGAAGAGATAGGGAGGAAAGGGTGGTTAGGCAGAAGCTGGTCGACTCCATACTGGAGGTAGACCATAAATACTCCGAGGCCCCGACTGTAGAACTCCTGGCGGAGAGAAAAGAACTACAAAGGAACTTTGACCTGCTCTCCACCAGGAAAGCAGTACACCAACTCCGCCAGGCACGCGGGGCCCTATACGAACACGGAGACAAAGCCAGCCGCCTGTTGGCCCACCAGCTGAGAAAGCAGGCAGCCAGCAGAGAAATTGCGCAAATCAGAGATACCAGAGGCACGTTGGAAACAGAACCAGAGAGGATTAACAAAACCTTCAAGGCCTTCTACCAAGAGCTGTACACCTCAGAGCCCCCAACGGGGAAGGCTGGGATGAACCGGTTTCTTGACGGACTGAACATACCAGTTGTGGGAGAGGGCAGAAAACGGGATCTGGAAGCACCACTAGCACTGGGAGAGATCATGGACAGCATTAGCTCCATGCAGGCGGGGAAGGCGCCGGGACCGGACGGATTCCCGGCGGACTTCTACAAAAAATTTGCGACAGCGCTGGCCCCGCACCTGCGGGAGATGTTCACAGACTCGCTAGCTAGGGGCACGTTGCCACCCACGTTAGCACAGGCCTCAATCTCGCTGATACCTAAGAAAGACAAAGACCCAACGGAATGTGGGTCATACAGACCCATATCTCTGCTGAATGCAGACGCCAAAATACTGGCCAAAATCCTAGCCAAAAGGCTAGAAGACTGTGTACCTGAGGTGGTCACAGAGGACCAGACGGGCTTTGTCAAAGGTAGACAGCTGACCGCGAACATCAGGCGCCTGCTGAACGTGATAATGACCCCCTCCGGGGAGAGAACACAAGAGGTGATCGTCTCCCTGGACGCAGAAAAGGCCTTCGACAGAGTCGAGTAGAAATACCTCATAGAGGTACTGGAGCGGTTCGGGCTTGGAACAGGGTTCACCGCTTGGGTAAAGCTCCTGTACAACGCTCCCATGGCGAGTGTACAGACCAACAATACCAACTCCCAGTACTTCCAGCTGCACAGGGGCACCAGACAAGGATGCCCACTGTCCCCGCTGCTGTTCGCACTAGCAATTGAACCGCTAGCAATCGCGCTCAGGGCAGCAAAAAATTGGAGGGGGATCCGAAGGGGAGGTAGAGAGCACAGAGTCTCACTCTATGCGGATGATCTGCTCCTCTATATCTCGGACCCACAAAGCAGCATGGACGGAATCATCGCGCTCCTGAAAGAGTTTGGAGCCTTCTCGGGCTACAAACTCAACATGAGCAAAAGTGAGATCTTCCCATTACACCCGCAAGGGGGGGGGGGGGGGGCAGCACTAAAGGGGCTGCCGTTCAAACAAGCCCGACATAAATTCCGCTACCTGGGGATCCAAATAGCCCATGACTGGAAAGGGATCCACAAATGGAACCTCACCAGCCTGACGGAGGAAGTTAAAAAGGACCTGCAAAGATGGAACACACTCCCGCTCTCCCTCGCGGGGAGAGTTCAGACGATCAAAATGAACGTACTGCCCAGGTTCCTCTTCCTGTTTAGATCCATTCCGATCTACATCCCCAAGGCCTTTTTCAAAGCGCTGGACAAACTCATCATGGCGTTCGTATGGGGGGGTAAAAATGCTAGGATCCCAAAGAAGGTCTTACAAAAAACAAAAACCAGGGGAGGGTTAGCCCTCCCGAATCTACAATTCTACCACTGGGCAGCAACAGCCGAGCGAGTAAGGGGATGGATCCAGGAGCCAGAAGCTGAGTGGGTGCGTGCGGAGGAGGCCTCCTGCATGGGAACCTCCCTCCGGGGCCTCGCCACGGCAGCACTCCCATCCCCACCCAAAAAACACTCCAGCAGCCCAGTGGTGACAGCCACCCTCCAATCCTGGAACCAACTGCGGCAGCAACTTGGCCTGACCAAAATGTCGAACAGGGCTCCCATCTGCAACAACCATAGGTTCAAACCAGCACTGACCGACGCCACCTTCAAAAGGTGGAGGCAGGACGGGGGAACACTGACAGTCAGGGACCTATACACGGACGACAGGATCGCAACACTGGACGAACTGACAGAGAAATTTCAGCTAGCTGGGGGGAACGAGCTACGGTACCTGCAGCTCAAAAACTTCCTACGAAAGGAGACAAGGACGTACCCACAACCGCCACGACAGACACTACTGGAAGACCTACTGGACGCAAGTATCCTAGAGAAAGGGAACTGTAGTGACATGTATGACCGACTGGTAGAAAGGGACGACACCGTACTGGACGCAACAAGGAGGAAGTGGGAGGACGACCTGGGGATGGAGATAGGGTGGGGACTCTGGAGCGAAGCACTGCATAGGGTCAACTCCACCTCCACGTGCGCAAGGCTCAGCCTCACGCAACTAAAAGTGGTACATAGAGCCCACTTAACGAGAAACCGTATGAGTAGGTTCTTCCCGGAGGTGGAGGACAAATGTGAGCGGTGCCAGAGAGGCCCGGCCAACCACGCCCACATGTTCTGGTCTTGCCCCAGACTTGTGGAGTACTGGACAGCCTTCTTCGAGGCTATGTCCAAAGTGGTGGGGGTGAGGGTGGAGCCATGCCCGATAGTGGCGGTCTTCGGGGTTTCAGACCAGCCAGATCTATTCCTGGGGAGGAGGGCGGACGCCCTTGCCTTTGCCTCCCTGATTGCCCGCCGTAGAATCCTGTTTGGCTGGCGGTCAGCAGCACCACCCAGAGCTGCAGACTGGCTGTCCGACCTCTCGGAATCTCTCCAAATGGAGAAAATCAAATTCGCCATCCGAGGGTCGGACGACGGCTTCCACAGAACGTGGGAGCCATTCATGCAACTGTTCCGGGACCTATTTGTGGCCAATGTACAAGAGGAAGAATAGTCGGGGGAAGGTAGCGGGAGGGGGGGGGGGCTACAGGTTCGTTACGGGGGTTCGATGGCTAGCTAAGGCCCAAAACCAAGCTAAATAAACATGTTGAGGGGGGGGGGGGGCGCAGTTACTACTACGAAGATGCTTACCTGTAAATATGTATGTTAATTTTTGCGTGTTTGGTTTTTTTTTTTTTTTTTGTCTCTCTCTCCTAACAATTTGTAATTTGTTCAATATAAAATATGAAAACTGAATAAAAACATTTATAAAAAAAAAATAAATCCCTCCATGGCATTGCACCATGCTGTCCTCTGCAACCTCCCACAGCTCTGTGCCCCCATCCAACAGCTCTATTCTTCTATGTCAGGCTTCCCTGCATGCCCAGATCTTTAGGTACTCTGTTGCTCTTCAGACACCCTTCTTCATCTTCCGAACTCTCTTTTTACAAAAAAAAATCTTCAGGGACAGTTTGGGCCCAATTCTTTGACCAAGGTTTTGGCCACCCCTTCTTAGAGGGGATGTCTTTGTTAAACCAGCATCCTCTACATCTGGTGTCCTAGTCTGCCTCAATCATGGACGTGTAATGATTCTATAACAGTGAGCTGAGATTAATAGTTCTCAAAGTGTTTCCAAAGCTGCTTGTATCCAACCACGTGGTTCAAAACTTACTGCCACTTTTTTTATTGCCGAATCTGTATTAAATTGTCCCAAAGTGTCACAATCCAAAGCCACGTACTCTGCTCAGTTATCCCTCCTGACTTGTCCCTGAACTTTACTCCCTGTGCTGAGCTAAAAAACAGCTCCGGCCAGTAGGTCTGTTGTATTTGATATTCCTGGTCCAATTTCCACTTTGATCCCTGGAGCAGGTTCAGAGTGATGGTGAGGAGTAGGCTGGGGAAGACCACTTGCATGAACGGGGAGGTAGGGAGCTTTTGTGAGCTGGAATTGGGGAGTTGATATGGAGGAGGGTGAGGGGAAGTAAATGCAAGTAGTTTCCCTTGAGAAGTTGGTGGTCTGCCTTCTTGAACGGCTGCAGTCCATGGGTACACTCACAATGCTCTGAGGAAGGAAGTTCCAGGATTTTCACCCAGTGACTGAAGGAACGGGGATATAGCTCCAAATCAGGATGGAGCGTTGCTTGGGTAAGTTTGCAGGCAGAATTGTTCACAGGCATCTGTTGCTCTTGCCCTTCTCATTGGTGGAGGTGGGTTGGAAGGTGCTGTCAAGTGGCTGAGTGAGTTGTTGCAGTGTATCTGGTAGATGATGGGCAGCACGGTAGCATTGTGGATAGCACAATCGCTTCACAGCTCCAGGGTCCCAGGTTCGATTCCGGCTTGGGGGTCACTGTCTGTGCGGAGTCTGCACATCCTCCCCGTGTGTGCGTGGGTTATGGGGATAGGGTGGAGGTGTTGACCTTGGGTAGGGTGCTCTTTCCAGGAGCCGGTGCAGACCCGATGGGCCGAATGGCCTCCTGCACTGTAAATTCTATGTAATTCTAAGTAATTATGCACTTTGCTGTTGCTGTGCATCGGTCGGTGGTAGGGGGAGTAATGTTCATTATGGTGGATGGAGTGAAAGTTTATCCTTCTTTACGATACTGGCCCTCTTGCAGTCAGTGTCAGTAAGTATGTATGGAATGAAGCAAAACACACTGCCATTTTGTTTCTTCTAGTCAGCGATCTAACACCAGATTCAGTAAAAGGGTGGCACGGTGAAACAGTGGTTATCACTGCTCCTCAGTGCCAGGAACCCGGGTTCGATTTCGGTGTTGGGTGACTGTGTGGAGTTTGCACATTCGCCCTGTGCCTGCGTGGTTTTCCTCTGGGTGCTCTGGTTTCCTCCCACAGTCCAAAGATGTGCAGGCCATGATCAATAGTCCCTTAGTGTCCAACGGTGTGCAGGTTTGATGGGGCTGTGGGGATGGGGAGTGAGCCTAAATAGGGTGCTCATTCAGAGGGTTGGTGCAGACTCAATGGGCCAAATGGCCTCCTGCACTGTAGGGATTCTATGGATGAGTAGTAGAAAGCAACCACCAATGTCTTCCATTTATTTATCACTCTCACTATGGGTCTTGGGCTAGGTTTTTCCTAACATAGTACAGACAGTCACCCACTGAAGCAAACTGATTGCTGTGTGCATTACAGTTTGAAACCCTAAGCCAGCTGCTACTTAAATGAAACAACTCCCCAGTTATCTGACAATGCTCGGCGAATCACAGTTGGCATGTCTAATAGCATCTGAATAACATCCGAGAATACTTCTTTTTTAAATATTTTAATTAAGGCATTTGTATAAACATTAAACACAAACCAACACCCAGAGTAAGAACGTCAGAAACCTCATAATAATAAATAACTACCAAACGGCCCAACCTCCCTCCCGTTCCACTCCTCCTGTCCTGTCTTCCCTTTTAACCCCTTTATTCTCCACCCCCCACCCCAGCTGACACCTCAATTTTCCTTGAAGAAGTCGATGAACGGCTTCCATCAACTTACACTTTAAAAAAAAACCATTTTATTAAGGCATGTATGATTTTATAACAGTAAACAATACAAATACAAATGTACACAGTTCAGTGTGTAACACATCTCTTCCCCCCCCCCCCACTCTCCCCCCTATTCTAAACACAAAATAGCCTAACCCCCCCCCCCAACCACCATTGAATCTGCTGACAGTTTAGTTTTCTCCGAAGAAGTCGTTAAACGACTGCCACCTCGGCACGAACCCCAACATTGATCCTCTCGGGGCGAACTTAATTTTTACAAATCTGAGAAACCCAGCCATGTCACTAACCCATACCCCCGATTTGGGGGCTTTGAGTCCCTCCACGCTAATAAGATCCGTCTCCGGGCTACCAAGGAGGCAAAGTTTCACGTGCACCACCTTGGAAATTCCCCTAAAAACAATTCTCCCCCCCCCCCCCCCCCCCCCCCCCCCCCCCCCCCCTCAAAACGCTCACACACATCTTCTACTCCTTCAAAGAAAGGCTCATCCTCACCCTTGTGAGGTGCGCTCTGTATACCATCTTCAGCTGTATCAGTCCCAACCTCGCACATGAGGTGGAGGCATTTACTCTCCGGAGCACCTCACACCAGACCCCCTCCTCTATAACCTCTCCCAACTCTTCCTCCCACTTTGCTTTGATCCCTTCCAGTGGTGCCTTATCCTCTTCCAAAACAGCTCCGTACACCGCTGACACTACCCCCTTCTCCAGTCCCCTTGTCGCCAGCACCACCTCCAGCAATGTGGAAGCCAGTTCCTCCGGGAAGCTCTGTATCTCCTGGCAAAATCTCGAACTCGCATGCATCTAAACATTTCTCCCTGCTCCAGCCAATACTTTGCTTCCAGCTCCCTCAATTCTGCAAACCGACCCCTAAGAAACAAATCTTTTAGCGTCTTAATCACCTCTTCCCATTTCCGAAAACTTCCATCCCACTTCCTTGGCTCAAATCTGTGGTTCCCCCGAATCGGTATTTCCTTGACCCTGCCCCCAACCCGAAGTGTTGGCGAAACTGCTTCCAGATTAATCAATGAAGCTATTATTACCAGACTCCCTGAGTATTTTCCCAGGGCTATCGGGAGCGGCGCTGTTGCTAGTGCTTTCAATCCCGACCCCGTGCACAAACTCTCCTCCATTCTGACCCACTGGGAACCAACCTCTCTGACCCAGCTCTGCACCTTCTCCACATTCGCCGCCCAGTCACATCAGGTTCGGGAGACCCAAACCCCCTGCCTGCCCCCCTCTGTAGCAGCACCTTCCTCACTCTGGCCACCTTCACTCCCCATATGAACAAGGTAATTCTTCCCTCAATCTCCCTGAAAAAAGCCTTTGGGAGGAAAATCGGTAGACATTGAAAAATAAATAGAAATCGCGGCAACACATTAATTTTATGCCTGTACCCCACCCGCCAGTGACAGAGGGAGGCCATCCCACCTTACCAGATAGGCTTTCACTCTCCCCACCAAACTAGTGATGTTGTACCTGCGAAGCCTCCCCCACTCCCGGCAACTTGCACCCCCAGATTCCTAAAGTGAGTCCCTGCCCTACGGAATGGCAGCCCCCCCCCCCCCCCCCCCCGAGACACCACAAAATACTCACTCTTGTCCAGGTTCAGCTTGTACCCCGAGAAAGACCCAAATACTCGCAGTAGCTCCAATATTTCTCCTATCGACGCACTCAGTTCCGGCACATACAGCAGCAAGTCGTCGGCATATGATGACACCCTATGCTCTACCCCCACCGCACTGTTCCTTTCCATGCTCCCGAACTTCTTAATGCGATGGCCAACGGCTCAAGTGGAAACAGCAGGGGGGACATAGGACATCCCTGCCTCGTCCCACAGTGGAGAGAAAAGTATCTCGAGCTGATATTGTTTGTGCGACACTCGCCTTTGGCTCCTTATATAATAGCTTTACCCAGTTCACAAATCTTGGTCCAATCCAAAACCGCTCCAGAACTGCCATCAGGTTACCCCCATTCTACCTGGTCAAACGCCTTCTCGGCGTCCAATGCCACAACCACCTCTGTTTCCTTCCCTTCCGCCAGTGCCATAATGACGTTCAAAACCCTCCTAATGTTCGAAAACAGCTGACTCCCTTTCACGAACCCCGTCTGATCCTCACCTATCACCTTTGGGAGGCACTCATCCAGCCTACCCGCCAGCACCTTTGCCAATACTTTTGCGTCCACATTCTGAAGTGATATGGGCCTATACGACCCACACTCCGTCGGATCTTTATCTTTTTTTTAACAACAGTGAAATCGATGCCTGCCCTAAGGTTTGTGGCAGCACCCCCTTCCTTATCGCCTCTTCAAACATCCCCACCATCAGGGGTGCCAACTTATCCTTGAATTTTTTATAATATTCCACCAGAAACCCATTCGACCCTGCCACCTTCCCCGACTGCATCCTCCCAATCGCATCCTTTATCTCCTGCTCCACTATTGCTCCTTCTAATGTAGCTCTGTCCCCCTACCCTAACCTCGGGTACTCCAACCTATCTAGAAATTCCTGCATCTCACGGTCTCCCCCGGGTGGCTCTGACCTGTACAACCTCTCATAAAACTCCTCAAAAACCTTGTTAATCAGCTCCGGAGCCACCACCAACTTACCTGCCCTATCCCTCACCTGAAGAATTTCCCTTGCTGCTGCCTCCCTCCAGAGCACCTGCTAACACACCTTATCTCCATGTTAATAAACTGCACCCCTTGCTCGTCTCAGTTGGCGCACCGCCTTCCTGGTGGACAGTCAGTCGAAGCTTGCCTGTAGTTACTTCCTCTTTTCCAACTTCGCTGGATCCCCATCTTCTGCATAACCCCTATCTACTGCCAACATTAGGGGCTGTTTAGCTCACAGGGCTAATCGCTGGCTTTGAAAGCAGACTAAAGCAAGCCAGCAGCACGGTTCGATTCCCGTAACAGCCTCCCCGAACAGGCGCCGGAATGTGGCGACTAGGGGCTTTTCACAGTAACTTCATTTGAAGCCTACTCGTGACAATAAGCGATTTTCATTTCATTTTCATCTCATCTATTACCCTTTGCCGCTCCAATCTCTCCTCTTTGTCCACCCTGGCCTTAAACAAAATTACCTCACCACCTCCTTTAGAGCCTCCCAGACAACTGCCTTCAACACCTCACCCGTACAGTTGAAACTTACATATTCCTTAATTACCTTTTCAATTTTCTCACAGAACACTTGGTTCCCCTAAAGCCCCACATCCAGTTTCCACCCCGGCCTCTGCGCTACCCCCTTCTCCAGTACCATATCCACCCAATGCGGAGTGTGATTTGACACTGCAATTGCCGAATATTCCGACCCCTTGACCCCAGCCAGAAAAGCCTTTCCCACCACAAAAATGTCGATCCGTGAGTATACCTTATGGACTGCTGAGAAAAACAAGTAATCCCGTTCCCTTGGGTGCAGGAACCTCCAAGGGTCCATCCCTTCCATTTCCACCATTGAGTCCAAGTCGGGAATGCCCCCAAACACCTTCTTCGCGAATCCCACATCATCCCAATTGGGACCGTATACACTTAACAGCGCCACTAATCTCCCCTCCAGCACTCCTGTCACAATCACATATCTACCCCACTGGTCTGCCACCACCTTCTCCATCTGGAAGCGTACCCTTTTGCTGACCAACACCGCTACTCCTCGAGCCCTTCCATCAAATCCCGAGTGAAACACTTGGCTAACCCAGCCGTTTTTAAGTCTCACCTGGTCCTTCACCCTCAAGTGAGTCTCCTGCAGCATTGCCACATCGGCTTTCAAACGTTTAACATGCGAAAGCACTCTTGAGCGGACCTCCTAGCCCTCTCACGTTCCACGTGACTATCCTTACTGGGGGTCTCTCATCTCCCCCCCCCCCCTCCCCCCATCTTACTTATCCACCATCATCATATCACCGGGCCCTACCCCATAAGCCTGATTTGCCCCTGTCCATTGTTAACATCGAACCCCCCCCCAAGAACCCCCCTCTACCTTTCCCCCTGAAACAACATCTCCCAGCTTCCATCTCTTCCCGCCCTCTCACTCGCCTCGTAGGCCCATTAAAGCCTGCTATCCAGGTTCCAGCGTCCGCAGCACTCCTCTCACCTCACCTCCGATCACTAGCTGACTTTATTTAGCTGCCGCAGGTGGCTCCCCCGCCAAGATATATCGTCCCCTTCCACCCAGTCCCAGAGAAAGAAAAAAGCAATAAAAAACAAAACCAACAATCCAACCCATACAATTCACTAACATAATATTTAACCATCGCAACACAGAACACCAATCAACCCACCATTAACTTGAACTCTATAACAATGCAAAGGGAAGTAAATTACAATACATATCAGTAAAAAGAAAGTTATAGCATTTATACGTTTTCCAACTGCTCAAACACAGTCCACAGTCTCTCTTCCAGTTCTGCTCCTCACGTCTGTCCCAAGCCTTCTGCCTTCACAAACTCCTCAGCCGCCTCCGCTGTCTCAAAATAAAAATCTTTGGCGTTATACGTTATCCTCATCTTCGGGTACACCATACCAAATCGCACCCCCTTCTTGTACAATGCCGCCTTCACTCGCCCAAACGCCGCTCATCTTTTTGCCAAGCCCACCGTCAAGTCCTGGTAGATCCGAACCGCAGTACCATCCCACTGCATCTCGCGCTTCTGCTTCGCCCAGCTTAATACCTTCTCCTTCATGCAGAACTTATGGAAACAGATAATTACTGCTCTTGGCAGCTCATTCACTTTGGGCTTCAGCCTTAATGGCCGATGAGCTCGGTCTAATTCGTACAGGGAGGGGTTCTCGCCCTCCCCCATCAGCTCCGTCAACTTCTTAGCGAAATATTGTGTTGGCCTTGGGCCCTCTGTCCCTTCGGGCAAACCCACAATTCTCAAATTGTGCCGCCTTGAGCTGTTCTCCAAGTCTTCGAGCTTTGCTTGGAGTCCTCTGTTGACCTCCGCCACCTTCCGCAGCTCGTCCCCCATTGAGGTGACCTGGTCGCTGTGTCGTGACAGGGCCTCCTCCACTTCCTTGACCTTCTCGCCCTGCTCTCTCACCTCGGCTGATGCCTTTGCTACCGCCACCCTCACCGGGGTGATTGCCTCCTCCACCAATAACTTCAATGCGACCACCGTCTCCTTCCTCAAGGCCTCCATGTGCCTCCCAAACTGCTTTTCCAGCTCCACCGCCATCACCTCGGTCATCTTTTCCACTGTAAGTAGTGCGGCCCCGCTTTGCGGTTCGGCTTTCGCCATTTTGTCAGCACTTTTGCTGGTTCTCTCATTCAACCCGCATTTCCTCCTTTCTTCGACGCTGCTCTTCGCATCCTTTAGCTGCTTATTGTTTTTTTCTTTCTTTTCTCTTCTCTCCCCTTCCACCTTCCTGTCCTTCATCAATCTGAATTATTCAAAACAATTTTTCTTCCTTCACACACCAAAAAAAAAGGAATAAGGGGGAAAAAAAAACTTGCACCAAACTTCTTTAAACCTTCTTTCTTTCTCCTCTACATTCACCCAGAGCTCCCCTGGGACCGGGCTTCAGCCTTCTTTCTTCATCCTAGATGGGAGCCATCCGATGTAGGACACCCCACCTACATCGTCCCCTGGTCACGGGCCTGCCGCCTCAGCCTCCTTGTAGCTCCATCCCCGCTACTCCGACCTCCACGTCGCGCTGGGCTCAGCGCCTCAGCCCCTGCCGTCCAACACCCGCGCGGGGTTCTTCTCCGGTTTTTAAACCGGCCCCGCAAACTGCCTGTGACGGCCCCAAAGGCCGACGATAGTCGGGGGGTGAGTGATGACTCAGGGAAATCCCCAACATCGCCGCAAATCGTGGCCACCGGCGGGTGCTCATCTTACTGCGGTCGCCCTGCTCACCTACGCCACCGGAAGTCCAGTGTCGGCTGCTCTTAATTACATCTGGAGCATGCACTCAATTATTAAAGCATTTTCAACATTGAAAACGGGTTCCATCCTCTATAATATTGCAGAGATGTGCATAGATTACCAGCCGTTGTCAGGATCATTATTTTCTGTATCGTAGAAGCGTCAGAGTTGGTGCATTGGGTTTGGAACGTTGCGTAGCTTTTACGGCACAGGGAGAGACCATTTGACCCAACTTGTTTATTCTCCACCCAGTCCTCTTCCCACTCTACTTTAACCAGCCATACTTCTTTTAGCGTTGCACTTGGGTTTAAAATGGGCATGAATTGAAAGTTTCTATGCTACTTTAAAATGCTACAGGTAAGTACTTTGTCAATTCATTGACCCATTTTCTTAATATCTTCTTTTGTTAGGAACCTAAAGAAGCTGTCATGGATTGGTTTGACGATTCTGCTAGTTACCCATACCAGCAAAACGATTTACCGAAATTGGGATTGGGAGTCAGAGTACACACTGTTCATGTCTGGCCTGAAGGTATGATCAGATTTCATTTGGAACAGAATGAGGAGTTGTGCTTTGGAAGTAAGCCATTGTGAGGAAGATTGTGTACATTTTCCAGTTAGTTTGTGTATTTTTTTTTCAAAGCTGTTGGGAGAGTACTTCACTTGACTCTCTATGGTGTCTCCTTTAAAAGCGCATCTTTACTTTTATCTCCCTTAAGCTGCCAAATCTGATATTTTATTATTCAGTTGCCAGTGTGGAGAAGGTGTTGAGGTGTTGTGGCAACCCGGGGTCTACCTGGGTGGGGTTGGAGTCTGCGTCCTGTAGAGGATTTGGGGGCATTGGTGACTGCATCTCTGCCATTTGCTCTGGCAGAAAACTTTTCAAAGCCGGTTGTTGTCTCCATTTTATAAATATGGAGGCAGCTCCATCAGCATTTCAAGCTGGTGGCAGTATCAAGGCTGCCCCCCAATTGTCTGAACCACTCATTCGAGCCGGCAAAGTTGGATGCTACATTTGGGGGGGGTGTGGTGGGGGGTGTGTGTGTGTATGTGCTGGAGAGCGTGAGTGATTTATTCCAGGAGGGGCTTTATGCCAGCCTGGAAGAACTGAAAAGGTAGTTGGAACTCTCGGGCTCTGATTCGTTTAGATACCTCGTGATACAAAATCTCATTCAACGGATGTTTCTGAAATTCCAGTTGCTATCACCCTTGCTGGAGAGGATCCTTTCCATTCGGAGTCAGAGGGTGGTTAGTCTGGCATATATGGATGGATTATGGGGGAGGATCCGGTCTCAGTGGAAGGGGTGAAGACCAATTGGGAAGAGGAGCTGGGGCCCTATGTTGGAGGAGGAGGTGTGGAGTGAGGCCCTTTGCAGGATGAACGCTTCATCATCGTGTGTGAGGCTGAGCCTCATCCAGTTTGAGGTGCACCTTACTAAAGCCAGAATGTCTTTTCTTTGTGGGAGCTGAGGATAGGTGTGAGCGCAGTTTGAGGGGGGCCCACTAATCACACACACATGTTCTGGTCCTGTCCCAAGCTTGTGGGTTTTGGGGTTTCTTTTTTTCCGGCACCATGTCGGTGATCCTGAACCTTGAGTGGAACCCTGTCCTTTAGTGACTATATTTGGGGTTTCAGACAAGCTGGGCCTGTGGATGAGAGCAAAGAGCCCATGTCCTTGCCTTCGCCTTGGTTGCTCGGAGGCGAGTCTTGATGAGTTGGAGGCTGGCGACGCCACCTAGCGCCGCAACGTGGCTAGGTGACTTAATGGAGTTTTGGCACCTTGAGAAGGTAAAATGCACCACGGGGGGTTCAATTGAAGTGTTCTACTGGCGATGGCAACCATTTATATTGTATTTCAAGGAATTGGTCACTGTTAGCTGGTAGAGGGGGCAGGGATGGAGCAAATGTGGGGGGGGGGGGGGGGACTTGTTTGGAGGGGGGGGGGTTGCGTAGATTATTGTTTTTTTTAATTGTTTGTATTTTTGCATAAAATGATATATTATTTTGAATTTTTATTTTTATCGCACTGAGGTTAAACGTGACAGATTGGAATTAAATATCAACAGATAGAGGTATACCACGAGTCCGGTGGTGGCGGCTACCCTCAAGATTTGGGGGCAGTGGAGGCGACATAGGGGAGAAGTGGGGGGCTCGATGGAGGCTCCGTTAAGGGGGAACCATAGGTTCGTCCCGGGGAACATGGATGGGGGATTTCGGGGATGGTATAGAGCGGGCATTAGACAGCTGAAGGACCTGTTTATCGACGGAAGGTTTGCGAGCCTGGGGGAGTTGGAAGAGAAATTTGGGCTCCCGCCGGGAAACATGTTTAGATATCTGCAGGTAAAGGCATTTGCTAGACGGCAGGTGGAGGGATTCCCTGCGCTCCCCGCGAAGGGGGTGAGTGACAGGGTGCTCTCGGGGGTCTGGGTCGGGGAGGGGAAGATATCCGATATCTACAAGCTTATGCAGGAGAAGGAAGAGGCGTCAGTAGAGGAGCTGAAAACGAAGTGGGAGGGGGAACTGGGGGAACAGATCGAAGACGGGACATGGGCTGATGCCCTGGAGAGGGTAAATTCTTCCTCCTCGTGTGCGCGGCTTACCTCATCCAATTCAAGGTGCTGCATAGGGCCCACATGACTGGGACGAGGATGAATAGGTTCTTTGGGGGTGAAGATAGGTGTGCCAGGTGCTCGGGGAGTCCAGCGAACCATGCCCATATGTTCTGGGCATGCCCGGCATTGGAGGAGTTCTGGAAGGGGGTGGCGAGGACGGTGTCAAGGGTGGTGGGATCCAGGGTCAAGCCAGGATGGGGACTCGCGATCTTTGGGGTTGGGGTAGAGCCGGGAGTGCAGGAGGCGAAAGAGGCCGGTGTGCTGGCCTTTGCGTCCCTAGTAGCCCGGCGAAGGATTTTGCTACAGTGGAAGGACGCGAGGCCCCCAAGCGTGGAGACCTGGATCAATGACATGGCGGGCTTTATTAAGCTTGAGAAGGTTAAATTCGCCCTGAGAGGATCGGTGCAAGGGTTCTTTAAACGGTGGCAACCTTTCCTCGACTTTCTGGCTCAACGATAGGGTACTGGGACAGTAGCAGCAGCAACCCGGGGGGGGGGGGGGGGGGGGGGGGGGGGGTGATTATGTTAGCTTATTTTATTTAAATTTGATTTATCTAATTTTAATTTATGGTTAAGTTCTCTTGTTTGGGGGGGGGGTGGGGGAATGTGATACATGTGATGTTACGGTATGGGGGGAATTGTGGGTGTTATGGGGCTGTTAGTTGCATATTACTGCTTTTTGCTATACTTTTTGTTATATTTTCTGCAAAAAATTCCAATAAAAAAAATTAAAAAAAAAAAAAAAATATCAACAGATACAGCCAATTTCTACTAAAAAGTTACATTGGAAAATGACTTTAGTCTTGATTTTGTGTGCCATCAAATGGTGGCAAGACAAGTTGTGAAGTCTTTAAAAAGAATGATTCGGATCCTTCCCTTAGAATTCAGGAGCAGAGACATTATGCTAAATCTTTATGTAATTTTGAATATATTCAAGAGATGGCTGGATATAGCATTTAGGGAGAATGGGATCAAAGGCTGTGGGGAGAAAGCAGGATTAGGCTATTGAATTGAATGATCAGCCATGATTGTGATTGCGGAGCAGGCCTGAAGGGCCAAAAGGCCTCTTCCTGCTCCTATCTTCTATGTATCTATGTATTTATGTACGGTGCTGGTTATATTGGTATTATATGTATTTTGCCGCTGCATTTTAGGAAGGATGTCAAGGCCTTGGCGAGAGTACAGAGGTTTGCTAGAATGGTGGCAGAGATGACAGATTTATGTGGAAGACTGGAGAAGCTGGGGTTGCTTTCATTAGAGCAGAGAAGGTTAAGTGAGATTTGGCAGAGGTGGTCAAAATTGTTTATTGTTCTAATAGAGTAAATAAAGAGAAACTGTTTCCAGGGGCAGAAGGGCCAGTCACCAGAAAACATAGATTTAAAGTGATTGGCAGAAGAACCTGAGGTGACGTGAGGATTTGTTTTCAACGCAGTGAGTTATTGTGATCTAGAATGTACTGCGTGACAAGATATTGAAAGGTTCGCATGTCAACATTCATAGAACATACAGCACAGAACAAGCCCTTCGACCCACGTCTGCCGAACGTTTGTCCTAGATTAAGAACAAATTAATTTACACCCCATCATTCTACCGTAATCCATGTACCTATCTAATAGCCGCTTGAAGGTTCCTAATGTTTCCGACTCAATTACTTCCACAGGCAGTGCATTCCATGCCCCCACTACTTTCTGGGTAAAGAACCAACCTCTGACATACCCCCTATATCTTCCACCATTCACCTTAAATTTATGTCCCCCTTGTAATGGTTTGATCTACCCGGGGAAAAAGTCTCTGACTGACTACTCTATCTATTCCCTGATCATCTTATAAACCTCTATCAAGTCTCCCCTCATCCTTCTCCGTTCTAATGAGAAAAGGCCTAGCGCCCTCAACCTTTCTTCGTAAGACATACGCTCCATTCCAGGCAACATCCTGGTAAACCTCCTTTGCACCTTTTTTAAAGCTTCCACATCCTTCCTAAAATGAGGCAACCAGAACTGCACACAGTACTCCAAATGTGGCCTTACCAAGGTTTTGTACAGCTGCATCATCACCTCACGGCTCTTAAATTCAATCCCTCTGCTAATGAACGCCAGCACACCATAGGCCTTCTTCACCGCTCTATCCACTTGAGTGGCAACTTTCAAAGATCTATGAACATAGACCCCAAGATCTCTCTGCTCCTCCACATTGCCAAGAACCCTACCGTTAACCCTGTATTCTGCATTCATATTTGTCCTTCCAAAATGGACAACCTCACACTTTTCAGGCCAGCTCTGCATCCTATCTATGTCTCTTTGCAGCCGACAACAGCCCTCCTCACTATCCACAATTCCACCAATCTTCGTATCGTCTGCAAATTTACTGACCCACCCTTCAACTCCCTCATCCAAGTCATTAATGAAAATCACAAACAGCAGAGGACCCAGACCTGATCCCTGCAGTATGCCACTGGTAACTGGGCTCCAGACTGAATATTTGCCATCCACCACCACTCTGACTTCTATTGGTTAGTCAGTTTGTTATCCAACTGGCCAAATTTCCCACTATCCCATGCCTCCTTACTTTCTGCATAAGTCTACCATGGGGAAACTTATCAAATGCCTTACTAAAATCCATGTGCACTCCATCCACTGCTTTACCTTCATCCACGTGCTTGGTCACCTCCTCAAAGAATTCAATAAGACTTGTGATGCAAGACCTACCACTCACAGATCCGTGCTGACTATCCTTAATCAAGCAGTGTCTATCCAGATGCTCAGAAATCCAATCCCTCAGTACCCTTTCCATTACTTTGCCTACCACCGAAGTAAGACTAACTGGCCTGTAATTCCCAGGGTTATCTCTATTCCCTTTTTTGAACAGGGGCATGGCATTCGCCACTCTCCAATCCCCTGGTACCACCCCTGTTGACAGTGAGGACGAAAAGATCATTGCCAACGGCTCTGCAATTTTATCTCTTGCTTCCCATAGAATCCTTGGAGATATCCCGTCAGGCCCGGGGGACTTGTCTATCCTCAAGTTTTTCAAAATGCCGAACACGTCTTCCTTCCTAACAAGTATCTCCTCGAGCTTACCAGTCTGTTTCACACTGTCCTCTCCAACAATATGGCCCCTCTCGTTTGTAAATACTGAAGAAAAGTACTTGTTCAAGACCTCTCCTATCTCTTCAAACTCAATACACAACCTCCCGCTACAGTCCTTGATTGGACCAACCCTCGCTCTAGTCATTCTCATATTTCTCACATATGTGTAAAAGGCCTTGGGGTTTTCCTTGATCCTACCCGCCAAAGATTTTTCATGCCCTCTCTTAGCTCTCCTAATCTCTTTCTTCAGTTCCCTCCTGGCTATCTTGTATCCCTCCAGCGCCCTGTCTGACCCTTGTTTCCTCAGCCTTACGTAAGTCTCCTTCTTCTCCTTAACAAGACATTCAACCTCTCTTGTCAACCAGGCTCCCTCACTCGACCATCTCTTCCCTGCCTGACAGGGACATACATATCAAGGACACATAGTATCTGTTCCTTGAACAAGTTCCACATTTCAATTGTGTCCTTCCCTGACAGCCTATGTTCCCAATTTATGCACTTCAGTTCTTGACTGACAGCATCGTATTTGCATCCCCAATTGTAAACCTTGTCCTGTTGCACGCACCTATCCCTCTCCATTACTAAAGTGAAAGTCATAGAATTGTGGTCACTATCTCCAAAATGCTCCCCCACTAACAAATCTATCACTTGCCCTGGTTCATTACCAAGTACTAGATCCAATATGGCCTCCCCTCTTGTCGGACAATCTACATACTGTGTTAGAAAAGCTTCCTGGACACACTGCACAAACACCACCCCATCCAAACTATTTGATCTAAACAGTTTCCACTCAATATTTGGGAAGTTGAAGTCGCCCATGACTACTACCCTGTGACTTCTGCACCTTTCCAAAATCTGTTTCCCAATCTGTTCCTCCACATCTCTGCTGCTGTTGGGGGGCCTATAGAAAACTCCCAACAAGGTGATTGGGATGGAGATCGGGTGGGGACTCTGGAGCGAAGCACTGCATAGGGTCAACTCCACCTCCACGTGCGCAAGGCTCAGCCTGACGCAACTAAAAGTGGTACATAGAGCCCACTTAACAAGAACCCGTATGAGTAGGTTCTTCCCGGAGGTGGAAGACAGATGTGAACGGTGCCAAAGAGGCCCGGCCAACCACGCCCACATGTTCTGGTCTTGCCCCAGACTCGTGGAGTACTGGACAGCCTTCTTCGAGGTAATGTCCAAAGTGGTGGGAGTGAGGGTGGAGCCATGCCCGATAGTGGCGGTCTTCGGGGTTTCAGAACAGCCAGATCTATTCCTGGGGAGGAGGGCGGATGCCCTTGCCTTTGCCTTCCTGATCGCCCGCCGTAGAATCCTGTTTGGCTGGCGGTCAGCAGCACCGCCCAGAGCTGCGGACTGGCTGTCCGACCTCTCGGAATCTCTCCAAATGGAGAAAATCAAATTTGCCATCCGAGGGTCGGACGACGGCTTCCACAGAACGTGGGAGCCATTCATGCAACTGTTCCGGGACCTATTTGTGGCCAATGTACAAGAGGAAGAATAGTCGGGGGAAGGTAGCGGGGGGGGGGGGGGGGGCTACAGGTTCGTTACGGGGGTTCGATGGCTAGCTAAGGCCCAAAACCAAGCTAAATAAACATGTTGAGGGGGGGGGGGGGGGGGGCGCAGTTACTACTACGAAGATGCTTACCTGTAAATATGTATGTTAATTTTTGCGTGTTTGTTTTTGTTTGTTTTTTTTTGTTTCTCTCTCCTAACAATTTGTAATTTGTTCAATATAAAATACGAAAACTGAATAAAAACATTTATAAAAAAAAAAAGTTATTTATACTTCAGCTATCTCTGAAAGTTGTGCGTAACCATATATTTGTCCATTTGCTATCAACCAGCATAGCATTAGCTGCTTTATCTGCATCTCTTTTGGAGGGGGAAGGAAGGGGTAATTTCTAATCTCAACCATGGTAAATTAATTATCATGACCTCTAGTGTTGACCCAAATAAATAATGTATTTACAAATACACTTTTACTATTTAAAAAAAAAAACAAGGTGATTGCTCCTTTCCTATTTCTGACTTCAACCCATACTACCTCAGTAGGCAGATCCTCCTTGAACTGCCTTTCTGCAGCTGTTATACTATCTCTAATTAACAATGCCACCCCCCACCTCTTTTACCACCCTCCCTAATCTTATTGAAACATCTATAACCAGGAACCTCCAACAGCTATTTCTGCCCCTCTTCTATCCAAGTTTCCGTGATGGCCACCACATCGTAGTCCCAAGTACCGATCCATGCCTTAAGTTCACCCACCTTATTCCTGATGCTTCTTGCATTGAAGTATACACACTTCAACCCATCTCCATGCCTGCAAGAACTCTCCTTTGTCAATGTTACCTTCCCCACTGCCTCACTACACGCTTTGACGACCTGAACATCGGAAACCTTAGTTGCTGGACTACAACTCCAGTTCCCATTCCCCTGCCAAATTCGTTTAAACCCTCCTGAAGAGTACTAGAAAACCTCCCTCCCAGGATATTGGTGCCCCTCTGGTTCAGCTGCAACCCGTTCTGCCTTGTACACCATTCCTGCAACCACGTGTTCAACTGCACTCTCTCCCTATTCCTAGCCGTGCTATCACGTGGCACTGGCAACAAACCAGAGATGACAACTCTGTCTGTCCTGGCTATTAACTTTCAGCATAACTCCCTAAACTCATTTATTACATCTACACCCCTTTTCCTACCTACGTTGTTGGTACCAATGTGCACCACGACTTCTGGCTGCTCCCCCTTGAGGATCCTGAAGACACGATCCGAGACGTCATGGACCCTGGCACCCGGGAGGCAGCAAACCATCCGAGAGTCTCGCCCGTGCCCATGGAACCACCTGTCTGTACCTCTAACTATTGAATCCCCTATAACTAGTGCTCTCCTAATCTCCCCCCTTCCCTCCTGAGCCCCAGAGCCAGACCTCATGCCAGAGACCCGGTCACTGCAGCCGACCCCTAGGTAATCCCCCCTCCAACAGTATCCAAAGCGGGATACTTATTGTTGAGAGGAACAACCATAGGGGATCCCTGCACTGACTGCTTCCTCCTCTTCCCGCCACTAACTGTTACCCAGCTACCTTTTTCTCAGGTGTAACTATGTCCCTGTAGCTTCTATCTACCACCCCCTCAGCTTCCCGAATTATCCTCAGTTCATCCAGTTCCAGTTCCCTGACACGGTCTGCGAGGAGCTGGAGATGGCCTCACTTCCCACAGGTGAAGGGAGCAAGGACACCGGTGGTCTCCCTTACCTCGAACATTCTGCAGGGGGAACGTTCCACTGCCCTAGCTGCCATCACCTCTACTTAGTAAAAAAGAAAGAAAAAATAGCTTACCTTCTCACAGCACTGAGTTTTTTTTAGGTTAGAGGAGGAAGGAGGGTGGGAGACACTATGGTTTCCTGCTGCCTCTGAGAAAAAAAAAAGCTCCGAAAAAGTAAGTTTAAAAATCAAAAACTCAGCTTACTTTCCAGCTCTCCCCTCCACAAATTGCTCCCCTCTCTGCCCACTCCGCTGGAAGAATGAGGAGAATAGGTTAAGTACTTGGAAGGGTAAACATCCTTGAGGTTAAGGGGAAGGAGGAAGGCCGTGTGACTAATTAGAAAACTGCATCAAAGAGCCAGCACAGGCACAATTGGATGAATAGCCTCTTTCTGCACTGTATCATTCTATGATTCTGTGAATTTTGATTCAGAAAGTGATTGCAATCTTCAGAGGTACAGAGCCCAGTTGATAAATGTTAACCGTTGGCCTCGTTTGCGTGTTTCAGCTCTTCAATATTGAACCACGCATTTATGGGGAGATTTAGGGAAAGGAGTCAATAATTTTGGAGTTATTACAAAACAGAAAGAGGCCATTTGGCCCATTGAGTTGATGCTGGCTCTCTGTAGAGCAATCCAATTATCCTCGTTCTTCTGCTCTATCCCCAGTCCTGCAAACTGATTTCCCTCATTTTCCCACTCACTTTCCTTTTGAAGTTATTCATCTTCTCCACTTCCACCACCCTCGTAGAGGCAGAGGGTTCAAGTCAATACCACTCACTGAATAAAAATGTTCTTCATTGCCTGCCTGCATCTTTTGCCCAAAACCTTAAATCCATGTCACCACCAGTTCTTGCACCATCAACTAATGGGAACAGTCTTCCTTTGCCTACCTTCACTGAACCTATCATAATCTTGTATACCTGTATCAAACATCCCCATAGACTTATTTGCTCCAAGGAGTTGCTTCTCCAACCAAACCTTTTCGCCAAAATCCCCTCAATCCTGGAACTATTCTGGTGAATCTCATCACCCTCTCAAGGACCCTCAGACCCTTCCTAAAGTGTGGTTACTGGAATTAGATGTAACATTTTAATTCTGGCTCAACTGTTTTATAAAGGTTCAGGTATTAAATGAGATATTGGTAACATGTATGGTTTGGTGTTTGGCTTTTAAAAAGTAGATGTACAGGGATATGGCTTCCTTCGGTAGTTCTGCTCCCAATGCTGTGATTATGCAATTTTTAAAATTAAAGGTCAATAAAAACAATGCAAAACTTTGGAACAACGTGGGACATGCTTTGGAAAATGAGCATAACTATGGGAAAGCTTTGAAATACTTCATTCAAGCCACAAGGGTTCAACCAGGTAACACAATCTCGATTAGTTGAATTATACTTCTGCAATTTGACATGGGTGTATCCCTTCTGGTGATTGTTGACTTGAGATAGGAAATGAGAGTTTGGATCGTGTACAACTTAAGTTGACGTTGGCTAGGCTGATTGAACACATGGGCCATTAAGTGTCCACTTGCACGTTGCAAACATGTGTGAGTGTTATTGGGATTTTTTTGTGTGTTTTGCTGCAGCACACGCAATGCAAATCTAACCCGATTCTTGCACAGAGGCCATACATAGAGGTTTGTAGGGCAAAATTAAACCAGATTTGTGTTTTGCCACAAATCTGATTTCAGATAAACTAATAGGTAGTCAAATACATATTCATAAATGCATGAAGTAAAATCAGATGAAAAGTTGAAGGTGAAATGGAAAATGTTGGCAAAGAAACCTAATAGGCAACGGTGTGATATTTCTTTTCTTTTCCATCTGTATTAATAACACATCTGAAATAGGTCCCAAGTTCACTACAAATAACCATATGTTCCAAGGGCGTTCCTTCACTGCACATGCCATATTTAAGGCTGGTTGTTTTTCTGTTTCCTGATCTATTATTTTGGGATCTGGAATGTGTCCGGCTATTGCTCATTGTTGCTCATATCTCAGGGCTGGTGCCACTAGAATGGCAATATTGCTTCAATATTCAGAATTGCTGGAAGGTCCAAGGGGCATTAGTGTCGCTTGAACTGAGAAGCTTCTCTGTGAGACATATGAGTAATACTTTTGATGAATTTCAGGTTGAATAAGCGGAAAGAGTAGAACATTGGATTCGTTTTGGTAACACAATACTGTGCTTTATTGTTTCCTGTTAATATTGCAAAGATGATATTGGGGCCCATATGAATGTTGGAAGAACCTATAAAAACCTGAACAAAACCAAAGAAGCAGAAGATGCCTACATGCTCGCAAAATCACTTATGCCGCAGGTATGTTGAGCTTTTACAAATTGAAGTAGATCTTCTGTCAAATTGGTTTGCGTTAGGTGAGTCACATAATGGAGAGTAATTTTCTTTAGATGGCTCCAGGAATAAAAGGCCTTGTCACTCCAAGCTAATATTGCAGGATTTTGTAGTTTCATAACCCAATTCAGAAATGTGAGTGACATTGGAAGTTAATTTTTTACTGCATTTTATTTATATACAATTGACTAAGCAATAGTTAATTATGTCAGCTTAACAATTATCGGAGTTTAACAGACTCTATAAAACTATTTTTATTAGAACCTTAGGGTCGAGAGTGGGCCAGTCAGCCCCCTCATAGCTGATCTTTCATTGAATTAGGCCATGGTTGACTTGAATCTCAACTCCATTTTGCTGCCTTTGTTCCTTGTCCCTTGATGGTCTTCACCTCACCTAACATAAATCTCAGTCTACCAGCTCGAATTGTACCCCCGGCATCCACAGACCTTTAGGGCAGAGTTTCCATACTCCTGACACCCTCTGTGTGACAAAGTGCTGGCTTATTTTTTAGCCTTGAATGGCTTGGCCATTAATGTTTAAAGTTATGTTGCCTTAATCTTGATTTCCCTATCAGAGGAAATAGTTTCTTTGTACCCACCCAACAAATTATTTTAACATTTGAATCGCCTAGATCAGTTCACCCTTTAATCTCAAGGAAGTACATGCTAAATTTGTATAATCTGTCTTCATAACTTAATCCTTTCAGCCCTGAGATCATTCTAATTGAAACCACGATGTATCCCATCAAATATCAATCCATTTTTTCCACAAATGTAGTGCCCAAAACCCATTTCCCAGATGGGGTCTTGTGATGAAGACTGGATACAACCGTATAACTTTATGTCAGGCTTGTTGTAATAAAGGCCAACATTCCATTAGCTTTTACCATTGTATTCTATATCTACTAGTTTTCAAATGGTCTCTCAAATCCGTCTGCTCCTCTACAGTTTCTAGTTTCTCATTGTTTTGAAAGTAATCTGATTTTGTCTTGTGTTGAAATGTGATTATCTCATTCCCACGTTGAACTCCACTTGTCATAGTTTTTGACACCCACTCAATCTGTTTCTCCCTTTGTGACTCTGCACTTCTTGCTCTCCTTCCCAGTTTAGTGTTGTCAGAAAGCTTGGATATTCAACTCCCCATTACGTCATCCTAGTTAGTCATTGGTAAATATATTGATGAGATGAGGCCCCATAACCCTCACTTGTCACATCCCACCAATCGGAATAATTGACACTTAATTCCCACTCTTGTCTTCTATCTCCCAACCAATTTCCAAATCAAAAATGTCATGTTTTTTTGTTGGAAACGTATTGAATGCTTCTGTATGTCCATAAAGATAACATTCATAGAAACTCTTTTATCAATCTTATTAGTCATAAACTCAAGAATACAACTACATTTTGGAGACATTACCTATCTTTAACAAAACCATGTTGGTTCGCTCTGAACAGGTCATATTTGTTCAAATGCTCAGTCGCCTGTGTAGGCCACTGATCGGAACTGTCTGCAATCAACTGGTTTTCTGCTCTGACCCTTCCTGAATAATGGAGTGACATTTGTCAAAATTACTTCATCATTATTGTAAACCAGTAGCGCCCCCCCCCCCCCCCCCTCCCCCCCAACCCCTTTGGTCTACACGTCCACACTTCACACCCCCATGTTTCTCTCTCTCTCTCTCTCTCTCTCTCTCTCTCTAATGCAGTTGAAAAACTTACTACGCAGTTGGCATCTGGCTCAGTGTGGACATTTGCACATTTTCTTTTTTGAAAAAGGTTATACCAGGAAAGAAGTATGCAGCACGGGTCGCACCCAATCATCTAAATGTTTACATCAATCTTGCAAATTTAATTCGAGGAAATGAATCTCGTTTGGAGGAGGCTGATCAACTATATCGTCAAGCAATCAGCATGAGACCTGATTTTAAACAGGCGTACATAAACAGGTATAAATCTTTGAAACTTGCAATACAGAAGGAGGCTATTTGGTCCATTGTGTCTATGTTGGCCCTTTAAAGAGCAACTGTGCTTAGTTTCCAGTTTATGTCTGTAACCCAGTAAGTTCATCATCATTAAGTATCTGTCCGACTCCCTATTAAAATTATGGAATCATATTCACCACTTATACAAAGTGAGTGAGGTCAGCAACGGTGGCGCAGTGGTTAGCACTGCTGCCTCACAGCGCCGAGGTCGCAGCTTCGATCCCGACTCTGGGTCACTGTCCATGTGGAGTTTGCACATTCTCCCTGTGTTTGGGTGGGTCTCACCCTGTCCAACCCAAAGACGTGCAGGGTAGGTGGATTGGCCACGCTAAATTGCCCCTTAATTGGAAAAAAAATTAATTGGGTTCTCTAAATTTAAAAAAAAATCCAGAGTGAGTGATCCAGGTGCCTATAATTCTAAGTGGAAAAAAGGTTTCCATCTCCCCCATGGATCCTTTCCCAATTGTTTTAGATCTAGGACCTGTAGTTAATGTCTTACTTATCGGAGGGGTATTTTTCCCTGCTCCAGCAAAACCACCTCCTCTTCTGTTTGATCATTTCTTTGCCTATTTCTAATTTTTTATTTTTTGTTTCATTTTTGTGATGTGTACATTGCTGGAAATGCTGTTTATGACCATCCCCAATTGCCTTGGGAAGGTGGTGGTAGTGGGCTGCCGACCTGAACCACCGAAAGCAATTTGATACCACTGAGGCTTGTTAAGATACTCCAGAGAGAAGTTAAGCATCAATCATATTGTCATGTATAGGCCTGACTGGGTATGGGTGACAGATTTCCTTCCCTCAAGGACATTAGTGAGCCAGTTAGGTTTTCACTGCAGTTTGACGAAACTGAATTCAAATTATCACAACTGCTATTATGGGATTCAAAGTTGTGTTCTCTGAATTGTGAGTCCAGTCATTTTTATTAATGTCTGTCCAATGTAAGAGAGGCTTCTTGAAATGATCTCCTGATTAGTTTAAGGGAGCAGACTATGCTAGAGTTTAAGATGGATGTGCTTCATTCATGTTACAAGCACAGTACCAATAGAGCTTTGCGTTTAATTGTTTTTAAAAATGTGTTCAAATGTAGAGAAAATGTTTTAACAAGTGTCGAAGAAATTATAAGTCAACACTTCGAGTTTTCGCCAAAGGCCCTTTAATTAGACACAAAGTTCGTGGGGAGGTTGGAGAGACCACAGTCATTCCAAATATCCCCGCTTTACAGAGATAAAGGCAGGCAATTTATATGATACAGTAAGCGATATCTAGGACAGAAAGCATTCTTTAGATTAGTAAGCGACAGAAATGAGCAGGTTAGATTTTAATAGAGGGCCTCGGGTTCCTTGCCTAAGAAAAATAATAATTATATGCTGTCAGCAAAACAATGTGCAGATGTACGCTTGTTTACATTGTATGACCTTCTGACTATTTCATATAGAACTTCTTGACTGAAATAAGGCTAAATATCTATCATGCTTTGCCAAGTGCCTATTTCCATGAAATATAGTCAAGCAGCTTGTTAAAATGAATACAGGGTATTAAGGCAACTAATCTGCCAATTAAAATCCCTTCTACAATTCCCTCCTTGTTGATCTTATGATCAACACATTGTTAATACATTACAGTGTCCTCAACAGCAAAGGCTGGGCTGTAATGGGCTGGTTTAGCACATGGCTAAATCGCTGGCTTTTAAAGCAGACCATGGCAGGCCAGCAGCACGGTTCAATTCCCGTACCAGCCTCCCAGAACAGGCGTTGGAATGTGGCGACCAGGGGCTTTTCACAGTAACTTCATTTGAAGCCTCCTGTGACAATAAGCGATTTTTATTTCATTTCATGTAAGGGGAATGGACGTATGACAGGCACCTGATTGTTAAGTTGCTGGGACCACGGAGGCAATGCTGACGTATTTGCTCCCATCCCTGACAACATCCCGAGCAACATAGAAACAGTAACCATACGACAATCTGGATTACAACAATGATTATAACCCAAATCACAATCCTCTGTCCTAATGATCCCAACTACCCAAAGCCAAAGTCCCATCCCCCATCCTCATGTAATCGTGCTACCTCTCTACGAATGTGATCCACCAGGTTATCAATTTTCTCAGGGATGTATGTGCAGCAGTCACTGCCAATCAGGGCACAAGTACCTCCCTTTTCAGCTAACAAGAAATCAAGAGCCATCCTATTCTGCAGGACAACCGCACTTATAGCAACCATCTCAGTTTCTATCTGGTTAACAGCTTCCGCAGTGTCATTAGCTATATTAGCTACCTGCTCAAGGATGTCTCGTAATTCGCGTAGGTCGTATGCATTAGTGGCTATTCCGAATGGTGGTTTCATGATTCCCAGCATTTGTGCCCATGTCATAACACTTCGTGTCGTCCTGTGATGGGGATGGTCCTGCAATTGCTGGACGTGATGTACATAAAGGACTACATATCCCAAAAAACAGGAGCCTTCCCAATTTTCTGGTAACCACGGGTACGCCTTACGTCCACAGATAAAACACGTGCCGTTATATGTGGTCAGGTTTCCTTTACTAACAGTCATTATTAGTCTAATTGGATCCCCTCCCCAGGGGCCTCCACTAGTTTGATTTTCAACCGCTGACCAGTCAAAGATGAATAGTCCTTTAACTGTAAGGCGGAGCGTAGGGGGTTGCCAATTCAAGGTCTGGTCGCACTGACCCGTGCCTACTGGGTAGGTCCCATATGTTTTATGTTTCCTAAAGCATATACTACCCTTTGGGACTCCAGTATAATTGGGACGGTGGAGAAGCTGGAGTGTCACATTAAATCTCGGCCACCACCATCCTTTAAACCTATTCATATCGTATCCAGCTGATCTCCAATCTAACATATCCTTTGTATCTTCCCTATACCCTGTATTATTCCGTCTTAGGGCCCATTCTGCTATCTCGTTACTGGTGAATGAGATGGGTCGCACAGGGATGCCCTCCCCCGAGCATCTGGGAATTTGTGTACAAACCCAACAACTGGATTTATTTACCCTCTCTGCGTATGAGTGAGACATGTATATTGTATATCAAGGTGTTTGTGTTCTGTTTACCCTCTATATGATGTTGGATTAATATGATAATATAAAAACATCAACGCCGTCATTCTCTTCAGGTCAGAGTTTCGCTAGTACTCTCGAGGTTCTGTATGATTTAGTTTACACGAGTTGCGTGGATCCCATCTAGCTTTTTTTTTACTTCAACAGCTGTTCGGGTTGTTAGCAGCACTTGGCAGGGTCCATTCCACCTAGGAGAAAAATAATCTTTGTTTAGTGCTTTCACATATACTTGATCTCCACGTTTATAGGGTGTGTATTTCCCTCTTTTGCATGCATCTGAGCCTGTTGCACCTTTTCATGCATTTTTTTGTTTCAGCGGTTTCACACATGGCCTGGGCATATTTTAGTGATGCCTCATCTGCCCATATTAAGGCTACTGCCGCTGGAGTCATTGGGGGTTTAGTTCAAGTTGTCACGGGACGTTCCATTAATATCTCATACAGGGTTAAACCTGTATTGCGATTTCTCTGATTTCTCAGGGCATACATCACTATGGGTATGGCATCTGGCTATAGCAGCCCATTATGTTGACACATTTTTGTGACTACAGTTTTAATTATTCCATTCGCCCGTTCCACCATTCCTGGGGATTGCGGCTGATATGGGATATGCAATTTCCAATCAAATCCCATGGCTTCTGTGAGGGTTTTGGTCAATTTGCTAGTGAAATGAGTTCCCCTGTCACTGTTAATACCCATAAGTATTCCAAACCCAAGTATTATTTCCTTCAACAGAATATTTACCACTGTTCTAGCGTCATCTCTTTTGGTCGGAAAAGCCTCTACCCACCGTGAAAACATGTCCACTATTACCAGCATGTATTTGAATTCCTTAGCCATCGGCATGTGTACAAAATCTATCTGCAAATTTTCAAAAGGCATTTCGGGCTGTGGTAGACGATCAAAGACAGCAGGTATTTTGCCCTGCTTATTCCTGTGACAAATCATGCATGTGCGGCCTACTTTTTCAATTGTTACCGTAATACCTGGAGCATACCATTGTTGACATATGGCATGTGTCATCCCTCCTTTGCCCACATGTGCCTGCCCACGGGCAAGGTGACATAGTGGTAAAAACAGACTCCTGGGGCATACTGCGCGGGTATCGGGGTGGACCCAGATCCGATGGCTGTCTTGGTAGCAACCGGCTTTTAGCCAAGAGCGATGCTGCTGTGGGGTGGCTTGCTCCTGTGTCTGTTTTAACTTTGGTTCTGTTATGGTGGACGGAAGTTCAACTGCAGCCGCTTGTAGTTGTGTCTGTGAGCCACTTCCTTTGCTATTTTATCAGCAAATCTATTACCACTGGAGACTTCATCGTCTGCAGTAGTATACGCTTCGCACTTTAAAACGGATATCTTGCTGTGCAGCTGAACAGCATCTAGTAAATTTAAAATCAATTTAGCATGTTTAATAGGCTGGCCAGAGGAACTTATGAATCTTCTGTTTTTCCATAATTTGCCAAAATTATGTACTCCCCCCAAAGCGGATCAGAATCAGTATAAATATTGACTGTTTTATTTTTCGCTAGAATACATGCTTTAGTAAGGGCAAACTATTCGGCCGCTTGAGCAGACGTTCCTGAAGGCAGAGCAAAAGCTTCCACTACCTTGAATGGAGTTACTATTGCATAACCGGCCAGGAGGGTCATATCATTTGGTCGGTTTGCTGACCCATCGGTGAAAAAGATGATGTATGGATTTTCTAGTGCGTAACTCAATAGAACATAGAACAGTACAGCACAGAACAGGCCCTTCGGCCCTCGATGTTGTGCCGAGCATTGTCCGAAACCAAGATCAAGCTATACCACCCCCTGTCATTCTGGTGTGCTCCATGTGCCTATCCAATAACTGCTTGAAAGTTCCTAAAGTGTCCGACTCCATTATCACAGCAGGCAGTCCATTCCACACCCTAACCACTCTCTGAGTAAAGATCCAACCTCGGATATCCCTCCTATATCTCCCACCCTGAATCTTATAGTTATGCCCCCTTGTAACAGCTACATCCACCCGAGGAAATAGTCTCTGAACGTCCACTCTATCTATGCCCCTCATCATCTTATAAACCTCTATTAAGTCACCTCTCATCCTCCTCCGCTCCAAAGGGAAAAGCCCTAACTCCCACAACCTTTCCTCATAAGACCTATCCTGCAAACCAGGCAGCGTCCTGGTAAATCTCCTATGCACCCTTTCCAATGCTTCCATATCCTTCCTATAATGAGGTGACCAGAACTGCACACAATACACAACACAATGTGGTCTCACCAGGGTCATGTAGAGTTGCAGCATAACCCCGCGGCTCTTAAACTCAAGCCCCCTGTTAATAAACACTAACACACTATAAGCCTTCTTCACGGCTCTATCCACTGGAGTTCAGAGATCTGTGGGCATGAACCCCAAGAACTCTCTGTTCTTCCACATTCCTCAGAACCCTGCCGTTGACCCTGTAATCCGTATTTAAGTTTTTTCTACCAAAATGAATCACCTCGCACTTAACAGGGTTAAACTCCATCTGCCATTTTTCGGCCCAGCTCTGCATCCTATCAGTGTCTCTTTGCAGCCTACAACAGCCCTCCACCTCATCCACTACTCCACCAATCTTGGTGTCATCAGCAAATTTACTGACCCACCCTTCAGCCCCCTACTCCAAGTCATTGATGAAAATCACAAATAGCAGAGGACCCAGCACTGATCCCTGTGGTACACCGCTGGTAACTGGTCTTCAGTCTGAAATTTTCCATCCACCACCACCCTCTGTCTTCTAATGGTCTTCAATTGGCCAAATTTCCCTCTATCCCACAGCTCCTTACTTTCTTCATGAGCCGATCATGGGAAATCTTATCAAACACCTTACTAAAATCCATGTATACGACATTAACTTCTCTACCTTCATCTACACACTTAGTTACCTCCTCAAAGAATTCAATCAAATTTGTGAGGCAAGACTTACCCTTCACAAATCCATGTTGACTATCCCAGATTAAGCTGCATCTTTCCAAATGGTCATAAATCCTATCCTTCATGACCTTTTCCACTAACCTATAATTACCAGGGTCATTCCTATTCCCTTTCTTGAACAGAGGAACAACATTTGCCACTCTCCAGTCCTCTGGCACTATCCCGGTGGACAGTGAGGACCCAAAGATCAAAGCCAAAGGCTCTGCAATCTCATCCCTTGCCTCCCAAAGAATCCTTGGATATATCCCATCTGGCCCAGGGGACTTGTCGACCCTCAGGTTTTTCAAAATTGCTAATACACCATTCCTCAACATCTGCCTCCTCCAGCCTACCCGCCTGTATCACACACACATCCTCAAAAACATGGCCCCTCTCCTTGGTGAACACTGAAGAAAAGTATTCATTCGGCACCTCTCCTATTTCTTCTGACTCCATGCACAAGTATCCACTACTGTCCTTGACCGGCCCTACCCTCACCCTGGTCATTCTTTTATTTCTCACATAAGAGTAAAAAGCCTTAGGGTTTTCCTTGATCCGGCCCGCCAAAGACTTCTCATGCCCCCTCCTAGCTCTCCTATTTCTTGCTACCTTGTAACCCTCAATCGACCCAACTGAACCTTGTTTTCTCATCCTTACATATGCTTCCTTTTTCCTCCTGACAAGACATTCAAGCTCTTTTGTGAACCATAGTTCCCTCACACGGCCATTTCCTCCCTGCCTGACAGGGACATACCTATCAAGGACACGCAGCATTTGTTCCTTGAACAAGTTCCACTTTTCATTTGTGCCTTTCCCTGACAGTTTCTGTTCCCATCTTATGCTCCCTAATTCTTGCCTAATCGCATCATAATTACCCCTCCCCCAATTATAAACCTTGCCCTGCCGTATGGCCCTATCCCTCTCCATTGCAATAGTGAAAGACACTGAATTGCGGTCACTATCTCCAAATTGCCGTCCCACCAACAAATCTAACACTTGGCCCGGTTCATTACCCAGCACCAAATCCAATGTGGCCCCCCCTCTTGTCGGCCTATCCACATTGTGTCAGGAAACCCTCCTGCATACACTGTACAAAACCTGCTCCATCCAAACTATTTGACGTATAGAGGTTCCAATCAATATTTGGAAAGTTAAAGTCACCCATGGCAACTACCCTGAGACCTCCACACCTATCCATAATCTGTTGTGTAATGTCTTCCTCCACATCTCTATTACTATTTGGGGGCCAATAGAAAACTCCTAACAATGTGACTGCTCCTTTCCTATTTCTAACTTTGGCACATATTACCTCAGTAGGCAGATCCCCTTCGAACTGCCTTTCTGCAGCTGTTAAACTATCCTTGATTAACAATGCTACTCCTCCACCTCTTTTACCACCTTCCCTACTCTTACTGAAACATCTATACCCCGGAACTTCCAACAACCATCCCTGTCCCTGTTCTAACTATGTCTCTGTAATGGCCACAACATCGTAGTCCCAAGTACCAATCCACGCTCCAAGTTCACCTACCTTATTCTGGATGCTCCTTACATTGAAGTAGACACACTTCGATAAATCAGGTTGAGGGGTTGTGGTGGCTTCAACCAATTGTAACAGTCATGGTCATACATATGTTCTCCTTCCGAGGGCGCGGGCAAAAGTGTAGCAGGTTTGACAGTTGGCACTCGTTTGTAGGTAAAGTTGGTTTTAGAGAGGATTACTTTGTACCCAGTGCGTCGAGCCACAGTAAAATGCTGCGTTGCAGATAAATTAAGCAGCAGCAAAACAGAGTGAGGAACCAATACTGTACAAGGGTGGTCGAGTACAAGGGGTACTGATTTTTCTACTATGGCCGCCGTGGTTGCTACTGCTCTTAAGCAACTTGGCATACCCTTTGCCACAGCACACAGGGCGGCCGAGTAATAGGCAAGGGATCTTTTCCCTCCTCAATGCTCTTGTACCAGGACCTCTGTTGCAAATCCCCCTGCTTCATTCACATAAAGAGTAAAGAGCTTGCTGAAATTAGGAAGTCCCAAGGCAGGGGCACTAATCATGGCTTGTTTCAAGTTACAAAATGCTTGCTCCCTTTCTGGGATCCAGGTAACAACCGAAGAGGCGTCCTGTAGGGTAGCCTTGCGCAGTACTGCGTCCATCTCTCTATAGTCCGGTATCCACTGTCTGCAATAGCCCACCATGCCGAGGAAGGTAAAGGTTTCCTTTTACCGTGCGCGGAGTTGGAACCCTTGCTACAGCCTGTACGCTTTCTGACCCAAGCCTCCGCTCTCCTTGCTGCAGCTGAAATCCCAAATACTGAACTGTCTCCTGACAGAATTGCAGTTTGTCCATGGCATCATATTGAGGGAATGTGAGCCTGCAGACAACTGGCACTCGTCCAAGTCTTTTTCAATACTGTTAATTCTGATATGTAAAGGCAAATAGATATTGACTTTCTGGGTGCAATGGTATGGAGAAAAAGGCTGAGAAAGTATCCATTGTTGGTGGTATACAAGACAAAATTACATTTGTGTCCGGCACCAATGGAGCAATAGTGATAACAATTTTATTGATAGCTCTGAGATCTTGCACAAACCACCACTTGTTGGGTTTTCCTACCTTTGGGATGGGCAGTATAGGGGTGTTACAAGGGCTTTGTGTTCTCTTCAGCACCCTTTGTTTAATAATGCATTGATCACTCCCTCTATCCCTTTTTCTGCTTCCGGTGCCAGCCTGTATAGTTTTAAGCAGGGCAGGGCAACGTTCTTCTGAAACTGCACACTATGCGCTGGGGCAGAATGTACTTTTCCAACATGATTTTATGTTGGGCCCATAGATGTGCCAGTACCTGGGCCAGGATTGAAGGGAGTAACTGATGGCTGTCTCGGGGAGGTTGTTGTCTTTCAAATGTAAGGGGCCATTGCTCCTTTTTCCAGGTCACTTTGCCCTCCTGTTTGCCATAAAATTCTATCAGGCAATTTTGTCCGTCCATTTCAATATAAATCCCATGCATTACTTTTTTCCTTTGGCCTCTTTGATCACTTCTCCTATTTGCTTTGCCTTAGCGGGATGTCTTACGGCCAATATTAAATGGGATTCTGAAGTTAAACCCATCCTAAAAAGGTCCCTCTGACTATGGGTCAACTGTACTAACATTCCTAATCCCACAACACAGAAAAATAAAAAGGAGTGATATGCAATGAGGTCTGCTTTCCCAAGTGACTTTGCGTTTGTAAATTGTATGCCTGCTCATCCTCACGAGCATACCAAGCCGTGCAATGGGTCACTATATTCTCTAGTCTGGACTCGATCAGGTGTTTTAATATTAGTGCCTAAGGCTCATTAACCTTTTGTAAGACTTCTGTTTAAACATTTTTTTTTTTAACAGTGGTACTGTAAGGGTTAACGTTCAGCTGCCAGCATACAACACAGACACAGAGCGATCGGGCGCAGCCTCAGAAGTATTAAATTTTGCAGCTGGTGAGCTCGTATTTGAGACAGTTCTATAAACATTCCTTATCAATGCAATGTATTACCGCTCCTAATTTGCAGAGTGTCTGCCTGCCTAATAGGGGAAGGTGTCGCCAGGTGGGGTGCATCCTTCATGGGGGTTAAATGCTTCTTGGCCCCTTGCATGATAGCCTCTTTCCCTCTATTTGCTAACCAGTGTTCGAGGGACTCATTTCCTTCATTCCAATGATTATCATTATTGGGAACCCATCCCCCATTTATGCCGGGTGGGACTGCAATCCCATCCTTCAAAGCTGGCCAAGATGCACCATAAGAGTATTTTAGAAACTGGGCAACAACAGCAGAAAGAGTGAGGGGATGGGTTCAAGAACCCGACATAGATTGGGGACAAATGGAGGAGGCATCCTGTAAAGGAACGACCCTCAGGGCCCTGGCCACAGCAGCACTCCCATCCTCCTCAACAAGATACACAACGAGCCCAGTGGTAGCGGCCACGCTGAGAATGTGGACCCAGCTGAGACAACACTTTGCGATAGCCAAAATGTCGCCCATGACTCCCATATGCGGCAATCACAGATTCCCCCCAGCTATGCTGGATACCACCTTTAAAAGATGGAGGCGGGACGGGGGCACATTGACGGTCGGGGACTTCTACGTAGGGCACAGACTGGCGGCACTAGACGAACTGACGAGGAAGTGGAGGCTAGCAAAAGGACAGGAAATGAGACACCTCCAAATAAAACCCTTCCTCCGCAAAGAGACAATAGGGTACCCCGAGGCCCCAGAAACCACACTACTAGAGGACCTGATAGCCACAAGCAGCGAGAAGGGGGGGCTATGTGGGAAAATATACGGACAGATACTGGACAGAGCCCGGACTCCACTGGACAAGACCAGACAAAAATGGGAGGACAAACTGGGGACAGAGGTAGGATGGAGACTCTGGAGCGAAGCACTGAGCAGGGTGAACTCTACCACCTCCTGCGCAAGGTTAAACCTAATGCAGCTCAAAGTGGTGCACAGAGCGCATCTGACCAGAACCCAAATGAGCAGGTTCTTCCCAGAGGTGGGGGACAAATGTGAGCGGTGCCAGCGGGGCCCGGCCAACCACACCCACATGTTTTGGGCTTGCCCCAAGCTTGCTGGGTTCTGGGCAGCCTACTCCGAAACAATGTTCAGGGTTCTGGGGATGAGGATAGAACATAGAACATTACAGCGCAGCACAGGCCCTTCGGCCCTCGATGTTGCGCCGACCTGTGAAACCATCTGAAGCCTATCTGACCTACACTATTCCATTTTCATCCATATGTCTATCCAGTGACCACTTAAATGCCCTTAAATTTGGCGAGTCTACTACTGTTGCAGGCAGGGCGTTCCACACCCCTACCACCTGAGTAAAGGAACTGCCTCTGACATCTGTCCTATATCTACCACCCCTCAATTTAAAGCTATGTCCCCTCGTGTTGGTCATCACCATCCGAGGAAAGAGACTCTCACTGACCACCCTATCTAACCCTCTGACTATCTTATATGTCACTATTAAGTCACCTCTCAGCCTTCTCCTCTCTAACGAAAACAACCTCAAGTCCATGAGCCTTTCCTCGTAAGACCTTCCCTCCATACCAGGCAACATCCTAGTAAATCTCCTCTGAACCCTTTCCAAAGCTTCCACATCCTTCCTATAATGTGGTGACCAGAACTGCACGCAGTACTCCAGGAGCGGCCGCACCAGAGTTATGTACAGCTGCAGCATGACCTTGTGGCTCCGAAACTCAATCCCCCTACTGATAAAGGCTAGCACACCATATGCCTTCTTAACAGCCCTATTAACCTGGGTGGCAACTTTCAGGGATTTATGTACCTGGATGCCGAGATCTCTCTGTTCATCTACACTACCAAGAATCTTGCCATTAGCCCAGTACTCTGCATTCCTGTTACTCCTTCCAAAGTGAACCACCTCACACTTTTCCGCACTAAACTCCATCTGCCACCTCTCAGCCCAGCTCTGCAGCTTATCTATGTCCCTCTGTATCCTAAAACATCCTTCAGCACTATCCACAACTCCACCGACCTTCGTGTCATCTGCAAATTTACTAACCCATCCTTCTACACCCTCTTCCAGGTCATTTATAAAAATGACAAACAGCAGTGGCCCCAAAACAGATCCTTGCGGTACACCACTAGTAACTGAACTCCAGGATGAACATTTGCCATCAACCACCACCCTCTGTCTTCTTTCAGCTAGCCAATTACTGATCCAAACCGCTAAATCACCTTCAATCCCATACTTCCTTATTTTCTGCAATAGCCTACCGTGTGGAACCAGGTGGCCTTACTGAAATCCATATACACCACATCAACCGCTTTACCCTCATCCACCTGTTTGGTCACCTTCTCAAAAAACTCAATAAGGTTTGTGAGGCATGACCTACCCTTCACAAAACCATGTTGACTATCGCTAATCAACTTGTTCTTTTCAAGATGATTATAAACCCTATCTCTTATAACCTTTTCCAACATTTTACCCACAACCGAAGTAAGGCTCACAGGTCTATAATTACCAGGGTTGTCTCTACTCCCCTTCTTGAACAAGGGGACAACATTTGCTATCCTCCAGTCTTCCGGCACTATTCCTGTCGACAAAGACGACATAAAGATCAAGGACAAAGGCTCTGCAATTTCCTCCCTGGCTTCCCAGAGAATCCTAGGATAAATCCCATCTGGCCCAGGGGACTTATCTATTTTTACATTTTCCAAAATTGCTAACACCTCCTCCTTGTGAACCTCAATTCCATCTAGCCTGGTCAACTGAACCTGAGTATTCTCCTCGACAACATTGCCTTTCTCCAGTGTAAACACTGACGAAAAATATCCATTTAACGCTTCCACGATCTCCTCTGATTCCACACACAACTTTCCAATACTACCCTTGATTGGCCCTAATCTTACTCTAGTCATTCTTTTGTTCCTGATATACCTATAGAAAGCCTTAGGGTTTTCCTTGATCCTATCCGCCAACGACTTTTCGTGTCCTCTCCTCGCTCTTCTTAACTCTCCCTTTAGGTCCTTCCTGGCTAACTTGTAACTCTCAAGTGCCCTAACTGAGCCTTCATGTCTCATCCTAACATAAGCCTTCTTCTTCCTCTTGACAAGTGCTTCAACTTCCTTAGTAAACCACGGTTCCCTTGCTCGACAACTTCCTCCCTGCCTGACAGGTACATACTTATCAAGGACACGCAGTAGCTGTTCCTTGAAAAACCTCCACGTTTCGATTGTACCCATCTCCTGCAGTTTCCTTCCCCATCCTATACATCCTAAATCTTGCCGAATAGCATCATAATTGCCTTTCCCCCAGCTATTATTCTTACCTTGCGGTATGTACCTATCCCTGCCCATCGCTAAAGTAAACATAACCGAATTGTGATCACTATCACAAAAGTGCTCACCTACATCTAAATCTAACACCTGGCCGGGTTCATTACCCAGTATCAAATCCAATGTGGCCTCACCCCTTGTTGGCCTGTCTACATACTGTGTCAGAAAACCCTCCTGCACACACTGCACAAAAACTGACCCATCTATAGTACTCGAACTATAGTATTTCCAGTCAATATTTGGAAAGTTAAAGTCCCCCATAACAACTACCCTGTTACTCTCGCTCCTGTCGAGAATCATCTTTGCAATCCTTTCCTCTACATCTCTGGAACTATTCGGAAGTCTATAGACAATTCCCAACCTCTCCTCTCCTGTTCCTAACCTCGGCCCATACTACCTCAGTAGACGAGTCCTCAAACGTCCTTTCTACCGCCGTAATACTTTCCTTGATTAACAATGCCACAACCCCCCCCCTCTTTTACCATCTTCTCTGTTCTTACAGAAACATCTACCCATGTCTCCGAAATCGCCACGACATCGAGATCCCAGGGACCAACCCATGCTGCAAGCTCACCCACCTTATTCCGGATGCTCCTGGCGTTGAAGTACACACACTTCAAACCAGCGTCTTGCTTGCCGGTGCCCTCTTTCGAACTTTTAACCCTATCCCTGACCTCACTACTCTCAACATCCTGTACACTGGGACTACAATTTAGGTTCCCATCCCCCTGCCCAATAGTGGCAATCTTCGGGGTAGCGGAGCAGCCAGAGCTACACATGGGGAAGGGGGCCAACGCCCTCGCTTTCGCTTCCCTGATCGCACGCCGGAGAATCCTACTCGGCCGGCGATCGGCAGCACCACCCACAGCTGCAGACTGGCTCGCTGATCTTTTGTAATTTCTCCACCTGGAGAAGATTAAGTACGCTTCCCGAGGGTCAGAGGAAGGCTTCCTGGATACTTGTCGGGCTGTTCCAAAACCTGTTCGAGGCCAGCAACAAGGAGTAACCTAATAATATTTTTTAAAACGCCAAAATAGATGAGGTACCAAAAGACTGTGCAACCCGGGGTTTGGGGGGGGGGGGGGGGGGGGGGTGGAGAAACCATGAGAGATGGGGGACGGGGCTACTCCGCCCTTTTTTTTTTTTCTCAACTCACTCTGGAAAATAAAAGAAAAGCACAGCTGAAGCCAGGGATGGGGGGGGGGCAACGGGGAAGGGGAAGGAAAACTGATCCAGAGAGCAACGAAATGCACATAGAGTCAGTTAAACGAAGGACAAACTAAACCTCTCTGTATAATAAACGAAATTAGCGCGGGCGAGGAAAATGTGATGTGTATCTATACAACTGCTTATAAATATGGGAAATGCCAATAAAAAGATTTATTAAAAAAAAAGAAAAGAATTTGGTGGTAGAAAGTCCTGCATTAGTAACCTGTTTAGAGATTTGTTTTGGGGTTCACTTCCCGTTAAATTAGGGAAACTGCACGACTACGCCAGTTTATCGAAGAAATTATAAGTCATCACTTTTGAGTTTTCACCAAAGGTCCCTTAATTAAACACGAAGTTCGTGGGGGAGTTGGAGAGACCACAGTCATTCCAAATGTCCCCGCTTTACCGAAGTAAAGGCAGGCAATTTATATGATACAGTAAGCAATATCTAGGACAGAAAGCATTCTTTAGATTAGCAAAACAGGAAAATGAGCAGGCCGGAGTTAGATTTTAATAACGGGCCTTGGGTTCCTTACCTAAGAAAAATAATAATTGTATGCTGTCAGCAAAACAATGTGCAGCTGTACGCTTGTTTACATTGTATGACCTTCTGACTATTTCATACAGAACTTCTTGACTGAAATAAGGTTAAATATCCATCATGCTTTGCCAAGTGCCTATTTCCATGAAATATAATCAAGCAGCTGGTTAAAATGAATGCAGGGTATTAAGGCAACTAATCCGCCAACTAAAGTCCCTTCTACAACAAGGAAAAGGAAGTCTAAGAAAAGTATTACATTCAGTGAAGGTATGGGTAAAAGCCAAAATGAATACAACAGCTTAAGTCCTTTATTTATTACACAATTGTGGATACCTATTGTTCCAAATATTTTTCCTTTAGTAGATGCGGGTCTGTATTGTCACAGTTGATGCTTCAGAGGCTTTTGCGATTTCCCAGAAATCTAAAGCTACTTATGATCGAACAATGTGCTGTCATTTGATAATATAATCCTTCATTTATGCTGCAGACTTGAATTTCATTGGCAGCAAAAGTTCAACATCTTGTTTCTACTTTTTAAAAAAATCTTGGAGTTAAACAGCTACTTTGTATGCACTATTTAATCCAAAGTCAAGGAAGTTGTGAAAAGTGGTTCTGGAGAAGGATGGAGTGGGTCAGTTGGAGATAACACGAGAGCAATAAGGAAGTTCTCAGGATGATGAAGGGAGAAACATTCTTGGTGAATGTCATGGAGAAAAGGCAACAAGTTTGGATTGGTCCATAGTCTAAGGCATGAGAACTTGATGAAGGAGGTGATTGAAGGAAGGTTAGCTGGCCGTAGACCAAAAGGAAGAAAAAGAATAATGGTGTTAGACAGCTTGAAATTGAAAATGGGAGGCTCCTGTGTGCAACTGAAGAAGAAAGTGCTCGACAGCGAAGCTTGGAGAAGTGAAAAAAGGACCTGTCAGTGTATCAGCAAGTGCATGCTGTGACAATTACATTGTTGCGCTAATTGTCTTATTAAAGACAGGTTATGGTTATTGGCTCAACCTCCAAAAGAGTATAAATGGACACAGCTGGAACAATTGCTGTGGAGCAATTGTATGAGTTTGTATCTCTGCCAAGTTAGATGCGGGATAAACTTGCTGATGGTAAAACACAAACTGCTGTATTAGCCCTCCAATATATCCTAACAGTTAGTATTAACAGGACCTGTCCTTGGGCAAATCACTACTACATAATCCATTTGAAGAGTAGATATACCGGTTAATCAGGTAGTGTCAGATTTGTTAGGGGGCAGAATGTTTTCTATGAAGCTTACAAACCAATGTTTGAAAACAGATAAGACCACCAATGTCATTAGGTCCATCCCATCCAGACACGTGGGTCACCATCAGCTGTCACTGAGCTCAGAATAAAATATTAAAGGCTCTGTCAGCTAGCTTCTGGAGATAATTCCACAAACCAAATTATGTCAGCTATTCCTCTGACTCAAAAGATTGTGTTCCAGCTCCTTTGCAGAGACTTGACCACATAATGTAGGTTGACATACCCGGTGCAGTGCTGAGGTAGTGCTGCCTTGTTGAAAATGACATCTTTCAGAGCAGACACGAAACCAAGATCTCATCTGCCCTTTCTGGTGAGCGCAAAAGATCTCGTGACACTATTTGGGGAAGAACAAGAGAATTCCCCTGTGTCTTGAGCCAAAGATTATCACTCAGTCAACATTAAATGTATTATATAGTCATTGTCACATAGCTCTTTGTGGGATCTTCCTTTGCACAATTTGGCTGCGGCCTTGCCTGCATTACAACATTGATTGTGTGTCAAAAGCAAATCCATGGCTGTAAAACATTTCAGGACCACCTGAGGTTGTGGAAGGTGCTATATAAATGCAAGGTTTCTTTCTCTTTATCGTCATTGCTCAGGGCAGCAGGATTATTTCATGCATCATTTGAAATTCATCATTGCAATGTTTGATAAATTCTTGATGCTTAATTCTCAGGGGTGAGTTACTTCTGAAGATGGACAGGCCTCTGGAGGCCAGGGATGCCTACATAAGGGCCTTGGAACTGGATAAGACCAATGCTGACCTCTGGTACAATTTGGCAATTGTTTATATTGAGCTCAAGGATCCATCTGAAGCTTTGAAACATTTCAACCAAGCTCTAGAAATCAGTTCTAGTCACAAACTGGCACTGTTTAACTCTGGCCTGCTAATGCAAGAATCAGGTAAAGTAAAACCCAACCTTTCCCTTAGTCAGGCCATGTGTAGATTGTAAAAACCCATGTAATAATACTAAGGCCCATTTCAGTCTTTCTCCTCCAGATCTGTTGGGATTTAATAAGATGCTATTTGTTAAACCTGGGTGTAGAGAAAGTGTTTATTTGTGCAGTGAGGGTAAAACTGTGCTTCATAAATTTATTGGGAATTGATGAGAAATTGCTTTACCTGGAGAGTGATCAGAATGAGGAACTCGCTAACACATGGTGAGGTTGAGGTGAATAGCATAGATGTATTTGTGAGGAAGCTTGATAAGTACAAGAGAGAAAGGAATAGAGAGTTATGTTAATGGTGAGAGATCGAAAGGGGTGGGGGTTGTCTTATTTGGAACATAAGCACTGGCAGGGACCAGCTGGGCTGAATGGCCTGATTCTGTGCTGCAAATACTAAGTGAATGTTGTCAGGAGACAGCAATGAGCCAGTGTTGGATATCTGATCTACTGAATTATACTCAAATTTCGACAAACGGTGATGAGGTTTAGTTGCAGTTGGGTGCTTCTCACAGGAATTTAGTTTGCACATGAGGCTCTTGCAGTGGGGTGCAGGGCTCACTCATGCCTGACACTGTGTCACCCCTCACCCCTTCTGGTGGACTCCTGTAATCTGGCACATCATAATTGAAGGTTCTGTTGTTTTTCTGCCTCCATAGATAGTTCAGGCAGTGTCCTGTTGGGCCCTCCCTACCACCCTCCTTTCCCCTCTCCCTCCAGTGCCAAGTTTAGTGCTTGTACCGTTTGATTTTTGTGCAACTGTGTTGTGAACTGTTTTAATAATCAGAGTATCCTCCCCCTCCGCGTAAGTTGGTACTGATGAGAGAGTACCCTTTTTCTCCAACACAAAATTAGTGTTTGGCCTTATACATATTTTTTACAGTTTTAATAAGAAGATATGGTGAGAAAGGGCAGCACGGTAGCATTGTGGATAGCACAATTGCTTCACAGCTCCAGGGTCCCAGGTTCAATTCCGGCTTGGGTCACTGTCTGTGCGGAGTCTGCACATCCTCCCCGTGTGCCCGTGAGTTTCCTCCGGGTGCTCCGGTTTCCTTCCACAGTCCAAAGATGTGCAGGTTAGGTGGATTGGCCATGCTAAATTGCCCTTAGTGTCCAAAATTGCCCATAGTGTTGGGTGGGGGTACTGGGTTATGGGGATAGGGTGGAGGTGTTGACCTTGGGTAGGGTGCTCTTTCCAAGAGCCGGTGCAGACTCGATGGGCCGAATGGCCTCCTTCTGCACTGTAAATTCTATGATAAAAAATTCTATGAAAGGTAATTGAAGTGCAGAAAATGAGCAGAACTAAAAAATCACTAAATGATTTGCTGTTTCTGTGTTTTAACAGGTGAAGCTAGTCTGAGGCCTGAGGCAAAGAAACGTTTCTTAAGTTACGTGGAAATGGAGCCTGGAGATGCAAATGGATACTTCAATCTGGGCATGCTTGCCATGGACAACAAGGAGAATGTTGAAGCTGAATCCTGGATTAAGAAATCCATCCAGGTACAGCCAGGTTTCCGAAGCGCACTGTTTAACCTGGCACTGTTATATTCACAGACTGGAATGGAGTTGGAAGCCCTTCCAGTCCTGACGGACCTGCTACATCATCACCCTGATCACATTAAAGGCCTCATCCTAAAGGGAGATATTCTGATGAACAAGAAGAAGGATATTAATGGGGCCAAGAGGTGCTTTGAGAGGATTCTGGAGATTGATCCCTCCAACATTCAGGGGAAGCACAATCTGTGCGTGGTGTACTTTGAAGAGAGAGACCTCGTGAGGGCTGAAGCTTGCCTGTCTGAGACCTTGGCTTTGGCACCAGAGGAGGAGTACATCCATCGCCACCTGAGCATCGTCCGCAGCAAGATAGCATCTCGGGGCAACGGAGGCCAGTTGGAACATTCAGCAGCAGCAGTCAGCCCAATGAACCGAGTGGAGGATAAAGCCTCTGATAAAGCGAATTTGAAGGGACAAGGCAGTGAACAGAGAAAAGCTTCTGAAACATTGGATGCTGCTGAAAGTTACGTCGAGTTTTCCAGCAACTCTAAACAATCCCAAAATGGCCTGAACAAACGGACAAAAAAAAAGTCCAACAAAGAGATCAAAGAGATTGAAAAGAAGCGCGCTGCAGCCTTAAAGCGGCTTGAAGAGATAGAACGGATTTTGAATGTTGAATAGAAGGGTAATTGTGAAACCCAAGGATCTGTCTGATCATCGTCCTTTTAACTTGGCTGTGTTATTGTGGCAACAATGGTTTACTGTTTCCTGCCATGCAGGAAAAAAACTATTTTATGCAAAATAACTTGAATAGGAATCGTTATTAATACCAACAAAACCAATAGTTTTTCTGAATACAAATTTAAACACTAATTAGTTTAACAAACTTACAGGCTCCTACCTCCAGTCACCTTCATAAACTGAAACAATCGAAACAAATAGTGTAGTTTCTGTTAAAGATGTTGCGTTTCAGGGCTGTACCACAATTCAAGGGTTTGGATATTCTCGAGCCAACTTAACATTGGATAGGTCCAGTAGATCAAACAATTTCCAGGTTCTTCCCCTCCCTTTTTTTCAATAAATAAGTGAATCTCAATGTGTGGGTTTTATAGATCAGAATGTTTCACGTTGAAATCTGGCTGGTTTCACTTGAGGTAGCAGTGAGGCACCACAATCGACTTTGGTGACTGTGGGCTGAGGGTCAGTGTTCCCCATTTTAACCATTGTTTGATGGCTCTCTGAAAGGTACATGTGGATAAATGCCATGTCAGAAATGTGCTTTGCTGAAAGTGCTTCTCCTCTCTCTCTCTCTCTCTCTCTCTCTCTCTCTCTCTCTCCCCCCCCCCCCCCCCCCCCAAAATCCCCACCACTGTCCCCACACCCAGAATAATGCCCAATGACTCTGCACACACTCGAAGAGCCAGGCAATGAATTATGCCCACAATGTACCCTTAAGAAAGAAAGAAACAGAAACTGGGACAGAGGAGGCTTCCCGAGGCTTGAGTTGGCATCCCACCCAGACTGACTGGGTGAAAGCTGCTCCTCTCTTGCTCTGGCTTGTAAACAGAATGAGTTTGGGCTGTATTCTTGCACAGCATGAGATTGCCCATGATGAGAATGAATTGGCAATCACAACCAGTTGTCACAGGAGTGGCATGGAACTTTGGAGAACAGTGCAGAGTTATCTTTTGAGGCTGTAGTGAAAGGGCACTGCTGTTTACAGTACACATAGTGATCATGACACTTGCATATTTTGAAACCTGAGGCATTTTTTTAAATGATGAAAAAAGAATGAAACAAACTATTTGAACTTCTGAATTCTAAAATTATAGCACACTTCCACAACCTTTTATTTATATAATATATAACGGACTGTTAGGTTTGCTGCCTTCACGTGTTGTGCAGTGCTTAGAAAAGCTCGATTTTTATTTTCTGTGCACAAATGTTAGTTACTGTGACGGTGAAAGAATTTTTGCCATAGTTATGATAAACCACTCCTGATATGAATGTTACTAAGAAGCAACAGATTTTAGCAGGAACTCTGTCTTGCTGTGGTTTTCCATGTTGGACATATATACAATATTTACTCTTTTATATCGAGTCAAATCATGTACCGATATGTAAAAAGAAATCAAGTATACTCTATTCACTTACCTTAAATTTAGCATTAGGTCAACTTTGTTTTTTTTTACTCCGTTTCCATGGTATTAATCTGCACAGAGTAATTGCAAGCTAATTCTCACTGTAGACAGGTCACAGCCTTTACACCTTGATTGTACGCAACATTGTAGTCACAAGAATTGAATATAATTAAGTATGGTTGAAAATTCCACTGATGAACCTGCACTACAGACTTATCTTCAGTTATTCACAGTTCTGCCACTTCAGTTCATGGGGAATTGACCAGTTTTTTGATGGATCAAATCACTGACTCGAAACAAACCCTTAAATGAGGCTGTTGGATATTGACCACAATAATGTCTTGTCTGTGTGTTTACTTGACACCTAACAAGTAGTATAACCCTTCACCTAAACGGATGACATTTTTTGTCTGCCTGAATGCAAATAAAGATTGAATTTCAGAGAATTGTGACTTTGGGCCAATCTCTCTCAAAGGGGAATTACGTGTGGGTTGTCGTCATCATCAGCTCTCCCTCGCTTTGAGGATGGTGTCTACTCGGGGCCGTGGGTTTCTGCCATGGGTCTGCATGTGACTGAACATCATCTCGACTTTCAGATGTTTGCTGACATGGGGCAGAGCGTCCCACAAGATTGTAGGATCGGAGAGCTGCGTTTGTTTATTTTTCTTTCCTTCTCTGCCACCGCTCTGCCTCATTAAGACATTTTGACTCAACACTTGATGAAGTTTGATGGACACGTTGCCATTTTGAACGATCGGTAGCAAACTCCTCCCAGTCATTGATGGTCAATGCTGCCACACTTCAAGGAGAGCTTCAGAGTGTCTTTGAAGCGGTGCAGGAGGAGTTCATTTGGTTCATTATGTCTATGCTGTCTCTTTGCTGCAGCAATCTAAAATTTGACCCACTGCCCTAGTCTTGTTTCCTATATCTTCAATAGAGAAGCATTGTGTTTACAACAAGCAGATTGATACCGGCAGCTATAACTGGTGGAGAAGATGACAGAAGAGGCTGGATTTGTATCATCCGTGTGTGGCTGAGGGGTTTAAAGCATGTTCAGACATTTTGTGCCCTGTGCTCACTGCAGATTCTCTTAATAAACTGCCTCTGTTGATAAGCTGACTCATTACATAAAATGACACAGCAGGATCTCATTATAAACAGAATGTGAGATTGTCCAGTGGAGGATATTGAGACAAATGATGCAAAATTAAAAAGAATGAGCTAAGAATCACTCTGCATTCATGGAGCTAAAAGCCCAGAGTTAATTTTCAGATTTGTGACTGTCTCTCAGAACATGACAAATGTACGGGTTTTAAGAGGATGGTAAAAGAATGGGGGAGGAAAGAAAAACAGGAAAAGTCTATGATAAGGTGGGAGAAAGGAGTGATTTAATGGAACAGCAGATCCATAACAAAACTGGAGGGGGGGGGAAGCAGTGGTTAAAACCTGAAATTATTGAACTGTGTGTTCAGTCTGGAGGGCCGTATAAAATTCCTATTAGAAAGATGAGGTTCTGCTTTCATGAGCTTTGGGCAAATTAACTTTGTTATGGCGAGGGTGTCTTGCACACTATACTGCATGTGTTTGGTTAGAATTAGAGGGGTATGGGAATGTTACGCCTTTTTTGGAACTGACAGAATTTGAGTCTTTGAAGTTTTAGATTACCACTGGCCAGAACAAACCAGACCGTGTAATGGTTCAGGAAATCTGGCTTGGTCTGGTGATGAATGAAAGTTGAATGTTTTTGAAATAGCTGTATGTTAGAAAATTCCTAAAGAGTTGGTGTGGCATCACCCTTTAGTTAACAAATAGAATCATAGAACTTACAGTGCAGAAGGAGGCCATTCAGCCCATCGAGTCTGCACCGGCTCTTGGAAAGAGCTCCCCACTTAAGGCCACGTCTTTCCCCATAACTCAATAACCCCACCCAACCTTTTTTTTAAATAAACATTTTATTGAGGTATTTTGGGTTTTACAACAAAATAAACAATGCACATGAATCTATAAACATAGTGCAAAAGCCTGCTTCCTCCCTTACAGGCCCCACCTTTATTAACCCCCTACTCTAAGTTAAACTAACCCCCCCCCCCCCCCCCCCCCCTCCTTTTGCTGACGATTAATTTTCCACAAAGAAGTCGACGAACGGTTGCCACCTCCAGGCTCACCCTACCAGTGACCCTCTCAAGGCGAACTTGATTTTCTCCAAACAGAGAAAGCTAGCAATGTCTGATAGTCAGGTCTCCGACTTCGGGGGCTTTGAGTCCCTTCAAGCTAATAATATCTGTCTCCGGGCTACCAGGGAAGCAAAGGCCAGAACGTCTGCCTCTTTCTCCTCCCGGATACCCGGATCCTCTGACACACCGCAAATCGCCACCACTGGACTCGGTGCCACCCTTGTTTTTAACACGGTGGACATGACATCTGCAAACCCCTGCCAGAATCCCTTGAGCTTTGGACATTTCCAAAACATGTGGACATGGTTTACTGGTCCTCCCGTACACCTTGCGCACCTATCTTCTACCCCAAAGAACCTGCTCATCCGGGCCACTGTCATGTGAGCACGTGAACGACCTTGACTTGTATCAGGCTGAGCCTGGCACATGTGGGCGCATTGACTCTAAACGTGTATGCCCAGAGACCCTCCTCTATCTCTCCTCCTAACTCCTCCTCCCACTTGCGATTCAGCTCCTCAGTCTGCATATCCTCTGACCCCCATGAGTTCCTTATACATGTCAGAGACCTTCCCTTCTCTCACCCACACTCTGGAAACTATCCTATCCTGTATCCTCCTTGGTGGTAGGAGTGGGAAGATTGAGACCTGCCTACGTAGGAAGTCCCGTGCTTGCAGGCACCTAAATTTGTTTCCCCTCGCCAATCCAAATTTCTCCAGCTCCCTCAAGCTAGGAAAGCTCCCTTCTATAAATATATATATATCCCCCATATATATATATGTCCCCCATCCTCTCAATCCCTGCTCTCTGCCATCTCTGAAACCTCCCCCGTCCATCCTTCTCCGCTCCCACATGTTTCCTCCATTACCCCCAGACTCTCAGGGCCACCACCACCATGGAGCTGGTGGAGTACCCTGCCGGCGGGAACGGCAGAGGCGCCGTTATCAACACCCCCAGCTGATGCCCTTACGTGAAGCCGCCTCCATACGCTCCCATGCCGACCCTCACCCTACCACCCACTTCCTGATCATGGTTACATTCGCCGCCCAATAGTAGTTACTGGAGTTTGGCAGCGCCAGCCCGGCTCCGCTCAAGCATCCCCTTTTTTTACTCGCGGAGTCTTGCCCGCCCATACAAATGTTGACCCGTTTAAAAAGGACCACGGAATAAAGATGGGGAGACACTGAAACACAAACAGGAATCTCGGGAGGACCGTCATCTTCACTGTCTGCACCCTCCCAGCTAATGACAACGGGAGCGCGTCCCACCTTCGGAAATAGTTCTTCATTTGGTCTACTAGTTGGGCCAGATTTAGTTTGTGCAGCTGTTCCCATTCCCGTGCCACTTGGATGCCTAGATACCGAAAGCTTCCCCCACCTCTTTAAACAGCAGCTCCACCAGTCACCTCTCCTGTATCCTCGCCTGCACCGCAAATACTCACTTTTCCCCATATTTAGTTTATACCCTGAAAACCGGCCAAATTCCTCCAGAATCCTAATAATTTCTTCCATCCCCTCTGCTGGTTCCGATACATACAGGAGCAGATCGTCTGCGTAAAGCGAGACTCTGTGTTCCACTCCCCCCATCCCCAGACCAGCCCCTTGAAGCTCTCAGTGCAATTGCCAACGGCTCTGTCGCTAAATGGTTAACGCGAACAACAGTGGGGAGAGGGGGCATCCCTGTTTCGTCCCCCGATGCAGCCTAAAATAGTCCGATATCGTCCTATTCATCCGTACGCTCGCCACAGGAGCCTGACACGGCAACCTGACCCAGTGAATAAAGCCCCGCCCAAATCCGAACCGTTCTAGTACCTCCCACAGATATTCCCATTCTACTCTATCAAAGGCCTTCTCTGCCTCCATTGCGACCACTACCTCCACCTCCCTACCTTCCGGGTGCATCATGATCAGGTTTAACAGCCTTCTTATATTGGCCACCAACTGCCTTCCCTTAACAAACCCTGTCTGGTCCTCCCCAATCACGTCCGGAACACAATTCTCAATCTTGGGGGACAAAATTTTGCCTAGCAGTTTGGCATCCACATTCAATACGGATATCGACCTTTTGGACTCACACAGCTCCGGGTTCTTGTCCCGCTTCAGGATCAGCGAGATCGTGGCCTGTGACATAGTCTGGAGAAGCACCCCTCTCTCCCTTGCCTCATTGAATGTCCTCATCAACACCAGCCCCAATATCCCAGAGAACTTTTTATAGAACTCCACTGGGTACCCGTCCGACCCCGGGGCTTTCCCTGACTGCATAGCCTTCAGCCCCTCCGCTATCTCTTTGATCCCGATTGGGGCCCCCAGCCCTTCTACCAGCTCCCCGTCCACCTTCGGGAAATTCAGCCCCCCTAGGAAGTGCCTCACCCCCTCTGGCCCAGGTGGGGGTTCCAACCCGTACAGCCGACTATAAAACTCCTTAAATGGCTTATTCACCCCCTTCTGGGTCAGGTTCCCGTCTCCATTCTTTACTTTCCCTATCTCCCTGGCTGCCTCCCTCTTTCTAAGCTGCTGTGCAATCATTCTTCTGGCCTTCTCTCCATACTCATAAATTGCCCCCCCCCCCCCCCCCCTCGCCTTTCTCAGCTGCTCTACTGCCCTTCCTGTGGTAGCAGGTGCTGTTTAGCACAGGGCTAAATCACTGGCTTTTATAGCAGACCAAGGCAGGCCAGCAGCATGGTTCGATTCCTGTACCAGCCTCCCTGAACAGGTGCCGGAATGTGGCGACTAGGGGCTTTTCACAGTAACTTCATTGAAGCCTACTTGTGACAATAAGCGATTTCCATTTCATTTCATTTGAACAAGCCGAACTCCGCCTAGTAGCCTCCGCAGTTCCGTTAAAAGCCCTGCCTCTGGGGTCTCCGCATACCTCCTGTCGACCTGTAGTATCTCCTTCACCAGTCAGTCCATCTCTGCCCTATCCACCTTCTCCCTATGGGCCCGTATCGAGATCAGCTTCCCTCTAACCACTGCCTTCAATGCCTCCCAGACCACTGCTGCTGAAATTTCCCCGTGTCATTGACCTCCAGGTAGTTCTGAATACATTTCCTCAACCACCCGCTCACCTCTTCGTCAGCTAAAAGTCCCACATCTAGCGCCTCGTGCGGGTGCTGGTTAGCGTCTTTACTAACCTGTAGGTCAACCCAGTGCGGGGCATGGTCTGAGATTGTGATCGCCAAGTACCCCATGTCCACCACCCCCGTCAGTAGAGCCCTGCCCAGAATAAATCAATCCGGGAGTACACTATGCACATGTGAGTAGAAGGAGAACTCCTTCACTCTCGGCTGCCCAAATCTCCATGGGTCCACCCCCCACCCCCCCCCCCACCCCCCCCCCCCCCCCCCCCCCCCCACCCCCTCCCCCCCCTTGCTCCATGAACCCTTTTAGTCCCTTTGCCATTGCTGGTTTTTGAGCTTGACCGGTCTAAACCAGGGTCAATAAGTGAGTTGAAGTCCCCTCCCATGACCAGCTTATGCGAATCCAGGTCCGGTATCTTCCCCAGCATCCTCTTTATAAACTCCACATCGTCCCAATTTGGCGCTTACACATTCACCAGTACCACCTGCACCCCCTCCAATTTCCCACTGGCCATAATGTACAGGCCACCCACATCCGAAACTATTCTTCCCGCCTCAAACACCACTCGCTTGTTGATCAGGATCGCGACCCCTCTAATCTTCGAGTCCAGTCCCGAGTGAAAAACCAGTCCAACTCAACCTTTCCTTAATCTAATCTAGTTAGCTAGGCTGAGGTGTGTCTCCTGCAGCATTACCACGTCCGCCTTCAGCCCTCTCAAATGCATGAACACGTGTGACCTCCTGACCGGCTAATTGAGCCTTCGTACATTCCAGGTGATCAGTCTAGTTTGGAGGGTTCATCACCCCTCCCCCCTTCGCCGATAAGCCAGCCCCCCTCAGGCCAGTTGCCAGCCCGCACCCCACGCCTCCACCGGCCTGCCCCCAGGCAGCCTCCGCCCCGACCTCTTTTCTGTCCCTCAGCAAAAGTCCCTCCCTCATCAGCAGAACATTGCTCCCGCTTCCCCCCTCCCCAGTAAGAGCACAGTATAAATCAACCCCTTTGATAAGTCTAAAATCTGCTCACCCCCCACTACGCTTCCGTGAGCTTGCCCGCCCAGCTAGGTTGATGGCCCTCGTCTCTGGCACCAGACATTCTCCCACCTATTGTTCCCTCCCCCCCCCCCCCCCCCGCTCATTCATACATATTCAAATGAAAAATAATCCCAACACAAAAAAACCCGACGAAAAAAAACCCCGCTAAACAGAAAAGATCAAGCAAAAGATCCAGCATCTAGACAAACACACCTCCATCCCCCAACAGTGCAAATTGAAACTTTAACTCACTCAGCTCTGCAACTGGCCCCAAATCAATACAGAAGGCATTACAAATAACATCCACAAAACAAAAAACGAGAAACCTTTTTTAACCATGAACGTTGCAGCAAAGTTCTCAGTCCGCCACCATTCCTTTCCTTTTGGCGAAGTCCAGGCGACTAGAATAAAAATGTTGCTCCTCGTTTGTGACCCAGAGACGGGCTGGATATAACAGTCCGAACTTCACCTTTTTCTTGAAAAGTGTCGACCTTATCTGGTTAAATACTGCTCTTCTCCTGGCCACCTCCGCACTCATGTCCTGATAGATGCACAGGATACTGTTGTCCCATTTACAGCTTCGCGTCTGCTTGGCCCACTGTAAAATACGCTCCTTATCCAAATACCTGTTAAATCTCACCACCATTGCCCTCGGGGGAGGGGGTGTCTCCCATTCGTGGCTTCCTTGCGAGTGCTCTGTGAGCCCTGTCCCGCTTTTTGTGTGTGGGTAGAGGGAGAGACGGTTAAAGAAGGGGGGGTGAGAGTAGTAGATTCGCTGGCTGTTATTCTATTATAAATTTCATGGTCTTATCTATTTCTGTTGTAAATAAACAGTTGTTGTGTTTCACTTACAAATCTGGTGCCTGTCGGTCATTGGAGCTGTGTCGGGCCAAAGACCTCAGAAATGTTAAACAAATTATTGATTAATTCACTTGTGTTGGGACTTCGGGACCTGGGGGGCTGGAATTGACCGCGCACTCGCCCAGGGTGTGGTAACACATCAAATCTCCTCCACCCACCATGAAAGTTGGTGCATTATGACTCAAAACATCTCTCTTCCCCCTGCCCCATCCAAGCAACTGGAGAAGGCTTTCACTTTCAGGGGCGCTCCTTTGGAATGAATAGCTGATTAATGTTTCAGGTTCTTGTATTGTGATTATTGGATACAGAGCTGATATTGTTGTTTGCTCAACTATTCTTGAGCCAGAAATATTTACAGAAATGCAACAAGGCTGGTACTCATCCCAGTAAGAAGTCTTACAACACCAGGTTAAAATCCAACATGTTTGTTTCAAACACGAGCTTTCGGAGCACTGCTCCTTCCTCAGGTGAATGGCGAGGTATGTTCCAGAAACATTATATAGACAAATCCCAGCAGTGCATTCCCAACTTTGTCCCTATGAAGTCTATTACCAAGTTATTTAGGAAGAAATATGGGTGTCTCTGGCAAGGGCAGCATTCATTGCTGATCCTTGGTTGCCCTTGAGAAGGTGGTGGAGAGTGTTGAACCGCTGCAGTACATGTGGTACAGGCACTTTCCACGATGGTGTTAGGTGGGGAGATCCAGGGTTTTGACCCAGTGACAATGAAGAAATTGTTGATTGATACATAACCAAGTCAGGATGGTGCGTGACATGGCGGTGAACCCAGGGCTGGCTCAAGGTACCAGCAACTCAGGCAGTCGCCCGGGGCGCCATGTGCTTGGGGGCGCCATCAACGAGTGCGTGACCGGCGTCAGAGACCTGCCGACAGAGAGACCGGCCCGCCGATCGGTGCGTCCCGATCATATACCAGGTCACTCCGCCCACCCCCCGACCCGACCCGACACCCCCCGCCCCCGACCCCCCCGCAACCCGACCCGACCCCCCCGCCCCCGACCCGACCCCCCCCACCCCCGACCCGACCCGACCCCCACCGCCCCGACCCGACCCCCCCCGACCCGACCCCCCCGACCCGACCCCCCCCGCCCCCGACCCAACCGACCCCCCCCCGACCCGACCCGACCCCCCCCGACCCGCCCGACCCCCCCCCCGACCCGACCCGACCCCCCCGACCCGACCCGACCCCCCCGACCCGACCCCCCCCCGACCCGACCCCCCCCGCCCGACCCCCCCGAACCCCGACCCGACCACCCCCGACCCCGATCCCCCCCGACCCGACACGACTCCCCCGACCCGACACGACTCCCCCCGACCCGACCCGACCCCTCCGACCCGACCCCCCGACCCTCCTGACCCGACCCCCCCTACCCAACCCGACCCCCCGACCCAACCCCCCCACCCCCACCCCCCCCCCCCCCCACCCCCCGACCCCCCCCCCCGCCCCCCCCCCCCGAACCCCCGACCCCGCCCCCCCCTACCCGACCCCCCCCGACCTGACCCACCCCCCTCCCGACCCGACCCATCCCTACCGCCACCCCCCCCCCCCCCGCCCCCCCCCGACCCGACCCCCCCCACCCCGACCCGACCCACCCCCCCCCGACCCACCCCCCCCACCCGACCCGACCCCCACCCGACCCCCCCGACCCGACCCCCCCCCCCGACCCCCCGACCCGACCCCCACCGACCTGACCCCCCACCCGACCTGACCCGACCCGCCCCTCCCCCTACCCGACCCCCCCCCTACCCGACCTCCCCCACCCGACCCGACACGACCCCCCCACCCGACCCGACACGACCCCCCCCCACCCACCCCCCCCCCGACCCGACCCACCCCCCCCACCCGACCGACCCCCCCACCCGACCCGACCCCCCCCACCCTACCACCCCCCCCCCCACCACCCCCCCACCCGACCCCCCCCCCGACCCTACCCGACCCCCCCGACCCGAACCCCCGACCCCGACCCCCTCGACCTGACCCGACCCCCCTGACCCGACCCGACCCATCCCGACCCAACCCCCCCCGACCCGCCCCCCGACCCACCCCCCCCCGACCCGACCCACCCACACCGACCCCCCTACCCTACCCGCCCGACCCACCCCCACCGACCTACCCCCCCCCGATCCACCCGACCCCCCCCCCCCTACCCCCCCCCCGACCCTACCCCCCCCGCTGACCCTACCCCCCCCTCCCACCCGACCCCCCCCCTACCCGACCCCCCCCGACCCTACCCCCCTACCTGACCCGACCCCCCCCCCTCCCCCGACCCTACCCCCCCCACCCGCTCCCCCACCGACCCTACCGACCCCCCCCCACCCGACCTGACCCCCCCCCCCGACCCACCCCCCCCCACCACCCGCCCACCCCCCCGACCCGACCCCCCCCTACCCTACCCCCCCCTCCGAACCGACCCCCCCCGACACCGACCCCCCCGACCGACCCCCCGACCTCCCCCCCCCGACCCCTACCCCCCACCCCCCGACCGACCCAGCGACCTACACCCCCCCCGACCCGACCCGACACCCCCCCCCTACCCGACCCACTCCCCCCCCCGACCCGACCCTACTCCCCCCCCCGACCCTACCCCCCCACCCGACCCGACCCCCCCGACCCGACTCCCCCCGACCCGACCCGACCCCCCCACGACCCGACCCCCCCCCCGACCCGACACGACCCCCCCCCCACCCACCCACCCCCCTTCCCCCCCCCCCCACCCACCCACCCACCCCCCCCCCCCCCCCCCCCCCCCCCCCCCCCGAAGGGCGCCGAATTTCAGCTTGAAAATGAAAATCGCTTATTGTCACGAGTAGGCTTCAATGAAGTCACTGTGAAAAGCCCCAAGCTTGCCCGGGGCGCCAGCAACCCTAGGGCCGGCGCTGGGTGAACCTGAATGGTACAGCTGCTATGTGTCTGCTACCTTTATCCTTTAAGGTTGTTAGTTTAACAGTTACTTGGGTAGTTAGACAAGGTGACATAATGCTACTACAGTTGCCAAGTTATGTAGGTTACTAAAACAGCTAATTATGGCTTGGCTAATACGACTGTCAACCCAGGTTACACAAATTGTGCCAAGTTGCCCATGCAGTATAAGGCAACTGTCAGCAGAGTTGAATTATTTGGCTCAATGTGTAGTGTGGTCAATTGGCTAGCTACCCAATTTTTAGGCCCAATATAAAATTGGACATTCTAAATTAAGAATTGGACATGTTAAATTAAACCGCAGTCAGCTCCAGGCGGAACTGATGGAAATTTGAACTTGGCCAAGTTTGAATACACTGAACATAGACTACCAGGACATGCCTGGTCTTGCCCTGTCAATCACACATGAGGAGGTAACCGGTCCTATTCATATTGATCCATTGTTTTTCGGTTTCCCAGATAGAGATCGGCATTCTTGCACTCAGTTTCCGCACCGTTACCCTATGTGAAGAGAGGTTACGTGCAAACAGTACACGTTGAAATGGACCCCTGAGGTTGGGTTCCTCGTGTCCTGCAGAGTTGCAATCAGCAACCCCCACCCCTGGACCTCATTGGCTGAGGGCTGGAGAACTTTCTGGAAAGACGCTGTTTGTAAAACTTCAGACACTTTGACCAGTTTGTTAATCAAAAGCTTTACCCAGGTGTCTTTATTGACCAGGCAAGCAAAAGAACAATACAAGTGTACAATGAACTCGGGGCATAAATTGTGCACTAAAAGGCAATTTATTATGGGCAATCCACCTAACCTGCACATCTTTAGACTGTGGGAGGAAACTGGAGCACCCGGAGGAAACCCATGCAGACACGGAGAGAAATTTCAAACAGCCACCCGAGGCCGGAATTGAACCCAGCCAGCTGGAGCTGTGAGGCAGCAGTGTTAACCACTGTGCCACCATGCCGCCCCAGGAGATAGTCAATTGGCACACCGCATGATCCAGAAATAGAAATGAAAGTGGCCAAGAAATATGTTTTCATTTGGCATAGTTTGAGAAGTAAACATGAGCCAAGACACTGCTTTATTTCCATTTGAAAGGGCAGATATGTATGGTGCAGGGTGCCTTGGTTCCCAGCTCATCTGTAAAGCAACCCCTGTGACAATGCAATGCACTGAAATGCCTACTGAACCTGTGTGCTTGGGTCCTGACATGAGCTTGAACCCATTACCTTCTTGAGGTGAATGGGTTAACGACTGAGTCAATCCTGTTGCTGCTTCGCACGTTCAAGTTGTTTAATATTGTCTGCCAATATTCAAATGAGCTACTAAGAAATCTAAACCCAGAATGAGTCACCGACCTCCTATGCAAGTTGTTTTTAAAACAGAATTAATTCTTCCCTAACCCCAGCTCCCCTATCCCACCTCCCTCTACACCCCCCTCCCTCCCATCCACACCCTCTATCCCTTGAAGCATCCCAGGGCACTTCAGAGGAGCGGTTACCAAACAGAATTCAACACCAAACCACAGGAGATAATAAGAAAGGTTTGGTCAAGAGGCATGTTTTAAGGAGTGTCTTAAAGGAGGAAAGAGAGCATTGGAGAAGTGGAGAGAATTATGGAGGGTTCAAGCTTGCAGGTTGGATGAGGGGGGGAGAGTGCTTACTCAGGCCTTCCTTCTGTCGTCTTCTGTTCAACAGTTGTTTAAAACGCAAAAGATCAGTGGTTATGGAGAGAAGGCAGGAGAATGGGGATGAGAAAATATCAGCCATGATTGAATGGTGGAGCAGGCTCGATGGGCCAAGTGGCCTAATCCTGCTCCTATGTCTTATGGTCTTCTATGATCTCTCCTTATAAATTGACCTGTTACCCAAACATTGTCATAGCAAATTGATTCCAGGTCTATGGTTTAGACACAATTAGATTATGGTTAGAAAATTTCCCTTCTCAGCCAAGGACCATCACAACAGCAAATCATTACCTGCCTGGGAAAGTGGGAAAAAGTGGTGATGACCTGCAATTGTTAAGTTCAATATTGAGTCCGAAAGGCTGTAAAGTGCTTCTGTCGAGTTTCATTCGGACAGCGTAGGCGGCCAAGGTAGGAGTGGGAATTGGGAAAGAAATTAAAGTGGCAAAAAGGATGAATGGGTTCAGCAACGTGGTCACTCCATCTGTGTTTGGTCTTCTCAGTGTATAGGTAATGACATCAGGAGCAAGAAGAACACTATATTAAATTGAAAGGAGGATAAGGGAATCACTTTTATTTGGAAGTCCCTTTGGATCTCTAGAATGTGAGCAGGTAGGAGATGAGAGGGTAGGTATTGCATATCCTGCATTTGAATGAGCAGGTGGCATGGGAAGTGTATCTTTAGACAAACAATACAAAGGAAATAGAATTGCAGAAGAATGTGGTTTTGCCGCAAGATTAAGGAGTTTATCGAACATATGTACAGGTTTGCACTAGATTTCCTAAAAGCCCAAGTAGCTGATCATGCCATGCATGTCACGTGACTCTGATCTTAAAGAGACCTTTCACACAACAACAGTAGCCTATATATATATATGTCAGGAAGGGCTTGATTGGGAACTAGAGCAGGGTGTCACGGAGAGAAAGGTCTCTTTGGTATGTTGGGAGGGAAGGAAAGATGCGCTTTGTGGTGGCATCGTGCTGGAAGTGGCAATAATGACAGACTATGATATTTGCAGCATGGTAGCATGGTGGTTAGCATAAATGCTTCACAGCTCCAGGGTCCCAGGTTCAATTCCCGGCTGGGTCACTGTCTGTGTGGAATCTGCACGTCCTCTCCCTGTGTGCGTGGGTTTCCTCCGGGTGCTCCGGTTTCCTCCCACAGTCCAAAGATGTGCGGGTTAGGTGGATTGGCCATGCTAAATTGCCCGTAGTGTCCTAATAAAAGTAAGGTTAAGGGGGGGTTGTTGGGTTACGGGTATAGGGTGGATACGTGGGTTTGAGTAGGGTGATCATGGCTCGGCACAACATTGAGGGCCGTAGGGCCTGTTCTGTGCTGTACTGTTCTACTGTTCTACTGAATGCGGAGACTGGTGAGATGGAAGTCAAAAGGAACCTTATCGTAGTTCTGGGAAGGAGCGGAGGGGATGGGAAGTATGTGAGAAATCTGATGGATATGGTCAAGGGCCCTGTCAACTATGGTGGAGAGGAATACTTAATTGAGGAAAAAGGAAGGTCCAGAAGCACTGTCGCGAAAGATTATATTCCCAGGTGAAGATAGAGAAACTATGGAATAGAGTTCTTACAATAAGCGCGGTGGGAGGATGTGTAATCAATATAGGTGTCAGATTTGATGGGATCATAGTAGATGTTGGTCAATTGCCTATATCCTGAAGGCAGAGAAGTCAAGGAAGGGAGAAGTCAATGGTGAACCTTGTAAAGTTGAGAAAAAGAGTGGACATTGGGAGCAAAGTTGATGAAATGTTCCAGTTCAGAACGAGAGGAGGAAACAGCGTCAATGCAGTCACCGTGCACAGCTAGGACCCATATCGGTGCCCATGGCAGCACCCTTTATTTGGGGAAAGTGAATGGAGTTAAAGGAGAAGTTGGCAGTTCAGCCAGGCAGAAGTGGGTATTTGTGGATGGAAACTGGTTGGGCCGCCATCAAAGGAAGAAAATTAAATCTCTCACACTGCCCTGACAGGAATAGAGGTGGAGAGCAACTGGACATTCATGGTGAAGAGTGGCCAGTTAGGATCAGGAAACTGTGAACTGCTAAAGTGGTGGTGGACATTGGAAAAGTCACAGATATAGGTGGAAGAAACTGAGCAAGAAAATAAATAGCTTCAGTGGGGTAAGCACAAGCTACAGTCTTAGGGGCTGGTTTAGCTCACTCAGCTAAATCGCTGGCTTTTCAAGCAGGCCAGCAGCACGGCTCTATTCCCGTACCAGCCTCCCCGGACAGGCGCCGGAATGTGGCGACTAGGGGCTTGTCACAGTAACTTCATTAAAGCCTACTCGTGACAATAAGCGATTTTCATTTCATTTTCATTTTCAGTCTCCCAAGACAGTTCTGATGGGGAATCTTGACGGAACCTGACAGAAATAGAAATGCACTGTGCAGTCCTGGAGTCAACTAAGATTTGGAGGCTGTGGGTGGTTGGGAGGGGGAGGGAGGAGTGAAATGATCTTCAGAGGAGCTGAGGTCAGTGATGGTATGGGAAATTATTGCTTAATGTTTTGTGGTGGGGTCAGAGTGTCAGCATTCAGTCTACTCAAAGTATGACTGTTCACTAAACCACAACCACACTGTCCTCCTCAGTAGGTTTAGACCTAAGAGAATGGAGTGATGCAAGTTCCAAGAGAGGGAGGTTAGAGTGAGGGGAAAATAGAGAAATTGAGATGGCTGATGTCATGTTGGTAGTTCTCAATAAAAAGATCAAGAATGGGTAAGACGTCAGAGACAGGAGTCTAAGTGGAATGAGAACTCTGAAGATGGGAGAACAGGTCCACTATGTGGGGGCAAGACTCTTGGCCAAAGAACTGAACATGGAAGCAAAGGCAATGGAAGATGAGCTCAGCAGCATTGTGCCAAGCTGGAAATTCAATAAGGTGGGGCCATACAGGGTTGAAGCTGAGGCCTTTGCTGAGGGCTGATTGTTTGGGGTCAGGGATGGGAGATGAGAAGAGGTGGTGGAAACACAACAGGTGAGTTTGGGTAGTGGGATGGCATTAGAAGGGGCGGGAGGACCTGGGCGGCTGTTGGAAACCAAGGGTTGTTGCTTGACACCTGAAAGGAAGAAAAATACGTTTTTGTTAATGAATCAGATGAGGCAAAGGATGAAGTGGACAACCCTAAAACAGTGAATCAATGCTGCTGAAGAGGGGGTCGGATATGTATGTGGCTGATAATTATTGGTGCGGCCACTACTGAGGGACTGAAATCATATAAAATGACAGCATATCTCAACCTAATTCATGTTCTCTCATCCCACTTGCCCCTCATCCCACAATCTCTCGTGATTTACAAGTTGCAGCTGGTGTAAGCAGCCAACACTTGCCTTTCCCTCCTCCTCTCACCCCAACCTCTTATACCTTTATCCTTTCGTTGCAATGCAAGTCGAAGCAACCCAATCAACAAATATCTACTTGTTGCCATACTACTCTGTGTTCCGGCAGACTACTAGGATTTTGAGGTGTCACTCCTGTGGCTTCATGGAGCACAAACCTCTGTTCTCTCTCAGGATGACCTCATTTGTGCTCCCACCACTGCTACTCCATTGACCCTCAGCCAGTCAGCCCAGACTGCTGCCACATGCCGAGGTGGTGCAGCCTGAAGCCAGGTCCTTAAGTACCTGGGCTGCTTGAGGGCATTCTCCAAGGCCATCCGTGGTCTCACCCACCGAAACGCAGCAGCCTTTCACCAACCAGGTTGCAGCTACTGGACTAGCACTGCGCAGGGCCACGAGGACAGGCAAAATGATGCACAGAAAAGGCACTTAAGGGAATGCACAAAGTTGTTTAGTTGACTTTCATGTGAAATATGGAATGGTTTGTTGGATAAAGCTGGTCTGGAATGATTGTTTTGTGGTAGCTTTTATTTCAAATGGTTCTATCTCCTCAGGTGCAGTGCTGACCATTTAGCTGAAGTCATATGATTTTTCGGAAAAACCAGCTTTCTCATAGTACAAAGTAAACTTTAAAAACAAAACACCCAGGTCAGTTCCCAATAAAGTGTCCAAATAATTCAATGTCCTTCCAATTATTTTTAAAACATTTGAAGATATGTATCCTTAACATTTATCATCAGTTTCATTTATTTAAAATTAACTTCCGAGGGCCAAATTGAGGTACATTTTATAATCAATCATTTTCTAAGTAAAGTACAAAAATACAAAAAGGATTATAGCAATAAAGGAGTGAAGTAATATATTGATTATCAGGTTAGGGTCCTTATATTATCAGGGTTCAACATTAAACAATCATAAGCGTTACGATCCCAGCTTGGTGGATTAGAAGTTTTATTTTTTGTTTAGATACATGGATGAACAGAGTCGCTGGTCTGCCGATTAATTTTAACAGAGAATAAAACATTTATTAAACAAGAAAAGATTAACACCCAACTATATCTTTACAGATGTACACATATTTATAAGGATAACGCAAGTTACAAAATCCAACTTATACTCGAATGCTCTCAGTAAGTACATAGTCCATCTAAATCAATAGGCAAAATGTGGTCAGACACACCACACTCTAAAACAAAGTGACAGATGCCAACCAGTGAAACTTGTGAATTTCTCATCAGATCCCCCCAGATATGGGCAGCACGGTGGCACAGTGGTTAGCATTGCTGCCTCACAGCGCCAAGGTCCCAGGTTCAATCCTGGCTCGGGGTCACTGTCCATCTGGAGTTTGCACATTCTCCCCGTGTTTGTGTGGGTTTCACCCCCACAACCCAAAAAGATGTGCAGGGTAGGGGGATGCTAAATTGTCCCTTCATTGGAAAAAATTAATTGGGTACTCTAAATTTTAGGGGGAATAAACCCCCCAGCTGTTTGTCACACTGTAAACCAACTATTCTCACTTGATTCTGGCTTTCATACAAGGGTTTCCAATCATCGCTCACGAAAGACACACTTTGGAATCTTTTCCCAACAAAGCTTTCTCTCCGGGGTCTTCACCAAGGATCCGCATTCAGGCTTTCAATCTCTTCTTTCTGTATTTTCCTGCCCTGGATTGCCTTGTACATTCAAGCTTCCTACACACAATCACTCAGATACCCAGCAAACAGAACATTCTTGCTTCACAGGCTACCGCCTGTGAAGGTGTTAAGGTGTCACAAAACTTGGCTTCTGATGTTTGGCTTCTCACTAGTCAACTTCTTTAAGTCTGCACCTTGCAGCTCTGTCTTTAACTGAGAGCCTCAGTCTGCCTCTTTAACTTCAGTGACAGTACCTTGTTCAGATTCCACTGCTTTGGTCTTTTATTTTCTTGAACTCGCTTTGGTCCCATTCCCTGATTTCTGACTTCTTTAGCTTCTGAGACTTGCTTTCTGCCCGTTACTTTATGGTCCTCCCTGTACCGGCAGCTTCTGTTCTTCTTGTGTCTTTGGTTACCTAGTTCGAACTGAACTCTAATTCTTCTGTTCAGTGTGCGCCTCTGGTTGCTAAGCAGCAGCTTAGTTCTTTTTTACCCATTGTAACTACAATGCAGGCAAAGTTAAAGTGAATCTAAAATCTATAGACTTGTAACCCTGTTTCGCTCCACAAGTGCCGCCAGACCTGCTAAACTTATCCAGAATTTTCTGTTCTTATTTCAGGTTTCCAGCAGTTGCAGTATTTTGCTTTTATTTGACCTGCAGTTACCTTTATTTAACATGAAGCTAACTGAAGTTTTAACCCTTTCTTAGAATACAAATACAGAAACACAAACATTTTACTTAAACGTATACCTTATTTCTAATACCCACGATACAAGTATAATTTTTTAATGAATTTAAAGTGCCCAATTTTTATTTTTCAATTCAGTGGAAATTTAGCATGGACAATCCACCTATCCTGCACACTTTTGAGTTATGGAAGTGAGGCCCACGCAGACATGGGGAGAATGTTCAAACTCCACACAGTGTGCCAGGATCAACCCCATGTCCTCAGCGCCATGAGACAGCAGTGCTAACCACTGCGCCACTGCGCCGCTCAAGTATAAATAATTTAAACTACCTCCATTTCCTAACATAAGATTCTATTAATTGTGTGGATAAGGTAAAAGTCTGTCATGTTGCACCTCAGTTCAATTGATTTGAGTTTTGTAGCTGGGAACCACTGAGATCTGTCAGCCAAGTTTGGATTTCACGAAAGAATGGAAGAGTTAAACACGTCTGGGCTCACCCAAGTGACTGCAGATGGCAATTGTGTAAAGCATTTTTTAAAAGACATTTTTATGGGATATGACGTTGTTGGTCCTAAGTGACCTCCATTTCAGAGGTGGGCCAAAGTGTCACATGTAGGCCAGGCCAGGTAAGGGCGGTTGATTTCCTTCCCTAAAGGGCATTTGTGAACCTGATGGTCTTTTTATGACAATCAACAATGATGTGCATCATGGTCACCATTAGACTTTTAACTCCAGATTTTTATTGAATTCAAATTTTACCATCTGCCATAGCAGGATTTGAACCCGGGACACCTGATCTTGCTCTGGGTCTCTGGATTATAATTTTTAAAAATAATAATCTTTATTGTCACAAGTAGGCTTACATTAACACTGCAATGACGTTACTGTGAAAAGCCCCCAGTCGTCACATTCCTACACCTGTTCAGGTACACAGGGAGAATTCAGAATGTCCAGTTCACCTAACAAGCACGTCTTTTGGGACTTGTGGGAGGAAACCGGAGCACCCGGATGAAACCCACGCAGACACTTGGAGACCATGCAGACTCCGCAGATAGTGACCAAAGCCAGGAACCTCGGACCCTGGCGCTGTCCAGCAACAGTGTTACCCACTGTGCTACCGGGCTGCCCGACATTACAGGATTACTAGTCCAGTAACAATGGCTACAGGCTCCCCAATTTGAGTAACTATGGTAATCATGGTAGTCTTGGAACCTGGGAATTTTTGAGGAATGCTACCAACTGAAACAGACTCCAACAGTTGAATGGAAAGTTTGGCAGGAACAGAATATATGTGATAAGATATTCAGAATATGCTGAAGACTAGTAATGCATTTACACTGCTGATAACATCAATAACATGCTTTTAGTTTTGTTCTCACGCTTTGTAACATCCTCCTCACCTCTTAACTGTGATGAAACCAGAATTACGCCCAAAGATATTTGTCATTCTCTGAACACAGATAATTGTATACAGTCACTCTTTCTTTGGAAACACTGATGAATGTGGCAAGGGTGCATTTCAAGCCGGAAGTACAATTTCAGCTTCTTATATGGAGAAGAACTGCACTTGAAAAATTCAGCTGCTGGATTCTCTATTAACGTTCACGCTTTGGTACTGACAGAGTGCAGGACAACATCAGCCACTATTTTTACCTTTTAACTAAAAATGAGGGTGTGACTAGGTTGAAAGTGTTCCTGTTAAATTATTTCCTGTAATTGTTCATCGAGTTTTGTTTTCTTTAAGAAAAGCTTCATTATTTGGATCAAAATATAAAGGACTTCAAACATAGGAAGGAACTCAGACTTATTGTTACAGGTTATTTGACCATTAGCAGGGACATGTAGCAGCTCTATTTCATTAAAGCTTGAAGATAAAAAAGGTTATATTGGTGTTGTTCTCATTTCTATGCCAGCTTCTCACCTCTGAGTCAGGAGGTTATTAAATTATTTTGTTTTTCGTTCATGTGGTCCCATGCAAAGAATAAAAAAAAGAAGCATTACTGACAGGCCAACATTTATTGCTCATGCTTAATTGCCCCTTGAGACAACGATGATGAGCTGCCTTCTTGAACTGTTGCAGTCCATGTGCCATAAAAGCACCCGGAGTGTTGTTAGGGTGGGAATTTCAGGATTTTGATCCAGTGACAGTGAAGGAATGGTGATATTATCCCAAGTCAGGATGGTGAGCGACTTGCTGGTGGCTGTGTTCTCTGGAACCTTCTGCCCTTGTCTAGGTGGTAGAGATTGCAGGTTTTGGAAGGTGCTGTCAAAGAAGCCTTGGTAAGTTGCTGCGGTGCATCTTGTCAATGAGGCACACTTCTGCCACTGTGTGTTGGCGGTGGAGGGAGTGAATGTTTACAATTGTGGGTGGGGTTTGTCCTCAGTGGTGTTGAGCTTCTTGATTGTTGTTGGAGCTGCTGTCATCCAAGCAAGTGGAGAGCATTCCATCACACTCCCTGAACTATGCCTTGTTGATGATGGACTAGGCTTTGGCGAGTCAGTAGGTGAGTTACTCACACAGTTATCAGAGAATGATACAGTACAGCATTTGACTTAATGTGCCTGTGCTGTCTCTTTGACATAATGGTCCAATTAGTTCCAGTGCGTGTTTTTTCTCTCTCCCAATACCCTACAAATTAATCCTCTTCAACTACATGGCCAATTGCCTTTTTTTTAAAATTTCAAATTAAGTGGCAAGGAAGCGCAAAAGAAAGAGGCTGGCGAAGCAAACGTGGCAACCATTTTTAAATCATTTTCCAATAAAGGGGAAATTTCGCTTGGCCAATCTACCTACCCTGCACATCTTTGGGTTGTAGGGTCAAAACCCACGCAAACCAGGGGAGAATGTGCAAACGCCACACGGTCAATGACCCAGAGCCGGGATTGAACCTGGGACTGCGGCGTCGTGAGGCAGCAATGCTAACCACCGTGCTGCCAGGCACTTATGGACACAGGCCTTCCAAAGGCACAGAACAAAGAGCACAAGAAGCAAGAGGCCAGCACATAAACCAGCCTTCTAAGAGGCTGGAAACAGCCCAAATGATCACAGAGGTGATCCTGTAAGGGAGGCACAATGACCTGTGCAAAAGAGATGGGCACTGGCCGGGCATATCATGTTTATGGACACCAAGTGAACAGTTGCGCTTGGTGTAGTTCCAAAGGAGTCCAAAGAAACATCAGGATAACAGATCGCTATCGTACCACGTGTGATTCAATAAAGATCCTGGTTTGGACAAGTCAAGTTGTTTGGTAGATTCCTTGCTGGACATCGAACACCAAACGCAACAGTTAGCACTGCTGCCGCACCACGCTGAGGACCCGTATTCGATCCCAGCCCCGGGGTCACTGTCCGTGTGGAGCTGGCATATTCTCCCTGTGTCTGCATGGGTCTCACCCCCACAACCCAAAAATGTGGATTGGCCATGCTAAATTGTCCCTTAATTGGAAAAAAAAATTGGATACTGTAAATTTAAAAAAACATACTCAGTGAGCATGGGATGGTATGTGTCTGGTGTCCTTTTTAGATCATATCTGTTGTTTTTCTGCATTGAATTCAGTGGAGAGTAATGTGGAGTAACTGTAGTCTTTGAGCTTGTCCTGCCATTTGATCTGATTGTGGCCTCAACCCATCTTTCCTCTCTACTCCATATACCTACTGACTCCCTTGTTAATCAAGAATCAATCTAAATCAACCTTAAAAATATTCATTGACTCTGTCTCCACTGCTCTCTGTCCTGTTATGCTCTTGACTGAGCATAAGCTGCTTCCTTGATGTGCACTCTGACAAAGAAAGATTCAGACGTGGAGATAACTTCAACACGTTTATTAAACTATTAACAATTCTCCTACTCGGATTCAACGGGACTGTTAATCCTTCTATAGCTACTCAGACTGACAAACCAGTCTGCTACAATCCACGTGGAGGGTGTGATGTTCAATCAATCCCTGTGTCTGTACTCACTGAGTGTCTCCACAGGAAAGAGGAAGATCAGCTGTGCTGTGTCCTTTATATATGGGTTAGTGTAATGCCTCCCCTGTGGTGGTGTCACCTCTGTGTGTATCGTGAATGCCCATTGGTCGTGTCCTATCTTACTGACCTATCGGTTGAACATCTGTGTGTCATGTCTCTGGTGCTCCCTCTAGTGGCTATCTAGTCTATGTGTATTTACATTGACCTCTTGTGTATTTACAGTGATGCATATCACCACACTCTCTGTGGAAGAGAATTCCACAGTCTTGCGAACCTCTGAGAGAAAAGATTTTTTCCTTAACGCCGTCTTAAATGGGACATGCCTTGTTTTTAAGCCATGTTTCCTCATTCTAGTTTCTCGTAGAAGAGGACACATCTTTGCAGCATCCTTCTGGTCAAGTCCCCTCAGTACCTTATCTGTTTCATTCGCCTCTCATTCTTTAAACTCGAATAAATGTCGGCCCAATGTGTCCAACATTTCCTCATAATGAAAAAATGAAAAAATGAAAATCGCTTATTGTCACGAGTAGGCTTCAATGAAGTTACTGTGAAAAGTCCCTAGTCGCCACATTCCGGCGCCTGCCTGGGGAGGCTGGTACGGGAAAGATAGCCTCTCATCCCAGGAATCAGTCAAATGAACCTTCTCTGAACTGTTCTCGCAATTATATCCTTTATTTAGCAAGGAAACCAAAACTGTACACAGCATTCCAGATGTGTTCTCAGCAGTGCCCTCTACAACTGTAGCAAATCTTTCCTCCTTATTATAAGTGCCTTGTAATAAGTGTCAATATTCTATTTGTTTTCCTAATCACTTGCTGTACCTGTTTACTAACTTATTGTGACTCATGTATCAGGACACCAACATCCCTCTGTGCCGCAGAGTTCTGCAATCTTCCACCCAAACACTAAGCCTATAATTCTAGCTAATAGTCATCATCAATAAATAAAGCCCTTAGTTCTCCAGAAAGTTCACTTAGTGGATATGATTCAAGCACTTGGGACATGATTTGTGGTTGACTAATTGTCTTTCGGTGGTGATGTCAGGAAGCACCAGTTCACACGGAGAGTAAAGGAAATCTGGAACTCACCGTCCCAAATGGCTTTTGAGACTGGGAGTCAATTGAAAATGCCAGAACTGGGATTAATAGACCTGGTTAGGCTAGGGGATTAAGGCTATGGATCCAAGGGGTTGGTTCTAGATCGGAAGGAAGGTAGATGAAGCTGAGAGACAGATCGGCCATGATGATAATTGAATAGTGAAAGAGGCTTGAGGGGCTGAATTGACTACTTATGTTCCTGTGTGTGGAAGGTTGTTTGTCATCGTCAGGGAGGCCCCATAGGTCAAGATTTGATGTGCACTGTCTTTACCCAGTTCGAAGGTGGTTAAGAATTGTCCAGCTACCTAACCTAGATCTGTAGAGTTAGGAATGACATGGTGATCTGTCGGTGCATCTGCCATCCATTATTTTGGACTTGTGGGCTGGTAAGGAATATATCTAAGGGAGAGTGAATGTTGATCGTATTGGGTGTCTCAAAAAGATGGGCAGAACAAATCAGAGTCAATTGGCAGCCTGATTATTTCAAGAAGTCTATTTGCCAATTTATCTTCTGCATATAAATGAGGGAGACGGGAAGCTCTATGATGAGAATATGTTGTAATATGCTTGACACAAGACAGTCACATGAAATCGAATATTCACCAGGTTAGTGTGCGATGACCGAATCCCAAAAGGGAGTCCAATATTCCTGCAAGTGCAAGAAATGAAATGCTATCGATGACTGGTATGATTTCATTGTAAGAAAGGTTCTGATTGTTATTCCAGGCGTCTCTGTGAATGTTTAGCTGGCTGGTAACATTTCCTATTCATGTCTGCTACATTGTGAGCCAGTACACTCTCTGTTTACTCTGTATACAAGGCGTGACCATTTAGAAAGAATTGTGCATTTTGTAAGTGCTCACACGCTGCAGTCTTCACTGTGCTGTTTGATTTACCGATTGAAAGACAAAAAGTTACTGAACTCTTCCCATAAGAGTAGCGAATGGCTATGATGTGGGCGGTGTAGGTTTTGTGCAGATCCTAGACTCCATAGAACCACAGAACCCCTACAGTGCAGAAGGAAGCCATTCGGCCCATCGAGTCTGCACCGACCCTCTGAAAGGGCATCCTACCTAGGCCCATTCCCCCACCCTATCCCTGTAACCTCACCTAACCTGCACATTTCTGGACACTAAGGGGAAATTTATCGTGGCCAATTCACTAACGTGCACTTCTTTGGACTGTGGAAGGAAACTGGAGCACCCGGACAAAACCCACCGCTGACACAGGGAGAACGTGCAGACTCCGCACAGTCACCCGAGGCTGGAATTGAATCTGGGTCCCTGGTGCTATGAGGCAGCAGTGCTAACTACCTTGACGGGGCTCAGAAAACATCATCACGACTCATAAAGAAGTAAATCGGATAACTTTTGTGATTAGGAAATGATACATGCTCTGCGGAAAAACGAAATGGTCCTTCCTTTTTGGGTTCCTTCCTGTATCCACTTGGGCCCATCAGCTGTGTTAAGTTGTGAAGATACCCAGTTTATAAAACTGTGGATCAAGCTTCATCTCGCAATGCAGCTCTCACCTCTGGTAGATTCAGTGAGCGGCTTTCCTGACTTTAGCATGGTTACTGGTTGGTGCTCTTCCTGTCATATACCTGCAATATACTTACACAGTAGGGTCTCAACATCCTACACACAGTTTGGCCATGCAGTGTGCTGATGTCAAAAATGCCACTGAATGTCACCACCAAGATACATAATAGTATAATAATAATCTTTATTGTCACAAGTAGGCTTACATTAACACTGCAATGAAGTTACTGTGAAAAGCCCCCAGTCGCAACATTATGGCGCCTGTTCAGGTACACAGAGAGAGAATTCAGAATATCCAATTCACCTAACAGCACATCTTTCGGACTATGTGGGAGGAAACCGGAGCACCCGGAGGAAACCCACGCAGACACCGGGAGAACATGCAGACTCCGCACAGACAGTGACCCAAGCCAGGAATCGAACCTGGGACAATAGAGCTGTGAAGCAACAATGCTAATCACTGTGCTACCGTGCCCCTACTACACCAAATAGCGATAGTGGAAAGGGATCTTAGCCACTGTTATGAAAGGCAAGGTGGTAAGATAAGGGTGCCCACATTAAAAGGTAGTAAGATAAGGGTGCCCACATTAAAAGGTACACTAAAAGCTTATTGCCCACTTTTGTATTGCATGTGGCCAATAAAACCCGTGTGCCAATAATTTTATGTTTTGCAATATCCTCTAAGAAAGCATCATTACTTGGTGTTGCATGAAAGCAGCAGCAATAGTTTCTGTATTGTGATTTAATTTTCATGGTTGGTTACAGGTAGTGAATGGTCAAGAATTGAAAGTATGGCATCTAAGTAGGGGAATGAACCTTCAGAGATAGAACATAGAACGGTACGGCACAGAACAGGCCCTTCGGCCCTCAATGTTGTGCCGAGCAATGATCACCCTACTCAAACCCACGTATCCACCCTATACCCGTAACCCAACAACCCCCCCCTTAACCTTACTTTTACTAGGACACTACGGGCAGTTTGGCATGGCCGATCCGCCTAGCCCGCGCATCTTTGGACTGTGGGGGGGGGCCGGAGCGCCCGGAGGAAACCCACGCACGCGGGGGGGGACGTGCGGACTCCACACGGACAGTGGCCCAGCCGGGAGTCGGGCCTGGGACCCTGGAGCTGTGAAGCATTTGTGCTGACCACCATGCTACCCTGCTGCCCCTAATCTTTGAAGTCTGGGCATTGTCTTAGTGGAATTACAGTGAGGTACAACTGCGGGGGCGGGGAACACTTCACATTGCAGTGTTGACCATTCCCATGTTTTGAAGCTATCTCCTGTCCAGTTCTTTCCAACTGCTCCCTTAATCAAAAAACAATCTTCATTTCCTAAATGCCTCAAAGGATATGCTGAAAATTAAAATTTGAAATAAAGCACAATGGTGTGGATACTGGAAATCTGAAATAAAAAGTTAGCTACATTGGAAAAAAAAAAAAAAAAAAAAATGAAAGGCAAGGTAGCTGTAAGGGATTTATATTTTTATTGGTAAACATTAGAAATAAAGGATAGTTTTAAGTGGGTTTAGGTTAATGTTTTTGTGCCTGGAAGGACTGAACCTATAGTTAGATTCAGGCTGGACTAAGGCGGCATGGTGGCACAATGGTTAGCTGGGGGACCCGGGTTCGATTCTGACCTGGGTGACTGTCTGTTTGAAGTTTGTACATTCTTGCTGCATCTGCGTGGGTTTCCTCCGGGTGTTCTGGTTTCCCTCCCACAGTCCAAAGATGTGCAAATTAGGTAGTTTTGCCATGTTCTTTTTTGATTTTTTTTTAATAGTATCCAATTCATTTTTTCCAATTCAGGGCAATTTAGTGTGGCCAATCCACCTAGCATGCAAATCTTTTGTGTTGTCGGGGCGAAACCCACGCAAACATGGGGAGAATGTGCAAACTCCACAAGGATAGTGACCCAGAGCCCAGATCGAACCTGAGACCTCGGTGCTGTGAGGCAGCAGTGCTATCCATTGTGCCACCATGCTGCCCAATTGGCTGTGCTAAAATGCCCCTTAGTATTCAAAGTTTGGTGGGGTTACGGGGAAGTGGGCATAGGTAGGGTGCTCTTTCAGAGGATTGGTGATGACTCACTGGGCCGAATGGCCACCTTCTGCACTATAGAGATTTTGTGATTCAGTTTGTATGCGTGGGGGTTGGATAAGTTCCAAATGTGTTCTATTATGCTTAGAGAGGGGCTACGGCGTGAAGAGTAAATAAACCAGCAGTGATTGCTTAGTAACTGGAGCCTTGTAAGGTAGAGAAGCTTTTAAGTTTTAGCTTAGCTCATTTGGTCGCAGATGATATAGGTAATGAGAGAGAAAGCAGCTCTCACAGTACTACTAGAAGCAGTTGGTTTAGAAGGCTAGAGAGGAACATCTTTCTCAGCTTTGCTAGAAGAAAAGCCATACTGTGGAATAAGGGTTAAGAAAAATAGTGCAGAGATCTGAAGAGCAGCTAGTTAAGGAAACTAGCAAAATAAAGAGAAGTTTCGAAGAAGTCTGAGATTGAAGGTAATAGAACGGAGCACTGAAAAATAAAGACCGACAGAGCTGAGAAGAAGGCAGAGACACCGTATCTGAGTGATTTTCAGGTTTGTGAGATTTTACTTAAGTCTGTGGAACGCGAGTTGAAATGAATATGGAAATCAGTGGTTAGATCTCGGAATTTGTGTAAAAACAGTTAAGACAAAGGAAACCTAAAATGGAGTGGTGTAAAATTATGGATTGGATTCACTGTTAAAAGTAGAGCAGAAGTTTGTTTAAAAGTTTCATTTGTAAAACCTAGACTGGATTTCAGAATGCAAACCACGAAGGGAAAGCATTATTATGAGAGAAGATTTTAAAGCTTATTTTTGAGAGTGGCATTTGGAAACACTCGATTCCTTTTAACAAATTGATTGGCCCTGAATGCAGTATGTTATAGTGAGCTGTCTGAGGATGTCTAGCTTGTCGGCTTGCTGAGACCTGTCCACTATTAGACGTTGGACCTGCTCCTAATGACCGGGGAAGGCCTTCCCGAACCAACACTGAGACCCAACGTCTACATTAATATAGTGAAATGGTAATGACCTGATAACATATTTCAGTAATGTTGACTAAGTGACAAATATTGGCCAGGACACCAGAATGAATCCCCCTACTCTTTATACATACTCCTGAGAGGACTGGCAGGGCCTCAGTTTAACATAACGCCTGAAAGATGGCACCTCCAACAGTGTAGCTCACTCAGTACTGTCATAGGAGTGTCAGCCTAGGTTATGTGCGCAAGAACTTGGACCCACAATCTTCATGACTCCGGTTCAAGGAGAAACCCACTGAGTCAAATTTGAGAGCACTAGCTCGATAATCAGGAACCTGCAGAGCCCCACGTCCCTAGAATTTATGCATAACACATCCTTCCTGTTATTGTAGTAAAGAAGTAACCAGTTTTAGTTTGTTTGTTTTAAAAAGTCAGCAGCCAGCTTTGATCAAATAAGGAATAAGCAATTTGTAATACGTGAATGTTAGTGAGGAAATTTTACAATGAAGCTATTCTTAGCAGCAGAATGGGTGACAAACTGCTTTGGGACAGTTGCTACGCAATCTTAACAAGAAGAGCAGTTGGAAAAGTCCCAAAGTGATTGTGTCCCCGAGTCAGTCAGGTGTTTCAGTCTGGCATACAATCACATAATGATCTTAGCTTCCTCTGTACAAAAATGTCATGGGTAAGAATAATTTAAATACAGACAACGCTGGGAATATTCAGCGGGTCTGGCAGCTTCTATGGAGAGAGAGAAACAGAGTGAACGTTTTGAGTCCGTATGATTCTTCTTCAGAACACTTTCCTACTCCTCACCAGTTCCGGAGAAGGAGAAGATTTGGGTTGCTGGATGGTGCGAAGGATGTAGTAAAATGGCAGATGTTGCACCCTCCTGTGTTTGCACAGGAAAGTGGCATGGGAAAGCAGGTGGGCAATTGAGGGGTGGATGAGAGAGTGTCACAGAGAGAATAGTCCTTTTGGAATGCTGAAATAGGAGAGGAAGATGTGATTGGTGGTGACATTGCACTGGAGTTGGCAGAAATGTCAAAGAATGATCCGTTGAAAGCGAAGGCTGGTGGGTGGAAGGTGAGGACACCTTTAATTGTTCTGTCATATCCGTACAGTTTCACAGCACAGAAAGAGGCCCTTCAGCCCATCATGTCTGCGCCGGCCATCAAGCTCCTTATTCTAATCTAATTTTCCACCCCTCCCTCTCCCCTCCCCACCCCCCTCCCTCTCCCCTCCCCACCCCCTCCCTCTCCCCTCCCCCCCTCTCCCCTCCCCCTCCCCTCCCCACCCCCCTCCCTCTCCCCACCCCCCTCCCTCCCTCTCCCCACCCCCCTCCCTCTCCCCCCCCCCCCCCCCGCCTCCCGGCCCCCTATTCTCCACTCCCTGGGGGGAATAGGAGGGCCGTACCGGAAAACTCGGCGGCCGGGCCTTGTCCCTGGCTTCAAGGCCCGGCGCTCCAAGAATGACGCTGCGGCGGCGCCTAATGACGTCAGCTGCGCATGCGCGGGTTAGGCAGCTCAAACCCGCGCATGCGCGGTTGCCATCTTTCCCCTCAGCCGCCCCGCAAGACGTGGTGGCTTGATCTTGCGGTGCGGCGGAGGGGAAAGAGTGCTTCCCCTTGAGACGACGGCCCGACGATCGGTGGGCACCGATTGCGGGCCCGTCCCCTCCCGAGCACGGTCGTGGTGCTCGATCCCCGATCCGCCCTCCACAGGCCCCACACTTACCTGGCGCGCCATGTTCACGACGGCAGCGACCAGGTGTGGTTGCTGCCGTCGTCAACAGGTCGGGAACGACAGGCCGCTCGGCCCATCCGGGCCCGCATTTCTCCGAGCGGTGTGTCACAAAACCGGGCACGCCATTTTGGGGGGGGGTGGGAGAACAGCGGGAAGTTCGGGAGCGGACCTCCCGCTATTCTCCCACCCATTGTGGTTGCGGAGAATCGTGCCCTAAGTTCCAGATTCCTACCACCTCCCCCACTTCAGGATGTAGAAGTACTTCCTCAAATCCCTTCTAAATCTCCTTCCCCTTCCTATCTACCTGTCTATGTCCCTCATAATCTCTGATCGTGTTTTTGGGATCCTTAAGGGGGAGAGGGAGCAGCCCCAAGTCGTGGTCCACATAGGTACCAATGACATAGGTAGGAAGAGAGATGGGGATTTGAGACAGAAATTCAGGGAGCTAGGGTGGAAGCTGAGAGCTAGAACAAACAGGGTTGTTATCTCTGGGTTGTTACCCGTGCCACGTTCCAGCGAAGTGAGAAATAAGGAGAGAGAGGAGTTGAACACGTGGCTACAGGGATGGTGCAGGAGGGACGGTTTTGGTTTCCTGGATAATTGGGGCTCATTCTGGGGTAGGTGGGACCTCTACAAACAGGATGGTCTTCACCTGAACCAGAGGGGTACCAATATCCTGGGGGGGAGATTTGCTAGTGCTCTTCGGGGGGGTTTAAACTAATTCATCAGGGGGATGGGAACCTAAATTGTAGTCCCAGTGTACAGGATGTTGAGAGTAGTGAGGTCAGGGATAGGGTTAAAAGTTCGAAAGAGGGCACCGGCAAGCAAGATGCTGGTTTGAACGCCAGGAGCATCCGGAATAAGGTGGGTGAGCTTGCAGCATGGGTTGGTACCTGGGATCTCGATGTTGTGCCGATTTCGGAGACATGGGTAGAGCAGGGACAGGAATGGTTATTGCAGGTTCCAGGATCTAGATGTTTCTGTAAGAACAGAGAAGATGGTAAAAGAGGGGGGGGTGTGGCATTGTTAATCAAGGAAAGTATTACGGCGGCAGAAAGGATGTTTGAGGACTCGTCTACTGAGGTAGTATGGGCTGAGGTTAGGAACAGGAGAGGAGAGGTCACCCTGTTGGGAGTTGTCTATAGACCTCCGAATAGTTCCAGAGATGTAGAGGAAAGGATTGCAAAGATGATTCTCGACAGGAGCGAGAGTAACAGGGTAGTTGTTATGGGGGACTTTAACTTTCCAAATATTGACTGGAAATACTATAGTTCGAGTACTATAGATGGGTCAGTTTTTGTGCAGTGTGCAGGAGGGTTTTCTGACACAGTATGTAGACAGGCCAACAAGGGGCGAGGCCACATTGGATTTGGTACTGGGTAATGAACCCGGCCAGGTGTTAGATTTAGATGTAGGTGAGCACTTTGGTGATAGTGATCACAATTCGGTTATGTTTACTTTAGCGATGAGCAGGGATAGGTATATACCGCAAGGCAAGAATTATAGCTGGGGAAAGGCAATTATGATGCTATTCGGCAAGATTTAGGATGTATAGGATGGGGAAGGAAACTGCAGGGGATGGGTACAATCGAAATGTGGAGCTTTTTCAAGGAACAGCTACTGCGTGTCCTTGATAAGTATGTACCTATCAGGCAGGGAGGAAGTTGTCGAGCAAGGGAACCGTGGTTTACTAAGGAAGTTGAAGCACTTGTCAAGAGGAAGAAGAAGGCATATGTTAGGATGAGACATGAAGGCTCAGTTAGGGCACTTGAGAGTTACAAGTTAGCCAGGAAGGACCTAAAGGGAGAGTTAAGAAGAGCGAGGAGAGGACACGAAAAGTCATTGGCGGATAGGATCAAGGAAAACCCTAAGGCTTTCTATAGGTATATCAGGAACAAAAGATTGACTAGAGTAAGATTAGGGCCAATCAAGGATAGTAGTGGAAAGTTGTGTGTGGAATCAGAGGAGATAGGGGAAGCATTAAATGGATATTTTTCATCAGTGTTTACACTGGAGAAAGTCAATGTTGTCGAGGAGAATACTCAGGTACAGTCGACCAGGCTAGATGGGATTGAGGTTCACAAGGAGGAGGTGTTAGCAATTTTGGAAAGTGTAAAAATAGATAAGTCCCCAGGGCCAGATGGGATTTATCCTAGGATTCTCTGGGAAGCCAGGGAGGAGATTGCAGAGCCTTTGTCCTTGATCTTTATGTCGTCTTTGTCGACAGGAATAGTGCCGGAAGACTGGAGGATAGCAAATGTTGTCCCCTTGTTCAAGAAGGGGAGTGGAGACAACCCTGGTAATTATAGACCTGTGAGCCTTACTTCGGTTGTGGGTAAAATGTTGGAAAAGGTTATAAGAGATAGGGTTTATAATCATCTTGAAAAGAACAAGTTGATTAGCGATAGTCAACATGGTTTTGTGAAGGGTAGGTCATGCCTCACAAACCTTATTGAGTTTTTTGAGAAGGTGACCAAACAGGTGGATGAGGGTAAAGCGGTTGATGTGGTGTATATGGATTTCAGTAAGGCGTTTGATAAGGTTCCCCACGGTAGGCTATTGCAGAAAATACGGAAGTATGGGATTGAAGGTGATTTAGCGGTTTGGATCAGTAATTGGCTAGCTGAAAGAAGACAGAGGGTGGTGGTTGATGGCAAATGTTCATCCTGGAGTTCAGCTACTAGTGGTGTACCGCAAGGATCTGTTTTGGGGCCACTGCTGTTTGTCATTTTTATAAATGACCTGGAAGAGGGTGTAGAAGGATGGGTTAGTAAATTTGCAGATGACACGAAGGTCGGTGGAGTTGTGGATAGTGCTGAAGGGTGTTATAGGTTACAGAGGGACATAGATAAGCTGCAGAGCTGGGCTGAGAGGTGGCAGATGGAGTTTAATGTGCAAAAGTGTGAGGTGGTTCACTTTGGAAGGAGTAACAGGAATGCAGAGTACTGGGCTAATGGCAAGATTCTTGGTAGTATAGATGAACAGAGAGATCTCGGCATCCAGGTACATAAATCCCTGAAAGTTGCCACCCAGGTTAATAGGGCTGTTAAGAAGGCATATGGTGTGCTAGCCTTTATCAGTAGGGGGATTGAGTTTCGGAGCCACAAGGTCATGCTGCAGCTGTACAAAACTCTGGTGCGGCCGCACCTGGAGTACTGCGTGCAGTTCTGGTCACCACATAGGAAGGATGTGGAAGCTTTGGAAAGGGTTCAGAGGAGATTTACTAGGATGTTGCCCGGTATGGAGGGAAGGTCTTACGAGGAAAGGCTCAGGGACTTGAGGTTGTTTTCATTAGAGAGGAGAAGGCTGAGAGGTGACTTAATAGAGACATATAAGATAGTCAGAGGGTTAGATAGGGTGGACAGTGAGAGTCTTTTTCCTCGGATGGTGATGACCAACACGAGGGGACATAGCTTTAAATTGAGGGGTGGTAGATATAGGACAGATGTCAGAGGCAGTTTCTTTACTCCGAGAGTAGTAGGGGTGTGGAACGCCCTGCCTGCAACAGTAGTAGACTCGCCAAATTTAAGGGCACTGGATAGTCATATGGATGAAAATGGAATAGTGTAGGTCAGATAGGCTTCAGATGGTTTCACGGGTCGGCACAACATCGAGGGCCGAAGGGCCCGTACTATGCTGTAATGTTCTATGTTCTAATTTTGTACATCTCAGGCAGGTTCCCCCCATCAGCCTTCTCTGCTCTGAGGAGAACGACCCTAGCCAAACCAGCCTCTCTTCCTAGGTGAAAAGCTCCAGCCCAGGGAACCTCCTTGTGAATCTCCTCTGCACGCTTTCCAGTGCAACCACATCTATTTTGGAGGAGAAGGGGTGAGGGCAGAAATGTCTGAATTAGAACAATTGAGGGCCCTCTGAATCATGATTGCAGGGTATCCTTCTTTGAGGGAAAAGGAAGGCATATCAGAAGTGCTGGTATGGAAGGTGACATCATCAGAACAGCTACGACAGATGGAGAAGCTGGGAGAATGGGATAGGGTCCTTTCAGGAAGCAGGGTCTGGCGATTTGCAATGGATGTAGTTGTGGGAGTCAGTGAGTTTATAATGAATAATACATAATGTTCTGAACTTAAACAAAAGAAATTGCAATACCAGGACAAGGAAATGTTCAAAAATCAGTGAAAGAAGGAAAAGGGATTTGTATCCTTGCAATAGGTTTCTGTTAAATTTAGTTGGTTTGTCAATAATTTATTCTTTTGCCAAATGAATTAACTGGGTGCTGAGCGAATGGAAATCTATTTTTAAAATGAGTATATCACAAATTTAGTGAGATATTCCATACTTAAACCAGGTGGTGATCGGAGAAAAATAAGTTTTTAAAAATTTCGATGAGGAAGCTACACGATGGTGCAGGAATAAGACTGCACTATAGCTGACATAAAAGGGAAGGGGCAGCTGTGTTGAGGGTGATTGTATCATCGATTAGTCCCTAACATTTTTCTGGCAGTGTAGAAAGCTTTAGGAATATTGGCCAGGAAAGTGTTCCACAGATGGTGAGGATGGCATCGAGAGCTTGGCCATTGAGATTTAGTACAGAATCTTTGACTTTGAATGGCGCAAAAACAATCATTCTGAAAATTTGTTACAATGCAAGGCCACATGTATTGCCTGTACTTAGTTGCATTGGGGAACTTTCTTGAATTTTGAACTCTCAACTTAAGGTCATAACCACTAGGGTACAACATTTGGCTCTCCTTGCCTCCACTGAATTTAGGCTCTTTCAGGGTGATTTTGCACAGTTCTCCTTTCCTGCTCTCTCACCAAACAAATCCCAATCTGACCACATCTCTCTGATACTCTTGAGGATGGAGATGATTAATGCCATCTGAAGAGCTGTGGGGTATGGGACTGACTGGATTGCTGTACAGAGAGTGGACACGGGCTGGATGGACCTCCTTCTGTTCCATAATAGCTCTACGGCCGTGTTAAGATAAATCTATGGAATGGACAACAGTTCTCAACTAAATGCATTTTAGTCAGGGCAGCACGGCGGCGCAGTGGTTAGCATTGCTGTCTCACGGCGCTGAGGTCCCAGGTTTGATCCCAGCTCTGGGTCACTGTCCGTGTGGAGTTCGCACATTCTCCCTGTGTTTGCGTGGGTTTCGTCCCCACATCCCAAAGATGTGCAGCGTAGGTGGATTGGCCAAGCTAAATTGCCCTTTAATTGGAAAAAAATGAATAGGATAAAAAAAAGTTTTTTTTTATGCATTTCAGTCTTAATACTAGAATACTATAGTGACACAAATTAATGTGGGAAGTATTTTTATGCTTAACCAGGAGATTTGGCAATATTGAAGGTTGAAAGACCATTTAAGGGTGATCTCAGGAAGCATTTCTTCACACAAGGGGTTGTGGAAATCTGGAAGTCTCCCCCTCTCGAGATTTATTGAGGCTGGAGGGTGAAAGGGAAACATCAAAACTGAAATGGGTATATTTTTGTTTTGCAGGGGTATTAGGAGTTATAGAATCTCGGCGGATTAATAGAGTTCATTTATAGATCAACCCTCATCGAATTGAATAGTGGAAACGACTCAAAAGGACTGAATGGCCTCTTCCTACATGTTTATAATTTACCAAGTGATCAATCGACTCAGGCCGGAGCTTCTTGTTGCTCAGCATGTTACATCACTTATTGCTGTTTGTGAAGGCTAAACTTCCTTTCAATTTAAAATGGAAAATTTGTCAGTGGCAGAAATCCCGAAGGAAGTAAACTCAGCTGCAACTGAGTCAGTTGGAAATGCCGTCATCTACTTCACAATACAGATCACTACATTGCCAAGAACCCTTCAGTTCCTATCTTTGCTCCTCACACTCAATTAATATTGCTTCAATATTATGGTAGTTTTACTTTCATGTGTTGTGCTCAAGTTATTTCAAATAACCAGCTTCCAACATTGTTAAATTGTTTACGACTGATCGTAAATTGACTCTGGTGATAGTACGGACAGTGTTTAACAGATTTGGATGCAAAATTGAATAATCCTATGTGTAGAGTTTCTAAAGCCTAAAGGTTATATTTTAAATAATAACAAGGTGAGGGTATTTCCACAAGATTGGCAAGAACCTGAGTTCCCTCTTGCTTAGAGACCGTAGATCCAAAAACCTTAAGCCTTGAAGTGGCCCCGTCCTGTAACCTTGAATTATAAAGTGCAAAAGTACTTGCATTTTTATAGCACCTTATCACCCTCTCGGGACAAACAAAGGATCCTTGTTGAATGCAGTCACCGTGGGCAACATATAACAACAGGTGGTGAAAGGATATCTCCTGTTCCCTGAACCAATTTGATTCTTTCAGGTTTGATAGTGCATTGAAGATTTCCTTAAATCTTCTATAAGGACCCTAAGCATTGGGGTGACGTCCCCTTGCTTTATCCATTCATTATACACACACATATATACCATCTTTAGCAAGGCAAAACATCTCGAGGTGTATTAAATGACAAAGTTTGACTCCAAACTACTGATGAACCATCAATCGAATGCGAGACGAGTTGCTGTACAAAAGTTAGGCTTTAATAAGCTAGAAGTTAGCCCTGCGGTCGACTACAGTGAATGGCCGACCTCCGGGCATTCTGGGTATTTATACCTCGCTCTGAGGCGGGGTTAACTCAGCCTCTCGACCAATCGGGGAGCCGTCACATGACTGGTCTCAACCAATCGGTCGAGAGGCAGATGACCGACCAGGGCCAATGGTAAGCCAGTGTTCTGCACCAATGGCAGACATCTATGCAAATCATAGCATCACAACTACATAAAGCGATTATTAGGCCAGGTGATCAGAAGCCTGGGCAAAGAAGTAGGTTTTGAGGAGTATGTTAAAGGGAAGAGAATAGCATGGAGACTGGCAGAGCAGTTTTGGGAGGGAATTTCAGTGCTTTGGACCCAAACAGCTGAAGGCACACCACCAGCAATGGAGCTTATGAAATTGAGGATACGCAAGAGGTCAGATTTGAAGGAGGACAGAGGTCTTGGAAGGTTTTGGAGCTGGAGGAGTTTACAGACTTAAAATGTGATGAGCTTACAGAGAGATTTGTAACCAGGGATGAGAATTCCAAATTTGAGGCATTGTGAGACTGGGAGCTAATGTAGAATAGTGAGAACTGGTGTCTTGGGAGATCACACACAGTTTATCTTCTATCCTGAGGCCTCCTGCGTAGAGTACAAAAGCAAGGTCACTATATTAAACCTGTATGAAATACACTGGTTCACCCTCAACTGGAGTATTGCGTCCAATTCTGGGCACCACACTTCAAGAAGGATTTGAAGTCTTTAGAAATGGTGCAGAAAAGATTTCTGAGAATGGATCAAGGGGTGTGGGACTCAGTTGTGAAGATACTATAGACTGAGGAAGCTGGGAGTGTTCTTCTTGGAGAAGATAAAATTTAGAGACGATTCAAAGGAGGTGTTCAAAATGATGAGGCCTGAACAGAGTAGATGAAAAAAAAACTGTTACCAGAGAGGTTGAGGGCACCAATTAAAGGCGATTGACAAAAGAATCAGAGATGGCTTAAGGAAATATTTTTTACCCAGAGAGTGGTTAGAATCTGGAAATCGCTGCCTGAGAGGGACTTAAGCAGTTCAGGAAGGCAACTCACCACCTCCTGCTCAAGCACAATTAGGAATGGGCAACAAATACTGTCCTTCCGAGAGACACTTAATTACTTCCTTTTTTGTCTGATAGCCACTTTCTACCAATGTTGAACCTGGTGTTGGATGTCCGATTGAAGAAACGCAATGGCAGTGTGTTTTGCTTCATTCTATACACACTCACTGACACTGGCTGTAAGAGTATTGTAAAGAAGAACAAGCATTCACACCCCCCCGCCCTCCCACCATCACCACCAACACACAGTAACAGCAGTGGGTACCATCTACAAGATGCACTGCAGGAACTCAACAAGGCTCCTTAGACAGCACCCTCCAAACCTGTGAACACTACAATCTAGATTTGACAAGAGCAGCAGATGCATGAAAACATGACGACCGGCAAGTTCCCCTGCAGGTCCCACACCATTCTGAATTCGAAATGTCTTGCCGTTCCTTCACTGTCGCTGGGTCAAAACCCTGGAACTCTCTCCCTAGCTGCACTGTGGGTGTATCTGCACCACAGGGACTGCAGCGTTTCAAGTAGGCAGCTCACCAACACCTTTCAAAGGGCAATTAGGGATGGGTAATAAATGTTGGCCTGGACAGCGACGCCCACATATCAAAAAGGAATATTAAAAAGAAGCTCACAAAGTTTCAACCCAGTTCAAAACCAAATTCATGATTCAAGTTTCTGAAAAATAAGAAAAATTCATAAACATCCACAGAGAAAATAATGAACAAATTTAAAGCATCACTCGCCTGTCTATTTGCAACAATAAAGACAAGACTAGACAAAGGATTAAATGTCCTGCAGCTCTTTATACAGAACTGTAGGTGGCACCGACAAACTAAAGGCAAACTTCTAAACGACAGAAATGCTGCAATGTCTTTTACTGTCATAGTCAATCAGCCTCCACACATTCTCACAAGCTTCTACACAAACCGGAATTCCAGCATCCCCCAATTCTTGCTCTTGCTTCATTTTCTTTGGCACAGGCTACAGTTACCATCAGTTTCAGTGATGGTTTCATCTTTAAGTTTTTTTTCTTTCACCTTTTGAGTTTTCGCCGCAACACATTTTGCTTCTCTAACTCCTTGTTCTTTTTCATCATTGGCTGAGTTTCTACAGCTTGTGTTGCTGCTGAAGTTGCCTTAGTTTTAGGTCCCCAGTCCTGGTTTCTAGCAGTTGGCATTGTTTTCCCACTCTCAATTTCATCACTCCGAGTTGCCGTCTTTCTCAAAAAGAGCGTTCATCCAATGTTTGTTAACTTAGTTCATTGTCCACATCCTCCGTGATAGAGCTTCCTTATCATCACCGCTCATCTTTGATGATTACTTGTTGCTTATAGGAGTGAACACGAAGCTAAATCTTTTACCTTTCCACAAACCTCCCTGCACCAATTCCTGACCATAGAAGTCGAGGATTATGCACTAATGTAGCAAATCCATTGTGCGACTATCACATCCCGAACACTTGCCTCTGTCCCAGAGCTCACATGCACTCGTGTTATCAAGGTCCATGCTTTACCTCAGTCTGGTGTCCCCAAGTTGCAAACAAAATGCAGGATCAAGACTATAGCTACCTCGCCAATAATGTCTGTGGACAGCACCCTCAACACTGGTGCCCCACAAGGCTGTGTCCTCAGCCCCCTACTATACACCTTATACACCTATGACTGTGTGGCCAAATTCCCCTCCAACTCGATTTTCAAATTTGCTGATGACACCACCGTAGTGGGTCAGATTTCAAACAATGACGAGACAGAGTACAGGAATGAGATAGAGAATCTGGTGAACTGGTGCGACGACAATAATCTCTCCCTCAATGTCAACAAAACGAAAGAGATTGTCATCGACTTCAGGAAGCGCAGTGGAGAACATGCCCCTGTTTACATCAATGGGAACGAAGTAGAAAGGATCGAGAGCTTCAAGTTTTTAGGTGTCCAGATCACCAACAACCTGTCCTGGTCCCCCCATACCGACACCATAGTTGAGAAAGCCCACCAACGACTCTACTTTCACAGAAGACTAAGGAAATTTGACATGTCAGCTATGACTCTCACCAACGTCTACAGATGCGCCATAGAAAGCATTCTTTCTGGTTGTATCACAACTTGGTACAGAGCCTGCTCTGCCCAAGACCGCAGGAAACTACAAAAGGTTGTGAATGTAGCCCGGTCCATCACGCAAACCAGCCTCCATCCATTGACTCTGCCTATAATTCCCGCTGCCTCAGAAAGGCAGCCAGCATAATTAAGGACCCCACGCACCCCGGACATACTCTCTTCCACCTTCTTCCGTCAGGAAAAAGATACCAAAGTTTGAGGTCACGCACCAACCGACGCAAGAACAGCTTCTTCCCGGCTGCCATCAGACTTTTGAAATGACCTACCTCGCATTAAGTTGATCTTTTCTCTACACCTATAACTGTAACATTATATTCTGCAGTCTCTCCTTCCTTCCCTATGTACGGTATGCATTGTTTGTACAACATGCAAGAAACAATACTTTTCACTGTATACTAATACATGTGACAATAATGAATCAAATCAAATCCTCTGATGCTGGAATGAATGTGTTGAGGAAGTCACATACTCAATTTCTTTTCAAATGGAAATCTTTATTTCTCTTCTATTCATACATGGCATGAATATGTATACACAGTGGCTAAGTAACTGCAGAATCACACACGCATTCACTCAGTCACTCTTTTGTCTATCCTTTCCCTGGACCAAAAGACTATGATTGACTCACAACCAAAACCCATTAGCCAATTACAGAGATAGTACCGACACAATGTCCAAGAATGCACAGAGTCCGACCTCCAGACCCTCTGACATCATCTACTTGGCCCGTTGGAGCAGTTATCAGGTGGTGTTGTTGAAACTCAAAGAGAGTATGTTCTTACATTGGAGACAACTGCTGCCCTAAATAATTAATGTCCTTGTGGTTTAGCTCACTCAGCTAAATCGCTGGCTTTTAAAGCAGACCAAGCAGGCCAGCAGCACGGTTCGATTCCCGTACCAGCCTCCCCGGACAGGCGCCAAAATGTGGCGACTAGGGGCTTTTCACAGTAACTTAATTGAAGCCTACTCGTGACAATAAAGCGATTTTCATTTTCATTTTTTCATTTTCATTCTCCCAGCCTTCAGCAGAGTTCCCCTTCTCCTGTTTACAACATACCAACAAAGTTATGACTGAAATAGAAACAGAAAGCACTGGTGGAGCTCAGGAGGTGTCAAGTGCGTCCACTCCTGCCAAAGGTCAATGGACTTTTGGCTGAGCTGCTCAATGTCCCGCAGTGGATCCAGGATTTTGACCCAGTGACAGTGAAGGAACGGCAAAATATCTCCACGTCAGGATGGTGTGTGGCTTGGAGGAGCAGTCAATCCCATCAAGGTTGCTACACTATTTCATCCAGGAATAAAATCAACCATTTTCTTCGCCATTCACCAGTTCCACCCTGGAAATTTCGCCAAACCATGATGGATGGGAACAACACCACCTCCGAATTCCACTCCAAGTTACACATGTGGAACTCTGTCACCATTGCTCTATGTCACTGGGTTAAAATCCTGGAACTCCTTCCCTAAGAGCACTGTAGATGTACTTACACCACATTGATTGCAGTGTTCAAGAAAGCAGCTCACCACCACACCCTCACAGATAGTTAGAGTGATCAAAAATACTGGCTTTACCTGCGAAGCAATATCCTGAGCATGAATTAAAAAGCACAGAAATGAAAATTTAGTAATCTTAAACAATATACTTTTTCTCTGAATAATATTTTATTGAGGTATTTGAAAATTTTTATAGCAGTAACATAAACAATTATATCAACATGTTAAAATAAACAATTCCCCCCCAGCCCAATCTTCACGCGCCTCAACCATACAACAACAATCCGCCCGCCACCTCCGCCCCCCTCCCCTCGCCCCACCCCTTGGAATACTGCATCTGCTGACATTTTAATTTTCCCCGAGAAAATCGACGAACGGCTGCCACCTCCGGGTGAACCCGGCCATTGACCCCCTTAAGGCAAACTTTATATTCTCCAGACTGAGAAACCCAGCCATGTCACTAACCCAGGTCTCTACACTCGGGTACTTTGAGTCCCTCCACATTAACAAGATCGGCCTCTTTCGCCCCCTGAACACCCGGATCTTCCGACACTCCAAAGATCGTTACCTCTGGACTCGGCACCACCTGTGTTAAGAGCACTGTGGACATTGCCTCAGCAAACTCCTGCCAAAACCCTCCAAGCTGAGGGCATGCCCAAAACATGTGGACATGATTTACTGGGCTTCCCGCGCACCTCGCACACCTATCCTCAACACCAAAGAACTTACTCATCCTAGCCACTGTCATGTGTACCCGGTGGGCTACCTTAGATTGTATCAGGCTAAGCTTGGCGCACAATGAGGAGGTATTAACTCTTCTGAGGGCATCCACCCATAGACCCGCCTCTATCTCTCCTAGCTTGTCCTCCCACTTGCCCTTAAGCTCCTCCACTGGGGTTTCCTCTGCCTTGAAAGCTCCTGATAAATATCCGATACCTTCCCCTCTCCCACCCAGGTACTGGAAATTACTCTATCCTGTATCCCCCGTGGTGGCCGGCACCTGTTTTCTCAGGAAGTCTCACCTAAAACCATTTCCTGCTGACAATTTAAATTTATCCTCCAAAGCTTTCAAGCTGGGAAAACTCCCGTCTATAAATGGATCCCCCATCCTTCTAATTCCTGCCCTTTGCCAACTCTGGAACCCGCCATCTAGCTTACCCGGTACAAACCTGTGGTTATTATAAATCGGGGTCCAAATCGATGCCCCATCCACTCCCTTATATCTCCTCCATTGCCCCCAGATCCTCAGAGCCGCCACTACCACTGGACTTTGGAGTATCGGGCCGGCGAGAACGGCAGAGGTGCCGTTACCAATGCTCCCAAACTGGTGTCTCTACATGATGCCGCTTCCATCTGCTCCCATACCGACCGCTCGCCTACTACCCATTTCCTAATCATGGCTATATTAGCCGCCCAGTAGTAATTGCAGAAGTTCGGCAGCGCCAACCCACCCTCCCCCCGACTGCACTCCAGCAACACTTTCTTCAACCGCGGAGTTTTACCCGCCCACACAAAACCCAAAATAATCTTATTCACCTGCTTGAAAAAGGCCCTAAGGATGAAGATGGGGAGGCACTGAAAGACAAACAGAAATCTGGGGAGGACCATCATTTTCACGGTCTGTACCCTCCCCGCCAATGATAGAGGGAGCATATCCCATCTCTTAAAGTCCCCTTCGATTTGTTCTACCAACCAGGATAGGGTTAACTTGTGCAGTGCCTCCCATTCCCAGCCATCTGGATTCCCAGATATCGAAAACTCTTCCATTCTAAGCGGCAGCCCTCCCAGTCTGTTCTCCTGTCAACAATATACTTTTACATTGTTACATCTTCAAACCCCTAGATTTGCTGCACCGCTATCAGAATAACAAGCCATTGCATGGTATTTACTCTCCATTCGGCCCATAAGGTACATATAATTGTTAATGCTCCACATGAGCTTTCTCCCACCCTTCATCTAATTCCATCAAATCCCTCTAGATATGAGAGGAAGCTTTGAGGAGGGTGAATGGGTCCTCTTTGTGCGCCAGGCTGAGTCTCATTCAATTGATGGTAGTCCATAGGGCACATATGACGGTGGCTAGAATGCGTAGGTTCTTTGAGGGGGTGGAGGATAGGTGTGGGTGGTGTCCACGGGGGCCCGTGGATCATGTTCACATATTTTGGCCTGCCCGAAGTTGCAGGGACTTTGGCGGGGATTCGCTGGCATGATGGCGACGGTACTGAGGGTGAAGGTAGTTCCGAGTCCAGAATTGGCAGTGTTTGCAGTGTCGGAAGACCTGGGCATCCAGGGGGCGAGAGAGGCTGATGTTCTGGCCTTTACCTCTTTGGTAACCCGGAGATGAATCCTGTTGAGCTGGAGGAACTTGGAGCCTCCAAAACCAGGGGGTATGGGTGAGCGACCTTGCAGGATTTCCTCATGGGGGGGTGGTTAGGTTTGACAAGAAAAAATGGAGACAGAGAGGGTGGGGAATATGGTAGGGAGGACGGGCTGCGGTTGTTGGTGCCTATTGAGTTACGATGTGATCTCCTATTTGTTATCTTTTTGATCTTGGTTGTGGTTGTGTTTGATGTTTATTTCAAAGAAAATGTTTTAAAAATCCCTCTAGACGTTTTGTCCTTGTGTATTATCTAGTTTTCCCTTAAATGCGCCTATGCTATACGCCATGGGTGCAAATTCCACACTCTAACCACTCTCTAGTTAAAGACGTTTCTCCCTGAACTGTGAACTTTAGAGAAGCTGTGTTTAGGTTACTCGTGTTACTGCCACAATGGTAAGAATGAGAGCCTGGTTGTCATGGAGATGATTCAGCATCTTTTTGGATAATAAGGTCAGTCTGACCTGGGGTAAAATCACTTATAATAAATTTGCATAGAATGAAAAGGGGTGCAACTTCCAGATAACCTCACCTGTTCAACTGGGATTGTGGGTGTGTCACATTATTTGGAAATAATTTAGATGCTTGATCTATCAATAACTTGACCAAACCAGTGTAGTCGTAGGTGAATAGCTGAGACAGTGGGCTAGAAATCTATTGGGGTCTCCTTGAACGGGTTTGAGTCCTGCCGATTACGTTTGGGCAGCACAGTTGCACAGTGGTCAGCACTACTGCTGTCATGATATGCAAACATGCAACCAATGAACACTCAGAATAGGACACAACCAATGGGCAGTCAGGACACTCAGAGGTGGCATCACCACAAGGTGGCATGACATAAACACTATAAAAGGGATGAGGCACTCACACCCTGCCTCTTTCCACAGACAGACATCTAGAGAGTTAGACAGGGTTGATCAGCAGCAACACACCCCAGCACGTGGCTTAGAGCAAGTGGTACAGTTAGACTGAGTTACTACAGTTAGATTAGCAGAGAGTCAAACTCATTTGAAAACTGTGTTAATAGTTCAATAAACACGTTGAACTCACTTCAGAGTCTGGAGCACCCTGTAATTCAGACTGCATCAAGTAGCAGCCTGTGTTATCCGAAGCAGCAGAACACAACTGCCTCACAACACCAGAGGCCCGGGTTCAATTCCAGCCCTGGCTGACTGCCTGTGTGAAGTTTGCAGGTTCTCCCCGTGTCTGCGTAGGTTTCCTCCAGATGCTCTGGTTTCCTCCCACAGTCCAATTGCCCCTTAGTGTCCAAAGATATGCAGATTAGGTGGGGTTACGGGGATAGACAGGGGAGTGGGCCTAGGTGGGGTGCTGTATCGGAGAGTCAGTGCAGACTTAATGGCCCGAATGGCCTCTTTCTGCACTGTAGGGATTCTATGATATTGTTGCCTAAGAGTTCCTGGCACTTGTGAAAAGCAAATGACAATAGGTGCTGGAAATCTGAAACCTAAATGTCAGCAAGGTGAAACATTACATTCTGGCTCAGAGGCAAACCAGCCCCATCCTAACAAAGATAAAAGCAAATTACTGCGGATGCTGGAATCTGAAAACACCCCCCCAGAAAATACTGAAGAACCTCAGCAGGTCTGACAGCATTTCCAGAGAGAGAAGAGAGCTAATGTTTTAAGCCTGGATGACTTTTAACAAAGAGTCATCCAGACTAAAAACATTAGCTCCCTTCTCTCTCCACAGATGCTGTCAGACCTGCCGAACCTATCCTAACGATGTTGATATCTGAATTACGTCTGTCAACAAAAGCAGTGTGAAATAGATTTGCTTAGTGGCTTCAAACCACATTTCGTACATTGCAACAGTGTCTGTACTTCATTGATGTTGTGGAACGCCCTCAGATCATCAAAGGCACTCTCCTTTTTGCATCATAAATGTGAATTATTTAACACAAGAACATAAGACGTAGGAGCAGGAATAGGTCACACGGCCCGTCGAGCTTGATTCAATATAATCATGGCTGATCTTCAGCTTGAACCCCACTTTCTTGCCTGGTCCTTCTTGATTCCCCAAAAGACCAGCAGATCTGCCTATCTCAGCCTTACACACCAACGGAGCACCCGCAACCCTCTGCGGTCGAGAATCCCAATGGTTCACAATTGCCTGAATGAAGAAATCTCCACTCACCTCCGCCCTTGCCCGCTTGTTCTCGTTTCCCTAGCCAGAGGATGCAATGTCTCTCTGTCAGCCCCCTTCCAAATTCTGAATAGTTCAATCAGATTTCTTTAATGCCAGCAGCCTTATTGAGTTTGGCACGTTTACCATGTAGTTTATGTCCATGGTATTAACACATGAAGCTCCTAACAATGTAAACAAAAAGTTTATATTGTGAACCCATATTTGTCGTTCACTGCACACAATCACTCACTTTTGTCTACTTGATGCCATTTGATAACTGCGATCAAAGGCTTTAGTTAGATGTGAGATGAAAGAAATTCTAAGAATAGGAACTTTGAACACAAAAATATAGCCACTAATGTTTGAAAGTCTAAGTGAACCACAAGCCACACAGAGGTGAATGATGTAAACCACTGTCCATCCAGATGTTTCGAATGAATCATTTCTTTGTCGTTTTCTTTTGATCAGGACAACATAGAGCCGAATATTTATTCCAAATTTCACTAACTCCTGGATGTATGGAGACAAAATAATTTTCATTCAGAAATTATGAAGTGCTTTGAACTTGAGAAAACATTGAGTCTGCTGAATGCTTTGATTTCCTTGTGTGCTTAAAGAACTGCTAAAGCACCACCATAAAATGTTAATTTTAAATGAATATAAGGGAGTGGAATAGGCCCTTAAAGCTCTGAAAACCCAGATTTCTGAGATGTTTTCAGGTTTGGATGTGAGTGGAGTGGATAGGAGGTCAATAGCTCACCTGGGGTTTTAATGGGTTTACAAAGGATCTGGTACAGCCTGAGACAGGGGACAGGGAGGAGGATGGAATTGGTGGCATGTGTGAGGAGTTGGGGGGGGGGGGGGGGGGGGGGGGGGGGGGAGGGTGGGGGGGGCGGGGTTTGGGGGTGGGTAGGGGGTTGCAATGGCAATGAATTCAATCTTCTCAATGATCAGCAGGAAGAAGGTATGGTTCATCCAAGTTGAAAGCACTCTTGACAAGACAGAAGCAGTGGAAGAGTTGAGCGAGATGTTAGACAGGTTGTTCTCCAGGCTAATTATGTTGCCACAAGGCAAAATTGTACATAATGAAGAGCAGAGGGCCTGGGAGCTTCAGAACACTGCGGAGCAGAATGGGAAGCCTTCTAATGGAAAGTTAAGAGTGAAGTTTAGTGAGGGCAGTACCCTAAATTGTATACTAAATTGTCCGTGAGTTGGACAATTGAAGAGAGACATTGGAGGAGAATGGGATGGTGAAGGCAGTGCTAAGGAGGATGAAGGGTCATGTGCTACAGTCACAAGCCAGGATTGCAACAATTGAGTGGTGGGAAGACTGACAAAATGGAGTCGGAAATCTTTGGAGATGACCAGTGTCTTTCCACTAATTTTGCCAGCGGCGGGAATTTTGACAAATCAGCTGCTCTCCAGGAGCCCAGATGAGCCAATTCTGCTGATTAAGGCCCAGTTCCTGCCCTTGTGGCGTTTTGGTTCATTGTGTCACCCAAAGGATGTGATTTAAGTTCTCCCTTGGTCCTGTTAACCAGGATTTTCTGACCAACTCTGAAGTAGATACTTGAAGCCATGACCTTTTGCTTTTCATTGTTTTATTTTTATATCTGGTGGCAAACTCTGTGCTTCAATTATATTACTGCGCCATTTGAAAATACAAAGCAAGGCCGAAACTCAAAGCCAAATATTATTCTATCAATTGGAAAGTAGAGATTATAATTTGATGTGGAAATTCACAATTGATTCATTTTGACATCATATGAAGAGTTATTGTCAATTATGCATATTTTTCTCGGTGATGTAATCTAATACCACCCTGTTTTGGAATTACCTCCGGGGCTTGTTACTGTCTTTAGTGCTTTGCTGAACAGAGGTGGGTATTATTCTGCTTGTTCGGAATGCTGCCAAACTGAGAAAAAGTATTCTTGTAATATCTGAAATCACAAATCTAAACTTGTCTAACACGACTTGCTTGCATTTCAAATTTCTTCCTCCAGCAATCTTTTAGTTAAAAAAAAATAATTCTGTTCTTTTTTTTAATTTTAGAGTACCCAATTCTTTTTTTCCCAATTAAAGTGTAACTTAGCATGGCCAATCCACCTACCCTGCACATATTGGGTTGTGGGATTGAACACACGCAGACACTGGGAGAATGTGCAAACGCCACACGGAACGGGATTGACCCTGGGTCCTTGGCGCCGTGAGGCAGCAGTGCTTACCACTGCGCCACCTTGCCGCTCATTAATTCTGTTCTTAAAGTTACAAAGCCAATGTGCAGAGTAGACAGGGCAAGCGCTTAATCCGATCTTTTTAAAGCTAACTTTCCTTTTTCAATATCGTTCTCTAGCTGCATCTCAGACAATAATTGTACTGTGTGCTGGAGATGGTCCACCATTTAGAAATTTTGCACCAAAAATCAACTCAAATTCAATTGAATTCAATTCATGGTCTCCACAAGAGAGACATACAAGATCCAAGCTGACAAGAAAAGGCATTGCACCTCATCTTGGGCTTGACCTTAGCCAAAAGGCTGAGAAGCTGAGGAGGGATCTTTTATATCATCCCGAGTTGGCAGATGGGTGTCTTCATTTAACATCTCATCAATATTTCCCACAGGGCAGCTCCCTTGTGACCCTGCTCTGAAGAGTCAGCCTACGTAGGAGCTCAAGTCCATGTGCACCCCTGGAACCTATAACTTTCATGACTCTAAGGTGAGAGTGCTATAAACTGAGCCAGACCAGCACTGAGGTCTGATGCTGGTTAATAAAGCTAACATAAAAAATTGCTGTGCTGAATGCAAAGAATTCTGGTACCAGTTATCTAGCCAAAACTCAACTGGCAACGTTGCAAATTGTTTGTCTTCTGAGCTTCCAAACGCTAAACTTTCAGTGAATCAATCCCATGTGTTACCAAATCCTCAAATACTTCACAATTACATAGTGAGGCTCTCAAAATCTTAACCTACTAAAACTAGTATCTGTTTTGTAGCTCATGATTATCAATGCAATATGTACATATGCCTCTGATCTGGTCACTAACTAATTTCACTAGGAGGCACGACAAACAGTAGATTGCAGAGCATTAGATTAAAGTATGATGAATGGAGATTTGGTTGCAGAAAACATACACCGATTATATGCAATTGCACATTGAATCAGTCAATGAAAGACAAACCTGCTTAAAATAATATTTGCAAACACATGGCGTTAATCAATTAAGCAGCTGGTTTTCCTCATTGCTTGAGACTCTCCACATTTACAAAGCTTCACATCAGCTCCTGTGGTTCCAGATCTTTCTTACAGTTTTGAAGTCACTGGGTATGTTCTCTCGTGCATGAAAGACTCTGGGATGTTGCTTTTTAAACTGTTTTGTTTAATTGTAAGCAAAATTAGGAAAAACAAATTTCAGACATACATTTAAAAGTCAGGAAGCCGTGTTTCCGTGAGATTGGTGTAACACATCCATTAGAATCCCTGCCCACTTTCTGTAACATTCGCACCGTATATTACTGAGAGCTGAGTACTTCCTTCCTATTGGAAAGGACAGGTTGTATATACAGCCAAGAAGATTTATGTGGCATTTTACAAGGAGGGCCAAATTAGAGAAATAGATTAACAATTGATATTTCTTCGTTGTGAATTAGCCATGCTTGTATCAACAGGTCAAGGGGCTCAAGCACATGTTAACTATATAGTGTTTTCAGGTGCTTTAACTATATAGGACAGGTTGAAGCAGTGGTCATGCTGCTAATATGCAGTTTGTGGTATTTTCCACTAAAGGTCATTTTGCCTACCATATAATTGAGCAACTTTGTGCATCAATGTCAGTGCAAGTGTGATGCCATGTACATAGGGCTGTATAACCCACCGATTGGCTGTACCCAACACCAGCATGTCCCTCCGGTTGTTCATAATAGGCACAGTCCGTCTCAACCAACACACGTTTGCAAAACCCAAAACAAAACATCTGCCGTTCGATATGATTCTGCAATTTTGGAGCATTTGCAGAACAGGCTAGGAATCCTACAGCGAGTAACTCACCTCCTGACTCCCCCCAAAGTCTGTCTACCATCAACAAGGCACAAGTCAGGAGTGTAATGGAATACTCTCCATTTGCCTGGATGAGTGCAGCTGCAACAACACTCAAGGAGCTCGACACCATCCAGGACAAAGCAGCCTGCTTGATTGCTACCCCTTCCTCAAATATTCAAACCCTCCGCCACCGATGAACAGTGGCTGCCGTGTGTACCATCTAAAAGATGCACTGCAGGTACTTGCCAAGATTCCTTAGACAGCACCTTCCAAACCCATGATCACTATCATCTCGAAGGACCAGAGCAACAGATACCTGGGAACCTCATCACCTCAAGGTCCCCCTCCAAGTCACTCACTACCCTGACTTGGAAATATATTGTTGTTCCTTCACTGTCACTGAGGCAACATCCTGCAACTCCCTCCCTAACAGCACAGCGGGTGTACCTACATCTCAGGGACTGCAGCGGTTCAAGAAGGCAACTCACCACCAACTTCTGAAGGGCAGCTAGGGATGGGCAATAAATGCTGGCCTAACCAGTGACACCCATATCCTGTAAGTGAATAAACAAAAATCCCGAGTGTACGAATAGCTGCACTAAAACCAAATTAGGATACAGAATCAGAGAATGCTGGGGAAACTCAACAGATCTGGCAGCATCTATAGGGAGATGGAAACAGAGTTAATGTTTTGGGTCCGAGACCCTTCTTCAGAACTAAAAGAGAGGGAAAATATGTTTGATATTATACTGTATAAGAAGGGTGGAACATCTGGAACATGGATTAATGGGAGCTGGGAGAGGCTGCAACAAATATGTAGCAAAACCTAAGAACAATTGACAGAGAGCCCAGTGTGGGGTTCTGGTGAGTGGGGAGGGGTGGGGGTGGCGGGGGGGGGGGGGGGGGGGGGGGGGGGGGGATTTTTGAACAAGGACAAAAAAAGGAATGGAATATAAGAAAAAGGGGTTCAGAGAAGGACGGTCACAGTCAAAAGGTGTTGAACCCAACGATAGGTTTTGAAGGCTGTAACGTGCTTTAATGGATGTCTAATGCAAATTGGAGGAGCAATGTCTCAACTTCTAAGTCACAAAACTGTTAGAGCACAGAAGGAGGTAATTCGTCTTGTGTCTGTGCCAGCTCTCCAAATGAGCAATGCACCTTGTGTTATTCTCTATCCTTCGCCCCGTAACCCTGCAATTCTTCCTTTTCACAAAGTTATCCAATTCCTCTTTCAATACCTGAATTAAACCTGCCTCCTCCACACTCTCTGGAAGTGCATTCCAGACCTCAACCACTCGCTGTGTGAAAAGTTGTTCCTCATGTTGCTTTGCTCCTTTTGCCAATTTCTCAATCCTTCCACCAATGGGAGCATTTTCTCTCTCTCTACTCTGTCACGATCCCTCATCATTTTTAACACCTCTATCAAATATGCTCTCAACCTTCTCTTCTCCAAGGTAAACAGTCCTAACTTCTCCAACCTATCTCCATAATGGAAGTTCCTCATCCCTGGATCTATCCTTGTGAGTCCTCTGCACTCTCTGTAATGCCTTCACATCTTTCCAAGTGTGGCACCCCCAGAATTGGACACAATACTCAATGAGACTGAAACAGTGTTTTATACAAGTTTAACATAGCCTTGCTCTACATGAACAGAAGAAATAGAAGCAGGAGTCGACCATAGTGTACGTTGAACCATTCAATATGGTCAGGCTGATCTTCTGCCTCAACTTTCCTGCCCACTCCCCATACTCCTCTACTCCCTGAGACCCAAAATCTGTCTCTCTCTCAGCCTTATATATATTCAACAATGGAGCAGCTTTATTTGCCCTCTGGGGTAGAGAGTTATGAAAATTCACAACCCTTTGAATGAAGAAATTGCTCCTCACCTCAGTCCTAAAAATATCATTCCCTTATCCTGAGAGTGTGCCTCTCGATTTAGATTCCACAGACGGGGCGAAAACAATCTCTCTGTGTCTACCCACTCAACCCCTCCAGGACGTTTTGTATGTCAATGAGATCACTTCTCATTCTTCTAGACCCCCAGAGAATATAGGCCAATTTACTCAACCTCTCATCATTAGACAACCACCTCATCCCACGCATGTAACTAATTCCTTTCAAAAAGGGTTCAACCTGAAACGAGACTCTATCCATTGGTGGTAAGATATGTATGTATTTAGTCTCTACTATTGGAATATAGAGCACTGCAGTTTGCAATGTGAGTCTAATATATTGTGGTTTCCAAACATTTCCTTCAGAGGTTAAGAGATCACTGTTTTTGCTGAAAAGTCTAGCCTGTGGTGTTTTGCCTCCCTCATGAGCACAAATTAAAATGATTCTATCCAGAGGCAGGTTTGACGCACAAATTGCTACAGATTTTATTTCCTTATAACTGATTGGAGTCAGTTTTCACACAAGGCATCTTCAGAGAGCAATGGGAAAGGAGGTAGCTCTGACTGATGTTGTTGGCAGTACACTCATGGGGGCCCAGTCCCGCTTGTATCGCCGAACAAAAGAAAGAACTTGCATTTGGGCGGCGCGGTAGCAAAGTGGTTAGCACTGTGGCTTCACAGTGCCAGGGTCCCAGGTTCGATTCCCGGCTTGGGTCACTGTCTGTGCGGAGTCTGCACGTTCTCCGTGTGTCTGCGTGAGTTTCCTCCTGGTGCTCCGGTTTCCTCCCACAAGTCCCGAAAGACGTGCATGTTGGGTAATTCTGAATTCTCCCTCTGTGTACCCGAACAGGCACCGGAATGTGGCAACTAGGGGATTTTCACAGTAACTTCATTGCAGTGTTAATGTAAGCCTACTTGTGACAATAAAATGTTATCGTTATTATTTATAGGATGCCTTTCCTAACCCGCAAATGTTGCAAAAACCTTTCAATTTGTTGTCATTGTTGGAATGTGGGAAAGCTGACAACTGATTAATGCACAGCAAGATCCCATAAACAGCAATGATATCATCCGAACAGGCGCCGAAATGTGGCGACTAGGGGCTTTTCACAGTAACTTCATTTGAAGCCTACTTGTGACAATAAGCGATTTTCATTTCATTTCATTTCATTTCATTACATCAAGAGTGGGATGTAATTGAGGGCTAAATATCAGGCAGGGTACCAGGTGGACTTCCCTGCTCCCCATAGAAATAGCCCCATGGATCATCTACACTCCCTCCATAATCCAGGCAGCACTCCCTCATTATTGCATTGGGCGTGTCAGCCTGGACTATTTGGCTAAGTCACTGGAGTGGTCCTTAAACTCACAACATTGTAACTCAGAGGCAAGAGTGATACCCACTGTGCCATAGCTACTGCTTCTTATTGGCCAGCTTGCCTTTTGAGAGGGTGTTTTTTTCTGGGAGGGCAGCACTAGCAGCCTGAAGGGGAGCAATGGATGCATCTGGAGTCGAATTGGGGAGCAGTTTTCAGCTGGTTGCATTTTCCTGCTGCAGAGAGGATATGGAGCGGGATTCTCCCAGCCCCGCACCAGGCTGGATAATCCCCGCAACGGCGCCACGCCGCCCTGACACTGGCACGTGATTCTCCGCACACGGGAGAATCGCCACTATTGGCGCCGGCGTGTTTGGCACGGCACCGGTCACGGGCCGCTCTATGCGGCCGGGCTACCAATTCTCCTGCCCGGATGGACCGAGCGGCCTCTCTAAAAAGGCTGGGTCCCGCCTGCGCCGTCCACACCTGGTCGCAGCCGGCGGGAACTCTGCTCGCAGGGTCGGGGGGCAGCCTGTGGAGAGGGGAGGGGGGCTCCGACCCTGGGGGGGTCTTCCGGTGGGGCCTGGCCCGCAATCGGGGCCCACCGATCGGCGGGCCGGCCTCTCGCTCTCCGGGCCTATTTTCTTACGCGCCGGCCCCATAACCCGCGCCAAGTTGCATTGGGGTCGGCACGTTGAGGGAGGCTACCGCGCAAGCGCGGGTTGGTGCCGGTGCCCACTGCGCCTGTCCTCGTTTACGCCGGTGCCATTGTGCATGCGCAGGTTGGCACGTCGCACAGTTTGCACTGAGATGGGAGGCCGGAGCAGCGTGAATGGCTCCAGCACCGTGCTGTAGGGGCCAGAATCGGTACTCCCATCGGCCTGTTCACGCCGTCATGAAACGCGACGGCGTTTCCGACGGCATGGACACTCTGCCGCTGAATGGGAGAATCCCGCCCCATGAACTGTTGAAAACCTTAAAGGTTCGAAACCCACAATTTAAAAAAAAAATTAGTGTACCCAATTAATTTTTTCCAATTAAGGTGCAATTTAGCGTGGCCAATCCACCTACCCTGCACATCTCTCGGTTGTGGGGGCGAAACCCACGCAAACACGGGGAGAATGTGCAAACTCCACACGGTCATTGACCCAGAGCCGGGATCGAACCTGGGACCTCGGCACCGTGAGGCTGCTGGGCGAAACCCACAATTGGCAGTAGGAAAAACAACACGAAGGCCAGGCCCGCTTCGAGGTCTCCATGCCTGCGGCTAAAGATCTCTTTAAATGTCGGTGTAGAAGCAGAATATCGCAGGTGCTGGAAATCAGAAATAAAACAGAAAATGCCCTCATCAAGATGGCATTCCATCTGCACCCGAAGTAGGTAGAACCAACCTGGAGGCCATTTTGACCAACCCAGCACCCGTAACACCAAAATTACTGGCACTATGGAGCCACATTTTATAGTTATAATGTTGTGCCAGAGAAATGAGTAGCTTTGATTTACTTCAGTCAAGCAAGGCAATAATTAGTTATTGCTTTAAGGTCAGTCTTACAGGAGATGCCATTAGGCACAAGCGATGAATTGTATACATATCACTGACTGTACAACACTTAGGCTGCCAAAGGAAACAAACATTATACTTCAACCAGGAAACTGTAAATCGCCCACTCTGCTTCTCAATTCATCCGAGTTTATCGCTGCCAACAATTGCAGGAATTTTTTCGAGTACACGTTAGTAATCAAGGAAGTTAGAGATCTATTCTGGTCCCTCCTCAGAATGTATTATTTCTCTATTATACTTCCTTTTAAGATGTGGAGATGCCGGCGTTGGACTGGGGTGAGCACAGTAAGAAGTCTTACAACACCAGGTTAAAGTCCAAGAGGTTTGTTTCAAACACGAGCTTTCGGAGCACTGCTCCTTCCTCAGGTGAGACATACCTCTTCATTCACCTGAGGAAGGAGCAGTGATCCGAAAGCTAGTGTTTGAAACAAACATGTTGGACTTTTATAGTTATAAGACTTCTTACTTCCTTTTAAGTTACAGTTTGAGGTTTTTTTTCAAACAGTTAAATTTGTGGTCATAAGTTACAAGAGGGATATCACGGCACAGGAAAAACCAATTGTGGTGATATGATTTGCATAGCTGTCTGCCATTGGGGCAGAACACCGGCTTACCATTGGCCCTGGTCGGTCATGTGCCTCTTGACCGATTGGTTGAGACCAGTCATGTGACAGCTCTCCGATTGGTCGAGAGGCTGAGTTAACCATGCCTCCTTGCCAAGGTATAAATAGTCAAACGCCCGGCAGTCGTCCATTTTATTGTAGACAACCGCAGGGCTAAGTTCTAGTTTATTAAAGCCTAACTTTTGTAAAGCAACTCGTCTCTCGTGCAATTGATGGCTCATCACCAATAATAAAGCTAAAATAGGAATTAAAATGCTGGAAAAATGCAGCAGGTCAGGCATCAACTTACGCCCCCGCCCACCGATGGGATTTGCCATTTCTGGACTAGCCCCATTTTATCCGCCTTGCCAGAGTTAACATTTCAGGTCGAATTGACATTTTTTCAGAACTGAAGATAGATAGGAATGTAAGAGATTTTTAAGCCACTGGCAGAGGGGAGGGGGCAGGAAGAACAAAGGATACATGATAGGGTGGAGGACAGGAGAGATTAAATAAGCAAAGATTTCATGAGGCAATAATCAAAGAGAGTCTTAATGGGTAAGGAAAAGGAGACAAAGGGCATGATTCTCTGGCCCGCCCTTGCTCGAGCGAAAGTAAGCCGGTGAATAGCGGGACAAGCCGAAAACGGGAACCGCGGCAGGCACCAAACACTTTGCAATGTAACTGGCCCGCTCCCGTAGGCAAAATCAGGAGCGTGGTAAGAAACCAAATATCCTCCCGTGTCTGCATGGGTCTCACCCCCACAACGTAAAGATGTGCAGGTGGGTGGGTTGGACAGGCTAAATTGCCCCTCAATTGGAAAAAAAAGAATTGGGTACTCTAAATTTATTAAATAAAAGAGAAAGCAATTATCACCACTTTAGCCGTATTTCCATACAATTATTGAGAGCCACCCCATATCCAACGGCCTCCCTACATTCAGCGACCTCCCCAGCAAGTGGTCACACAGTGCCGATTAGTATTCCTTCTGAAAAACGTGAGCCTGGCGGAAGGGCTTCTGTGGCGAGCTGAGGAGGTGAGTACCCATCTTTGCTCACAGGCAAAGAGCCCAGGGGTACTGGGCGAGGGGTGGGGGATCCTCGGCTGAGGGTGGGGGATCCTCGGCTGAGGGTGGGGGACCCTCCGCAGGAGTGGGCTGCTATGGGAGGGTGAGCGGGAGGTGCTGGGAGGGGCAACCGGCAGGGGGGGTGACAACTGCATACGGCATCACCATGCCAACCCCTGGATCGTGTGAACCCATTCCGGGGCAAACCTTATCCCTGCCCGCCTGCGCCCCGATCACCCACAACCTCCACCGACTGCCGAGGTCTCTGGCCGTACGGCTGAAGGCTATTGCTAATAGGGAATTGGCAATCGTGGTTACGTGAGCACAAACCAAATAGATTTCCATGGTGGGCTGGCCATGTAGCATGTGGGTATCATTGACGAGCATCCCAAATAGACCGCAATGCTGGGACACTGTGCTTGAACACTGTGGGAGGCAACACCACACAAGCAGCAGCCAACATCTGAATACAGTTCCAGGGACATGTCCACGATCGGAGGGTGGGTCAGTGCCACAGGGAGGGAGGGATGCCTGGAGAGATGGGCAAAGGATTCGGAGGTCGGCCCGCATTATGGAAGAAAGTGACAGAACAAATGTGTTTAACAATTTCCCACAATTCCCCACTCTCCAAGATGGTGTTGTCCCTTCCCCCCAACTCACCCTCATACCTCCCCCCCCCCCCCCCCCCCCCCCGCTTTCCCCCTCCCCCGGTGCCCTCAGACATCCTTGATGTGCTTTGCCTTCCTAGCTGTTCCACTACGTTTGGGTGTGTCCCCAGGATGCATATCAGAGGCGGAGGCAGCCTGCTGCTTACCATGTTCCATGGTCTTCAATGCCCCTTGTGGGTGTCCTCTGGGGTCTTTGGGCAGTCCTATTCTGGGTGCTGGCAGTGAGACGCGGCCTGATCAGGGGGGTGGAACTCGGGGGATCCGGTGGCCACCATCACCACTCCATGGGACAGGTCCGGGTTGGCATTCAGCTCCCCTTCTCACATAGGACCCTGGGGTTCATCGTGGGAAGGAGGGGTAGCTGGTTCGATCCCCGGATCCCCCTGCATCTTCTGGCTCTGCCAGCCCTGTAGCTCCCCATGGTCTGCACCATAGTGTTGACGCCTGTGGTGGCATGAATGTGAGCACTGCCATTGGTGCAGAGCATGGGTTTCCCATTGGCTCTGGCTGTTCATGTGCCTCTCGTCTGATTGGCTGGGACTAGTCATGTGACTGCTCACCAATTGGTCGAGAGGCAAGTAGACCCCGCCTCCTAGGCGGGGTATAAGTACCCAGAGTTCCCGGCGGTCGGCCTTTCTCTGTAGTCGACCACCGGGCTAACAACTAGCTGATTAAAACCACAGTTTGGATCTTCATCGTGTCTCGAGTCCAATTGATGGTACATCAACACCCTCAGCGATGCTCCTCAGCGACTGGGCCATGCTCTGCAGCACGTCAGCAATGACCACCTACAACTGGGGCATGCTCTGCAGTGTATCGACCATTCCCATCTGAGAGCGAAACACGCAGAACCTCATCAAGGTAGCCTGAAACTGGGTCACATCCCCCGGCGAGGCAGACATTCTGCCGAGACCCTCGCTAATGGTGCTGACATCGTGCACCAGGCTCTCCACTGCGGTTGCCACCCTAGCAGTGTTGGCCTCAGTGCCACGCATTGCCGGTGACATCTCCTGCACCCCTAGCCTCTGGGACTCCTCCAATCAGTCATGGATCTACTGGAGTGCAGCTGACTTCTCTGTCTCAATGCCCTGAAAATTCCCTATCATCTCCATCAACTCCAGGATTACCTCTTCCATAGTCTCAGCATAAGCCTGGGACCCAGCTGAGTCCTGGGATCCAGCAGACATCTGAGTAACGCCTGGGGGCTCCTGCCTCCACCTGATGTGCATCAGCAGCTGTGTGGTGCTCACCAGATTGTGCCCCAGAAGCCTGACCACTAATATATTTCACCGAGGTGCATGTTTCTGTGCTGGTGGAGGGTGGGGGTGACAGCTGTGATTCCTCAATCGTGTCTCCTTTGAACTCCCCTCCGAGGTGGTCTCATGGGAGGCTAGAGAGGGAGCCTCCTGGAATGGGCCGGTGCAGTCGGCCGGAGGACCTGTGGGAGAATGGACATGTGATCAGTGGGAGGGATGGGTCAGTCAGTAAGGCAATAACAATTCATGTTTGACAGGTCCTCCGGGTGGAGACGGCTGGTTCCTCACCACTGCGGCCTCCGCATTGGTGGCCACCCTGTCCTTGGCCACCACCGTCACCTCCAGGGCTCGTCCCTCGACGGAGGTGAGGATTTTGAGTTCTAGAACCCCGCCGCTAGTATGGGCACTCTCCCAGCGATTGTGCGATAGCTTTTCCTGAGGAGACTCAGATAGGGCATCGTTAGGCACACGCGTGGATCACTGTGGTAGGAGGAGGAGTGTTGGAGAGGTTGAAGGGAGAGAGGTGGTCGACGGAGGGTTGGGGTCGCATGGAGAGTTGGAGAGGTGGAAGCTCGCGTGGGGGCTGAAAGGTCTCAGTGGGGGAGATGACGATGTGGGGTTCAGTGTCGATTCACTCATGCTGCTCGGTGTAGGTCACAAGAGCACAAGAACACAAGAACTGGGAGCAGGAGTAGGCCATCTGGCCCCTCGAGCCTGCTCCGCCATTCAATTAGATCATGGCTGATCTTTTGTGGACTCAGCTCCACTTTCCGGCCCGAACACCATAACCCTTAATCCATTTATTCTTCAAAAAAACTATCTATCTTTACCTTAAAAACATGTAATGAAGGAGCTTCAACTGCTTCACTGGGCAAGGAATTCCATAGATTCACAACCCTTTGGGTGAAGAAGTTCCTCCTAAACTCAGTCCTAAATCTACTTCCCCTTATTTTGAGGCTATATCCCCTAGTTCTGCTGTCACCTGCCAGTGGAAACAACCTGCCCGCATCTATCCTATCTATTCCCTTCATAATTTTAAATGTTTCTATAAGATTCCCCCCTCATCCTTCTAAATTCCAACGAGTACAGTCCCAGTCTACTCAACCTCTCCTCATAATCCAACCCCTTCAGCTCTGGGATTAACCTAGTGAATCTCCTCTGCACACCCTCCAGCGCCAGTACGTCCTTTCTCAAGTAAGGAGACCAAAACTGAACACAATACCCCAGGTGTGGCCGCACTAACACCTTATACAATTGCAACATAACCTCCCTAGTCTTAAACTCCATCCCTCTAGCAATGAAGGACAAAATTCCATTTGCCTTCTTAATCACCTGTTGCACTTGTAAACCAACCTTCTGTGACTCATGCACTAGCACACCCAAGTCTCTCTGAACAGCGGCATGCTTTAATATTTTATCGTTTAAATAATAATCCCGTTTGCTGTTATTCCTACCAAAATGGATAACCTCACATTTGTCAACATTGTATTCCATCTGCCAGACCCTAGCCCATTCACTTAACCTATCCAAATCCCTCTGCAGACTTCCAGTATCCTCTGCACTTTTTGCTTTACCACTCATCTTAGTGTCATCTGCAAACTTGGACACATTGCCCTTGGTCCCCAACTCCAAATCATCTATGTAAATTGTGAACAATTGTGGGCCCAACACGGATCCCTGAGGGACACCACTAGCTACTGATTGCCAACCAGAGAAACACCCATTTATCCCAACTCTTTGCTTTCTATTAATTAACCATGCTTTCTATTAATTAACCATTGACCTTTTTCTGGCGCTGGAGGCCAGTCCTCCAGGTCACATGCCTGGTGCTCACAGCCGCCGTCACCTCATCCCAGGCAGCTCTGGGTGCCCTGTGACTGACCCTCCGGGGCACTCAAAGGACCAGGACATCCCTCCTGTCCTCCACTGTGTCAATGAACCTCCCCAGATCTGCATCCATGAATCGTGGCTGGTTTCCTGGGCGCCATTGTTGCGAACTGGTTGGGATTGGCTGAGCAAGTGCTGCTCGGCCTTGTTAGTGCGGGCTGGCGAGCGGGGTCTCAGCGGATCAGCTGGCGAGCCTTCATTTGCAGCGAGAAGATCGTGGGGGCCTTGTGAAGTGGACCAATTTACATTGAATAGTGTTGGTGGCCTCGCTGGGCCGAGTGCCGGCAAGGCCGTGGAGTTCCCGCTCGCTATCACACTTAGAAATAGTTCCGAAGAATCGTACCCAAAGGTTGGGCGGGATTCTCTGACCCCCCGCTGAGTCGGAGAATCTCCCGGGGCCGGCGTCAATCCCGCCCCCGCTGTGTCCCGAATTCTCGAAAACCCGCCGCCGTGGTTTCAACCACCTCTGGTGGCGGCGCGATTGGGCCCCCGGGGTCTGGGGCGATTGGACCCCAGGGGGTGCCCCCACGGTGGCCTGGCCCACGATCGGGGCCCACCGATCGGCGGGCCGGCCTGTGCTGTGGGGGCACTCTTTATCTTCTGCTTTCGTCGTGGTCTTCACCATGGCGGAGGCGGAAGAGACCCCCTCCCCTGCGCATGCGCCGGGATGACGCCAGCAGCTGCTGACGCTCCAGCGCATGCGTGGACTTACGCCGGCTGGCGAAGTAGTTTCGGCCCCGGCTGGCGTGACGCCAAAGGCCATTCATGCCAGCCGGCGGACCGGGAACAACTCCGGCGTGGGCCTAGCCCCTCAATGTGAGGGCTTGGCCCCTAAAGGTGCGGAGACTTCCGCACCTTTGGGGCGGCTCGATGTCGGAGTGGTTCACGCCACTCCAACACGCCAGGAACCCCCGGCCCGCTGGGTAGGGGAGAATCCCGGCCGTTGTGTCCAAATGAGGTGTGAATTGCGTCATAAAAATTATGGCCAGGATTTTCTGGCCCTGTTGAGGCGGGACCTGAGGAGATTTGGTGTCCAGCCAATAGCCCATTGACTTTTGGCAGGAATGAATGATTCTGTTGGTATGAATGCAATGAGAAGGGATAAAGATAGAAACCAGATAGGATCCGACAAGCAAATCAAAACAAAGAGAAGAAAATAACTAAATACATAGAACACGATGGTGGCAGAGGTTGTGATCTAAAGTTGTTGAACTTAGTGTTGAGTCCAGATGGCTGTAGAGGGCCGAGTTCATAGATATGGCGCTATTCCACAAACCGTCATGTGGCAGGCCAAGGACAGAGAGGTCAGCATGGGAGAATTAAACTGAAAAGCAACGTCAAACTTGAGGGTGTGTTTTCAGACTGAATAAAGGTATTCCACTTGATGGTTGACCAGTCTGCTTTTGGTCTTTCTACTGTAGAGAAGACCACACCATGAGCAGCGAATAGAGTAGAGGTTGCAATGTCCCTTTGCTACCAAAGTGGCCTAGGGAATGTCCTCAAGGGGGTTTAATTGGTTTCCTTGTTATAACATCATTAGATCCAAGCAATGACCATGTGACCTGAGGTTAGAACATAGAACAGTACAGCACAGAACAGGCCCTTCGGCCCTCAATGTTGTGCCGAGCCATGATCACCCTACTCAAACCCACGTATCCACCCTATACCCGTAACCCAACAACCCCCCCCCCCTTAACCTTACTTTAATTAGGACACTACGGGCAATTTAGCATGGCCAATCCACCTAACCCTCACATCTTTGGACTGTGGGAGGAAACCGGAGCACCCGGAGGAAACCCACGCACACAGGGGGAGGACGTGCAGACGCCACACAGACAGTGACCCAGCCGGGAATCGAACCTGGGACCCTGGAGCTGTGAAGCATTTATGCTAACCACCATGCTACCCTGCTGCCCCTGGCACACATGGGGATGAGCAACTAAGGAGCAAATGGTTAAAAGAAAGCTAATTGCAGTAGGGTTGGGTCAACCTGTGATTTCTGTTTGGCAATTCAGAACACGCTGAGAATTTGTGTTAGAGAAAGCAAGCAAAGTCCTCTCCAAATGAAATGTGGCAGTTTTTGAGCACATCCTCGTGTTGAAGCAGGTATCTGAGAATAAGAGGCTGTATTGCTGTATGTTATAAAGTTGGAAAAAGCAGAGAGCTGATGATTGTGGATTGGACAAGAACCATTGCTGCTGTTCCAATGTTGCCGGATCATTTAAAGGCGTCAAAGATAGTCCCTGGGGATTTTGTGCCATCAGAACGGCCGCCACCTGAGTGAGAGACGGCTTTTAGATGTGTGGGCCTTGTTGGTGGTGACTGTGTCTGGGGATTTTAGATAGAATACAACTTCTGGTCAATGCGACTCAAGGGCTGAAACAATTGGATGGGAAGTGAGAGGTTTTGTACAGTGGAGGTTGAGTTGGGAAAACTGTGAGATTTCCTGTTGTCCCACATTTGAGCAGGAAGTAATGGGAGTGCTTGTAATTGCATGAGGCGTACTTTTGTTTTACGGACTACTGGAGGTGAAATTTACTTTTTTATTTGAAATATCGTTCGCTGATTAATTAATGTTTCAATTGTGTTGATGTCAGTTGCTTTATTACAGTGTAAGTCTTAAAAGTGAAATCTTGTCGAGCAGTTTTTTTCCTGTTAGCTTTCATAGATGTAATAACTTGCATGGGATACATAATAATAATCTTTATTAGTGTCACAAGTTGGCTTACATTAACTGTGCAATAAAGTTACTGTGAAAATCCCCACATTCTGGCACCTGTTTGGGTACACAGAGGGAGAATTCAGAATGTCCAATTCACCTAACAAGCACGTCTTTGGGGACTTGTGGGTGGAAACTGGAGCACAGGGAGAACGTGTAGACTCCGCAGAGACAGTGATCCAATCCAGAATTGAACCTGGGACCCTGATGCTGTGAAGCAACAGTGCTAGCCACTGTACTAATCCAGTTGAGGAAGATGCCCAACACTCCCTCCATCATCCCACTATCAGAGACCCCATAATTAAGGAGACCTCCCTCAGAGACCCCCTAACTAAAGAGACCTCCCACAGACCGTTTAAATAAAGTGACCCCCTAAAAGACCCCCTAATTAAAGAGAAAACCCCTCACCCCAGTAGAGAGACTCGTGTTCGGAAGCAGAGGTAGTGAAAAAAACGTGTTTTCTATTAGTTTTACTGTTGACTATTTGAAAGTCACTCACCCTGAAGGGAGATTAATGGAAAGCACTTAACAGTGCTTGATGTGGTCTTGCATTGTGGGGGATGGAGGATAGACTTAGGGGGAAATTTCCTTAAAGAGTTAACCCCTTGGCTCACTGTGAGGTCCACTACATCAGGTACACGATTGTCTGGACCTGCACCAATTCTCGCCCACGTTATTCCCGACCCAGAGGACTGGTGAATCATGAGGGCCTGGAGAATACAGCGCCCACCGTGTTAATAGGATGTAAATGGGTCTGAATGATTCATCTGCATCCTCCCACTTGCGCAGGGTGCGAACCTTGATCCCAATGCCAGCGGGAACCAGAGCATCGAAAAGGAATTGGCGCTGTTTTTTTCCCTGATGCTGGATTCTCCGCCACATCAGGAACTCCGCTACCGGCGGCGCGCAGCGGAGAATCCAGCGCGATATCTTGTCTTTCAATTAGGCGCTTTCTAACCTTCTGGACCCAACACTACAATCAACAATTTCTGTAATCCCTGCCTCCATTTTGTTTCCTTTTACTTTGCAGGTTTTGGTTTAACACTCATTTTTCAGCTGTCGGGCCATTCATCTTTCTGCCATTCGCACCTCCTCTAGGCACACCTTTTGTTTCTTCACTTGTCCCACACACTTTTCACCATCAATTCTTTTGCCATTTAACCTCTCCTGCCTTACAATCTATCATAGAATCATAGAATTTACAGTGCAGAAGGTGGCCATTCAGCCCATCGAGTCTGCATTGGCCCTTGGAAAGAGCACCCTACTTAAGCCCATGCCTCCACCCTATCCCTGTAACCCAGTAACCCCATCTAAACCTTTGGACACTAAGGGGCAATTTAGAATGGTCAATCCAACTAACCTGCACATCTTTCGACTGCGGGTGGAAACCAGAGCACCTGGGGGGAAACCCACACAAACACGGGGAGAAAGTGCAAACTCCACACAGTCACCCAAGGCTGGAATTGAACCCGGGACCCTGGGGCTGTGAGGCAGCAGTGCTAACCACTGTGCCACCATGCCGCCCGTTCACAGACCTTTTTTGTCCTTGTACCCACCCTCCCCCTTTCACTTGCTCAAAACCACCCACATTTCTATCTTTTCTCAGTTCTGATGAAAGGTCATTGACCTGAAATACCAACTCTGTTCCTCTCTCCACAGGTGCTGGCTGGCCTGCTGAGTACTCCCAGAAGTTTCTGATATTATTTCAGATTTCCAGTATCTGGGGTATTTTGCTTCAATATTTTTTCTCGCAGGATTGTTGATGTAGGTGCCTAGGAAATGAATCTTAACATCTTGGAGACTCCAGGAAAATGCTGGATGGTTGGCAACACTACCTTTTGGGAAGAGGAATTGACACTCTTATCCAATGTGGTTTACATGTAATGGCAGTCTCTTACCGTAGTGTTCAATTGTTCTGTGATTATGTGAGTCCGTTTACTACTGATGCTCACTGTGCTCGATTGGTTAGGCCTGGGTGTGGACTCAGAAAAAAGTAAGGAAAACAGGAAAAAGAGCTGGAAGCCTGAGCTGTAACAGTGAGTAGACATTTTAAAGCGTTGTGAATAAAACCAGTTTCATACATATGGGCCGGGATTCTCCCCTACCCGGCGGGGCGGGGGGTCCTGGCGTACCGGAGTGGCACCAACCACTCCGGCGTCGGGCCTCCCCAAAGGTGCGGAATTCTCCGCACCTTTAGGGACTAGGCCTGCGACAGAGTGGTTGGCGCCACGCCAACTGGTGCCAAAACCGGTGCCAACAGCCTTCGGCGCCCGCCGCCTGGCGTCGGGGCTGGCCAAAAGGCCTTTGCTGGTTTGCGCATGTGCCGGTGCGTCAGCGGCTGTTGACGTCACCACCGACGCATGCGCAGTATGGGGGTTCTCTTCCACCTCCGCCATGGTGGAGGCCGTGGCGGCGGCGGAAGAAAAAGAGTGCCTCCACGGCACAGGCCCGCCCGCCGATCGGTGGGCCCCGATCGCGGGCCAGGCCACCGTGGGGGCACCCCCGGGGTCCGATCACGCCGCGCCCCCCCAGAACCCCCCCGCCACCCTCTCGCACCGCCAATCCCACCGCCACCAGAGGTGGTTGAAACCACGGCGGCGGGATTGGCCTCCCAGCGGCGGGACTTTGGCCCATCGCGGGCCGGGGAATCGTCGCAGGGGGCACGCCAATCGGCGAGGGGGGCCCACCGATCGGCACGGCGCGATTCCCGCCCCCGCCAATTCCCGGGTGGCGGAGAATTCCGGCCACGACGGGGGCGGGATTTACTCCGGCCCCGGGCGATTCTCCGACCCTGCGGGGGGGGGGGGGGGTCGGAGAATTTCGCCCCTGGCATCATCTCTGCAAAGCAACGTGATATAAAGTGTGCAACATTCACATCCACAATTGACTAGATCTGCCAAATGAATGTGGCTTTGTCGCTGTTGCCCATTTCATCAGAAAAATAAATATGAAATAACCTGACACCATTTCCTGGGAAAGGCAACACACAGAGGCAGCAGGTGTGGGAAACATAATTCATGACAAAGGTTTTCTGCTGATTGTGTCAACAAGGATCACCATATCCTTTTGTGAGACCTTATTTTTGTCGCTGTGATCGTGAGGGTTCCACTTGAATGTACTGTTACCAGTTTGTGCAAGCTCGATCGAGAGTGGACAAGGCTAGAATCATATCCTTATTTGGGGAAACCACCCACTTTGCAAATCATGAACATTCCTTCTTGCACATTATATTCACTGTTGCAGAAAACTTGGTCTTTTAAAAAAAATTAAAGTTGATGTTGGACTTTCAAAGTGGAAAAATATTCTGTTCCTGAGTAAGCTGTTAATGGCAATAGGTTTACATGAAAGGTGGTATTTAAATTAGAAGAGTGCTGAATATTAGAAGAAAGAGAAAGTAAGGGAGAAAGAATTTGCATTTATATAGCGCCTGGCGTGACCTTAGGATGTCCCAAAGTGCATTCAGTCAATTAAATACTTTTGATGTAGGAACATGGCAGCCATTTTGTGCACAGTAATCTCTCACCAATAATATGGCAATAATGCTGCAGTGATGTTTATTAAAGGATAAATATTGACACAGGACATTGCCGAGAACATCTCTGCTCTTCTTCAAAAGAGTGCCGTACTGGGCGGCTCGGTGGTGCAGTGGTTAGCACTGCTGCCTCACGGTGCTGAGGACCCGGGTTCAATCCCGGCCCATGGTCACTGTCCGTGTGCAGTTTGCACATTCTCCCCGTGTCTGCGTGGTTCTCACCCCCACAACCCAAAGATGTGCAGGGTAGGTTAATTGGCCATGCTAAATTGCCCCTTAATTGGAAAAAAATTAGTTGAGTACCCTAAATTTATAGTTAAAAATGAGTGCCGTACTATTATTTTATGCCTATCGGAGAGGGCCTCAACCAAAAGACAACAGTGCAGCACCCCCTCAGCACTGAATTGCCAACCTAGATCATGTGCTCAAAATCTCTGGAGTGGAGACTTAAACCTTCTGTTTCAGAGATGGCCCTAATTCCAATTCTGTGAAAGCTAGAGATCAGAAAGGATTTTCAATTGAACAAGGAATATCTGTGACATTAACTCATATCAAAGATATATTTTATGTTGATCACCTTTATTGATCCCACTGCCTTTGGAAAGTTTGTCTGGGGGGTCCAGTGTGGGCAAGTAATATCTCTTATTTTCTTAACCTCCTGTACCAAGGCCTCCAGAACAGTGATGGAAAATCTTGGAGCCTTCTCTCTGTCACTCTTGTGTCTTTCCTGCACGAAAATCACTTTTGGAATGACATTTGGCACCTGTTCCAGCCACAGTGTAGTTGCATTTTAAGGTGTAGGCTGATATTAAGCGGTGCAGGTTAGCTTGAGCTCATGCTAGACTCTGATGATCCTGCACTTGCTGCTAAGACATGTGGCCAGTCAGGAACATGCTTTGCACTCGCCGCATGCGACAATCAATTATCTTTTCAGCGGCATATTTCAAAATTGAGGACGATGCCTTCAGGTTTGGTGAGTCTTCAGCTGACTGAGGAGCCCAATTCGGGATCAATTCCAAGTCCTTGCGCAGTCTGGGCATGATGTTGTGTGGAGGAGTGGAATTTCCAAACCTGGTTTGTCTTCCCTCTCTTTTCTCTGCAGCCATGTTCTGCCTCGCTGTCAAGTTGCTGAGTCTCAAAGCGGCTAATCTTGATTCAGCAGGTGGAGCCCTGCTGAACAGTCCATGGCCACTCCTCCCAGTCAGCGGTGTTAATGCCTCTGTGCTTTAGGTTGGCCTTGAGCGTATCTTTATACCTTTTCCTTTTGCCGCCCAGAGAGCACCGGCCAACAGAGAGCTTGGAGAAGAGAACCCGCCAACGGAGGTGGTTTCTGGGTATCCTGACACAATGGCCCATCCATTGGAGTTGGTTCTGCAGGTGCAGGGTTCTGTACTGGTAGTTGTAACTTCATAGAGGATGGTAGCCTTGGTCCGGTCGTCTTCCCATTAGATCTCCAGGATTTGGTGCAAGCACCAATGATAGAAGCTCTCAAGAATCCCAATGTGGTGTCGATAGATTTCACATCTGTGGGGGAGAGTGGTCAACACAACCACCTTATAAACCAGGATCCTTCTTGACTTCCCAAGATCACTGTTGAAAAAGACACTCATCAATGGCACATGCTCCAAAGCCAGCCACAATTATTTAAATTAGCAGGCAACACAATCCTGCATGCAGATTACTTTCAAAGTAATGGGTGCAAGTTCCCTTGATTCCTGTGCCTGTTTTTGAGGGATGAGAAAGAAGCCAGGGTGAATGCCTGGGGAGAAATAAAGAATTGTACCCAGAAGTGTTTACTTTTTTTGTCGAACATTCTGAGTCTCCTTTCTAACTTTCTGGCTATGAAATTCAGTAATCCCTGAAAATGGACACTGCAATCACAGTGGCATGGGATCTTTTACACCCTCCTGAGAGGGTAGACGGGGCCCAGGTTTTAATGTAACATCTGAAAGAGGGCACCTCTGACAGTGCAGCCCTCCCTCAGTGCTGCACTGCGAGTTTAGCCTCGACCTCACATGCTTGAACACACAACCTTCTGACTCCGAGGTGAGTGTGCTGCCCAATGTGCCACAACGGGTAAGAAGGAGTATCCGGGAGCACCCATTCCAATTGCCTAATTGTTGGTTATTCTGGTTTCAGAATATAGGAACAGAAGGAGGACATTCAACTCTTTGACCCTTGCCACCATTCAAGTTGATATGAGTGATCTGCATCTTGGTTCCATAGCCCTCAATATCATTGCCTAAAAACAATGTCAGTTTTGATATTTTACATAGAAATTTGGAGCCTTCGATCCTGCAATTTAACCTGAGCCTCGGCAGCATTTTGACAGAGTTCCAGATTTGCACTATCTTTTATGAGGATTGATCTTACAAAGAAGGACCAGAAAGAAATCTGAGCAGGGGTACATTGTCAAAGAATATTTCAGAATAGACCTTGACTTGGTTAACTCTCTGTACAATGCAACCTCACTTCAGGCTAACCTTTCTGGAAGGGATGGATAGACTGGTTGTCTTTTGCAATCATCCTCATTTTCCTCCACGTTGCTTCCTCTCGCTCTTTCTCTTTCGCTCTCTCTCTCTTTCCCTCTTTTGCTCATTCATATTCTCTCTGCCTTTCTGTGTCTGCAGTGAAAAGGGGATAAGGCGGAGGTGATTGCGGAATTTAAAAAGAAATGTGCATGTTGAATATTGAATCTACCCCAGCTGATTAATCACGTGTGTCTCTGCAAAGTGCCCAGCAAGGCAGAATGACAGAAGGAGGCAGCTGCAGCAAGCCAGTTTCCTGGAGCAAGATTAACCACTTTCCCAGGCACTTAAAACAACAAATACATTGTTTAACTTTGGAATTTAGGGGTATTTTGTTTTTTTGTTGAATGCTCTGCACTTCATTTTGAGTAATGCCTACAAGTTTCTAAATGTTAAAAAAACTCCTTTCGTGGGAATTTGTTCATGGGAATTGAAAATGATTGATAGTTGGAGATTGAACTGGCCACACAATCCTAAAGGTTGGAAAAATAGATTCCGTGGTACCCTTGTAACCACAAAGTCTGCCTTTAATCTAACTGTTAGAGATTGAATGTGGGGTCCAGGCTCCACTGGTATCTGCTGATATCAGCTAAACACTGAAGCACGCATTTCTCTACCTTTGTAACTCAGCTGTTTCAGCACCAACCGTATAGATCTGAACTGCACATGAGGTGGATTGGACCCTCTATCTTGGTGACTAATAGAATCCCAACAGTGCAGAAGGAAACCATTCGATCCATCAAGTCTGCACTGACCCTCTGAAAGAGTGCTTCACCCAAGCTCACTGCCCTACCCTATCCCATTAACCCCTTAATCTAACTTACTCATCTTTTTGGGCACGAAGGGGCAATCTAGCATGGCCAGCCCACATAACCCGCACATCTTGGGACTGTGCGAGGAAACCGGAGAACCCGGAGGAAATCCACGCAGGCAGGGGGAGAAGTGCAAACTCTACACAGACAGTGACCCAAGGCCGGAATTGAACTCGAGGCCCTGGTGCTGCGAGGCAGCAGTGCTAGTCACTGTGCCACCATGTCATGAAGGTATAGTGATACTAGAGGGAGGTCTCCTGGTGCAGTTGGTAGGATTCCCTAGAAGCTCTGGGTACAAGTCCAACTTCAGGAGTTGATGGCCACAGAAGGTCAATTGCATAATGTAGCCAAACGGGTTGATTATCAGCCGGTGAATTCTTCCGACACGCCTGATTGTAGGCGGCAAGACCGGGACACTACTGAAGCAGGCAAAGGCAAGGCACTGCGGTGCTTTGCCAAGCAAAACGTTGGAAACAATCCAGTGGGAGTCCATGGTTGCTAACATCCACTTCGGCATGGTAGCTGAAGAAGGAGTCATATTAGCAGGTATGGAAGCCTCAGGTCACACAGAACACAGAACACTACAGCACAGAACAGGCACTTCGGCCCTCGATGTTGTGCCGAGCAATGATCACCCTACTCAAACCCACATATCCACCCCATACCCGTAACCCAACAACCCCCCCTTAACCTTACATTTTAGGACACTACGGGCAATTTAGCATGGCCAATCCACCTAACCCGCACATCTTTGGACTGTGGGAGGAAACCGGAGCACCCGGAGGAAACCCACGCACACACGGGGAGGACGTGCAGACTCCGCACAGACAGTGACCCAGCCGGGAATCGAACCTGGGACCCTGGAGCTGTGAAGCATTTATGCTAACCACCATGCTACCGTGCTGCCCGATGTGGGTAGCAGCCAACACTTCTTCCACAGGCATTCTCAGTTATGGTGCAAGTGTTATAACATTCTGCATTGGGAAAATAAATGTTTAATTTTCTACTGACAAGTGGATGGAAAAATCTGATGGTCTGTGGAAAAGTTCAAATTTGTGGTAGAGTTTAGAGGTTTGCTTGGGGTTGCTAACATTTTGCTGAAGTTATGGGTTTGCCACAGGAAAATGTGTGTGAAAATATTATTCTTGTGACATATCACAGAATCTTTACAGTGCAGGAGGCCCGTGAGTCCATCGAGTCTGTACTGGCTGATATCTGCTTTTTTTCTTTCATGCCACGCGAGGAGTAAGTTGAATAAAGAACGGGCCCTCATCGAACTCAGAAGGCCTGCTTGGCGCAAAGAGTGGAAAAAATGACGGATGGCTCTGAGTCATCGTTGCTCGCTCAGTGGACAACTGAGAGTTTGGTGCAGTTTTTGATGGAGAATTTTAGAAGGCAGAGACAGGCCGTCATGGACGATCTGGCAAAGGTGAGTGAGTCAATTCGGGCAGCTCCGGACAGGGTGAAACAGTGGTTGGGGGCGCAGAATTCACCGATCCAGAAGGTGGAGGATCATGAAGGAGATAGGATAGATAGAAGGAGATCTCGGATCATGATGATTGGATCAGCTCCTTGGGGACAGAGGTGACATGTTGGTGGAGGGGCAAAACACATTGAAAACCAAGATGGACAACCAGGATGCCACAATTTGAGGATCATCGGGCTACTGGAGGGCTGTGGTGAATGTGCTTCATGTAATTCACACTGTATAGTATTGTGTCCTTGTGGGCTCTGTCTGTGAGCCGTTACGCGGCTCTGCCCACAGGGGGAGATGAGGAGCCTGTACAGGGCTCCACATTCGGCTCCGCCCATGGCCCCTCCCACTACTGGAAGTATAAAGTGCTTCAGCCTTGCGAGCCTGCCCTCAGTTCTTCTGGTCGCAGGCAGGCTCAGTTGTACGTCTATTAAAACCACAGTTTACTTCCAATCGTGTCTCGAGTGAATTGATGGTCACATCAAGGGCAAAGAAAGTGTGAAAGCCACAGACTATGTGGCCAATATGTTTGGACAGCTGGTGGGGGAGGGGGTCTCTGCATGCCCGCCTGAAGTGGACAGGGCCCACTAACCATTGGAAAAGAAGCCCAGACCTGAGGAGCCATTTCCTTAATCCTGAAGCAGGATAAAGATCCCGAGGTGTGTGGATCATATTGCCGATGCAAAGGTTTTGGCAAAGGTGCTGGCAACTCATTTGCGGGGGGAGGGGGGCTGCTGTAGGTTACTTTTGAGGATCAGATGGGGTTGGTTAAGGCCTGACAATTGTCAGCTAACATAAGGAGACTCCTGAATGTGATGTCGCCCTCTCTGGGAGCCAAGCCAGAGATAATAACCTCCATAGACGCGGATTTAACTGGGTGGAATGGGAGTACCTTTTTGAGATGCTGGGGCAGTTTGGCTTTGGGCCCCGGTCCGTCTCCTGCATTAGACTGTTGTACAGGACCCCCCCGTGCGAGAGTATGCAGAAACACACTAAGGTCTGGGTACTTTCAGCTGTATAGGGGTACAAGGCAGGGAGGTTAACTTATCCCGCTCCATTTTTGCTCAGGCAATTGAGCTGTTGGCTATTGCACTGAGCTTGTCAGCTGGCAGGAAGGGTATGGAGAGGGGAGGTATGGAGCATTGCTGTCCCTTTATGGGGACAACCTACTGTTGTATGTCACAAAGACTCTCTCAATGGAGGTGTTAAGTAAGTTTGATTCCTTTTCAATTTGGGGCCTCACGGTAGCATGGTGGTTAGCATCAATGCTTTACAGCTCCAGGGTCCCAGGTTCGATTCCCGGCTGGGTCACTGTCTGTGTGGAGTCTGCACGTCCTCCCCGTGTGTGCGTGGGTTTCCTCCGGGTGCTCCGGTTTCCTCCCACAGTCCAAAGATGTGCGGGTTAGGTGGATTGGCCATGCTAAATTGCCCGTAGTGTAAGGTTAATGGGGGGATTGTTGGGTTACGGGTATACGGGTTACATGGGTTTAAGTAGGGTGATCATTGCTCGGCACAACATCGAGGGCCGAAGGGCCTGTTCTGTGCTGTACTGTTCTATGTTCTATGTTCTAATTTATAAACTGAATGGAATAGGTTCAGATACCTACAGGTTCGGAATGTTGTTTGGAAGGAATTTTCTACGTTTACTAAGTTGTCGCCCCCTTCTCTGATGGATGAGATTGGGGAAGGGAGCATTTCTGTATCTATGAGCAGTTGATGAAGTGGGAGAGGGCTTCGCTGGAGGAGATAAAGAGAAAATGGGAGGAAGAGTTGGGTTACGCATTTGTGGGGGGGATGTGGAGTGAGGCTTTGCACAGGATAAATTCTATCTCATCATGTGCGAGACTGAGCTTTATTCAGTTTAAAGTGGTGCACAGAGCGCACATGACTATTCATAGAGTCATAGAATTTACAGTGCAGAAGGAGGCCATTCGGCCCATCGAGTCTGCACTGGCTCTTTGAAAGAGCTCCCTACCCAAGCTCACACCTCCACCCTATCCCCATAACCCAGTAACCCCACTCAACACTAAGGGCAATTTTGGACACTAAGGGCAATTTAGCATGGCCAATCCACCTAACCTGCACAACTTTGGACTGTGGGAGGAAACCGGAGCACCCGGAGGAAACCCACGCACACACGGGGAGAACGTGCAGACTCCGCACAGACAGTGAACCAAGCCGGTAATCGAACCTGGGACCCTGGAGCTGTGAAGCAATTGTGCTAACCACCATGCTACTGTGCTGCCTAAGGCAGGCGCATGAGTGCATTCTTTCTGGGGGTGAAAGATAGATGCGACCGAAGGGGGCCAATGAACCACTCGCATGTGTTTTGGCGCTGTCCTAAGTTGGTGGAGTTCTGGGCTTCCTGTTTCAAAATTATGTGAGAGATTTTGGGGGTATAGGAGTCATGGCAACTCCCAGGGAACCGTGCACACAATTGCAGGATGTGATTTCGATGGTCTCACACCAACTAAACATTGGCAGATGGAAGCCCTTGCTGTTGATGAACCTTGGTTGCTGCCATGGAGCCGGTATAGTCACATGGGCACAGTCTATTGCTTCCTGCACCCTAGGGAATCCAGAGAAAGTTGCAAAGTTCTTGAGTTTTTGAGCCTGGCTCTCCTCATTCACATAATGATGGGCCCTCCTGTAAAGGGCATTGGTCACCCCAAGAATGCTCCAGTGTTGCTAACTGTGAACTGCCACAAGGATCCCCAGCTGCTCCCTGGAAAGATCCAGAGGCAAAGAAATTGAGTGCTGCTGTCACCTTCAGGGCTCCTGGCAGAGGGAAGCCGCCAAACCCAGGTGGTGTCAGGTCTTCTCGGAGAAAGTGGTGCTAAGTGGTGGGCCAGATCTCTGGACAACCTCAGACTTGCCCTGCACTGTCTCTCATTCATTTTCAGAAAGGTGACCCGTGGACGATAGATCCTTGATGTTGCCAGTTGCCTCTGCAGCCTGAGTCTCTGCTCCTCAGCTTCCTGTTGATGCTCACACTCTCCCTGGCCTTGTGCCACATGCAGTGCTTCCTGCTGGAGCTGCATGTTCAGATGCCTTTCCTTCCTTCACCTTTTGCCTCGAATGATGATTCGCAGAAAAGCTCCCTGGACCAATGGATCCAGTCTCACTTTTGGTTCCTTTCTGAAACGAGATATTGAAGAGCAGAATGTGTAAAGGGTGCTGGATGCAGAGGTGTGAACAAGAGAGCTATGGGGCAAGTTCGGCAGCTCAGTTTTGCAACCTTGGGTCACATTGTTCCTCATGTTACCTTACCCCTGGGAACGACACACACTCTGAACTCCATTCACTGACTTGGCTTAACTATGAGCATTCCTTTGCTTAGAGTGAAAGAATGGAATCCATTTGGCCGCTGATGAAAGGCAATAATTGTTAACCCGTGACTCCCCTTTACCGATGGATGGCAGAATTGATGCAGCTGTGCCCCCTTGACTGCAACCTTCACCCCCAAGGCTGCATACCTGTCTTTTACTGTGTAGCTTTTCAGAATTTAATGTCAACCTATTTTGTGCCGATCCCTTTCAAAACCCGAAATGAGGAAACTGGCTTGCTGTTGCCTCCTGGGCAATGGGACCGGAGTCCTGTGACATTGAGCCAGACCCTGTCCACTGTAATGAACAAGTAAGGATGCATTGCAAGAAGGAGCCCCAGAATCCAGTTTCACAGTCCTCCCACGCTTCATTACACCCCTCCCAGACATAATCGATCTTACTTTCGATTTGGAAGACTCTATTTTACCTTTGATTTTGAAGAGTGTATTTTACCTGAGTGCCGAGATGCTGGTGCTGCACCCTTATTACAGGACAGAGTTCAACGCTCCCTCCCACCACAGAGCCATCGTAAGCAGCCACTTTGGAGGGTCTCCAAAGAAATGGAAACTCCAGAGTGTAGGGACTACCCCACATGGCGTACACACAGTTGGCGGCCATGTTGGGTGGCCCCTGGACAAAGAGAAACCCTGGAGTACAGGAGCTCGGCTTCATGGTGAGTACGGCGACCGTGGCCATTTTGGATGGCCACCAACAAAGGGAAAGCCTGGGGTGCAGGGGCATGTCCACCAGGTAAGTATGGTTGATCCCACAGGAGGGGATGGGGTCAGGAACCCCTATCAGAATAGTCATCTGAACATCAGGGGACTTAACTGCCCAGTGAAAAGATCCAGAGTCGTTGCCCACCTGAAAAATGTGAGAGCCAACATAGTCTTCCTCCAAGAGACACACCTGAGAGAGAAGGACCGACTGCGGGTAAGAAAGAGCTGGGTGGGACAGAGCTACCATTCATGCCACAGAACGAGAGCTAGGGAGGTAACCATACTGCTAAATAAGAAGACAGTGTTTACAGCGACGAGGACAGTTACAGACCCAGGGGGACCTTTCATCATGGTTAGTGGTGTCCTGGAAGGGGCACCAGTGGTCCTGGTTAACGTATACGCTCCCAACTGGGATAACGTAGAGTTCATAAAGAAGACCATGATGGAAATCCCCGACATAGACACACACCGACTCATCATGGGGGGAGACTTTAACTGCACACCAGAGCCACGGACAGACGGATCGAACCCCGAATCGGGGATAACATCAAACATGGTGAAGGAACTAGACACCTTCATGAAACAGATGGGAGCGGAGGGGGGCAGGGAAGAGAACTTGAATTGTGCTTTGGATCCCAGATTTGATGGGTTGAGTCCCATATCTTGGGGTCCATTAGAGGTGGTGACGGAGTTATTGATGTTTATGGAATAGATGTGGGGGGCGGGCAGACCTGAGGAGGTTTAAGTATCAGAGGGATAAGATTTTTATTACCTCTCATGTCCATCGGGTTTACTCCTGACTTCTTCATGATGGGTAGGTTTGTTTTCCCTGGGGTGAGGGGACGGATTACTCGGTGATTATTATATCGGATCATACTCAGCATTTTGTGGGCCTGATGTTGGAGCAGGGCTGATCCCAGAGACCCCCGTGCACACTGGACACAGCGTTGGTCGCAGATAAGAGATTTTGTGAGTTGGTATCTGCTGCCATTGGGGAGTACACCGAGTTCAACAAAAGTGAGGCAGTCTCGCCGTCCACGCTCTGGGAGAGCCTGAAGGTGGTGGTTGGGGGTGGGGGATGGGGGGGGGGGGGGGGGGGGGGGGGGGGGAATATAATCTCTTTTAAGGCACAAAGGGTTAAATCTGGGAAGGTGGAGAGGCAGAGACTGGAGGACTCCATTCTCGAGGTGGCCCAACAGTATTCGATGGTCCCGACACCAGACTTATTGGCGGACAGAAAGAAGTTGCAAATGGATTTTGAGTTGCTGTCAACAGATAAGGCGGTGACCTAGCTACCTCGCTCGAGGGGGACTTTCTATGATGATGGGAGACGGCCAGCCGTCTGTTCGCTCGCCAGCTGAGGGGGCAGGCAGCCTCCCGGGAGGAGTGCCGGTCAGCGACTCAAGTGGCGGGATAATTTCTGCCCCAAAGAAGGTTAATGAGGTATTTGAGGCCATCTACCGTGGGCTGTATGAGTCAGAGCTTCCAGTGGAGGGCTCATCAATGAAGCAATTTTTGGAATGGTTGACCTTCCTTAAGCTGGAGCAGGAGAGAAGACAAGAGTTGGGGATGCCCATAGGGCTTAAGGAGGTCATGAGTTATGCTAGTTTAATGCAGATGGGTAAAGCATCGGATCCAGATGGGTTCCCTATTGAATTTTACAGTTTGTGGGTCAGTTAGTCCCACTTCTGCTGGATATGTTTAACGCTTCCTGTCCTGGAGGGTGTTGCCGGCCACACTGGCGTAGGCATTGATTTCCTTGATCCTGAAGAAGGACAAGGAACCCATGGAATGTGGGACGTATTGGTCTATTTCATTACTAAACGCTGGCGCTAAGTTGTTGGCAATGAGGTTGGAGCTCTGCCTACCGGGGTTATTAGAATTAGAATTAGAATTAGAACAGTACAGCACAGAACAGGCCCTTCGGCCCTCGATGTTGTGCAGAGCAATGATCACCCTACTCAAGCCCAAGTATACCTATCCCAGTAACCCAACAACCCCCATTAACCTTATTTTTTAGGACACTAAGGGCAATTTAGCCTGGCCAATCCACCTAACCCGCACATCTTTGGACTGTGGGAGGAAACCGGAGCACCCGGAGGAAACCCACGCACACACGGGGAGGATGTGCAGACTCCGCACAGACAGTGACCCAGCCGGGAATCGAACCTGGGACCCTGGAGCTGTGAAGCATTTATGCTAACCACCATGCTACCGTGCTGCCCATTATGTTGGAGGGGCAGACTGGATTTGCTAAGGGTCAGCAGTTGTAGGCCAATATTACGAGATTGTTAAATGTTGTGTTGTTGCCCTCCTTAGGGCCGAACCAGAGGTGATTATGTCGATGGACACAGAGAAGGCATTCGATAGGGTTGAGTGGGGCGACCTCTTTGAGATCATGGGCAGTTTGGCGTCAGGCCAAAATTTATTTTGTGGATCAGGCTTTTGTACAGGGCCCCCACCGCAAGTGTACGTACTAATCCTCTGAGCCCGGGTTATTTCCAACTGAACAGGGGTACAAGGCATGGGTGCCCGTTGTCACCGCTTTGTTTGCCTTAGTAAGCGAGCTGCTGATCATTGTATTGATGTTGTCGACCAGATAGAGGGGGATAGAATTTGGGGGGAGGGAGCATAGTGTGTTCTTATCGGCAGACAATCTGTATATGTTACTGACCCCCTCGCCAATGTGGGGGAGATAATGGAGCTGCTCTGTGGAATTTGCTACCCCAAAGTGCGGTGGATACTGGGATATTGAGTAAGTTTAAGGAGGAGTTGGACAGATTTTTAATTGGTAATGGGATGAAGGGTTATGGAGAACGGGCACCATGGTGGAGTTAAGGCCAAGATGAGATCAGCCATGATCGAATGGTGGAGCAGACTCAATCGGCCAAATGGCCTAATTCTGCTCCTATATCTTATAAACGCTCAATTCTCCGATTTTATGGTCACTGTTTCCAAGGGGATCTTTTAATCAGAGATTGTTCAGAAAATCTGCCTCATTACAAAGTACTGGATCCAAAATAGCCTGATCCCTGCTTGAATTCACAAGATTCACATCACACAAGTGCCAAGCAACGACCATCTCGAATAAGAGAGAATCAAACCATCACCCCTTGACATCATAGACATGCAATAAAATCCCCCACTATCAACTTTAATATCAACATTCTAGGGGTTACCATTGACCAGAAACTTAATTGGACTATCCATATAAATACTGTGGCTGCAAAAGCAGGTCAGAGGCTAGCAAGTAACTCACCTCCTGACTCCCCAAAGCATGTCCTCCATCTACAAAGCAGAAGTAAGGATTGTGATGGAATACTCTCCTTGCCTGGATAAGTGTAGTTCCAACACTCAAGAAACTCAACACCATCCAGGACAATTTGATTTTCCCAATCCACATGGAGATTAAAGTCACCCATGATTAATGTACTGCCTTTTTTTACATGCCCTCATTATCTCCTGATTTATTCTCTCTCCTCCATCGTAGCTACAGTTTGGGGGCCTATAGAATACTCCCATCAGTGTCTTCTTCCCCTCGGTATTTCTTACCTCCACCCGTATTGATTCTATATCTTCTGATCCAAGATCATTTGTTCCTAGCGCGCTTATTCCATCTAATCTAAGTAATAAAGTTACTCCATCATCCTTTCCTTCCTTACGAAAAGTCACATTCCTTTGATGCTCAGTTCCCAGTTGAAACCATGTCTGTAAAGGCCTTAAGATCATCCCAGCAGAGATCAGCTGAGGCCGTCCCCACAGTACAGCCTCCACTTTCCCCAGTACTGATGCCAGTGCCCATAAACCAAAAACTGCTGGTCTCACACCAGTCTTTGAGACCCAAGTTCATCTCTCTAACTTTATGCACCTTATGCCACTTTGCACAGAGCTCAAGCTTTAATCCAGAGATTATAACCTTGGAGGTTCTGTTGTTCAATTTAGTACCTCGTTCCACAAACTGTGTATGCAGAACCTCTTTCCTCGTTCTACCTATGTCATTGATACCCACATGGACCACGACAATGGAATCCTTCCCCTCCCACTGCAAGTTCCTCTCCAGTCTGGAGCAGATGTCTCAAACCCTGGCACCAGGCAGGCAATCAGCCATCCGGACTCTGTGCCTTTGCTGCAGAGAAAGTGTCAATACCCCTCACTATACTGTCCCCTACTATCACTATGTGCTCCCCCCACATGAATGGTTTCCTGTACCACAGTCAGTCAGCTCATCCACCCTGCAGCCCTCACTCTCGTCCAAACAATCTGAGAACCTCAAACCTGGTGGACAATTGCAGCTGACACTCCTGCCCTCTGGGTCCTCTTACCTACCTCAGCTATAGACACACCACCCCCTCCGGCCCTGACTGCTTTCCAAACCAGAAGACCCTTTCCTGAGCGGTGTGAAACAAAACGTCCAGGTAACTCCTTCCCTTCCTAATGTGTTGTTGTGTCCGCACTTCATCCTCCTTCTCAATGTTTCTGAGCTGAAGCTCGTCAAATTGCAAACACTTGCTGCAGATGTTGTTTGCCCTGAATCACAATGTTATCCAGTAGCTCCCGCATGCCTTGTCACATCATCTATCCTGCCATCCTTAATATGTTTTAAATAATTTATCAATTAAATTATATACGAAGCTTTTTATGTATTTAATGAAATAATCAATAAGTTGTGCACTGTTTTAAACCCTAGGATGTACTCGGTTTTCTTCTCTAATATTAACTCTATTCTATTTTTGATTACTTGTACCACCTTATTATATTAGCCCTAACTCAGGGCAGCACGATGGCACAGTGGTTAGCATTGCTGCCTCACGGCGCCGAGGTCCCAGATTTGATTCTGGGTCACTGTCCGTGTGGAGTTTGCACATTCTCCCTGTATTTGCGTGGGTTTCGCCCCCACAACCCAAAAATGTGCAGGGTAGGTAGACTGGCCACGCCAAATTGCCTCTTCAGTGGAAAAATGAATTGGGTACACTAAATTTAATTAAGAAAATATTAGCCCTAACTCTCCCTTATTCCAGATGGAGGTTTTCACACACTGAGCACTTACTGGCCGATTAACTCACCAGTTTCTTGTGACCTCAACGTTATCTATTTGTTCTTCCATTGCCGCCTCACAGTAGAAAGGTGATTGACAGTTAACTGACACTCAGTCAGATACCTGTTTAACGAGACAACTTAACTTTTAAAAGAGTTACCAGTTCAATTCCCACTTTGCTCCAAATTCCCAAATATACTCATTGGAATGGTGTCTCACTCAGGTGAAGTCCCTCCCACTGCTCGACCCTCTTATGGATTACTGATGGTATTTTTCCTTTATTCGTCTACAATTTTTCCTGTTTTGTTGCCTCTTCCAAGAGGTTACAAGGCTGAAGGTGGGGGAGGGACAATGTGTCTTGTTAAAATCGTTGAGGCACCAAGAGTTTGGGGCAACCTTGATGGACCAGATCCTTCCCTTGCCCCAATTCTTGCATACTGGTGTCCTGAATCCTGCCTGTATCCCAGGAGCAAGTTGGGATTTCCTAATTATTGTGGACTTGCTTGGAAAAAATAAATAGATTCCACAATCATCAGTTGTTTCATAGAATTTTATTAAAAATACATCGGGCACAGTGAATGTGTTAGGAGCTTAAAATATGTGTAACAAAAACAAAATATTTGTAACCGTAGCGCAATGCATAAAGGTGGTTATGCTAAACGATTATTTAAATTAAACACAATGCCATCTTCATTATGCAATGTGACCCATAAACATGACCGCTGACACTCTGGCTATGAATGCATCTCCTTTTTCAGTTCCTAAGGATATTTCAGTTTTTGTTCAGAGTAACTCTTCATCCAGGCAGGGAGAAAAAATCACGAGCAATTTAAGACAGAAAAGGGACTTGTATTTCTTCAGCGCCTTTCACAGCCTCAGATATCGGGAAGTATTTTACAATCAATGAAGTGCAGTTACTGTTGTAATGTAGGAAATACTGTAGCCAATTTGCTTAGCAAGCTCCCACAAATAACAATGTGATAATGATCATGATAAATCATAGAATTTACAGTGCAGAAGGAGGCCATTCAGCACCCAACTTAAGCCCAAGCCTCTACCCTATCCCTGTAACCCGGTAACACCACTTAACCTTTTGGACACTAAGGGACAATTTAGCATGGCCAATCCACCTAACCTGGGCAGCATGGTGACGCAGCGGCTAGCAATGCTGCCTCACGCCGCCGAGGTCCTGGTTCGATCCCTGGGTCACTGTTGTGTGGATTTTGCACATTCTTCCCGTGCTTGCGTGGGTTTCACCCCCCGAACCCAAAGATGTGCAGGCTAGGTGGATTTGCCATGCTAAATTGCCCCTTATTGGAAAAAATTAATTGAGTACTCTAAATATTAAATAAAAAATCCACCGAACCTGCACGCATTTGCATTGTGCGAGGAAACCGGAGCACCCGGAGGAAACCCACGCAGACATGAGGAGAAAGTACAATCTCCACACAGATGCTTAGCGAAGCCAGAATTGATCCCGGATCCCTCAAGCTGTGAGGCAGCAGTGCTAACCACTGTGCCAATAGTCTGCCCAGATCATTTGTGTTTATTTGGTGGTGTTGGTTCAGGGGTAAATATTGGCCAGGACACTGGCAAGAATTCTCCTTGCTCTCTGAAATAGTGCCACAGGATTTTTTACATTGCCTGAGAAGGTGTCAGTTGAACAAGCAGCACGCTTGAACAGTGCAGCACACCCTCAGTCCAGCATTGGAGTGTCAACCTGGAATTTTACACTAAAGTATCTGGAGTGGTCTTTAAGACATAGCCTTCCCATTTAGACACAAGAGTGATGCCTTCTTAGCTGAGCTTGGAGGAGGTCTTTCCCATCTGTTGATTGATCCACTCTGACACACTCGTACAAATGCTGGTGAACCCTCTGCTGACCACTGTGCAGGTAGTTAGAGCTGTTAAAAGAAGGGTGGCATAGTGCTAATGTTACAGAGCTAGTAATCCAGAGACCCGGCCTAATGATTCTGGAAACCGGAGATCAAACTGTACCACAGCAAACACTGGACTAATGCTCTGGTGACAAGGGTTCAAATCCCACCACAGCGATTTAATTAATAAATCTGGAACGTAAAGCTAGTCTTAGTGATAATGACCATAACGACTATCATGCAGGGCGGCACTGTGGCACAGTGGTTAGCATTGCTGCCTACGGCGCTGAGAACCCGGGTTCGAATCCCGGCCCTGGGTCGCTGTCTGTGAGGAGTTTCCACATTCACCCTGTGTCTGCGTGGGTTTCACCCCCACAACCCAAAGATGTGCAGGTTAGGTGGATTGGCCACGTTAAATTGCCCCTTAATTGGAAAAAATGAATTGGATATTCTAAATTTATAAAAAAAACAAAACAACTATCATTGATTGCTATAAAAGCCCACTAAGATCACTAATGTCCTTTTAGGGAAGGAAATCTGCCGTCCTCTGGCCTACATGTGACTCCAGACCCACAGCAATGTGGTTGGCTCTGAAAATGGCCGAGCAAGCCACTCAGTTCAAGGGCAATTATGGATGGGCAATAAATGCTGGTCTTGCTGGTGATGCCCACATTCTATCATAGAATAAAGAAGAAAATAGTTTGGGAGAGGGGTAATAAATAATGCTCACTTCTTGTGAATGAACAGTGAAAATGGACAGGCAAGTTTAGGAAATTATTTAGCTTCCCCTAGACCCTTGGATTCTGGACTGCTTGCTCTCGAATTACAGCCAAAAGGCCTCAAAATTGGCCAGGAGTAAATTCTCTTGGCACATTCTAGTTGTGTTTCCATCTCCCAGTGCCAGGAAACTTGGATAGCTTTCTCCATCACATTTGTAGCCCCAGAGGCAACTCAGGTCTTTAACATTCCACTATTCAGACCACCAAAGGTAAATTCTAGGTTGAAACTTGTAAAACACAAGTTTTATTTTGATGGTGCACAGGAAAGAGTGGAATCAGAGATTTAAAGCAAATGACAGCCAGTCATGGCTAACACCTCTAGAGTGTAGAACTGACAGGAGCGAAGAAAATGTCTTATTAAACTGGGAAATGATGGAATAATGGGAGGTCTCAGGAAATCCTGTGGGTTGGCAGATCCATCAGCTTTGTTTTGGCAAAAGGCAAGCTAAAAATAGGATAGTAATAAAATCCAGGAATTTATTGGCAAACAAAACCCTTGAAAGATTGAGATCATTGCTTGTGGGAACATGTTCTGCTCTTCAAAGTCACTGTGGCCATCCAGCTGAAAAGGGTTTAGAGTGTTCATATTGCACCTTTAACATCGTGAAACATCCCAAGGCACGTCACCGGAGCACGGTCAAACAAAATAAGACACCTAATCTGATAAGGACGTATTAAAACAGGCGACCAAAGAGCTTGGCCAAAGAGGTAGGTTATGAGGGGCGTCTGAAAGCAGGAGAGAGATGTGGAGAGAGGTGACGAGGTTTGGGGAGGGTAGGGCATTGGCAGCTGAAGGTGGAGCGACAGAAGTTGGGAATGCACAAGATGCCACAACTGGGGACCTCGGAATGTCAGGTTGTGTCGAGGTGGGGTTTGGAAGCATGCAGGGCTAGAAGAGGTGAGCAAGATGGGGAGCAGTGAAGCCACTGATGCGATTAGAAGAAGAGTTTGAAACTGCCAGCTATTTACACAGATGGTGGAGATGATGTAAGATTATTGGTGCATGGTTTATGTAATATCCCGCACGGGGTGGGAATGATTATCTTCCCCGTAGTCCTTGCTGAGTTGGAGTAGCCCCCCCCCCCCCAGGGGCGGGGAATCTCTATTAACCTCTGTATAAAAGGTCAGACTATAAGGCACCGACCCCAGAACAGGAATCTGGTAGGGTTCTACTAGGCAGCGTATACATCTTGTAAATAAAATTACCTTTCTTTATTTTACTCCACGTGGACTTCTCATGTCCTTATTAAAGTTTTTACTTATAGTTTGAAATGTTTTGCGATGTTTCACCAGATTACACTATTCTGCTGACCATTTACATTCAAACTTGTTTTTCTGAAACACTCATTTTTTTTCTCACTTAATTTATTTTGCCTGTTTCCTGTCCTCTTACTTGGATAATACATCACTCATTCCCACTGGATTCCCTTTAAAGTGCAATGATCTGATTTTAGAACATGGGTTCAACAGTTCACACTGGCAGCTTGCAGATCAATTAGCACAGGCTAATGCAGCAGGATTCTCTGTTGGCCAACGCTGAAATCGGGAAAGCGATTGGGTGGAAAATAGGTTTTGACGGCAAAATCGTGGTGGCCTCCAATTTCAAGCCAATTCGCAATTCTCCGGTGCCTTGAAAGCAGAGTCAATGTGTTCCACTCCGCGCGTACAGTAAACACTGTTTACATATCATTAGTGGGCCTGACCCGGATTGTCCGGGTCTTCCGTGATTGTCCGCCTCAACCGGGCAGCACGGTAGCCTTGTGGTAGCACAAATGCTTCACAGCTCCAGGGTCCCAGGTTCGATTCCGGCTTGGGTCACTGTCTGTGTGGAGTCTGCACATCCTCCCCGTGTCCGCGTGGGTTTCCTCCGGGTGCTCCGGTTTCCTCCCACAGTCCAAAGATGTGTAGGTTAGGTGAATTGGCCATGATAAATTGCCCTTAGTGTCCAAAATTGCCCTTAGTGTTGGGTGGGGTTACTGGGTTATGGGGATAGGGTGGAGTTGTTGACCTTGGGTAGGGTGCTCTTTCCAGGAGCCGGTGCAGACTCGATGGGCCGAATGGCCTCCTTCTACACTGTAAATTCTATGATATCTATGATAACCGGCAGGGAATTCCCAATGGCAAGGTTGACTCGTGCTTTCAAAAATCATGAAATAGGCTCCATGGCTGATGATGAGGGAGAGAGGGGGCACGGAAAGTATCCAACAGTGCCATAGTGTGCTGCTAGTTGTTCCGCTGGCCAGGGGCTTCTGCCAGGCCTGGGAGGAGTAGCAGGAGGTGGCCAGTGGGGTCGGGGTGGACAGGTGGCCAGTGGGGTCGGCACCATTGCCGTGGCTTACAAGGCAGCTGTGCACGCCGCTGACTGCCCACGGTGAACTTACTGCCAAGGGTCGCATGGGTGTCCCTCTGGCCCCAGCTAACCCATCAGCGGGTTGGGCGCACTCCAACGCAACCAGTGCCATCCTGTTGGCTGGGATGAGTGTCTGTCGGGAGTGAAGTGTGTATACGTGGCTATAGCTTGTCAGCCTTCTGAGTGCCCATCATGGACCCAGCGGATCAGACACTGTTTCTCACTGGAATCAGTTGTGTTCCACGTGGTGCCGGTGCTAGCCCCTCAACAGTTGCTGAATCGGTCCAGGTACGGCACCAGTTTTGCTGTCATAGAAGTCCACAAAACCTGACCTGGCATCAAACAGTCACAGGAATGGTGAATCTGGCCCATGATATGTTTTTGCTTGCTTGCTCCAGTGTCTGTGTCAGTCTCTTTTGGATTTAAGATTTGATCACTTTTTAGAATGAAAGAACTTGCATTTATACATCCTCTTTCATAGAAACGTAGAAACCAGGGGAAGGCCATGCGACCCATCAAGCCATCCATTGTAATCATGGTTGATACGCTATCTCAACGTTATACTCCTGTTCCCTCCTCATACCTTTAGGGTCTGGAAATCTATTTCTTTCCAAATCCATTCAGTAACAGCCTTCTATGGTCGGGCTTGCCACAGGTTCACCACCTTTTAGGTGAATCAATTTCTCATCTGAGTGCGAAATGGCCTACCCCGTAGTCTGACACCATGATCCCTTGTTCTAGGCCTCCCCAAGCTAGAGAAAACAACATCCTTGTAGCCAGTCTGTCTATACATAGAACATAGAACAGTACAGTACAGAACAGGCCCTTCGGCCCTCAATGTTGTGCCGAGCCATGATCACCCTACTCAAACCCACGTATCCACCCTATACCCGTAACCCAACAACCCCACCCCCTTATCCTTACTTTTATTAGGACACTACGGGCAATTTAGCATGGCCAATCCACCTAACCCGCACATCTTTGGACTGTGGGAGGAAACCGGAGCACCCGGAGGAAACCCACTCACACAGGGGGAGGACGTGCAGACTCCACACAGACAGTGCCCCAGCCAGGAATCGAACCTGGGACCCTGGAGCTGTGAAGCATTTAAGCTAACCACCATGCTACCCTGCTGCCCCTGTCAGAGTTTCATAGAATCCCTAAAGTCCAGAAGGAGGCCATTTGGCCCATCGAGTCTGCACTGACCCTCTGAAAGAGCACCCGACCGAGGCCCACATCTTTGAATGCTAAGTAGCAATTTAGTATGGCCAATCTACCTAGCCTGCTCACCTGTGGACTGTGGGAGGAAACTCCATGCAGACACGGGAAGAAACTGCAAACTCCACACACCCCAGTCACCCAAGGCCCCAGTATCGAACCCAGGGCTCTGATGCTGTGAGGCAGCAGTGCTAACCACTGTGCCACCATGCTGCCCTTAATGAGTTCACATCCTCAGAAAGCCCCAAAGCAATTTGCAGAAAAATGAAATACCTTTTGAAGTGTTGTAATGTAGGATAATCTGTTTTACCGATATGGGTTGAGGGGTGAACATTGGCCAGGACACTGATGGAAACTTTAAGAAATCAAAATAATGTGGGTGCTGGGAACCTGAAATAAACACATGTGTTTGAAAAACTCAGCAAGTCTGGCAGCATCTGTGGCAAAAGAAACAGAAAAAGTTAATGTTTCAAGTCCAATATGACTTCTTCAGTGCTCAAGAGAGGTAGAAATGTGATGGATTTTATGTTGTTGAAAAAGCGGCGAGGCCATGTAGAAAAAAACAGAAGGTCAGGGATAGGTTAGCGGGAAGGTAAAATTAAGGTTGGGATTTATCGACCACCTCGCCACGTGTTATTCAGCGGCGGAGGCGGCCGCCACGGGATCTACCGGTCCCACCGTTGTGACGGCACCCCTCGTCTCCGGGAACTCTGTGCGCCGGCGTGAACAGCTGATAAATCCCGCCCTAAATGACAAAAGAAAACAAAAGGCAGAAGGTGTGGTAATGGTTGTAGTAGAGAAACAAAAGATTGGAGTAAGTGTTAAAGGCAGAATAAAGGACAGCTGTGACTGAACTGAGCAGAGACACAAAACCAAGATACAGACTGGAACTTGACAAAAAAAAAATCAAAATGGCGGAATGAGTTCACAGTCTGAAGGTGTTGAACTCAACGTTGAGACTAGGAGGCTGTAATGGACCAGCTCCTAATCTTATGATGAGGCACTTTACTGTCTGCATCTTGTTTTCACTACTGCACCAGTAACCTCCCAATCACTCCCAATCAGCGGGTTGTGTATTATCTGGCATAGGCATGATGGATTGAATGGTCTCCTATTGTGCTGTGCCATTCTACATGAATGAAAGGCACCCAATCCACATCTCATTGCTTCCTAGTTTTTGAACTTGTTCTAAGGGGCATGGATACAGTTTGCTTTGTAAAAGCCCAGTGTGTATTTTGCACAATTAGGGGGCAAAAGCCTTAATAATCCTCATAGGTTATCAGTCTCTGCTAACTTCCGGGTTCCACTTTCAGTTGCAATTCTAAACTCTCGGTTGCTTTCACCAAGCCTGCTTAATGTTGCAGTCCGATGGAGATACATTGCGTCTGGCAAGTTAGGGGTGATAATAAGAGAGCTGCCACTCTCAGAACACACACACACTCTCCTCAGCCAACATGTCCAGCTCATTTTCATGGAGGAACATCCTTGTAAGTAGAAAACCGAAGGAGTTTCAGAACTTCACTGCACCAGTCCTGTTCCTTACTTCATATCAAAATGGATATAATACAAATGAGGAGAAATTTGCTCCAGTTCCGAAACCAAACGAAACTGGGTACCTGTGAACAAAAAGACAGGGAAAAGTTAAAAGATGAGTAACCCTGGCATTCCAATTTGGTGCTCAAGTCAAACAGCCTACTTAAAACAATATCACCCTCGCCCTTCAGTGTTTGAAAGCCCTTTGACTATCAAAAGTCATTGTAAATAACACGTCTTGGCACTCAATCGTCCAACTGAAGGTGAAAGTTGCCATAGTCCGAGATGACCCTCAGCTGCTTTCCCCTTTGAGGAGGAGAGCTGACTGATGGCGATTTAACCTGAGGCTCACCACACCTCAGGTGAGGGGCAAGGTTGAGGAAGCAGACCTTCATGAATAACCTCAGCTGGTACGGGAATTGAACCGCTCTGCATCACGAACCAGCTGTCCAGCCAACTGAGCTAAACCGGCCCTCCCACTGAAATGATGTAATTGAATCACAGCGGGCTGTTGTGTTCCTACAAACACAGCTGGAAAGATACGTTGACCAAGTCAAATTTTACAACATCAATAAAGACGTGCATTTATAGAAAATATTTAACGCAGGGTTCCCAAACTGGTGTTCACGGGTTTGTGGGAGCCTTCCATGGGAACGAACCTGGGGGGGGGGGGGAGAGCAGAGTGGGTTGAGTGTGTGTGTGAGTGTGGGGGTGGGGGGGGGGGAGCGCATGGTATGTGTGAGGCAAGGGGGGTGAATGCATGTTGAGTGTGTCAAGAGGGAGATGTGTGTGCGTGTGGGAGAGAAAGACAGACAGACAGACCGACAGAGGGAGACATGTGTATGTGAGAGAGGGAGGCGTATGTATGTGAGAGGGAGGCACACGTGTGTGTGAGAGAGAGAGAGAGAGAGAGAGAGAAAGAACGAGCTTTCCAGCATCATTCCTCCCATTAACAATGACAAAATGTGAGACTTAAATTATTTTTAATAAGAGAACTTTTTAAGATTATCCACTCCTAAAGTGGGTACAGCTTCCAGGGGTTAATGTTAAGGGAAGGTAGCTTGGCCAGGGGTCCAAGTAGCTGGTGAATTTTTTTGTAACTGTGTTCCTCTTCCTAATTCCTAACATAGTCATAGGTATAGCTCGAAAAAACTTATTTGCATTTGATTCCTATGTTCGCACCTATTTCGTGACAGCAAAGGGCTTTGACATTATGAGAATGTTTGAGGTTCCCTGACGTTCTTGGGAGGTCACTAGAGGTTCCACAGCTCAAGCAGTTTTGGAAACCCTGCTTTAATGTATTAAAACATTCCAAAGTCCTTCATAGGTACACAACCAAACCAATTAAGGAGATCTTTGAACAGGTGATCAGAAACCCGGTCAACGACATAGGCTTTAAGGAATATTTTAGAAGAGGATAAAAGTCTGAGGGAGGAAAAGATAGCTGAAGGCATGGCTGCCACTGGCAAGATAAAGGAAATAGGGGATGTATAAGAGGCCCGAATGGAGGAATGCAGGGTTCCTGGAAGGTTACCAGAATAGGGAACGGTGAGCCCATCGAGGGACTTGAAAACAAGGATAAGGCTTTTAATTAGCAGTGTGAGGGGACTGGCAATCAATGTAGGTCAGCAAACCCAGGGGTGAACGGAACAGGGGGACTGGATACACACAGCAGAGTTTTGGATAAACTCACCTTTACATGGGCTGGGCAGAGACAAGCTGAAAGAGCGTTTAAATTAAATAGACCACAGTTTAAAAACATGACGTTAATGGATAACATTTGTGAGGAAGTCAGCAAGGGGAATTTTCCAATTCAGTACAACCAGCAACTTCTCGATAAAATTATTAAGGGAGCTAATTTTTCCTGTTGTCTACCACGACAAAAGTTGAAAATATATTTAGGGGATTTAGGGAATTTAAGGATTGGGACATCTATATAGATATAGATTTGATGCCCAGAACTACCAGTAAGAGTAAAATAATTATTCAAGGAAAGAAAGGAAACAAAGCAGCAAACATTTTCTGTCAAAATGTTTTCACAATTTGTAGCTTATTTGAATGTAATACTTTACGGTATCATAAACCTTATAGTTTATAACTTGTCTGAGAACAATATTCACAATTCTGGCTCAGCGGTCATCAAACGGAAAAACATCGATGAACCTGATTGTAAAGCTGTCAGCCAACAAATAGATAAAGCCATAAGAAAATCATACATTGATACAGCACAGAAAGAGGCCATTCGACCCAAGTATTTATTCAACTTTCTTCAGAAAATTACTGATTTCACCATCCTTTCTGGCAGTGCAACCCAGATCGCAAAGTACTTAGTTCATGAACCACTGTTTCCTTATGTTGTCTGATACTTAGTCAAACACCTGAAACCTCTGCCACGGGAAACCATTTCTCCTTATGTACTCTGTCAAACCCATTCTTGATTGTCTGAAGAAAGCAACCCCAATTTCTACAGTTTCTCCGTAAAACTCTATCCCTGATGGCATGCTAGTAAATCTCTTTGCCAGCCCCTCTAGAGTGTTGACATCCTTTCTAATGTGTGGTATCCAGTATTAACCACAATACTCAAGCTGATGTGTAACAAATGCTTTAGGAAGGGTAAGTATAACTCCTTTTATTCTACGGGTGAGATTATCTGGCCTCCCCGTAACGTGATTCACAGTGGCGGGAGCCGGCCTTCTGTGAGCCGGCAACGGTGGGGGGAATCTTCTGGTTCCATTGCTGTCAGCAGGATTTCCCATTGAATCCACCCCATGCTGCCGGGAAACCATTAATGAGCCTCACGCTTTTCCAACGGCCCTCCTCATGTCATGAGTTTACATGTCACTGTCATGATATGCACTCATGCACATAATGAGATACAGACAGGGAGTGACAGACACCCAGTACAGCCAATCAACACACAGGATGGAACACAACCAATCACCAGGCAGAACACTAGAGGGGGGGTCTTCCTACTATAAAACACACGAGGCATCAACACTCTGCCTCTTTCCACTGGTGACAACTGTAGTGACAGTCAGGGTGTACAAATCATTCACCACCTTCTACACGTGGCTCAGAGCCAGTCTGGTCTAATTAGTTATAGTAAGCACGCTACGATTAGTAGAGTACCAAACCCACAGTGAACTGCGTGCACTGTTTAACAAGTTCAATAAAGCGTATTGAACTACCATCAAAGTTTTGAGTCTACTTTCAAGTACAACTGCATCCAGTTGCCGTCCATGTTACCCCAGGGTGATTAACACGACAGTCACCTTCAAAGATTTCAGCACTTTTTTCTTCCTCATTATGCTACAAACAAACTGAGTAAGGAAATTTAGTTTGTTCACATTTCAAGAATTCCTCTCCCGGTTTGCTCTTTATAATAATGGGAGTGTCTCCTTCCCTTTTTTCTTTTCTTATCTCGCAACCAGGAATATTGTTCACAATCATCTTCTTCTTTGAGCCAAGACTCTCTTAAGTGTAGCTGTAGCATAGTCTCATTTGGTGACTTGTATCTGAGGCTCCCTAATCTTATTTATCATGCTCTAGTGTTATTTGTCCCTCTCAGACCTCTGCACGCCTCACTTCTCTTTTCATTCTGGTGTTGTAGCTCCCTCCTAAATTAGATTAAAATGCATGCCAAGATAAAGCCATTTGGTCCCATTGGCTCGCCTTGCTCTGTATTAATTTGGTCATGGGATTTGGGCATTACTGGCCAGAAGAGCATTTGTTGCCCATCCAAAATTGCCCTTTTGAGGTCAGTTAAGAGTCAAACACGATGCTGTGGATCTGGAGTAACATGTAGGCCAGACCAGGGAAGGGTGGCAGATTTCCCTCACTAAAGGACATTGGTGAATCAGATGAGTTTTTATGACAATTGACAATCATTTTCACAGTCACCATTACTGAAACTAACTGTTATGTTCCATATTTTGTACTAATTAAATTCCACCATCTGCCAGGGTGGGATTTGAACCCATATCCCCAGAACATTAGCCTGAAGTTCTGGATTACTAGCCCATTCTGTCACAGCTTCCTCTTAAGCCAACATTTCTCCTCTTGTCTATATAACATAATTTGTCCTCCGCCATTGGGTGGTCCTATGGGAGAACCTGTCTTTTGTCAGTTAAGATGTTTCCACTTTTGGGGAGCCAAAAAACTTTGGGCCATAATTCTAAGATAGTCACCAATAACAGCACCCTTACAGCACGGTGGGTGTATCTACACCACACTGACAGCAGCAGTTCAAGAAGGCAGCTCATCACCTCCTTCCCAAGGGCAATTAGGGATGGGCAATAAATGCTGGTTTAGCCAGCGACACCAAAACGCTGGGAGAGATTTTTTTTAAAAATCACATCGAATTTCAGAAGAAACCTATTTACTCAGGGCTGGTCAGGCTTGTGAAACTCACTACCACAGTGCAATTGCATAGATGTATTGAAGGGAAAGTGGAGAATAGAGTTAGATTAATTGCATTAACGTGCAGCACAGACTCCTCACGGGCTGGTTGTTCTTGAGTTGTTCATTCTGTACTTCTGTGTAATTACAAAACAAACCTACCCCATTATCAGCTGGTAACTTTATGTAAGAGAATCTTGATTTTCATGGATAAATTGGCCTTCTTCTTGTGCATTTTCTTCCCTATAGAGGGTGAAATGGAAGAATAATTATTCTCATGGCTCATATTCTCATGTTCTGAAGAACATGCGAGTTTCAATTTGTAAATGACAAATGCACTTAAACTGATTTAAGTTCCTTTTTAAATTGAATTCAGAAACATTACCGTGCAATTTAGCGTAGCTGCATCCTCAAGTGTCAGTGAGCTACTCTATGAGGCTGGGACTTTCCAGTCCGAGGAACTGCAGGATTGCCTGTGGCAGAGGTGACTCAACATTGGCCACTGGTGGGATCTTCCAGTCACACCAATGTCAAAGGCAATTTGCACGGCTCACCATTTCCTCCGCCAGGGGTCTCGCGGCAGGACCGGAAGATTCGCCGGCAGGAAGGGCCGGAAAATCCTGCCCTAACTCTGATAGGTGTGGGTTCAAGTCCACTCCAAAGATTTAGGATGATTTCCGTTGCAGCATCTAGGGAGTGCAAGACTATTGTCATCTTTTGGATAAGATGTTAAACTAAAATCATGTCTGCTCTCTCCTATGTTACAACAGTGGCTAGGTTCTCTGGTCCCTGAACCGCCTGTTTCACTGCCGCATGCCGCTTGCTGACGGTGAGATTCTGTCTTCCTGCCGTTTGTCAATGGGATTTCCCATTGTAACCACCCCACGTCTCCGCCAAACCTGGGACCTCGGTGCCATGAGGCAGCAGTGCTAACCACTGCACCACTGTGCTGACCCCAGAAGTACTTTATTGGTTGCAAACTACTTTGAGATGCCCTGAGGTGGTGTAAGATGCTTATAGAGGGTGCATGCTATGCGCAGGATCCCACAATGAGGGTTTCATAGAGTTCAGTATATTTCAGTCCTTGCTGGTTGTCCAATATCGTCTCATTTTCTGCAGCAAGTCCGCCTCATGACTGATGAGGACCAATGTTTCAGGGAATTACCATCCACAGATTGAACAGTGGATGCTGGAATCATCAATTGGGTAAAAATGATTTTTCTGGGGGGGCATTTACATTCACCGATGCAACAGGCCTCTTGGGCAGCATGGTGACACAGTGGTTAGCACTGCTGCCTCACAGTGTCAGAGGCCCAAGTGCAATTCAGGCCTTGGATGACTGTGGCGTTTGCATGTTCTCCCCGAGTCTGTGTGGGTTTCCTCTGGGTGCGCCGGTTTCTTCCCACAGTCCAAAGGTATGCAGGTTAGGTGGGTTGGCCATGATCAATGTGCAGGGTAACAGGGATAGGGCAGCAGGGGATTGGGCCTAGGTCGGGTGCTCTTTTGGAGGGGCAGTGCACACTCAATGGGCCAAATGGCCTCCTTCTAGTGAGTCTATGAAAAGTAGATCCTTGGCGGACGTTTTTTTTAGTCAGTTTTCCTGTTCCTATTTATAGATGCCTACGTGACACAGCTTCCGAGTCACTCTTCAGAAGTTATTATATCTTTCTTATTTTTTGCCTGAAAATCAGCTGCTTGTAAACTGAATCTAAGTTGTCTGTGGTGACTATAACTGGACAAGATCTAGACGCTGAAACGCTCATCGAAGCTAATTTATAAATCAGAGCTGCTCTGACCATGAAGGCATGGCGTTGGTATCCAGCTCGTCTGGTATGAATGTCTGTTGATTCAGGGGATAGATTGTACAAAGGGCATCTTGTGATCAAATACTATGAAGGTGGGGTTTAGGCATCGTGCCATCCCTGAAGTACTAATGTGGACAGAGGGAGGAATGGCATCTACTTGGCTATAAAATGGTACCTTTGTCCCTTTGGCATGGTACTGGGCAGGGCAGATTAAATTAGGGTACAATGATTTCAGCATTAATTATGTGACTGTGAAATCAGATTCCAAGGCCCTAGACTTCCCACAATGACCTCTGCCTAGATTGCAGGACGATACAGCCAGGTTGCTCAGAGGGGCGGAACAGCGGCAAATTGAATTTAACCCTGAAAAGTGAGAGGGGATGCATTTTTGGGAGGACTAACAATGCAAGAGACACACAATGAACGTTAAGACGCTCGGAAGTACAGAGGACCAGAGGGATCTAGGGTACATGTCCAAAGATCCCTGAAGGCAGCAGGACAGGTAGCGAAGAAGGAAAATGGGATACTTGCCTTTATCAGCCGAGGCACAGAGTATAAGAGCAGGGAATGTATGATAGATCTGTATAAAACGCTCCTTAGGCCACAGCTAGAGTACTGTGGGCAGTTCTGGTTGCTACACTATAGGAAGGATGTGATGGCACTGGAGAGGGCGCAGAGGAGATTGATCAGGATGTTGTTGACTGCGCTGGACCATTACAGCTGTGAAGAGAGGCTGGGTAGGCTGGGGTTATTTTCCAAAGAGTAGAGAATGCTGAGGAGGGACCTGATTGAGGTGTATAAAATTATTACAGGCATAGACAGGGCAGCTAGGAAGAAATCTTCCTCTTAGTAAAGGGGTCAGTAATCAGCGGCGTAGATTTAAGCTGCGGGAGATTTAGAGGGAATTTGAGGGAAAGCTTTTTAACCCAGAGGGTGGTGGAAATCTGGAACTCACTGGCAGAAAGGGTGATAAAGGCAGGGACCCTCACAACATTTGAGAATTTAGATGAGCACTTTAAAACATCATAGCATAGAAGGCCAAGTACTGAGAAATGGGGTTAGAATAAATGGGCTACGGAGCCACGATGGGCTGAAGGGCCCCTTTCTGTGCTGTAAAACTCTGAGACCTCCTTTCAACTGGAACATTACCTAGATTCTGCTATTTTGCTTTCAGACAGGGATAACATTTATTCTACTATTAACACTTAATCTGGACCAAAGCTTAAGGGAATAATCTGACTAAATTGGATCACAGTCCTGTGATGAGCACGTTTAGCTTGGTGTTTCCCGTCGCTTGTCGAGAAACACTACGCTATTTATCGGGACTCTGCTGCACATAGCCCCATTTCCTGCAGCGAGGGAATCCGCTTGCCGGAACTCCTCAGTGCAGGAAGAGATCAGGATGATATTTTTAAATGGCATCCCACCCTCTCAACCCCTTAATGCAACCCCTGAACCCCCTACTCACCTATAAGGATGTCCTCGGGCCTCCCCAGGCCCCAGACATACACACGCAGGCACACCCAGGTCCAATCCCCACCACAGGAAAAATGCCAGCCTGGCACCCTGCCTGCCAGGCAGACCTCCCCCCATGATCCCCCCCCCCCCCCCCCCCCCCCTCCACCAAGTCCCCATTTGTGGGGACCAGCATTGAACAGCCTTGGTCTCCAAGGCTAAGGGGTTAGATCCCGGGCCTCAGTAGATTCGGCGAGTGCATATTTGAGTGAGATTGGCGGTCTCGCTCTAATGTACAGATTTGCCAGATAGTGATCCCATCCACAATGGGTGGGATTCAGATCGCGAATTCTCACACGATCACGTTAGATCTCACAAGGCGTGGCGAACCAGGTAGATCCTGGAAGGGGGATCTCTCTGTATCTACCAGCCGCGGTAGATTGCGCCCTTAGTTTTTAATACTATAATTGCCACTCTCATTGACTTGTGTCAATAACATCTTTGTCATTTAACCTCTCCTGTCCTCCAACCTATATTTCATCTTCTATTTTTTCCCACCTGCCCCTAGTTACTAATGAAACTCTCCTTAATGCTTTTGTTTCCCTCTGGACTTGAAACATCCTTATCAACTTCAGTAAAATTCAATTACTGGTCTAAACAAAAGATTAACATGGTAAAATATTTAGAATGGTACATCACAGGGGCTGTTTAGCTCACAGGGCTAATCGCTGGCTTTGAAAGCAGACCAAGGCAAGCCAGCAGCACGGTTCGATTCCCGTAACAACCTCCCCGAACAGGCGCCGGAATGTGGCGACTAGGGGCTTTTCACAGTAACTTCATTTGAAGCCTACTCGTGACAATAAGCGATTTTCATTTCACATTAATCATCAGTGCTGGGACGGCACGGTGCCGCATGCTGCCTTACGGTGGCGAGGTCCCAGGTTCAATCCCAGCCCCGGGTCACTGTCCGTGTGGAATTTGCACATTCTCCCCATGTCTGCGTGGGTCCCACCCCCACAACACAGAAGATGTGCAGTGTGTGAATTCACTATGCTAAATTGCCCCTTAATTGGAAAGAAAAGATTTGGATACTCTAAATTTATTTCACAAAAAATAATCATCAGTGCTGTTGACAGAAATATAAAAGAAACAACATTACAACGGTTACAGAATCAAGTTGCATGTACAGACAAGTGTTGACACAGCAGATAATCAAGAATTTGGTGATGGTAACTGGTCCGTATAAATGTTTCTTCCTAACAGAGAGTAACAGTGAAAACAACTAGAGGAGATCTGTGAGAAAGCACGGTATTGCAATCCCAGACTAGATCCCAAGAGTGGCTAGGATACCAAACCCTCAATATTTTAGTTATTTTAAGACTGAATGATTTGCTCCAGGAATGATTGCATGAAAAAAAAAGGGGGGCAGGATTTTCCATTTCAGAGACTTAGGGTGCGATTCTCCGGAAAGACTTCGAAGTGTGGTAGCGAGCGGGAACTTCCACGAGCTTCCTGGCGTTTGGCGCAGCAAGGCCGGCAACATCAATTGGTCCACTTAGCGAGGCCCCACGGTCTTCTCGCCGCAAAGGAAGGTTCGCCAGCCGATTCGCCGGTACCCCGCTTGCCAGCCCCCTGCTAATAAGGTCGAGCAGCACTTAAACAACTCGTGCTCAGCCAACCCCAACCAGCTCGCAACCGGAGACTACCCCAAGATTCGGGGATGCAGATCTGGCCAGGCTCCTGGACGCAGTGGAAGCCAGGTCCTGTTCCCCTGAGGGTCCGTCACAAGATAGCCAGTGCTGCCTGGTGACGGCGGCTGTGAGCGCTGAGGACTGGCCTCCAGTGACGGAAAAAGGTCAACGACCCATGTCGGGCAGCACGAGTGAGTGAACACCAACGTGCCCCCCCCCGCCGCCGAGACCTTTCCACCCCCATGCTTGCATCCACTCCCCAACTCTCCATATGACCCAAACCCTCCCTCCACACCCCCTCTCTCTTCAACAACCCTAACCCTTCCTTCACACGCCCCTCCAACCATTGTGAACCACAGCGTATGGCTAACGGTGCTCTCTGTGTGTCTTTTCAGGGAAATCTCTCCCACAACTGTCGGGAAAGGGCCCCGACTGCCGGTGGGGTGGCGGACATAAGAATCTTTACCTCCTTTGAGGAACAGGCATGGAGGTGACAATCACAATCTGGTGAACACTGCACAGCTGCTGATGCACATCAGGTGGAGGCAGGAACCCCCAGTGAAGCAGCAGTCGGAGGTCTGCTGGATCCCAGGACAGCTGGGTCCCAGACAGATGCTGAGCCGATGGAAGAGGTAATCCCAGAGCTGATAGAGATGATAGAAGGCAGTCAAAGGGAGATGCCAGCAACAATCCAATTGGAGGAGGCTACAGGCGCTGGAGATGTCGCTGGCAATGAGTGGCACCAAGGCCAACACCGCTAGGGTGGCGACCGCAGTGGAGAGCCTGGTGCACTGCATTGGGCAGCATTATTGAAGGTCTCCAAGGCGTCGCACAGTCGGTGACAGCCATAGCTGAGGGTCTCGACAGAATGTCGCCTCGCTGAGGTTCTGCGGGACATGTCCCGCTGTCAGATGGGTTTGGCTAAGGCGCTGCGTTGTCCCAGTTGCAGATGGTCACAGCCGAAGCACTGCAGAGCATGTCCCAATCACAGTCCGGGGACCACATGGGCCTCGTTGTACCAGGTGTCTGGTTTGGTCTCAGGCCTCCGTACTGGCATCATTAGCCAGTCCTCAGCATGTATCCCTTATCTCCCAAGAGCCAGCCGCCCATTCTGGGGTGGTCTTCGAAGAGGCCGGGCTGATCAACTGCCCCAGGATATAGCTGTCGTGGATGCTCCCCGGGAAGTGGCACACACCTGCATGATCTTCATCTGGTGGTCGGACACAAAGCTGCATGCTGAGAGTGAAACCCCTTTCTGTTAACGTAGGGCACTCCTAGATGGCTCGGTGAATTCCGGGTCACACGCATGCCATCTATTACCCCCTGGATCTGGGGCATCCCAGCGATGGCAGAGAAACCTGCTGCCCGGGCATCTTGCTGGGTTTGGTCCATGTCAAAGTTGAAGTATGATGTGACCATCAATTCACTCGGAACACGATTGGAAGTAAACTGTGGTTTTAATAGTCTTACAACTGAGCCTGCCTGCGACCAGAAGAACTGAGGGCAGGCTCACACGGCTGCAGCACATTATAATTCCGGTAGTGGGAGGGGCCATGGGCGGAGCCGAGGGTGGAGCCCTGTACAAGCTCCTCATCTCCCCCTATGGGCAGAGCCGCGCAACGGCTTACAGACAGAGCCCACAAGGACGCAATACCATACAATACAATAGTGTGAATTACATTCACCACAATGTAGTTATGTAGTTTTCCGAATTCGCAAACAGGGCATCCGTGACCTGTCGGATGCACTTGTGGGCTGTAATCTGCGAGATACCACACAGGCCGTCACTGGAGCCCTGGCGTAAAGGTTCATGGCTTTGGTGACCTTGATGGCCACCGGGCGCGGGTGTCCTCCTCCTCCATGTGGTGCCAAGTCTGCGAGAACAGATGTTCTCTGGCACAGGTGTCGCACTATCTCCTTACTGAGGTAGAGCCTCCTGTGGCACGCACCGTCTGTCATCTGTTCAAATGGCCAGCGCACCTGGGCTGTCACGGTCCGCCTCTGGATCACTCCCTGGCCTGACGGGCGGCCGGGTCCTCAGGGTGTGGGGCGGGATCCGGCCCATGGTCCACCGCCTCAAGCATCTGAGAACGCTGCTGCTGCCACCGTCTCCGGCCTGGCCGAGCAGCAGCACCACAAGGGCACGTTCTGGGTCCAAAATCCCTGCCATAGCGTTCAATATCTGTAAAGCATTGGGACAGGGTATTAGACTGACAAACAGCGGTGGCTCTGACCCTGGGACCTTCACTCATTCCCCCCCTCCCGCAGGAACACCCTGCCTAGGCACACCTGGTCTCAGCATGCCCCCGCACCAGACCCCTGACACCCGGACATATTACCTGGATCGGGAGCTGGTCCCCTCCCCGTGGCACTCACTCATTCTTCGGCCATGGACATGTCCCCAGAGCTTTGTTGTCCAGACAGATTTCGTGCTTCTGGAAAGGGCGGTCCCATCAATGTTTGAGATGCAGAAGCAGAGCTGGGGACTACAGGAGGGGATGTCAAGTTCCTGCAGGTGCAGTTGGAAGAGTCTAAAGCCTGAGGAGCGGGAGGCTGTGCAAACCATGTGATCAGGCCAACACTGCACGTGTGACATCCACGGTGGAGGCCTTGGGGGCCAGAGATATCTGCCATGGGTCAGAACATCCAAGGCCTGGGGCACAATGTGTGGGCAGTGGCTGAGTCACAGTACAGGATGGCCATGTCACAGGCAGCCATGTACCTGTTCAACATTGGCATTGCAGCGTCACCCCAGAGCTTGGCCCAGTCACAACGGATCATGACTGCGGGCGTTGAGGGCATTGGCCTGGCGCTGGCTGGCTGAGCTGGTCCCTGAGTGACGTGGCACAGTCCCAGAGGGACGTGACACAGTCCCTGTGCTCATTGGCCGTGAGCATTGAGACCCTGGTTGAGATGAGAGCGGGATTCCAGGAGCTCACACCACCCGCACCCTCATCCCAAGGAGTAGCCCAGGGGCCATTGGGCACCCCAAGGGAGGAGGAGGTGATGGGATCTGTGCCGGTGACTACTGCGGGGGAGGTGCTGGAATACTTCGGCACCTCTGAATCCCCCCCTCCCGCCCCACCTGTCCCTGGTGCAGCCGATGGGCTGTGGGCGGAGCAGGGTGGCACCACGCTACCTGTGACCCTCGGAAGACCGGGCCGTGTCGCTCCACAGGATGGCAGTCAAGGGGGACCCATGTCGCAGTGCGGGATATGTAGCAGGCCGCCACCACATCCAATGTACCCCCTGGGGGAACCACCATATGGATCATTAGGACACGCAAGATTAGACAGGTAGACACCAGTTAAGTTGGCATGGGTGAAACACATAGGTTAGCACTAGGGGCCAGGGCACAATACTTGCATATATCACCGTGTTCCAAAATGCCTTGGTGCTCTGTCTGAAGGGTGTGATGGATAGGCTGGGCTGGGTGCAAAGGATGTACTGAGTTTGGGGGGAGAACAGGGGGGTGGTGGAGGTGGACATGGACCAGGGGCCCCAAGGCATTTGGAGGTTAACCCCGGGGTCGCCCTTGGAGGCAGCAGGGGACAGGGTTAGATATGGGGGGGGGCACCATGTGGTAGGGCCTACCCAATCACTGCACAACTCCCCAATACCCAACCCCACCCAGACACGTCCCCACCCCCCGCTACCACAGATTTCAATGGGGCCGTGAGATGGAATGGCCAGCACGAGGGGGGGTACAGGTGCAGTACGAGGCGGTGGAGTGCAGGGGGGGGGAAAGGGAGGCGACTGGACCTTTGGCTGCTGGTGAACCTGGAGACGATTAGATTGTGTGGCCTCCTGTGGCTGTTTGGGCCCCATGCCCTGTTTATTAAGGCGCAGATAAACTTGTGCATGGAGGTCTGGGACAGGTCCACACTCAGCATCTGGATGGACCATGTGGCATAAAAGTTCACCTTGACGGCCACCAGCAGCAGGAGTTCTCCCCCATACCCCGCAGTTCGAGGTACGTCATAATCTGGCAGATATGCCGTCTGGTCTCCCTGGTTAGCCAGAGTTTTCGGCGACACACTTGGTGCGTTAGGTCCTTGAACGACAGGCGCTGCTGGTATACACGATATATATTGGCCTCCATCCTCACTAGCTGATCCTGCTCCTCTGGGGCAGGGTCCGGTTCTGCTGGGCCCTCCCCGAGCAGCTCCTGCTCATGCAACCGCAATGCGTCTGCGGGTGCTGCCGCAGCCACGCAGAGACCAGCCATTCCTGGTTGGATACTGAACTTCATTTATCTGCAGGGGTGAAGGGTAGACAGGTTAGCATGGCGAGTACTCCCGTGACCAGCCAGGTCCAACGGGTTACATGATGGCTCTGGCTTGCACTGCAGCCTCTGACCCAGCATGTGTTGCCCACCCTATTCCAGCTGCGCCCCCTGACATTTGCCCTCTGCACCGCACCGCTGTCCTTGTTGGTATCTGGCATCGGGGTGTCTCTCACCTCGTCACCCATCCCTGCCGGCGGGTGTACCAGCGTCAGAGCTACCTATGCCAACGGTATGCTCTGCGGCCCCTGTCCTGCGCCCTCATGCCTACTTGTCTGGGTGCAGGATGGATGGGGGCAGGGGTGTAGTGGGCAGACAGGGCTTGGGGACAGCGGGTGGTCCTGCGGGGCGGGTAGCTGATGGTGTTACTGGTGGGACATCTGCCCTGTACTGAGGTGGGTGCCAACGACCACTATGCAAGCGTCCGTCAGACGAGACGAGCTCCGCGGCTCCCCTATTGTCCCTGCAGCGGGGCAATGCCTCGGATGGATGCACTGGGGCATGCCAACACCTGGGGGGTCACGGGCTGTGCTGGACCAAGCACATCTCGTTAATGGGTTGGCTGGGGTGAGAGGTTGGGGGGGGGGGGGGGGGTGGCCGGTGATGCTCTGCATATCTACGTGCCACAGTGGGCAGTCAGATGAGTGCGCAACCAGTTGGCTGCCTTGCGGTCTGTGCCTGGACACACTGACCCCACGGCCCATCCCCTGGTCACCCCCCCCCCCCCCCCCCACTACTCTTCCTGGCCCTTTACAGATGACCTCAGCCAGCGGCACAGCTGTCGTCCCACCGTTGCGCTTTTGGGGACATTACCCACCTCCCCCTTCTCCCTCAGCAGCCACGGTGTTCGTTTCCCAATTTTAAATACCACAAGTGAACCTCGCCGTCATCACTTCTGGCTGGCGGGGTTGAAGCATTGCGGGAACCCGGAGGCTATCAGTTTGGGCATGTTAATGAGATGTTAATGTTTGCTACTGTACATAATTGCATGACTATGGCGGAGTGCAGCAGGGACCGCATTCACACCGCTATCAAGGTGCTGGAGCATGGCGCTCCTTGGGGCGCCCGGCACCAACCTCGATTTTCCGCTGACACCGTATTCTCTGCCCGATCGTCATTTGTGATTCTGTCGTGGGAGAATCCCACCCAGGGGTTTGGTATTTTTAAAACAAAACTTTATTATGAATGCAATATTTAACTTCACTCCCGAAAAGAACAGCTTACAATTACCCCTCAACACAACTCTACAATTTCCCATTAAACGACAAGAAAGATACAGCTCACAATACAGCTTAAAATTAGTCAGGCATCGGGTAATACTTGCATTATTAAACAGATTTGGCTGTGGTTGGAACCCCTTCGACTCTGAATATCTTCAAAAAGCTGTTTCAACTCGGTTGTTTCAGCCTCGACCTTGTCTTCAGACAAGAATGCTCTGCTTTTAAAATGTTATTACAGTACTCCTTTTTCCCTATCCTTCTGATAAAGAAAACTGCCTTTATCTGTGGTCTATAAAACAAAGGGTTCCCAGATCAGACTTCACTTCCAAAAGCCTTTCTCCAAAACCCTGTCTCTCTCTCTCTCTATGGCTTCTCAAACTGTCTCTCCCCATTCCGTGGTTCCACACAGTGAGGAACTCACCTCTCCAAGTTTTAAAAAAACCCAAATTCTGTCTACAGGCTGCAAAAGCCCATTAACTCTCCCGGGGCCTCCCCAGTCAAACCACAGTCCTTTGGCCTAGCCTGAAAAACACATTCCTTCGTCAATTTAATCTGCTGGCTGCTAAACCCACCCAGACTCTATAGAACAGAATTATTTTTAAACAAACACTTCTAAGGCGTTTAACCCTTAAATTGTCCCCTACATTTATAATCCAAGTTTCCTAACATCTTCCTATCATCACAATAGTACATAAAAGGGCAAATAAATCTATATATATAATATATGGTGTTGGGTTGGGGTGGGGAGTGCTCTCTGTGGTTTAGTTCATATGAAAAATACTCCCATTACTGGAATCCACCTTTGAAATAATTGTTTGCTCCATAACATAAGGTATGCTTTTTTTCCCATCTCAAATAGCTCTCTGACTTCGAATAGCCAAGTTTTATAGGTTTGGCATTTGGGTTTCAGCCAAGTGAGGCTGTCACCCTTAATGGCAGCTAGACGCAAAATTTGTGAAAGATCGTTATGTTTCTTCCTTCCCTCCCTTCTGGAATTTTTACCTTATAGAGCAGTTGAGGTAGGAGTCTGTGGGGTGTCCATGTGAAATATCTCGGCTAATGTTTTGAATATCTTATTCCAATACTCCCTCAACTTTGGGCATGACTTGAGTGTGTTTAACTAGAACAAAGAACAATACAGCACAGGAACAGGCTCTTTGGCCCTCCAAACTATGGTACCTGCCTAAACAAAAACCGTATGTCCTTACGGAGCCCGTATCCTTCCATTCCCACCCTATTCATATATTTGTCTAGATGCCCCTTAAATGCCACTATCATACCTGCTTCCACCATCTCCCCAGGCAGTGCATTCCATATATTTACCACCATCTGTGTAAAAAACTTGCCTTGCACATCTGTTCTAAACTTTTCCCCATGCACATTAAACCTATGTCCCCTAGTACCTGACTCTCCTACCCTAGGAAAGAGCATCCGACTATAAACTCTGTCCGTGCCACTCATAATCTTGTAGACCTCTATCGGTCCAGAGAGAACGGACCGAGTTTATCTAACCTCTCCTCATAGCTAATGCCCTCCATACCAGGCAACATCCTAGTAAACCATTTCTGTAACCTCTCCAAAGCACCCACATCCTTCTGGTAGTGTGGCGACCGGAATTGTACACAATATTCCAAATGGTGCCTGACTAAGGTCCTGTACAGTTGCAACATGACTTGCCAGTTTTTATATTCAATGCTCCGACTGATGAAGGCCAGCCTGCCGTATGACTTCTTGACCACCTTATCCACATGCATTGCCACTTTCAGTGATCAGTGACATGCACGTCCAGATCTCTCTGCCTCTACCAATTGGTTCCCCGCAGTCTCTCTAGGGGAGGAACCATTTTTTACAGTAATATGTGGTGCTCTGAAGTACCTAGTCATGAGCTTCCATTGATATTCTCTTCAGATGTTCCAGAAGGTAACAAGATGTGCCTCAGAACAAATTTCATTCCAGCCTTCCACCGGTATCTCCTGTTGCACTTCAACCTCCTATTTCCTTTTAAAGTGTAAGGAATTAATAGGCACCATGGACAGCAATGTCTGATATATACAGGATATTGCTTCTCCCCCAGTGACACCTTGTCGGATGTTTACAAAGTATGACTGTATTGGAGACGGACTTCTTACTTTGTTTAGATCTTCATGTTTTAAAAGAAAATGCCTTATCCAAAAATTCAGCACTTGGAAGATCAAATTCTGAAAGGGACATTACCATGACATCATACATGGAACTTACATGTTTTAATTGACCTACCAGCGGTTAGAGTCAAGACTGAAATGAGTAAATCAAATACTCAGATTTCTAATTTCCTTCCAAATACTGATAGTCAATCTCATCCATTTACTTATTCTGCAGTCCCTCGCGCTGTTCCCCATAAATGGCAGCACTCTTAATGGACGTTGGCACGCAAGTTTCTCCAGGTTTAGCCACTGCGTTCCACTCTGTCTGTTAACCAAGCTGTCGCAGGTTAATAATGATAATCTTTATTTGTGTCACAAGTAGGCTTACATTAACTCTGCAATGACGTAACTGTGCAAATCCCCTAGTCACAACACTCCGGCGTACCTTTGGGTACACTGAGGGAGAATTCAGAATGGCCAATTCACCAAACAGCACATCTTTCGGGACTTGTGGGAGGAAACCGGAGCACCCGGAGGAAACCCACGCAGACACTGGGAGAACGTGCAGAGTCCGCACAGACTCCACACATAGAGTGACCCAACCCGGGAATCGAACCCGGGCCCCTGGCGCTGTGAAGCAACAGTGTTAGCCACTGTGCTACTGTGCCGCCCATTAAAGCTGAGCTGCCCAGAAATTGAATTTAAAATTGGGGGGGGGGGGGGGGGGGGGGGGGGGGGGGGGGGGGTGCAAACCTCGTTTCTACTTACTAAGCTATAATATTTTAAAATCACACTCTGGGTCATTTTCCTTGTCATGAAAAACGGGAGAGATGATCCAACATGTTGAATGTAGATTTTTGGAACCTGAATAGGTAGCATCTGGAACAAGTGCAACAATCTGGGGAGGTCATTCATCTTAATAACTTCAATCAACCCCAAAAGAGAGAGGGGTAGCATCAGCCACCGATCTAGATCACTCTTGATATTGGTGTAATATACTCCATATATTCTATCAATTGATGCTGGCATACTGAGATATGTAATCGCGACTGGGCCATTTAAATAATCATAATAATAATGGCATATTGTCCCAAGTAAGCTTCAATGAAATTACTGTGAAAATCTCCTAGTCGCCACATTCCAGCGCCTGTTCGGGGAGGCCGGTACGGGAATTGAACCCGCGCTGCTGGCATTGTTCTGCATTACAAGCCAGCTGTTTAGCCCAGTGTGCTGACCAGCCCCTGCGAAGGCACTTTGCATCTTAATATGGCTGTGGATCTGTTCACTTATTTCCGTGGCTTCAGCTTTATCAACATTAACTTTGTAACCCAAATAATAGCTAAACTTTTCAACACTCTATTTCAGGAAAAATATGGCTGTTGCAGGATCTGTTAAGTATAGCAGGACACCATCAGCATAAAATAATAACTTGTGCTCTTCTTCTTCAGCTGTAACCCCTTTTATGTCTATATTAGCCCTCACCATTTGTGCCAAGTGTTCTATACATATAGCGAACAGAGGGGAAGGACAGGACAATCATGTCTTAGAACATAGAACATAGAACAGTACAGCACAGAACAGGCCCTTCAGCCCTCAATGTTGTGCCGAGCCATGATCACCCTACTCAAACCCACGTATCCACCCTATACCCGTAACCCAACAACCCCCCCCTTAACCTTACTTTTATTAGGACACTACGGGCAATTTAGCATGGCCAATCCACCTAACCCGCACATCTTGGACTGTGGGAGGAAACCGGAGCACCCGGAGGAAACCCATGCACACAGGGGGAGGACGTGCAGACTCCACACAGACAGTGACCCAGCCGGGAATCGAACCTGGGACCCTGGAGCTGTGAAGCATTTATGCTAACCACCATGCTACCCTGCTGCCCCTCTCCCCCTTCCCCCCTTTCCAGCCGAAAGGCTTTAGAAATGTGACCATTCACTTTAGCAGAGGCCCATAGATTTGAATAGAGAATCTGGACCCATCTCACAAACTTGGGTCCAAACCCCAGGCAGCCTAAAGTACACTCAATCTGTCAAATACATTTTCAACATCGAAAGATAAAACCATGACTTCAACTCCACTATCTTGGGCATGAGTCATGTGTTAAGGAGCCTGCGGAGATTGTCTCCAGAGTAACGGCCCATTATAAATCCAGTTTGGTCTGGATGTATAACATAGACACATAGAACATAGAACAGTACAGCACAGAACAGGCCCTTTGGCCCTCGATGTTGTGCCGAGCAATGATTACCCACTCAAACCCACGTATCCACCCTATACCCGTAACCCAACAACCCCCCCAACCTTACTTTTTAGGACACTATGGGCAATTTAGCATGGCCAATCCACCTAACCCGCACATCTTTGGACTGTGGGAGGAAACCGGAGCACCCGGAGGAAACCCACGCACACACAGGGAGGACGTGCAGACTCCACACAGACAGTGACCCAGCCGGGAATCGAACCTGGGACCCTGGAGCTGTGAAGCATTTATGCTAACCACCCTGCTACCGTGCTGCCCCATAAACTTAGTTATTATCCTATTTATTCAATGGACTGGTACTGATGTTAGAATTTTCAGATTGCAATTAAGTAACGATATGGGGCAATATGACCCACACTCTGTTGGGTCCCTACTCTCCTGATGAATGGCCGTTATGACTGCATCTCTCCATGAAGGAGTCAGTGATCCAGTTTCTAATGAGTGATGATAGGCCTGTTGATTAAAAGTGCAAGTATGTCTTTAAAGACCTTATAACCAGTGCCAGGTTTTTCATTATTTTCAAGTGCATCTATTGCCTCATCAATTTCCAAACCGGTGATAGACTTGTCCAATTCTTTATCATTATTTTCTGTCAACCTTGCCATGTTGTGCTTCGCAGAAAGTTGTGAATTTTTCCTCTATCCCTACAGACATCAGAATCCTTGTACAATTTCCTCTAGATGTCCACAAAAGCAGAAGAGATCTTCACTGGTAATTGAAACACCAACAAGAAGCTTGTCCTGTTACCATGTTCATAATATGTTTCGCAAATCATAAACACCCTTCAGCTTGTTCTGAAAGCAAACAATCCAGAGCTTTGTGAGCCTTTGTGAGGGAGGCCATCAAAGCTGATGAGTGCTGATTTTTGTGTTGCTGTTCGAAACTTTGAATTTCCTGCTCTAAATCAACCCGCTTTGAGTCATTGGCACAAGCAAATGCGATGATGCAACCTCTTAAATGCAAAATCAGTTTTCACCAATGGATTGGCAACTCGTGCTAAACCGCACTTGATTTTCATTTCCATCAGAGTTAGACATGATGTAAACCGTTTACCGATTTGCTTTGGTCACTGGCCACCCCCATAATCTGGACGAACACTTCAATGCCGTCTGAGGAAGTGCAGCACTGTTGGAGGCACTGTCTTTTTGATAAATTTTAAACTAGGTGAATGCAAACAGGTCAGCAACCCATGACTCTATTCAAAGAAGAACAGGGGACATTCTCCAGGGTCAACACTTTTCCCTCAACAGATGAATTGGTATCACATTCCCATTTGTGGGACCTTCCTTTGATGAATCTGAGGCTGCAACAGAGGTAGTCGGCAACAACTTGCTGCACACAACTCCTTTGTAATTCTATCCATGGTTATTCATCGCCATAGCTCTCTCATCCCCCAATTTCCTCTCCTCCACTGCTTAAAATATGCCCCAAAAGTGGCTCAGTCCACAATTTCAAGAAACACATTTAAAAGTAACTAAGAAGCATTAAAAAACTATGCTCATAACAGTCACTGAATGTCTTCAGGTTGTGTTAACTTTTGGGCTACTAATATGACTGACAGTAATTCCAGGTAACAAGTAACGTCTAAAATTGAATTTAGGGGATCAACCTTTGCCGTTCTTGCTCTATGTCTGTCTGATGATTTCTATTTCTTCTGTTACTTCTGCAGTTCTGTGGAAACAGGAGTAATGGGGTTAATGGACTGCAGGCAGATAGAATTTCCACATAAGCATTTTTAATCACTACTTACAATGAGCTTACCTTCTGTACTCTGATGAACAGGCACGTGAGAAACAGAGTGATAATCACAGTGCAGACAATGCTGATTCCAATCACAGTTATCTTGTCCACTGATACCATACAGTCAGGACAATGTCCTTTGAAACTATTTGGATCACTTGCTTCTAGAGTTGGCTGCTCTGTTGAGAAGAACAACATTGCTTTGTTGATGTACCAACAGAAAGCTGTCAGCATATAACACATCCCCATTATCGGGAAATACAATGGCTAATGCAGTGTTCAATGCACTGAAATCGGATAGGCGATACATATCGGGAAAGATTGAATAGGTTGGGGTCCCTGCTGTTGAAAAGAGAAGACTGAGTGGGGACTGGATAGAGGCCTTTAACATTATGAAGGGGTAAAGTTGTCAATTGCAATTGTTTCAATCCCAGTTGATGCTATAACTGGAGAGGAAGATCCCAAAATGGAACCCTGGCTCAAAAGACCACAATTTTTACTTTGTAGGACCAGACACATGACTGCTAATTAATTTTAACAAGAAAAAAAAGAAATAAAAAAAGTTGAATTATTACACAAATATTCTTTACTCCCCATTTACGCTCAACAAAAACACACATTTTGAGATTAAAATGGATTACAGAGTACATTTTAAGATACAATGGGTTCATTAACACAAAATCACTTTCAAGCACACAGATTGGCTGTGGTCAAATACACAACTTCGCTTTGAACCCAAGTTCGTGTCTGTGGATTTCGGAAAAAAAGCAAGATGGCGCCGGAGCGAGCTCTCTCCAACAGATCCACTTTTTACTTAACTTAACTCGGGGCCTCACGGTAGCATGGTGGTTAGCATCAATGCTTCACAGCTCCAAGGTCCCAGGTTCGATTCCCGGCTGGGTCACTGTCTGTGTGGAGTCTGCACGTCCTCCCCGTGTGTGCGTGGGTTTCCTCCGGGTGCTCCGGTTTCCTCCCACAGTCCAAAGATGTGCGGGTTAGGTGGATTGGCCAAGCTAAATTGCCCGTAGTGTAAGGTTAATGGGGGGATTGCTAAATTGCCCATAGTGTCCGAAAAAGTAAGGTTAAGGGGGAGTTGTTGGGTTACGGGTATAGGGTGGATACGTGAGTTTGAGTAGTGTGATCATTGCTTGGCACAACATCGAGGGCCGAAGGGCCTGTTCTGTGCTGTACTGTTCTAAATTATACTCGTTGTAATCTTTTAAAATTTAATTCTAAAACTAACATTATTACTAACCTCTCTTTTTTATCTTCTCTTGCAGGCTTGAACATCCTCCGAGGCCCATGGAGACCTTTTGGCCCGACCCGACCTGACCTCCACGACCTGGAAGTGGATCGGGCCCAAACCGGAAGTGAAGCCGTGACCTCGATTTGGAGCCGACCCGGACCTCGGAGCTCCCAACCCGGCCTAACAACCGGCACCAGCCCCCGGATCACCCGGCCCAGTCCCCAGAGCTCCCAACCCGACCCCCGACGACGAGACCCGGCCCAACTCAAACCCGAGTGACCCGCCCAGCGACCCGACACAGAGAGGCCCGCCCAGCAACCCGACCTACCTGAAGATGGAAGAAAGAAAAATCCACGTGGAGGCGCGACCAGGCCTACTTCAAAACCTAACCCCAGGAACGCCCAGAGAGGGAACAGACTATGGGACTCAGCCCAACATGCCTCAGGAAGCCCCTGCCCACGACCAGGACCCCCGAAATGGCAGAGACCCCGCACGAGGACCCGAATGCGCTGCAAGGTACTCCCGTGTCCACAGAATGCTGGGACCCATCCGGATCACAAACATGCCCCCGAGCAACCCCTCTACCTCAACCCGGGACCTGCCAGACGCGACCCCGGACATGTAACCAGCGCCCTGGTCCCCGTCAGCACCCTGGACCCCACCAGACGCAAGCACCTACCTTCCACAAGGTCACACTTCTCCCATCGGATCCCAGGACCATCCAGCTGCAGCTGCTGACCGAGGAAGCGAGGGAAATGCGGTGGTCTGCAGGTTAGTCTGAAGCAACGCGGTTTCAAGACCCCTCTCCCCAGCATACTCCTGGCAAACGTCCAAGCAATCGAAAACAATCTGGATGAACGGTACACCAGACTTACCTCTCAGAGGGAAGTAAGAGACTGCTGTGTGCTCTGTTTCACAGAGACGTGGCTCACCCCCGCCTCACTGGACTGTGCCATACAACCTGAAGGCTTCTCAATTCATCGGGCGGACCGCACCGCGTCATCAGGCAAAGCGAAGGGTGGAGGGGTTTGCCTCCTCATCAACTCCTCCTGGTACTTGGATGTGGCAACCCTGGCAACCTACTGCTCCCCGACCAGAATACCTGACCGTGAAGTGCCACCCATACTATCTTCCACGTGAGTTCACTTCAGCCATTATCACAGCGGCCTACATCCCACCCCAGGCAGAAGGGAGGAAAGCCCTGGACGAACTGTACACAGTTATAAACAACTACGAAACAGAACATCCGGAGGCCTTGTTCATTGTGGTCGGAGACTTCAACAAGGCCAACCTCAAAAGTGTACTGCCAAAATTCCACCAGCACACCTCCTGTCCCACCAGGGGCGACAACACACTTGACCATTGCTACTCAAAAATCAAGGGCGCCTACCGTTCCAACCCCGTCCGCACTTTGGGAAATCAGACCATAAGACGGTGCTCCTTCTCCCGGCATACAAGCAGAAACTCAAGCGGGAGAATCCAGCTAAGAAGGTTGTGCAGTGCTGGTCCGAGGAAACAGAAGAGCTCTTACGTGACTGCTTAGAGACAGTGGACTGGTCCATATTTAAGAACTCAGCAACCAACTGAAATGAGTATGCCACCACCGTCACAGACTTCATCAGCAAATGTGTGGACGACTGCGTGCCAAAGAAAGCAGTACGTACGTTCCCCAACCGGAAACCATGGCTCAATTACGAGATTGACTCCCTACTGAAGGACAGATCTGAGGCGTTCAAGTCAGATGACGCTGACCTATACAAGAAATCCAGGTACGACCTCCGCAAAGTCATCCGAGATGCCAAGAGAGAATATCAAACCAAGCTAGAGTCGCAGGCGGACTCTCGGCGATTGTGGCAAGGACTAAACAACAAAACGGGCTACAAAGCGAAGCCGAGCAGTATCTCTGGCAGCAGCGCACCCCTCCCCGATGAACTCAATGCATTCTATGCTCAGTTCGAGCAGGTAACCAACAATCCGCTGTCGAGTGCCCCAACAGCCCATAGCTCACCCATACCCACTGTCACAGCTTCCGAGGTCAGATCGGCCTTCCTGAAAGTGAACCCTTGGAAGGTGACAGGCCCAGACAGGATCCCTGGTCATGCATTCAGAGCCTGCGCGGACCAGCTGGCAGAGGTGCTCGCGGACATCTTTAACCTGTCCCTACTCCACTCCGAGGTCCCCACCTGCTTCAAGAAGACCACCATTATACCGGTGCCAAAGAAGAACCAGGCAATGTGCCTCAATGACTACCGTCCGGTGGCCCTGACTTCAGTCATAATGAAGTGCTTTGAGAAGTTGATCATGAAGCGCATCACCTCCATACTCCCCGAACACCTTGATCCACTGCAATTCGCATACCATTGCAACCGGTCCACAGCAGACGCCATTTCCCTGGCCCTACACTCATCCCTAGAGCATCTCGACAACAAGGACTCCTACACCAGACTCCTACTTATTGACTACAGCTCAGCCTTCAACACCATAATCCCAGCCAAGCTCATATCAAAGCTCCAAAACCTAGGACTTGGCTCCCCACTCTGCAAATGGATCCTCGATTTTCTGACCAACATACCACAATCAGTAAGAATGAACAACAACATCTCCTCCACAATAGTCCTCAATACCGTGGCCCCACAAGGCTGCGTACTTAGCCCCCTACTCTACTCCCTGTACACACACAACTGCGTGGCAAAATTTGGTTCCAACTCCATCTACAAGTTTGCTGACCATACGACCATAGTGGGCCGGATCTCGAATAACGACGAGTCCGAATACAGGAGGGAGATAGAGAACCTAGTGGAGTGGTGCAGTGACAACAATCTTTCCCTCAATGCCAGCAAAACTAAAGAGCTGGTCATTGACTTCAGAAAGCAAAGTATTGTACACACCCCTGTCAGCATCAATGGGGCCGAGGTGGAGATGGTTAGCAGTTTCAAATTCCTAGGGGTGCACATCTCCAAAAATCTGTCCTGGTCCACCCATGTCAACGCTACCACCAAGAAAGCACAACAGCGCCTATACTTCCTCAGGAATCTAAGGAAATTCGGCATATCCACATTAACCCTTACCAACTTTTACAGACGCACCATGTAAAGCATCCCATCTGGCTGCATCACAGCCTGGTATGGCAACTGCTCGGCCCAGGACCGCAAGAAACGTCAGACAGTCGTGAACGCGGTGTCCATCACACAAACCTGCCTCCCATCCATTGACTCCATTTACATGTCCCGCTGCCTGGGGAAAGCGGGCTACATAATCAAAGACCCCTCCCACTCGGCTTACTCACTCTTCCAACTTCTTCCATCGGGCAGGAGATACAGAAGTCTGAGAACAAGCACGAACAGACTCAAAAACAGCTTCATCCCCGCTGTTAACAGACTCCTAAATGACCCTCTTATGGACTGACCACATTAACACTACACCCTGTATGCTTCATCCGATGCCGGTGCTTATGTAGTTACATTGTATACCTTGTGTTGCCCTATTATGTATTTTCTTTTATTCCCTTTTCTACCCATGTACTTAATGATCTGTTGAGCTGCTTGCAGAAACATACTTTTCAATGTACCTCGGTACACGTGACAATAAACAAATCCAATCCAATCTTAGAATCACCCCAGATGATTGTCACACGAGAGTTTCCAAATTGTACTCCCAAAAACACACTTTAAAATTTTCCCTCCTCACTGTTATGATCCCAGTAGGTGTTATAACTAGACGGGAAGATACCAGAATGGAATCTAGGTTCAAAAGACCGTGGGCGAAATTCTCCGACCCCCACGACGGGTCAGAGAATAGCGGGAGGGCCTTCCCGACATTTTTCCCGCCCTCCCGCTATTCTCCCCCCCCCCCGCCCAACTCCCGACACGAATCGCTGCCGCCGTTTTTTTACGGCCGGCAGTGATTCACAGCTGTTCGATGGGCCGAAGTCCCAGCCCTTTACGCTATTTTTACGAACGGCAAACAGACCTGGTCTGGCCGTTCGTAAAAACGGCGGGAACAACTCGCTTTTTATAACCATGGCACCGATTGGCACGGCAGTACCACGGCCGTGCCAAGGGTGCCATGGGCCCGCGATCGGTGCCCACCGATCGCGGGCAGCGGGCCCGATGCCCGCGCACTATTTGTCCTTCCGCCGCCCCGCAGTATCCATTCGCGGGGCGGCTGAGGGGCATCCCGGCCCGCACATGCGCGGGTTTTGCGCAAATACGCGATGACGTCATCCGCGCATGCGCGGGTTGGAGTCTTCCAATCCGCGCATGCGCGGCTGACGTCATATGACGCGTCAGCCGGTGCTACCTCCGGCAAGCGGGCTTAACGAAATTCGTTAAGCCCGTGATGCCGGAGCTTACGGCGTCGGGCTGCTAGCCCCGACCGGGGACCAGAATCGGTTCCCGGTCGGGAAGGGGCGCGCTGGCGTCAAACCCGCCCGGGTTTGACGCCAGCCTTACGATTTCTCCCGTTTTGGGAGAATCGCGCCCCGTATCTTTTACTTCATGTTATAAAACGTGGAGGAACAGTCACAGGACCACTAACTGGTTTTAACAACAAGAAAAAAACATTTATTAAACATGAAAAAATTGGATTATGACACATAAGCTTTTACTCCCCCCTTAGCTGAACAATTACAACAGATATTAAGATTAACACCGATTACAAAGTACATCTTTAACTACAAAAGTCTTATTAACATAAAGTCCCTTTCAAGCACACAATATGACTGTGGTGAAATACACTGTGAACCTATGTTTGTGTCCGTGGATTTCTCCTCAGAATTCCCCCAGATGAAAGTTTCCAAACTCCACTTCCAAGAACACACATTAAAACCTTTTCTCGTAATAATGCTTTCCCTTAGTGGTTTGCATTCTGAAATCCAGTCCAGTTTTTACAAATGACAATGAACCCAGACCGCTCTCATTTCAACACCGAATTCAGACCAGTATTTTATACCACCCCCTTTTAGGTTTCCTTGGACCTAACTGCTTGCACACAAACTCCAAGATCCAACCACTGATTTTCATAGTTATTTCAACCCATGTTGTGGGTTCAACCCACCGTGTGGGCGACACGGTGGTTAGCACTGCAGCCTTACAGCGCCAGGGATCTGGGTTCAATTCCAGCCTCGGGTGACTGCGGAGTCTGCACGTTCTCCCCGTGACTGCGTGGGTTTCCTCCGGGTGCACCGGTTTCCTCCCACAGTCCAAAGATGTGCAGGTTCAGTGGATTGGCCATGATAAATTGCCCCTTCGTGTCCAAAAGGTTAGGTGGGGTTACTGGGTTACAGGGATAGGGTGGGGGCTTGGGCCTAGGTAGGTTACACTTTTCAATGGGCCGAATGGCTTCCTGCACTGGAGGGATTCTATGATTAGTGGGAGGCGTTACAAAAAATAAATTTTAAAAAGGGCAGCACGGTAGCATTGTGGATAGCACAATTGCTTCACAACTCCAGGGTCCCAGGTTCGATTCCGGCTTGGGTCACTGTCTGTGCGGAGTCTGCACATCCTCCCCGTGTGTGCATGGGTTTCCTCCGGGTGCTCCGGTTTCCTCCCACAGTCCAAAGATGTGCAGGTTAGGTGGATTGGCCATGATAAATTTCCCTTAGTCTCCAAAATTGCCCTTAGTGTTGGGTGGGGTTACTGGGTTATGGGGATAGGGTGGAGGTGTTGACCTTGGGGAGGGTGCTCTTTCCAAGAGCCGGTGCAGACCCGATGGGCAGAATGGCCTCCTTCTGCACTGTAAATTCAATGATAATCTATGTTCCACAGGCTTTAATGAAATCTCACAAACCTGAACATTACTTGGGACATCTTTCTGGTGTCTCAGCTTTCTTCTCAGCTCTGTCTGTCTTTACTGACCAGTCCTCTGTTCTAGTACCTTTAACGTCAAACCTCTTGGAAACTTATCTTCATTTCTCTCATTTCCTTAGCTAACTGGTCTTCAGATCCCTGCACTAATTTTCTTAACCATTATTTCATGGCAAGGCTTTTTGTATAGCAAAGCTGAAAGAGATGTCCCCTTTCTAACCTTCCAAACCAACTATTTCTAGCAGAGCTGTGAGGGATGTCATCCACTTAGTTCCATTTCCTGCACTAACGAATTCTGATTGCCAGTGCAGGAAGAGATTGGGTCTCCATTCTTAAATGGTGCCCGGAGGTCTAGACACCCCACCACAGCCTCAGGACCACCCAACTCCCTATAAGGGGGTCATTGAGCCCCCTCGCATCCACCTCATAAGGCAGGACACCCCTGGGCCCCGACCCTGCTATGGGCAAAATGCCACCTAGGCACCTTGGCACTTTCATCCTGTAGCCTTGGCAATGCCCCTGCCAGGCTTGCAGTGCCACCTGGGAACCCTGGCAGTGCCAAGGTGTTCACCCTGAATCCAGGAACAGAAACATTCAACCCAACTAAAACGATACGTTGGCTAGATAGATTCTCCATTCTGGAACCTAACTGCTCCCACTAGTGGCGAATCGCTACTGGTCTCAGCTGGAGCTAGGAGTGGTGCCCAGGTGCAGGTCTCTCTCCTTTACCATGCTAATTTATGCATGGGGAGAGTTCACCAGATTCTGTTGGAATCCCGATATCAGGGCAACGTTTTGATCTAATACTAAGCTCTGGTGAAGTTCCCTCTCCCCCGCACAATGCAAATCTTGCCACGTTATGCTGTCAAGTAGGGGCATCCTCCTTCCCGCCATGTGAATAATGAGTCACCCCCCCACCTCTCAGCATGCATGCAGGAGGGTTACTCGACCCACTCCAACAAACCCCCCATCAGAGACCCCCAACAGAGACCCTCTCAGAGTCTTCCATCGGAGGCACCCCCCATCAGAACCCAGAACCTCCATCAGAGATCCCCCCCCCCCAGAAACTCCATCCGAGACCCCCATCAGTAACTCTATCCTGAGAAAGAGAGAGGTAACATTTCAGGCCAATGACCTTTCCTCCGAGCTGACAGAAGATAGAAATGTGGTAGGTTTGAAGCCAGTAGACAGGGAGGTGGAAAACAAAAGGAAAGGTCTGTGATAGAATGGTGAGATCATAATAATAATAATCTTTATTATTGTCACAAGTAGGCTTACATTAACACTGCAATGAAGTTACTGTGAAAAGCCGCTCGTCGCCACCCTCGGGCGCCTGTTCGGGCACACAGAGGGAGAATTCAGAATGCCCAATTCACCCAACAGCACGTCTTTTGGGACTTGTGGGAGGAAACCAGAGCACCCAGAGGAAGCCCATGCAGTCACGGGGAGAACGTGCAGACTCCACACAGACAGTGACCCAACCCAGGAATCGAACCCGGGACCCTGGAGCTGTGAAGCAACCATGCTAACCACTGTGCTACCGTGATTAACTGACAGAAGGTACCATAGTAATAAAGTCAAAGGTCCTGGTAATGGGCAAAGTAAAGAATTAAAAGATGTGTCCAGCTGAGATGTGAATGGCTACATATCAGCCACCTGGAAGCATTGTGAAGGGATAAAGAAAGAAATAAAACAAGACAGAATGAGCAGCAAACATGTTTATATCCTGAATGACAAGAGATTACCACATCGGAGGGTAGAATGGGTTATGTCAGGAACTTGCAGGTTCCCAGCAAAAGATAATAACCAGCAGTTCTATTAAATAGAACAAAGTAATTCCACAGAAAAGCCACAACTATCTGACCCTCATTTACCATTGGAGTACAATATGGCAAAGTAACATAGAAAATAGGAGGAGTAGGCCATTCGGTCCTTCGAGCCTATTCTGCCATTCAACATGATCATAGTTGATCCTCTATATCAACACCATTCTCCCGCGCTCTCTCCATATCCCGTGATGTCTTCTGTGGTAGAGAATTCCACAGTTTCACCTCGTCTCAGTCCTAAATGGTCTACACCCATATCCTGACCCCTTTTTAAGGCGCACTCCCCCCCCCCCCCCCCCCCCCCCCCCCCCCCCCGCCATCAACAGGAAGAAACAACATAGCTGAATCCTGTCTCTCCATCCCTGTCAGAATTATATATATTTCGATTAGATACCCTCTCATTCTTCAAAATTCCAATGAATACAGATCCAGTCGACCCAATCGTTTGGCCTTTAAATGTGCCCAACACTTGTGCCAGTGGAAAAGATCTGTGCGTTTTCCTTGTTGACAACGGCCAAGTCTACTTGTCATTTTAGATGTTACAGCAAATACACAAACTTTGGTTTGACATTGTAACAATTCTGCCATCTCAGGAATCAGTCTGTTGAACGTTCGCTGCACTCCTTTGTTAGGTAAGGAAACTAAAACTGCATACAATACGGCAGGTGTGGCCTCACCAAGGCCCTGTACGGATGCTGTAAGACATCCTTGCTCCTGAACTCAAGCCCTCGTGCAATGAAGGCCAACATACCATTTGACTTCCTAACTGCTTGCTGCACCTGCATGCGTACGTTCAGTAACTGGTGTGCAAGGACACCCAGGTCCCTTTATACACCAGCATTTCTCAATCTATCCCCATTTAAATAATACTCTGCCGTTCTGTTTCTCATTTCACATTTATCCATGCCATGTATTTGCCCGCTCACTTAACTTGTCTAATTCATCGTGAAGCTTCTTTACATCCTCCTCATCATTCACATTCAAGATTTATTCTGCAAGTAAGAGGGAGGCTATTATTGAACCATCGTCTGACAGAACGGGGCTTTGGGGGTGGCACGGTGGAACAATGGTTAGCACTGCTGCCTCACAGCACTAGGGACCCAGGTTTGATTCCAACCTCAGGTGACTGTGCAGAGTTTACACGTTCTTCCCGTGTCTGCGTTGGTTTCCTCCAGATGCTCCGTCATGCGCAACGTCGCCAGAGAATGCTGGGAGATCCCACTCCCGGGATCTACCTGGTTCGACATGCCTCGTGAAATCTAATGTAATCCCGCGAGATGCCACAATGTGAAGCCCGCCCATTGTGAGTGGGATCACCTTTTGTAAATCTGCATATTAGAGCAATACAGCTAGTCTGACTCTAATATAACAAAGGTATTGGACCTATCCCCTTCACCTTCGAGACCTTGGGTGAGTGCTGTTCAGTTCTGGTCTCCATGAAAGGGGACCAGATGAACGGTCCTCGTAAGGGTCTCCCAAGGAATCGGAGGCCCCCAGGTGCTTGCCCTTTGTCAGGGTGGCACCCTGCCACTGCTGGTGCCAGCCTGGCACTGCCAGAGTGGCAAGCTGGCATCTTCTGCGTGGCGGTGATCGGGCTCGGGGGTGTCCTGTGCACATATGATGGGGTGCGGGTGTCGCGTCCGGGGGTTGAGAGATTGGGATGCCATTCAAAAATGCCGTCTCCTTGCACCGAGGCGTTTCGGCGAGCGGGACTCCTCAGTGCAGGAAACGGGACAGTGCGGCCTTGACCACGCATTCCCCGCTGAGGCCTTAAATCTAATTGGAGTCGCATTAGATAGCGTTGTGTTTCTTGGTGCTGTGAGCACCAGGAAACACGCAGCGAAAGTGCTCACTATGGGAAATCGTTCTCATTTGGTTCGATCGAAATCCAGTCCAGCAATTTCAGCAAACTGAATGTCTTTCAGACCAATTAACCTACACTGCCTCTTACAGAGTAGAATCATAGAAGCATATAGTACAGAAGAGGCCCTTTGGCCAATCAAGCTTGTACTGAGAAAAAACTACTCTAATTCTACACTAATCCCACTTCCCAAGGCCCATAGCCTTGAAAGTTATGGCATTTCAAGTACTTTTTCAGGATTGTGAGGTTCCCTGTCTCAACTACCCTCCCAGGCAGTGCATTCCAGATTACCACCACTCTCTGGGTGAAAACAGTTTTCCTCAAATCCCCTCAAAACCTCCTGCCTTTCAGCTTAAAATGATGCCCCCTTATTGACCCTTCAACTATCCCCTCGTCCATGCGCCTCATAATCTTATACACCTCAATCAGGTCCTTCTCTGCTCCAAAGAAAACAACCCGAGTTTATCCAACTTCTCTTCATTGCTCAAATACTGTATTCCAGGCAACCTCCTGGTGAATCTCCTCTTCACTCTCTCTAGTACAATCACATCCTTCTTATTGTGCAGTAACTAGAACTGAACACAGTACTCCAGCTGTGGCCTAACTAAAGTCCTCTATAACTCCAACATAACATCCCTGCTCTTATAATCTATGCCACAACTGATAAACTGATAAATGCGACAACGCAAAATTGCTGAGCAAAAACTTATAGCTAAGTTCCGCACGCATGAATGCGGACTCAACCGGGATCTGGGATTCATGTCGCATTACATTCGGCCCCCACCAACAAGCCTGGACTTGCAGAGGCCTACCGACTGAACTGGCTTGGGACAATTCACACCTCTTTAACCTGGAGTTACCTCTCTCTCTGCATCTTTGATGATTTGATTGCCTGCAGGTGCTCGCATTCCGGGGCATCTCTGACTGTGTCTATATAAATATTTCTGGAACAAGCCTTTCCATTCACCTGAAGAAGGAGCCGTGCTCCGAAAGCTCGTGTTTGAAACAAACCTGTTGGACTTTAACCTGGTGTTGTAAGACTTCTTACTGTGCTCACCCCAGTCCAACGCCGGCATCTCCACATCATGACAACTGATAAAGGCAACTGTCCCGTATGTCTTCTTAACTATCCTATTCACCTGTTCTGCCGCTTCAGGAATATGTGGACAATCACTCCAAGATTCCTCTGTTCATCTGGGTTTCCCAGTGTCCTGCCCAGTCACACAAACAGCCTTCTACCACCGCCTTCCCTCTCCTATCACTCAGACAATTTTGTATCCAATGTTCCACGTTACCTTGGATCCCATGTGCTTTTACCTTCTTTATCAGTCTCCCATGTGGGACCTTGTCAAAGGCTTTGCTGAAATCCATATAAACTACATCAACTGCCCTACCCACTTCTACACACACGGTCACCTTCTCAAAAAATTCAATCACATTTGTTTGGCACAATCTCCCTCTGACAAAGCCATGCTTACTGTCCCTGATCAAACCTGGCCTCTCCAAGTGGAGATTGTTTCTGTCCTTATGAGGGTATCTACTTTGGTAGCAAAAATAGGAAGGCAGATTATTATTATTGGGGGAAGGAAGTGCTTGCTATGGAGGGAGTGCAGCGAAGGTTTACCAGGCTGATTCCTGGGATGCGGGACTGTCATATGGGGAGAGACTAAATTGATTAGGTTTATATTAATTAGAGTTTAGAAAAGTGAGAGGGTAGCTCATAGAAACTGCAGATGCCCGGTGACACCTTGAACCTGGCACCAGAAGCAATGCACCATCCTGGGCAGTCAAGTCTGCAGCTGCAGAAATGCCTACCTGTTCCCCTAACTAATATATCCCCTTTCACTATTGCTCCTGCTTTCTTCTTCCTTTCCTCCTGCACAGTCAAGTCGCTTGTGGTGCCAGGAGCTTAGCTCTGTCTGCACTCCCTTGAGGAAGCAGCTTCCAAAGTAGAAAACCAATTTGTGAGCTGGACCCTAGGGGAGTCCTGCACTACCTGCCTGTTTTGTTTTGATTGCCTGGGGATCACCCATTCTCTTTTTCCTTCAAATCCCTTGAGCTGCAGTGTGACCACCTTTCTAAACATGCTATCCATGTAACTCTCAGCCTCGTGGATGTGCCACAGTGTGTCCAACTGCTGTTCGAGCTACGAGACCCGGAGTTCAAGTTTCTGTATTCGGGAGCACTTCCTGCACACGTGGTCATCTAGGATGCCACTCCATCACTTCCCACATACAACAGGTCACACATTCCACTTGGTCAGTTCAATAAAGCCTGGGGTCCAACCATTGTTACAAACTGGATCCTCCTATTGTGTAGAAATTTCCCTTTAAACACAAGAGCATTTGGGATGAGCCAGGATGATTTGGTTCATAGTTAAACCTTTCTCCATACACTTCAAAAGCATGTCTATAACTTTGTAAAATGTTTCAGAACACCCAGAGGCCAAAATAAGTGCTATATAAATGCATGTTCTTTTCTTTCAGCACGGTCATTGGATTGTGAGTTGCTGATCATTTTCTGATGCTATTGACGAAAATCACTGGCCCAGAAATAGATTCTTTGGTTCATACAATCCTGTTACAATTACTTTATTCGTTATGTTTCCAATCTGTAGTGAAACCAGATGCATTGGGCATCATCAAACATTACAACATAGAAGCTAGTCCATTTTGCCCATCATGTCTGCATGGTTCTCTGAAAGGGTCAACCACTTCCTCCTATTCCACCATGTATAGCTATTGAAATGTTAATGAGACAATTATGTTGTTCACAGCTAAAGAAAGGCAACTTCCGCAGTGCTAGCCTGACACAGATACCGGAGCACCAGAGTTAGAAAGTCTTCAACACAACACCCAGCTGCAGGTCAGATGTATCCAACTTGTTATTGGCATTCCATCTACAACAATGTATGTTTATATAACATAATTAAACATCCCAGGGTGCTTCAAAGAAAAATGATAAAACAAAGTCAGACACTGAGACAAATAAGGAGATAGGATGTTGTTTTTCAAAAATGAGTTAAGAGCAGTGACTAATTCAACCATCAGTCAAAACCTTTCTTCATTAACATTCATAGCTTCACTGTAAAGTATTAAGAATATAACAATGCAAGAAATAGGAGTAGGCTATTTAGCTCCTCGAGCCTGCTATGCCATTCAATAAAATCATGGTTGATCTACCCCCCCCCCCCCCCCCCCCCCCCCCACCAACCCCTAGTTCTGGACTCACCCACAAGAGGAAACATCACTTTCTTGTCCCCACCTTCTCAAGACTATTCGGGATCTTATACACGTCAATCAAGTCACCCCTCGCTCTTGGAAATTCCAGTGGAAACAAGCCCAGTCTGTCCAACCTTTCCTCATAAGACAACCCACTCATATCAGGGATCAATCTGATAAACGTCCTCTGAACCACTTCCAATGCATTTACATCCTTTCTTAAATAAGGAAACCAAAACTGCACACAGTATTCAGGATGTGGTCTCACCAATGCCCTGTATAACTGAAGGATTACATTCTTACTTTTACATTCAATTCCTCTCATAATAAAGGACAGCATTCATTAGCCTCTTTAATTACTTGCTGTACACGCATACTAACATTTTGTGACTCATGCATTAGTCTACTTAGATCCTTCCACACCTTGGAATTCTGTAGCCGTTCTCTGCCTTTTTATTCTTCCTGCCAAAGTGAACAGCTTCACATATACCCACATTATACTCCATCTGCCAGATTTTTGTCTACTTGTTCAACCTATCTACATTTGGGCAGCATGGTAGCATCGTGGTTAGCACAATGGCTTCACAGCGCAGGGTCCCAGGTTCGATTCCTGGCTTGGGTCACTGTCTGTGCGGAGTCTGCACGTTCTCCCCGTGTCTGCGTGGGTTTCCTCCAGGTGCCCCGGTTTCCTCCCACAGTCCAAAGATGTGCAGGGGTAGATGGATTGGCTGTGCTAAATTGCCCTTAGTGTCCAAAAAAAAAGGTAAGGTGGGGTTACGGGGATAGGGTGGAAGTGTGGGGATAGGCTGGAGGTGTGGGCTTAGGTAGGGTGCTCTTTCCAAGGGCCGATGCAGACTCGATGGGCCGAGTGGCCTCCTTCTGCACTGTCAATTCTGTGATCCGTCTGCAACTTCCTTATGTTCCCTTCACAATATACTTTCCTACCTGTCTATGTATCATCTGAAAATGTAGCTACCATGCTTTCACTCCCCTCATCATCCCCTCATGCCATTGATATAAATTGTAAAATGTTGAGGCCCCTGCTGGACTCCACTTGCTGATCAGAAAAAGACCCATTTATGCATACTCTCTGTTTTCTGCCAGCACCAATCTTTTATCCAGGTTAATATGTTACCCCTTACACCATGAGTTTTTATTTTCCACATTAACCTTTGAAGTAGCACCTTATCAAATGCTTTCAGGAAATCCAGGTACAGCACATCTACAGGCTCCTCTTTATCCACAGCACATATTATTCCATCAAATGAATTGGTTAAGCATGATTTTCCATTCAAAAAAACCTTGCAGACTCTTCTTGATTACCGTGGGTTTTTCTAAGTGCCCAGTTACAGCCTCCTTAATGATCAATTCAGTACCTTTCCTACGACAGACTGCTTCCTGCCGCCCTCCCTTCTTATTCAGAGGGGTTATATTTGCTACTTTCCAATATCATGGAACCTTTCCTGAATCTTGGGAAATTTGGATAATTAAGCTACCTCTTTTAAGACTCAAGGATGGAGTCGAGCAGGACTTGGAGACTTGTCAGCCCACAGCTCCATGAATGTTTTCAGCACTGCTTCCCTAGTGATTCCAATTTTACCAAGTCCTCTCCCATCCATCTCCTGATTTACAGCTGTTACTGGAATGTTTTACCTTGAATGTTTGATCTGATCTTTTACCCGAACCCCACTTTTCCGTCTACTTCCGTATCCCTTGATCTAATTCTCTGGGAGATTAAAAAAAAACTTTCGATCTCAGGGCCAGATTTCTGGCTACCGAGGTGGGTAGTTTGATTTGGAAAATTTCCTAACTCACTGGACCCACTTTGATGAACAACACCAACCCCAGAAAAAGGGTGTAGGTAGCCGTGGGGATAGATAACTGCCAAGGCACGCTGCTCAGAAGGCCCGCCTTAATTCTCTGGGACTTTATCCTTGTAGAAGTTGTTAGGCCCTCAAACCCTCACCCGTCGCATGCTCTTATCCTTCAACTCACACACCCCCATGGCCCCTCGTACCTTCCATGCCACCTTTATAATCACTCACGCAGTAATCATCTTGGGAAGACTTCAGGATCCAAGTGGAAATTAAAATATGTATAAAGTTCAAACAATCTAATAAAGCTCTCACTCCTACACACTTGATGGCAGAAAAAACTCCCATTCATAAAATCCATTCAAAGCTTTTACATTTTCTCGGTAGTAAATCTTATAAAAACAAACTTCTATTCAGACCATATTAAATACAGCTTATACTTTAATAGCCTCTTCAAGCTGCCAATCAAACTGTGAACTCAGAAACCCCTGCTGAGATAATTGCTGAAGTAATCGAAACTCAACAATATTCTTCAGGATAAATGTCAACAAGGAGCTTTACAGACCCAGGAAATGTAGAAGATTTTAATTTAGACGGGCAGCATGGTCGGCACGGGCTTGGAGGGCCGAAGGGCCTGTTCCTGTGCTGTACTCTTCTTTGTTCTTTTGTATGATCAGATGCTATCCTTTTTCTAACCCACACTGGTAATCAAAACAGTCCAGCAGAGTTTTTTTTTAAACTCTCACTGTCAGTTACAAACTTTTTTTTAAGTTTGAAGAGTGGGGCATTTAAAAAGCATCATATCATGACAGTTTTACAGACCTTTTCCAACCTTCAAGAGCATTTACATCTACTTCATCAATTTATGGCTCCCACATTGTGGATTAAGACCCTTGCAACAAAGTGTGGTCTGCTTGAACTCAACGCTAAATTCAAATATCCTGGTTGAGTTCAGGTTTCCTGCCTGTGTGAGTCATGCCCCGCCTTCTTTTCCTTGCTGGCAAAAATTGGATCTGAAGGAAATGGGGGTGGAATGTCTCTCACCCGTTAATTTTAAAGATCAGCGGTACCTTGCCCCTGATTCGGAGGATGATATTCCCCAGCCAGAGGAAATAATCTCCCAGTCTCGAGCCTGTAAAGTCCCTTCAGAATTTTGCATGTTTGAACGAGATCATCTCTTAATCTTCTAAACTCCAGTGAGCAGAGGTCTACCTTACTCAGCCTGATATCAGGGACCAATCTATTGAACTTCCACTGCACAATGTCCAAGGCAAATACACGCTTCCTTATTATTAGCTACATCTTGGCAAGCTGTTACACAATGGTTCCATAAATTGTTCCCTGATTCAAAAATGACACATCACATGGCTATTTTGCACAAATAATTTGACTTTCAGTTTAACGTTCGGGGCATCAAGAGTTTCGAGTGATTCTGATCAGATGCTTGTTTTTTAAAATCTTTCCTGACTGTTGGTCATGTCAATGGAAATGGGAATTGCACGATTGGTAGAATCAGTTACATGGATAGAATGGAGAAGCTGTGGCTGTTCTCCATAGAGAAGACAAGACTGAGAGGAGATTTAATAGCGGTGTTGAAAATCGAGAGGGCACCAATTTATGGCGATTGGTAAAAGAACCAAAGGCAGCATGAGGAAAAGCTTTTTCACGCAGCGAGTGCTTAGGATCTGGAATGCACCACCCAAGTGCGTGGCAGAGATCAGATTCAGCTGCTGATCTCAAAAGGGAAGGAGAATTACCCAAAGAAAACATATTTGCAGGGCTATGGAGAAAACACAAGGGTACTGGGACTCCTGCTGGGCTGAATGGCCTCCTTCTGGTTTGCAAGCATTCTTATGGATGGAATTTTACAGTCCCTCCCTCTGGTGGGACCTGCTGGTCCCACCAAAGTCAATAGGCCTTTGAATGCCACATTGTCCTGCCGTGCTCCCACTGTGACAGGGCCGTAAAAGTCTGCCCTATGATTTTAAATATGTGACATATAGGTCTCATATCTACCCTCACCAACCTCCCACCCCCTTATACACGCTTCAGTCAAAATTACACCCCCCCTACACATTGTATTCCTCTGAATATTTCACCTTCGATCATTTGATAGTCACTGACACACTGAATGACAAGAGGCGACAAAATGAAGCAACTGCCATTGACTTCCCATGAATCCAATGACCCTAAAATAGTCGCCACCCAATTCCCAACATACTGTGGGGAATTATGCTTTAACATTCCCAAATCTTTGGTACTGAGGTTAGAAATGGTTGATTTGTAAAAGTTAACTCTCACACACATACATTCATACTAACACACACATTCACATAAACACGCAACACACGCACTCAAACACACAAACACTCACACGCATACACACAAATATATAGACTTGCTGGCACATATACAATCACTCACACAGCCTGTCCCATACATGTGCACACACTCATTCACACATGCACTCACAACATTTTCTCACATACACTCACGGACAAGTGTATACACACGGAAACACTGCAGACACGCACCCACATGCCACACACACATTCTAACACACGCGCGCCCATCCCCCTCACACACACACATACATACATACAAACATACATGTGCACACTTCCATCCTCACATCAACGCTCACACAACCGCACCAACTCACACACAGGCCTTGGGTCACTACACCTTTCCTTGTGTAGTGATTAATAAATACTTACTGACTGTGAGAGGGTGTCTTTTAGCACGGACCAGCTCTGGATGTGTGCATTCACACTTTGGTGCACGGGTTTTATTTGTCTGCTCCAGAGTATGTGCAGTGAAGTTGGAGCCACGCCCTGGGTAGAAAAGGGTGGGGTGCTGTCAGTGTGTTACATGAAAGAAAGACGCTTAGCAAATTATGTGACTCCTTCACTGAATGTCCCACAACATTACTTGGAGTCTGCAGCACAGAAACAGGCCATTCAGCCCAAATGGCCTATGTTGGCATTTATGCTCTACATGAACCTCTTCCCACCCTTTTAACCTCATCAGCGTAACGTTCTATTCTTTCCTCCCTCATGTGTTAATCTAGCTTCTCCTTTCATGAATCTATGCTAATCACTTCAATTACTCTATTGTGGTAGCAGATTTCACAATCTTACTCCCCATTATTTCCTACAGGGCCAGGAAGCAATATGGAGTTGGAATCCCAAGGATACGACTATTTAATTCTTTTTTCTTTACTGTTCTCAATGATTGACCAAAGACAAATACAACAAGTGGACATCTTGATGGAATGAAACATACCATCTTATCGTGGAAGAAGCATTATTGAGAATGTAGTGTACGCACATTTCAATTAAAACACAGGTAAGAAGACCAGCCCTATTTTCAAGCATCAAGGAACACGGGGAGGCCATTCAGCCCCTTGAGCCTGTTCTGCCATTCAATTAGATCATGGATGATCCGTATATTAACTTCTTGGTTCTATACCCGGATCCAACATTAATCTCCCTGTCTGGACAAATTTAAGACTGATTGTGAAAACACCATCTTTCTCAACATAGAGGCATTCTTTAATATTTGGTATTTAGTATGATGCCCTATACCTAATATTTACATTTAAGCAACTTAACACAGCCTATGTAAGCATGCTGACCACACAATAAGTACTAACAATGGCAGGATTGTGACAGAAATAAAATTTGCTGTGGAGTCTTGAGTGACACAGTGGCACAGTGGTTAGCACTGCTGCATCACAGCAGCAGGGACCCAGGTTCAATTCCAGCCTTGACTGTCTGTGTGGAGTTTGCACATTCTTCCCGGGTCTGTGTTGGTTTCCTCCAGGTGCTCCGGTTTCCTCCCACAGTCCAAAGATGTTCAGGTTAGGTGGATTGGCCATGCTAAATTGTCCCTTAATGTTCTAAGGTTAGGTGGGGTTACAGCGATAGGACGGGGATTGCACCTAGGATTGCGCTGTCAGAAGGTCGGTGCAGATTCGATGGGCCAAATGGCCTCCTTCTGCACTGTCGGGATTCTATGATCCGATGATCAGCCAAACGATTCTGGTAATGTAGCCAAAATAAGTACTCTCCATATAGGTTTTGGCCAAAACTTTTCCCACTCTGCTGCCATATTGGGGGTGCGGTGGAAAGGGGCCCTGTTCAGATACATTTCCAGCAACTAAACCCAAAGCAATTCCTTACCATTGTCTTTTCAAAGCCTTAACTCTGCAACGATTGCCAATGGTTTCCACTCAGTTCACTTCATCTCACAGTAAACATTAGTTCAGCATTGTACATTATATCCAGTTCTGAACACCACTTGTTTGTTAGAGTTTGAAGCTTTTCCAGACAGCATAGAACATAGAACATTACAGCGAAGTACAGGCCCTTTGGCCTTCGATGTTGCGCCGACGTGTGAAACTCCTCTAAAGTCCATCTACACTATTCCCTTATCATCCATATGCCTATCCAATGACCATTTGAATGTGTTTAGTGTGGCGAGTCCACTACTGTTGCAGGCAGGGCATTCCATGCCCTTACTACCTCTGACATCTGTCCTATATCTATCTCCCCTCAATTTAAAGCTATGTCCCCTCGTGCTGGACATCACCATCCGAGGAAAAAGGCTCTCAGTGTCCACCCTATCTAATCCTCTGATCATCTTGTATGCCTCAATTAAGTCACCTCTTAACCTTCTTCTCTCTAATGAAAACAGCCTCAAGTCCTTCAGCCTTTCCTCGTAAGATCTTCCCTCCTTACCAGGCAACATCCTTGTAAATCTCCTCTGTACCCTTTCCAATGCTTCCACATCCTTCCTATAATGCAGCGACCAGAACTGCATGCAATACTCCAAATGTGGCCACACCAGAGTTTTGTACAACTGCAACATGACCTCATGGCTCCGAAACTCATTTCCTCTACCAATAAAAGCTAACACACCGTACGCCTTCTTAACAACCCTCTCAACCTGGGTGGCAACTTTCAGGGATCTATGTACATGGACACCGAGATCTCTCTGCTCATCCACACTACCAAGAATCTTACCATTCACCCAGTACTCTATCTTCCTGTTATTCCTTCCAAAATGAATCACCTCACACTTTTCTGCATTAAACTCCATTTGCCACCTCTCAGCCCAGCTCTGCAGCTTATCTATGTCCCTCTATAACTTGTAACATGGAAGAGATTTCTAGGGATGAAGACCTTTAGCTACGTGGACAGATTGGAGAAGCTCATGTTGTGTTGCTTCAAGCAGAGAAAGCTGAGAGGAGATTTGATGGAGGTGTTACAAATCAGGAGGGTTTAGGTAGCGTAAATAAAGAGAAATTGTTACTCGTGATGGCTAACTAGAGAGCACAGACTTAAGGAAATTGGTGAAAGAACCAGAGAAGACATGAGGAAATTATGCAGTGAGTGGTTAGGATTTGGAATGTACTGCCTGCTGGGGCAATGGAAACCGATCCAATTGTAGGTTTTCATAGAGCATTAGATAAACAGTGGATATTTCAAGGAAAGTCATTTTCAGGGATTTCGACAAAGCGTGGGGAATGGAACTAACTGGACTCCTCTTTGAAAGAGCTAGAGACTCGATGTGCTGAATTGACTCTGTGCTGTGCTTTTTTTTCACATACTTCTGAATCCAATGGTATTGGAACTTAAAAAAAGAACTAATTCTGTTTAGCCAAACACTCTCGATGACTGAAAGAAAACAGAAAATGCTGGAAAGGTTCTTTGAAGAAGAGTCGCATTCAACTCGAAACGTCAACTCTGTTTCTTGCTGCTACCAGCCATGCTGGGTTTTTCCAGCATTTTCTGTTTTTATTGCAGACTTCCAGCATCCGCAGTGTTCTATTTTTACTCTTGATGATAGACCAGTCAGCCCAATGCGCTAGTGGATTTTCCAAAATGAGCAACCAATATACATTGGGTTCCCAACACCTTCATGGTTAAGCTGCTCCTGACTGGATGACTAGCAGCCAGAATCCTACTGGAAATCCGATGGTGAGTAACTCCGCTCCTGACTCCCCACAGCCTGTCCACCATCTACAAGGCACAAGTCAGGAGTGTGAGGGTATACTCATCCTGGCAATTGAGGTCCAGACCATCCAGGACAAAGAGCCCCTCTTGCTTAGTAACCCATCCACCACCTTCAGTAATCACTCCCCCCATGACCGCCGCACAGAAGCAGCCGTGTGTACCATCTAAAAGTATCACTGCAATACTCACCAAGGCTCCTTCAACAGCACCTTCCAAACCCATGACCTCTACCACCTTGAAGATCAAGCGCAGCAGACGCATGGGAACACCATCACCTGCAGGTTCCCCTCCAAGCCACACGCCATCCTGACTCGGAAATATATCGCCGTTCCTTCACTGCCGTTGGGTCAAAATCCTGGAATGTGCTCCCTAACTGCACTATGGGTGTACTAACAGCGCATGGACCGCAGAGTTCAAGAAGGTGGCTCACCACCACCTTCTCAAGGGAAATTAGGGATGGGGATCAAAGGCTGGCCCAGCCAGTGATGCTCACATCCCAGGAACAAAGTGAAACAAAATTACATTACAACAAAATTATTCACGGGACTAGAAAGAATATCCCATCCCGATGGAGATTATCCCATCCCTATGGAGCTGAGTGGTTCCGGCAGAACACAACCTGAGCACCAGTGAGCACATTATTGCTGAGTGAGTATTTTTTGATAGCACTGCGAATTATACTTTCCATCACTTTACAGATGATTTGAGAGTGGACTGACGAGGCGATAATTGGGCAGGACATATTTGGGCATTTTCCATAGTATTAGGTAGATGTTGTAGCTGTAACTGAATAATTTGGCTAGGGGCACGGCAAGTTCTGGAGCACAAGTCTTCAGTATTATTGCTGGAACGTTATCAGAACCAATAGCCTTTGTAATATCCAGTGCCTTCAGCCGTTTCTTATTTTTTTAAAGTATATGTATTTAAGGTTTTATATTTTAAAGAATAATGCAAAAAAAGTACAAAATATTACATTCCATAAGCAAGGCTCAAGAAAAAAAATAAATGGTTCAGCATATATGATGACAGAGACAGGAGAAAACATCATACTAGACCCATCAGCACCCATATAGGAGCCAAGCACGGATTCTTCATACCCACTGTTACAAAAATAAAGAAAATACATGAAAACCCCAGTTATGGTGGGAGTTACATATATCACACAACGCAGATGCAACGGAACCCTAAACTAAGGCCCCGTACAGAACCAACATCATTCTACACTATCATGTCGAGAGGACCAGCAGCAACACATTCGGATTACGGTCAAACTTTTGGGGCCTCCCAAGAAAGGAAAAAGAAGAAAAAGGAAGGTAAGGCTAGAACTTCCAGGACTAACCGACAGGATAACAAGGGATCAGGACCCAGCCCCTGTTCCATGTTACTCTGGCACACACCAAGCAACCACCAATGAGGAAGAGAAGAGAATCGATTATTCAATCAACCAAAAGGGAGCTGCACCTCGAGGGGAACGGCAGGATATTGATCAACCATAGAACTCAGCTCATCCCCAGGACTCCGCGCACCGAAGAAGCGAAGCCTAACCGCCCACGATGCTTTCAACATTGACCCTTGAAAAGTGACACACAAGCCCCCAGAGGCAACAGGATTCTAGCCACTGTGCCAGACATGGCACATCCCGACACACAGGAAAGTATACCCACAGAGCCTCTAGCTCACCCCAAAACCTCTCCCCCAGCTGAACCCATACCTCTCCCAAGCTATCCAGGGCAATGCACCATCCCCATTAATACTCAGAAGAGAAGGATGATCACACTAGCCCAAGCTTGGGGGCGGGGGAGAGAGTGGGAGGTAGGGGGATGACCCCAATCGAGACGAAGAGCCATCAAGACCACCAAAGCTGGGCATCCTGGGAGAGAGTGCCCAGACCAACAGACCAGACCAGGATTAGAAACAGAACCCGGCTCACCAGGACGATGTGAGAAAGAAAGAGAGACACCTGAAATAACTCAGAATGACCCTATCACAGAAAGGATACCAAGAGCGATCCCTCTCCTCCACAACCTGACCACATTGTTCTAGTAGTTCAAAAGACGGCCACAGAGAGGAGGCCACAGAGAGAGCCATACAAAGGAAGGCTTAACCTCAGGAATCAGACGGAACCCAGTCCTCCCCAAGATACAAAATCTGACCAGGCTTCAGGATAAAGGCACAGATTTTTAAATTCAAAGACCCCAAAATTAAGAAAAAAAAAAACATGAATTTGAAAAAATAAAGATATGAATTAGCTCTAACTGGAGGACTGTCCTGAACCTCAGTGAGGACTGAACTAAACCTGCCAACCCCAACTATCCACCCCCTAAAGCTCCACTCATCCTTCTCATAAACGAGATGGGGTGATAAAAACAGAACACTCCCCTACCACAGCCACACGGATTATAAGATATAATAACGACAAAAGAAGGTGCAAAACTGTGTACAGACCACATTTCACATAATCAACTCAGCATAATTTTGCTAAAACAGGATGATGGACAACATGCACCCTCCCACTCACATATTGCACTACCTTGCAAGAGAAAAGGCAACCTTAAATATTAAATCATCAACAACATAATCACAAGGGAGTAATGTCCAGGATTGTCTAAGAATTGCAGGGTGAAGACACCATCCACCTTGCACTCGAAGATAAAGGATAAGCCTGGATCAGTGAGCACTCTTCAAGGATTCCATCGATCAAAGCACGAGACACCATCACTACCAACATGCCGCCTTTGGGATTCCCAGGTGGTCTACAGCCTAATCCCCAGCCAGGGCAGGGAATGACTTGACTCACTCGGCCACCTCCAACCCCTCATGACCAGCATCATGTTAGGATGATATAGGACCAGCGATCGGCCTCTGGCTTCAAAAGATCAATTTGTGTGCTCCATCGAATTTAATGCACCCGACCTCCAAATCAATATGACTAAAACATGGCAGCCAAGTTTCAAACTCAATCGAGAACTCACTTCCCACCTCTCACCAGGGACCAAGCCCACGAACACACCCTACTTGGCCCCTACCTCATAAACCCATCAGGATAAATGACACACCATGCAGTAGGTTCTCGATGACACAAAGGCCGGGCCTTCACCAGGGAGAGTGATCTTTTGAGTGCAAGAAATCTCTCATCTGCATTCACCGTTCTACCAAAGGTACCTCGCAATCCCTCAAAGTGAGCTCTGACGAATTGCATCGTAGAGCCGAGATTTTCATCTAAGACAACATTTTCAATGGTGGCCACCATCCAGTTGCACAGAGCACCACCAAAGCAAGAGCCTGCTGAGCAGCAACAGCGCCATTGCAAGCTAGGCCCCACCCCCGCCCTTTCTGACCACCACAAACAAACAAGGATATTTTAAAATTATCCTGGCTCTTCTTGCTCATCAGGAACCTCCAGAAACATAGTGCAAGTGACGTAACTCAAGAGAAAGCAAAAATTAAATGTACACCAGGATAGAATTAGGGTCAAAAGGATCCCTAGAGCGGAAGGTCGCAAAAACCCAACCGCTCCCACCACGAGCACCCCCCCCCCCCCCCCCCCCCCCCCCCCCCCTTAATACCATGTGGATTGAATCGAATTGGCTGAAGACTGACTTCGGTGATGCTGGGGCCTTCTTGCTGAAGATTGTTGCAAATGCTTCAGTCTTGTCCTTTGCATTGATATGCTGGGCTCCCCCATCATTAGAATGAGGACATTTGTAAACCCTCCTCCTCCAGTGAGTTGTTTAATTGTCCACCATCATTCACAATTAGATGTGACTGGACAGCAGAGCTTAGCTCTGATCCATTGGTCATGCGATTGCTTATCTCTGTCCTACCACGTTGTTTACGCTATTTGGCACACAAGTACTCCTGTGTAATATCTTCTCCAGGTTGGTGCGGCTCCTGGCATGTCCTCTGCACTCTTCACTGAACCTTCGAAGACACTTTATTGGTTGTATGCCTTTTGGTGCCTTCAGACGTTCAGTGGTTATGAAGAGTATTTTACAATTGCATGTTTTTCTTTTAGTTATCTCTGTACACTTTGGAGGCAAGTGGGGTGCCAACACCTCTGCCAAGCTATGCCCCCTATTTCTCTAGCTATCAACCTCCAAGTGAATGGATTTCGCAGCTGTTTCTGTTGCTGGAAGGTGTCTATGCATCGGAGATAAAAGCAAGCAACTGCAGATGCTGGAATCTGAAACAAAAACAGAAAATACTGGACACTTTCAGCAAGTCTGACAACATCTGTGATGCAGTGGATGCCACTGCACACAGACATGAAACATTGGCTCTCTTCTATCTCCACAGACACTGTCAGACCTGCTGAGATAGTCCAGTATTTTCGATTTGGTCGATATATCGGAGTCATTTGATTCAGGAAAATGAAAATCTAGCCAAGAAAAGTGCTTGTAAAAGTATTTTTGTTAATAAGAGCCTGTCTGAGCACCTAATGAGACCTTGTATGAATTGCTTCAGGCTTCACTGATATTAAGTTTCGTGTCATTCTATGTGCATTGAGATTGTTATAAAATCTAGGGCATGCACAAACTTTTCTTTCCTCTTGCCATGAATTTGGGTCACACTTTTCTGCCAGTATTCTTTCTTGTCATCGTCAGGAACATATTTCATTATCAACACTTGGATAGTAATCTGGCTCTTTACAGGTTCTATCTGACGGCAAACCTGGTCATGTCCCCACCCAGAGAGGAGACACCAGAGGTGATCATCTCCCTGGGCGCAGTGAAGGTGTCCAGAACACTGGGTGGAGTGGATCGTGGTATTGGAATGTTTGAATTTGGGCCAGTGTTCGCTCGTGGGAGAAGCTGCTGAACAGTGCTCCCATGGTGAAAGTCCGGATGAATGCCACAGCTCAAATTACTTCCGACTGAACAGAGGAATGAGGCAGGGATGCCCATTGTCCCCACTGCTGTTCACTCTGGCAATTGAAATGAAACGAAAATCGCTTATTGTCATAAGTAGGCTTCAAATGAAGTTACTGTGAAAAGCCCCTAGTCGCCACCTTCCGGCGCCTGTTCGGGGAGGCTGGTACGGGAATTGAACCGTGCTGCTGACCTGCCTTGGTTTGCTTTAAAAGCCAGTGATTTAGCTCAGTGTGCCAAACCAGCCCCTGGTTTGGTGCCCCAATTGAGCCACTGGCCATCATGCTCAGATCAGCAGAAGGGTGGAGAGGCATTCAGAGGTGACAGGGAGCACAGAGTCTCTCTCTCTGTGCAGATGACTTGTTGCTTCATGTCTCGAACCCCGCCTAGCTAGCAGGGGAAAGATAATTGAGCTCCTGAAGCATTTGGCATCTTCCTGGGATGTACACTAAACCTGAGTAAGAGCAAAATCTTTCCGGTAAACCCCCAGAGAGGAGGAGCAGGGCTGGGAACGCTGCCGTTCAAACTGGCCCAAACCATATTCAGATACCTGGGGATCCAGATAACCCACAACTGGGCCCCGCACCACAAGTGGAACCTATCCAGCCTGGTGGAGGAGGTGAAGGGGAGCCGGCGGAGGTTGAGCTCACTCCTGCTCTCCCTAATAGGGATGAACGTACTGCCAAGATTTCTACTGTGTTTAGATCGCTCCTGATCTTCGAACCCAAATCCTTTTTTGCCAGGGTAGAAAAACTGATAACGGCCTTCGTGTGGGTGGGGAAGGACCCCAGGATCCATAGAACTGTCCTGCCGAGGGGGCGGCAATTGGTGGGTCTGGCACTACCAAACCTCCTGCACTTCTCTTCGGCAGCAAACATAGAAAGGGTGCGAGGTTGTCTGGGGGAGCCAGTGACGGAGTGGGTACAAACAGCTTTGTGTCCCCCTGTATGCACTGGTCACTCTCCCATTCCCATTCTCCCAGCCAAACATTTGACAAGCCCGGTGGTCATAGTATCACTGAAAGCCTGGAACCAACTAAGGCACCATTTCAAACTGAAAGACATGTCCGTCTCAGCTCCCATTTGTTTTTTTATCATTTTTAAAAACTTTTATTTTTTTCTATAAGTTAGAGTATCCAATTATTTTTTTTTCCAATTAAGGGACAACTTAGCGTGGCCAATCCACATACAATGCACATCTTTTGGGTTGTGGGGTTGAGACCCACGCAGACACGGGGAGAATGTGCTAACTCCGCACGGACAGGGGGCCAGGATCGAACCCGGGTCATCAGTGCCATAGGGGGTACGCGTTAGGGGAGGGGAGAGAAAGACCAAAGGGGGGAGGGGGTGGCGTCAAAGCTACAAAACCCCCCAAAAAACTGATTGCAGTTCTTCCATTGTACTGATGCTCACAAGTTGTATGGTTGTTGTGTTGCCTGCAACTTTTTGAATAAAAAATATATATTTTTAAACCGGGAAGCTGACGCAATGGCTGCTGAGGGGAACCGAGGCGGTGAATAGCCATTTTCATTCCCCAGCATGCAGCCCAGGGGTAATGGTGCTGCTGCCCCAGAGCTCGGGGGCATTGGGGGGAACCCCCTCCAGGAGGATGGGTTTGGGCGGAGAGTGGGGGCTTCAGGGATCATCCCTGGGCTTGCGGGGGGGGGGGGGGGGGGGGGGGGGGGACACCATTGCGCCTATGACCTGATAAGCCATCCCCCACTTCCAGGACAGAGCCCTCATCCTGGTTATATGCTGACAGTCACTTTAACTCCCTTTGACTGTGAGCAGCCACTAGCTGCACAGCTAAAGGCTATTGCTGATAACAAATTGGCATTGTTCGTTATGTGAGCACTTTCTTCCCGTGTCTGCGTGGGTTTCACCCCCACAACCCAAAGATGTGCTGGTTAGATGGATTGGCCACTCTAACTTGCCCTTTAATTGGAAAAAATAATAATTGGGCACTCTAAATTTAAAAATGAAGTTATGTGAGCACTTCACAACTCTCACGCATCTTGTGTTTGCAGTTTGCTCCTGTGGTAGCTTCACATGCCTGAAGGCTGCGTGTTTGTTTGCTGCCACCTCTTTTGCTTCTGCGACCTGGAATAAGGAAAGGGAGGATGTAAGATGACCTGCTGCCAGTGCTGGAGAGGGGGTAGGGATGTTCTTTCACTCTTCTGGCATGCTCTGTGTCGGTGTGACTTTCATGTGTGACTTTCCACTGCTGAGAGTCTACTACTGGGAGTTGCAGGAGGGGAAGAGAGAGGTGGATTGATCCGAATGTAGCTGCAGCTGCCTGCAGGCTGTGTGTTTGTTTGCTGCCGCCCCTTTGCTTTTGTGGCCTGGAGTAAGGAAAGGGAGGATGTAAGATGACCTGTTGCCAACGTTGGAGAAGGGGAAGGAGAGCTTTTCTGCTTTCTGGTGGGCTTGGTGTGTCGGTGTGACTTTTTCCTTGTTGAGGAGTCGACTGTTAGAAGCTGCAGGAGGTAGAGAGGAAGGCAGATTGATTTGAATGAGCAACTTGATGGAGGCATTGAATAAATGCTTTTGCAGATTGCTGGTGACTGTGAGAGGCGGATTGATCCGAATGCAGCTACCTGGAGGCTATGTGTTTGTTTGCTGCTGCCCCTTTTGCTTCTATAGCCTGGAGTAAGTAAAGGGAGAATGTAAGATGACCTGCTGCCAGCGGAGGAGAGGACAGGATGCTCTCTCTTCTGGCATGCTCTGCCATGGTGTGACTTTCTGGTGTTGAGAGTCTAATGCTGGGAACTGCAGGAGGGGGAGAGAGAGGCGGACACATTCGACTGAGCAACTTGTTGAAGATGTTTAGTTACTGTGCCTCTTTGCTTTTGTGGCCTGGAGTAAGGAAATGGAGGAAGTAAGGTGACCAGCTGCCAGCACTGGAGAAGGGCAGGAGGAGCTTCTCTCTTCTGGTGTGCTCTGCATCAATGTGACTTTCTGGTGTTAGTTACAACTTGATGAAGGTGTTGAAGAATTTGCAGATTGCTGGAGACTCTTTTGTACGATTTAATGTTTATATGAACTGCTGTATCTTTGTGTTTGTACCGATATTCTGTGATGAAAAGGGGCTTGTGTGTATGACATGGTGCCTGCATGATATGGGAGCTGGTGGACCCCATTGTGGTACCCAATAACTACACCTGCAGAAAGTGTTGGTTGCTTGAGGAACTACGGCTCAGAGTTGATGAGCTGGATTCTGAGCTGTGGATGCTGCGACACATCAGGGAGGTGGAGATGTACCTGGAGACCGTGTTTCAGGAGGCAGTCACACTCCTCAGACTAAATAGCTTGAATTCGGCCCAGTGGTCAGGGACAGGAGGGTGGGACTGCGAGTGAGGCCGGTAGAGGGACCAGGAGGTAGGGTTGCAGGAGCCTCAGCCCTTGACCTTATCCAACAGGTTTTGGATTCTTGCTCCATGTGTGGTCAGGAATGGGGACTGCAGGGAGATGAGCAAACTGACCACAGCACCGTGTTACAGGGAGCCATTCCAGTGAGGGGAGAGAAAATAAACATAGTTGTAATTGGGGTTAGTATAGTCAAGGGCATGGACAATGTTCTCTGTGACCAGGATTGAGAGTCCCGAAGGTTGTGTTGCCTACCTGGTGCTCGGGTTCAGGATATATCATCTGGGCTACAGAGGAAGTTGGAGTGGGACGGTAAAGATCCAGTCATCGTGGTCCACGTAGGTACCGATGGCATAGGTAGAACAAGGATGGAAGTTCTGCTGAAGGAATATGATCAGCTAGGGGCTAAATTAAATAGCAGAACCAATCTCAGGATTACTACCTGAGCCACAAGCTAATTGGCACAGTCAAGAAGATTAAAGAGGCAAATGCATGGTTCAAAGGTTGGTGTGGAAGAAATGGGTTTGAATTTATGGAACATTGGCACCGGTACTGGGGAAGGAGGGAGCTGTTCTGATGGGATGGTCTTCACCTGAAGCCCATAGCCTTGTGTGCTATGGCGTTTCAAATGCTCATCTAAATGCTTCTTAAATGTTGTGAGGGTTCCTGCCTCCACCACCCTTTCAGGCCGTGAGTTCCAGATTCCCACCATCCTCTGGGAAATGTCACAGTTACGGAACATTTTTCAGATGGATGGCTGGAGAGTGGTACAGCTGGCCGATGAGTTTGGAGACTCTCACACTCTGTTCCTGGTGAAAAATACTCTTTATACAATACGTTCATGGTCCACAATTAACCATTTAAATCATTCCAACTATTGTTGAAGAAAGTGGACATGTGTTTAATTATCTTTAAAACTGGTCAACAGGAAATGAGATAGGGACACAATTGTAATTATATATCTATTTTATTGTGCTAATTAAATCTCACAGAGGATTTATTGCACTGAAATAGGCCATGTGACCAAACTGGTCCATGCTATTGCATAAGCACCTCTATAATTGCACAAGCTTCCTCCCTCCCTACTTTATCTCACCCTTTCACCATATCCTTCTATTCTTTTTTTCCTCATGTTGTTATCCAGCTTCCCTTAAATACAGACAGAAAATGCTGGAAAAGTTCGGCACCTCTGGCTGCATCGGTGGAGAAAGAAAGACCCAAAAATGTCCATTCTGATTCTATATTGCTTAATTATCAAACCAGCTGCAAGTATAGCATTCTTACATCATTCAACCTCACCTTCAGGCAGAACCAAGCTAGACCTCCATATCAGTGAAATTAGAAGGAGGTGCATGCAGTACAGGAGGCCATTTGGCACATTGCACCTGCTCTTTGAAAACGCTGTTCCAATTAGTCCCATTCACTTTGAACTTTCTCCATAATTCTGTCAAATCACCAGTGATTTCAGTAAAGAATTGTTGGGACCTGTTTTCCAGTTCTTGCGCATATCATCTGAGTGCCATGAATAGACAGCGTGTAGTGGAAGAAAATGGAAGAAGAACATAAAGGACTCTCTATCCATGTCACAAACATGTATCATACTGCCCGTCGGTGCCTAAAGCGGTAAAAGACAATGGTTGGGATTTTCCACTGGCTTCTCTTGTGGCAGGAAGAATGCGGCAGAAAACATGGCGAGTGGGGGGGTGCAAACATCTATTGTTCTGGGGGGGTGCAAACATCTATTGTTCTGGGGGGGTGCAAACATCTATTGTTCTGGGGGGGGGGGGGGCAAACATTTATTGAGAACAAAACATTTGCTCTTAATCAAAGCTGTTAACCATTGACCTCTCCAATAGTACAAACTGACCCAGGTTTGGGTCACTTTGGAGTCTGTGATCAGTTAAGACAGGATGGGCCAGCCTATATACAACCTTAACGATGCTATCAAAGCATTTCCTCTACAACCCCCCCTGTGACCTACTCCCCTCCTTTCCCCTTCCTCCCACAAATGACCTGACAAGACATGCTAATCCGTGGGAGGCCAGGGATTGGAATGTGAACATCTGTAATTTGTAAGAATGCAATAAGATACATTCTCTATTAACGGTCCTTGATTGTTACCCACCCCTTTGTCGTTTACTAATCTTTTAAAATCACAGAGCTTTCTGCATGTTATTTAAATTGTCCTGTTGCCTCTGATAAAGGTGGTCCACACATCCAGGTATCATTTGTAACCCCAAACTGCCCAGTCAGTCATTTATTGTAGGTCCATGTGGATTTTTATATCTGAATTGAACTACTGGAGAAAACGTATCACCTGTTTGCAAATATTTGGCAGCAGGATTCAGTTCAAGGGTCCTTTAGCTTCATTAAATTTCCGGAATTGAGCTGAAAGCTGGACTTGTCCAACTTTTTGATCAATATCCCTGCACATGCCATCCTGGGAGCACCTATTCGATAAATCAGCAAAAGATTAGAAGGAACATGCATAGTGCCTTTCCTAACCTCAGGACATTCCAAAGCACTTCATGGCCCATGAAGGATTGGTGAAGCATAATTATGGTTGCCATGTTGGAAACTCTCACAAATGGCAGTGCGGTAACGATCAGTTAATCAAGCTTTAGTGATTATTATTTTATTTATTCTTTCATATGGTGTGGCAAGGCCAGCATTTATTGTGCATCTCTAACTGCCCTTTAGAAGGTGTTTGTCAGCCGTCATCTTGAACCGCAGCAGTCCATAGGGTGTAGGTACAACCACAATGCAGTGATTGAGGGATAAATGTTTACTCAGACACTGGGGATTACTCCCCTGCTCTTCTTCGGCATAGTGTCGTGGGATCTTCAACATCTACCTGAGAGGATAGATGGGGACTTGGTTTAAGATCTCACCCAAAAGATAGCACCTCAAAGAGTGCAGCTCTCCCTCAGTACTGTATTACTCAGCCCGGATTCGCTGATCATAGTTCCTTTCAGATACTTTGTTTATTTGACTTGCTCTATTTTAAGTCTGGTGCCAGAATCTTCACCTTTTGACCTTTTCCTTTCCAGTTTGAGAAACAAAGTTGAAGGAAGTTCTTTTCTCAGGGAAACTTGCAGATCTATTCCCATGGCCGATGCAAATCACGTCACTGAGCACACACCACAAAGCGAGACCAGGGGCGGGATTCTCTAATCCTGCGGCAAAGTGTCCACGTCGGCGTAAACGCCATCGCGTCTGGGATACATCTCATCTGCTCCTATGGATATATCCACTTTTAAGGCTGCTAAACCTGTTCTACCTCCTCTCTGTTAATGTGTCAGAAGTATTTTTTTTAAATTTAGAGTACCCGATTAATTTTTTCCAATTAAGGGGCAATTTAGCGTGGCCAGTCCACCTAACCCGCACACCTTTGGGTTGTGGGGGTGGAGAATGTGCAAACTCCACACGGACAGTGAACCGGGGCAGGGATCAAACCCGGAATCTCGCCGCGGTGAGGCAGCAGGGCTGACCACTACCGTGCCGCCCATAATGTGTCGGAGGTTTCTGTAAATAACAAGGTCCCATATGGAGACTTATAAAGAAGACAAATGCACATGGGATAGAGAGTAACTTGATAAGTTGGATTCAAAATAGTCTTAGCTGTAGGATAGAGGGTGCTGATAGATGGCTGTTTTAGTGATTGGAAGCTAGTGTGCAGTGGCATACCACAGGGATCTGAGCTGGGTCCCCTATTATTCATCATTTATACAAATGGCATAGATGACTCTGTGAGGGGTAGGATCAGTAGGTTTGCAGTTGAAAAAGATTGGCTGGGTGGTTAACAGCGAGGTTGAGTGGGGTGGAATGTAGCGTAGTGGTTAGCACTGCCGGCCCCGGGTCACCGTCCGTGTGGAGTTTGCACACTCTCCCCGTGTCTGCGTTGGTCTCACCCCCACATCCCAAAAATGTGCAGGGTAGGTGGATTGGCCACGCTAAATGGCCCCTAACTTGGAAAAAAAAATAGAAACTAGTGAGGCTGAGTGTCCTGGGTTACAGAAAGATAGAGACAGGACGGTCAAATGGGCAGTAAAATGTCAGATTGAATTTAACCCTGAAAAGTGTACGGTGATACACTTTGGAAGGAGTAATTTGACAAGGAAGTATTCAATGAATGGCCTGACACTGGGAAGATCCATAGATCTCTGAAGGCAGGTGGGCAGGTTAATAGGGTGGTGAAAAAGGCATATGGGACACGTGCCATGTCAATCAAGGCATTGATTACAAAAGCAGGGAGGTCAGGTTGGAGTTGTATAGAACATTGGTGAGGCCACAACTGGAATAGTGGGCGGGATTCTCCAACCCCCGCCAGGTCGGAGAATCACCAGCGAGTCATCTATGCCGAATTCTCCGGCGCCGGAGTTTTGGCAGGGGCAGGAATCACGCCGCGCCAGTCTGGGGCTGTTGGCAGCGGCTCCCCCCTCCCCCGGCGATTCTCCGGCCCGTGATGGGCCGAGTGGTCGCCCGCTTTCGGACAGTCCAGCCGGAGTAAATCACAACAGGTCCTTACCGGTGGGACCTGGCTCCACGGGCGGCTTGCAGAGTCCTGGGAGGGGGGGGGGGGGGATCTGGCCCCGGGGGTACCCCCACGGTGGCCTGTCCCGTGATCGGGGCCCACCGATCCGCGGGTGGGCCTGTGGCGTGGGGGAACTCTTTCCTTCCGCACCAGTCGCTGTCAAACTCCGCCATGGCCTGTGAGGAAAATAACCCACCTGCGCATGCGCTGGGATGACGGCAGCACACGCTGGCGCTCCCGGGCATGCGTCAACTCGCGCCGGCTGGCGGAGGCCCTTCGGCGCCGGTTGGCGTGGTGCAAAGCCCTTCCCCGCTAGCTGGTGCAGCACCAAACACTCCGGCACTGGCCTAGCCCCTGAAGGTGCAAAGGATTCCACGCCTTCAGGGTGGCCCAACGCCGGAGTGGTTCACGCCACTCCTCGGCGACGTAGTGGCCCGCCCTGCCCTGCCGGTTCGCGGAGAATCCCGCCCAGTGTGTGCAATTCTGGTTGCCACATTTTGGAAGGCTGTGATTGCATTGGAGAGGTTGCAGAGGCGACTCACCAGGATGTTGCCTGGGATGGAACATTGAAGTTATGAAGAGAGGTTGGATAGACTTGGGTTGTTTTCACTGGAACAGAGGAGACTGAGAGGGCGACTGATTGAGATGTACAAGGTTATGGGGGGCATGGGCAGGGTGAATACGGAGCAGCTGTTCCCCTTAGTTGAAGGGTCAGTCACGAGGAGGCACAAGTTCAAGGTGAGGGGCAGGAGGTTTAGTGGGTTTGAAGAAACACCTTTTTACTCCAAGGGTGGTGACGATCTGGAACGCACTGCCTGGGACGATGGCAGAGGTGGGTTGCCTCACATCCTTTAAAAAGTAACTGGATGAGTACTTAACACGTCATAACAAGTGCCGGCAAATGGGATGAGGGAGGCATCTCAGTTGCTTTTCCTGAGTCGTTGCAGACCCGATCAGCGGAAGGGCCTCTTTTGCACTATATTATTCAGTGATTCTCTGAGTCACCCTCTGAAAGAGTACCCTACTAGGCTCACTTCCCCGCCCTATCCCCATAATACCACCTAACCTGCACATCTTTGAACTGTGTGAGGAAACCGGAGCACCTGGAAGAAACTGCCCCGCAAGATCAATCCTCCGGCCCACGCGGGGAGGATGCCAACCTGCACATACGTGGGTGACGCCATTTACTCGCGCGGTGCTCCTCGCCCCCTATTGTCCCACCCCCGGGGGGCTAGGAGCGGCCTCCGACGCCGTCGTGAAACTCGACGGAATTCACGACGGTGAGGTCGCTCCGGCGCGACATCAGAGAATTCCGCCCCTCAAGTTTTGGAGTCAACAGGAGGGATATGAAAGAGTCTGCCAATTCACTCTCAACTGTTTTACACCACAACACAAACAACACCCTGCATGTATGTAGCCAAACATCCAGAGGCATTTCACAGGGGCATAATCAGACAGAAACCTGACATCAAGCCACACCAGGAGATTTTGTGAAGTTGACCAAATTTTTTATTAAAGAGGTGGATTTTATGGAGTGTTCTAGGGAGAGAGGTAGAGGGGTGTAGCGAGGAAATGCCAGAGCTTTGGGCCTCTGCAACAAACAACAATAATAATTTTCCATCACCATTGGACCCATTATTCAGGAGTCATTCACATTCTATTAAGCACAGCGGTCATTTCAGGTGAATTCAGATGTTTGGTTTGATCATTGCCCTCAATGAAAGTATAACTTCCTCTGTGTACCATTTTAAAAGCTCTGCAAAGCAATGGTTCGGAATACATTTTCAGCTTTCATTTAGCTGTGCACTTTCACATTCCTTTGAAGGCAAAACCTAAAAAATTAATGACTTAAGCCCTGGGTTTTTTCATAATGAGATGATTCCCACCCACACTGCTTCAATGAAACAAATGAACATAATCAGTTTTTTTAACGTGGGTGAGGAATAAGTATTGGTTGGGGCATCAAGTACAACTCCTCTTCTTCAAAGTGTTGCCATGGAAACTCTTCCATACAATCAAGAAGGCAGATAGAACCTCAATTTTTCACAGGTAGGATTTTAAGCATGGCGAACGATGGGCGCTCGCCATCCTGAGAGTTGGCGCTTAAAGTGCATCTGTCGACTCTCGAAAGCCCACTGCCGTTTCACACTCGTTTGATCGTTGACTGGCAGTGGGCGGGATTTCCATCCATGCTTGTAAGGAAGTTCTGCCTCGTGAAAGCTGTCAGCCAGGCACAGCACTTCAGTGGCCAGAAGCGGTACTGCTGCGCTCTGCCTGGAACCAAGTCCCACAACCATTGAAATGGTAAGTCCCGGGGGTGGGAGGTTAGGGGACACCCTGTGGGGGGCCGGGAAGAGGGTGATTGTAGTGTCGGGGTGGGAGGGGGTATTGACCGGTGGGGTGAAGAATGTCCCAGAGCTCCAATGGCTTCCCAACTCTGAGGGGAAGCCTTCAGATGTCCCCGCCCCTCATGTTCCCACCGGAGATCCGTAAAAGTTTTGTTGTCGCACGCCCGGCCCCACCAGCTTAAAATTGAGGCTATAAGACCATAAGACCATAAGACATAGGAGCGGAAGTAAGGCCATTCGACCCATCGAGTTCACTCCACCATTCAATCATGGTTGATTTCAACTCCATTTACCCGCTCTCTCCCCATAGCCCTTAATTCCTCGAGAAATCAAGAATTTATCAATTTCTGTCTTAAAGACTCAACGTCCCGGCCTCCACCGCCCTCTGTGGCAATGAATTCCACAGACCTACCACTCTCTGGCTGAAGAAATTTCTCCTCATCTCTGTTCTAAAGTGACTCCCTTTTATTCTAAGGCTGTGCCCCAGCGTCCTAGTCTCCCCTGCTAATGGAAACAACTTCCCTACGTCCATCCTATCCAAGCCATTCATTATCTTGTAAGTTTCTATTAGATCTCCCCTCAACCTCCTAAACTCCAATGAATATAATCCCACGATCCTCAGACGTTCATCGTATGTTAGGCCTACCATTCCTGGGATCATCCGTGTGAAAGGCTGGGCAAGAAAAGGTCCTCAAGGGCTTTAATAGGTGAAAGGACGAGTTTCCCACCTGAGATCCTGCCCACTCAAACATGAAATTGCATCTTGATTTGGGTGGGGGAAAATTACATCCATTTAATTTTATGCTCCCCCTCCCCCACTTCAGGACCCGGTTTGAAGGAGCATAAAATTCTGCCCCACATCTCATCTGAAAAGAAAATTTCCTCAGTCTTCCACTGGGAGTGTCAGTCGAGATCATGCATTGTAGAATTTTGCAGAGACTCCATGGTGTATCCAAAATGGAGCTGAAAATCCAGATCTGGAAGTCTCACCCCTTACTTACAATAGATCCCATTTTCACCAGCTGGGGTGGGGCAGGACATGACTCTGGCATGGCGGGGGGGAGGGGGGGGGGGGGGGGGGGAGACACCTGAACTCAGCAGGGCCATTTAAACTCAATGCTGAGTTCAAACAGATCCTATTTTCATTGGAGAAAGAACATTATCTCACATTGTGTGATTTATGAATTTTCAAAGTGGATATAAATGCTCGTAGAGGGTGGATAAAGTCTGTGAAACTGTTAACCTGTTAAAATAGCTTGGGGGGGGGGGGGGAAACAGTCGCCTGAGAGTGGAAAAAATTATGTGCTTGAGGGTTCAATAGCTGTTTGTTAACATAACTTTAAGTGCGATCATGATTGCATTTTTACTGCTTGTTGCTTCTACGCCCAATCTTTAACACACTAGTAAAGCTGTAAGATCACAGTTTGAATGACAGTTCCAAGAGGATATTGAAGGATTAGCTGTCTTTGATATGGGTTCATGAACACTGAGTTTGTTTTATAGGAGATTAGGTACATGTGGGCATATAAACGTTTTGAATGGACTTTCATGAATGAGAGTGCTTACATAAAGTTTACTTTATCTCATCTCAGCATGGCTCCCGAGATGTGCAGATGGTGGATTCTGGGTGAGTTGCCACAGAGGGTGTAAGGGCTCTGAGTGGGGGTAGCTGGAGGAATGGGCTGGCATCAATTGGCACTAAATTAGCAATAGGGGTATAATGGGCCAGTGGAACTGATAGGGGAGTGAAGGGTGTGAGGGGTGAAAGCCACAACGAACACATCAGATCTAAGCTCTGTAGTCCTGCCACATACAGCCATGAAGGTGGTGGACAATTCACTGGAGGAATAGGCTCCACAAATATCTCCAACCTCAATTATGGAGGAGCCCAGCACATATGTGCAAAAGACAAGGCTGAGGCATTCGCAACAATCTTCAGCAAGAAGTGCCGAGTCAATAGGAATCATGACTGGTTGGAGTTATACCTCGCACAAAGGAAGGTGGATGTGGTTGGAGGTCAATCATCTCAACTCCAGGACATCACTGAGAGTTCCTCAGGATAGTGTCCTAGGCCCACCGATCTTCAGCTGCTTCATCAATGACCTCCCTTCCATCATAGGGTAAGTAATGGGGATGTTTGCGGATGACTGCACAATGTTCAGCACCATTCGCGATTCCTCAGATAATGAAGCAGTCCATGTCCAAATGCAGCAAGATGTGAACAATACCCTGGCTTGGGCTGATGAGTGGCAAATTACATTCGTGCCACACAAGTGCCAGACAATGATCATCTCCTACAAGAAAGGATCTAACCACCGCCCCATGACATTGAATGATATTACCATCGCTGAATCTCCCACAATCAACATCCTGGGGGTTACCACTGATCAGAAACTGAACTGGACTAGCCACATTAATACTTTGGCTACCAGAGGAAGTCAAAGGCTAGGAATTCTATGGCGAGTAACTCACCTCCTGACTCCCCAAAATCCTGTCCACCACCTACAAGGGATAAATCAGGAGTGTAATGGAATACTCTCCACTTGCCTGGATGAGTGCAGCTCCAACAACACACAAGAATCTCAATACTATCCAGGACAAAGCAGACCCGCTTGATTGCTCCCCCTTTCACAAACATTCAAACCCTCCACCACCGACGAACAGTGGCAGCCGTGTGTACCATCTACAAAATGCACTGCAGCAAGTTTCCTTAGACAATACCATCTAGAAGGACAAGAGCAACAGATACCTGGGAGCCCCACCACCTGGAGATTCCCCTCCAAGTCACTCACTACCCTGACTTGGAAATATATTGCCATTCATCATTGTCGCTGGGGCAAAATCCTGGAACTCCCTCCCTAACAGCACAGTGGGTGTACCTACACCTCAAGGACTGCAGTGGTTCAAGAAGGCAACTCACCGCCACCTTCTGAAGGGCAACTAGGGATGGGTAATAAATGCCGGCCTAACCAGCAACACCCACATCACATAAATGAATTTTTACAAAGCCAGAGGGCTTAATAATTACCAACAAAGCTGGGACAAAGTCCCAAGGAACCGAGGCAGACCTTTCTAACCAGCCTGCCTCGGTACTCAGAGGCCTATCTAGCTGCCCCCAGCCTGCGTCCAGGCTGGCCCAATTATACTCTGCATCCACATCCGCCACCCGACTCTCCGAGCGAAGATCCCACCATTCAGGGCATTTTTTCATAAGGTGGGAGATTTCACAACTCTCACACCCACCTGAGGAGTAGACTTCAACCCACGACCATCAGATTCAGAGGCAAGACCGCTGCCAACTTGGCCACAGCTGAGAAGTTTAGTGTTCCAACGCACATTGGACATAAAGGATTTATACTGGGAAAGGTCCTTTGAATGTAATAATTCTTATGTGATCAATTTCACCTTTACAATCATCCTCTCAATGTGCAGCTAGAAGTTTAAACAGAAAATGGGAGCTTACTTACTGCTTCCAAACCAGTCCAATTAAGGAAAGTCAAAGCTTTGGACAACCCTGGTGACATATCTCATGACTACCTAATTGGGTGTTAAAATAAACAGTCAGATGAGCTTCCAGACCACCCCAAGAATAACATGACTGTTCCCATGGAAAGTTCTCTAGCCTGTCCTGGATTATACTCAAAACCGTTGTTTACTGGTTGACAATTATTCCCATTTGGATAAACATCTGGAATAGTTGTCTAACCAGCAAGAGTCAATTTAGACAAGCAGGAACAATAAAGGACAGTTGTGAAAAGTCATGACTGTTCTATTCTGTGATTGCTTAAAGCTTGACATATTAGAGGCCAAAATAGATTCTGGTTCCTAAAATAAACTTTTTTATTAAGAGGACAAAGTCATCCGACATCTGTCCTTTTATAAATTATTTTCTCACAGGATTTTTCAGATGAGGTTTTGCAACAGCATACACTGACTCTTGGTCTGCTAAGCTTCATTTTAAAATTCTTGGCCTTGTTTTCTCCATATGGCCTGAACCTCAACATTTCTCTAACCTCCTTTGGCCCTCCAATGCTCCCAGAGTCCTCCAACTCTGACCTCTTGGGAATCCTTGATTTCCATCACTCCACTCTTGCGGTCAGCTAACAGGGTAGAGAGGGCACAGATATCAAAGGGCGGGGGGAGGGGGGGGGGGGGGGGTGAGGGGAATAAAAATCACCATTTCAGAAAAACGAGTATGAGAATATCGATGGCCAGCAGAATACAGCAGTCTGCAAGGCATCGCTAGACACTTCAAATGATAAATATAGAGCATGCAATTTGAACACTCTTACTTACTCTCGTCCATCTAGGAAAGTAACTAGGGGTTTCATCCTTGTTATCAAATCCGCTCCATGACATTGTCCCTCCCTATCTCTGCAACCTCCTCCCACCCTACAGTTCTACTTTTTTGCAATTTTCGATTTCCATTACTCCATCATCGTCGGCAGTGCCGTCAGCTGCCAATATTCTGGAATACCTTCCCTATCTCTATCTCTCTCTCGCTCTCTTTCTTTAAGGCACTTCTTAAAAGGAGCCTCCTTCAGCAGGGTTTTTTTAAGTTTAAAAATTTTTTTTACCCCTCATTTAATATTAGAGGAAAACGACAATTATGCACATGGAGATTCAGTTGATTGCCAGTGAAGGCTGCTGTACAGATTGTCATTTACTGTATCTCTGTTATTCCTATTTGACAGTCGACTACAATCTCCAGCATTTAGACGTGGTATAAAACCATAATGTTCAGACATACGTACAAACAAACAATGGACAGGATTCACTGTACCCAAGTCTAGGTGTTCTCGTTAGTGGACAATCAGGACTGGTCCCTGCTGGCAGTAGGAACGCGCCCAGATGCTATTCCCATACTTCTGCCATGCAAATTTTAACCAGCTACCCTCTGGAAGCGAGTGATTCTAAATCTAGAAGTCTAGAACTAGAGGGCACAGGTTTAAGGTGAGAGGGGAGAGATACAGAGGGGACATTTCTTCACACAGAGGGTGGTGAGCATTTGGAATAAGCTGCCAGAGGCAGTGTTAGAGACGAGTACAATCTTTTCCTTTAAAAAACAGTTAGACAGTTACATGGGCAGGGTGGGTATAGAGGGATACGGGCTAAATGTCGGCAAGTGGGACTAGCTTAGTGATAGAAACTGGGCGGCATGGACATGCTGGGCCAAGGGGCCTGTTTCCATGCTGTAACCACCTATGACTCTATGACTCTATTATGCAAATTTATGCAGAGAAGCAAGCATGCTGGTTACCCTTCCCGTCCCGGGCCGCCATTTTGAACAGGCAGCCTGATTGCAGAGTTCAACTGCATGTCTCCCTCCTCCATCCCGATAAGGCAAATGCTGACTCCCCCTCCCCAGTGCTGAAAGGGGAGCATACTCACCCCTCAGCAACGAGGGACATCCTCCCCCCCAACCACAGGAATAACGGGTCATCCTCCCCTCACACCACACATGCATGAGGCTGACCCGACCCCCCATAAGCCCCCCCTTCAGCCAAATCCCCCCCTTCAGTCCCCCCTGGAATTGGCAATGGCGTATGGCCCCTAGCACCATGGCACTGACGCCCTGGCAGTGACACCATAGCCTGGCACGATAGACGTCGAGGGGGGTGAGTCAAGGAGGTGAGCCTATTTATCCCATGACTCTCTGCCGCTGCCAGCCTGCAGGTGGAGGGTTACCCAAGGGTCCTGGGGTTTGGTTGGGCTTGAGTTATAGGTAAGGGTTGGACCACCGAGATGACGGTCCAGTGTCTGCACTGCCCCTGATCACTATTGGCATGGTGGTCTCAGGCAGCCCTCACTTCAAATTCTTCATCCTGGTCAGACTTTTTCATTCTAAAGTGGCCTCCTCATCCTGAACTGCTCTCCTGATGAGCAGACCAGACAATTCAATGAAGAATCAACACTTTCTCTTTCCTTTTAAAAAATATTTTAAAATAAATTTAGAGTACCCAATTCATTTTTTTCCAATTAAGGGCCAATTTAGCGTGGCCAAATCCATCTAGCCTGCGAAACCCATGCAGACACAGGGAGAATGTGCAAACTCCGCATGGACAGTGACCCAGAGCCGGGATCGAACCTGGGACCTCGGCACCATGAGGCAGCAGGGCTAACCACTGTGCCACCGTGCTCCCCTCACTTTCTCTTTCCTAAGATCTGCTCCACTTCAACAATGCTTAGTGCATTCTGCAGTTATGAAAGAAGAAATGAAACCACTGAGCTGCTTTGAAGTGGACACGAGCTGTTAATCAAGAATGTTTATAAACATTGTGGTTAGGATCGATGGACAGAACCGGAGATGCATTCAATCCTGAAGATGCATTCAAGCATGAAGGGAAAGGTAAATAAACAAACCCCCTAGCAGCTGTGAAAGGTCTAGTGAAAGGTCCAGCTCTTGTGAAATTGAATGGACGCTTAGCATTTCAAAGGATCTCTTGGGATTTCAAGCCTTTTCAAGTGTTGAGGGCTTGCTAGGAAGACTCTGATACTTCAAAAACATGTTGTTTCAAAGGCAGAGGGCTGAGGGAGCAGATGTTAGGAAAGGGAGAGTGTTTCTGCATTGATTCTGCTCTGAACTGACTGGACTGTTCATCAGCTTCAGGCAGAGCAGTTCAGAGTGAGGAGGCCACTTCATAGCTTAAAAAGTCTGACCAGAAGGATACAGCTGAATGGTGGGCTGCCTGAGATCACCATGCCAAGGGTGATCTTCAGTTTGCTCAGGAATAGAAAGGGCAGTCCAGATACGGGACCCTGGGAAAGGGATTCTGGGTCAAGTTCTCACCCACAGTCCGAGCCCACCCAACCAACAGGCGCCTTGGGGAAATCCCTACTGTAGCCTGGCAGTGGCAGAGAGACATATTTGCAATGAGATGACCCCCTTGACCACCCTCAGGGTCCACTGAGCCAGGACTACGCTTGGCCATACTTGCACCAAAGCCCACCGGTGGATTTCCTGTAGTGGCGGTCGGAGCAACACACGGGAGAGCAAGAATTGGGCTTCCAGGCCTTTAACTGCATTTTGCATGTTCCTGCTGGCGCAGGACGGGTCACCCACTACAGCCAGCAGCTCAGGAATGGAGACTGGGGACTATTCTGCCGCCCGACGCCAATCCTGGTTTTCGGCTGATGCTCCATTCTCCATCCGATCGCAGCGGTGAGGAATGGAAAATCCTGGCCAATATCTTAGTCAACAACATTCCCCATTGATACATTTGAAAATCCCATAACACAGCTCCAAGACACCAAATGGCAGACGGGACTGAGGAAGGCCAAAACATTGGTTTCAAAGGTATCATCCAGGCCAGGGAATGGCAGGAATAAGAAAATTATAAGGGCAGCATGATGGCACAGTAGTTAGCATTGCTGCCTCATGGCACCGAGGTCCCAGGTTCGATCCCAGCTCTGGGTCACTGCCGTCCGGAGTTTGCACATTCTCCCCGTTTTTGCGCGGGTTTCATAGAACATAGAACAGTACAGCACAGAACAGGCCCTTCGGCCCTCAATGTTGTGCCGAGCCATGATCACCCTACTCAAACCCACATATTCACCCTATACCCGTAACCCAACAACCCCCCCCTAACCTTACATTTATTAGGACACTACGGGCAATTTAGCATGGCCAATCCACCTAACCCGCACATCTTTGGACTGTGGGAGGAAACCGGAGCACCCGGAGGAAACCCACGCACACAGGGGGAGGACGTGCAGACTCCACACAGACAGTGACCCAGCCGGGAATCGAACCTGGGACCCTGGAGCTGTGAAGCATTTATGCTAACCACCATGCTACCCTGCTGCCACCCACAACCCAAAGATTTGCAGGGCAGCTGAATTAGCCATGCTAAATTGCCCCTTAATTGGAAAAAATGAATTGGACACTCTACATTTTTTAAAAAAGGAATAAGAAAATTAGTCCAGTTGAGCCATTCCTCCTGCTGCCTTGGGGGCTGCCTTCCGCTTTCCAGCCTCTACCTTTGAGACATTGGCTTTAACCTGGAGGAAGGGATTCTATCAGCTTCTTCACCCGCACACAGCTGAGGCCAGAAATACACTTCTTTCTCAGCAGGCTTTTGGTTATCTGCCCTATTATCTCCTTTGGTAACTTGGGTGTCAAATTTTGTTTGACGTACTTTGAACTTTTTTACTACATTGAAGGTGCTCCATAAATGCCAGTTGTTGGTATCAATGAAGTTCAGAAAAGGAAGTCTTGCCAGGTGTGACCCCGTTTAGTCAATGGTACCAGCCCAAGCTGAACAGAAGCTTAAATAGCATTGAGTCACCAGGTGGCGATCGGTTTCAACCTCCATGCTTTTGTGTGTAATTAAACATTTAAATATTTCCCAGACACTGGTTGCCTGTTAGTTTATTTGACTAGATTTAAATATCAGGCACTGGGTTCTCGTGATTTGCTGGACAGTGCCCTTTGAAAGTGGTTAATCACAGAATGACCCCTTATCCTTCTGATCATTATGATTGCAGTCTGAAGATTGATTCCGTCGGTAGCACTCTGTCTCCACATCAGACAGTCATGGTACATGCTGCACAGCTGAGGTTCTAAGCTGGCAGTGAGCACGGAGGGAACGTGGCACTGTTGGCGCTGCCATTTTTTGAAAAGAGCCATTAAACCCAAGCTTTGTCTCTCTATTAAGGTGGGCGCACAAGGTTCCGTAGCTATTATTGCAAAGAAAGAGTTCTCCAGGTGCCCGAGCCAACATTTAGCATTCAACCATGCATATTAACGAACCATTCAACATTCAACGCTGTTTGTGGGGCCTCAGTTGTATGAGCTGGCTGCTGTGTTACTCTGCAAAACAGTGACGGTACCCCAGAAAGGAATTCTTTGTCTGCAAAATTCTTTGGGACATCCTGCAGACGTGCAAAGCAGCATCTAAATGTATGTTTCCGCCCTCTTTCTTTCACGCCTTTAGTTCAAGCCTGCTCAATGTGTTTGAACGCTTGATGCATAATTTGCCATTTGTCTTTCCTCGGAAGACGGCCTTGCCATCTCTAGATTCCTTTCTCTGATCTTGTGGCTGGCCGGCTTCCACTAGAAAGTTTTACTTTTCTCATCGCACGCTCACACCTAAAGATTTTCTCACCCACATAGTCAAAATTAAATGCATTTCTAAATGCGACAAGACTTTTTTAAAAAGGTATGCGGCACTAGAACCATCAGAGGTGGGTAAGATTTCTGCATGAACATGGGGCATTTACTTCTACTTTTACATATCTCTCAAGGTTTTGGGTAGCCACTAGTTTTATATTAACCAACGTTTTATAGATTTTTAAAAAGCTGACCTTAAATTCCCTCAGTGCCTTGGAACCCTTGTCACCAAAGTATTAGATTAGGCCTACTGGATTACTAGTCCAGAGACCTTACCAATTCCCCCTCAATTTTAAACCAATGTCCTTTTGTTATTGATTTCCCCATCAGACAAAAGTCAATCCTATCCAATACATTTTAAACGCCAAACATAAGCCTTTAGCCTTTCAAAGCAGCATCAATTGGGCAGTAATCCAAAGTTATCTGATATAAAAACCAACTGCTAATTGCCATTAAGGTTACCATAAACCACAATTATAGCGATTGTCTCTTTACACCACTTTATTCCTTAATAGGTCCAGTTAAACTTAAGAAAACTTGAAGCAAAACCTTCTGGAGTCCAAATTGGTACAGGAAGTTTATGAAATAAGTTGCTGAGGCTGCCAAATGCTCTTGAAAATTTTCAACATGGAGCATTTTTACTCTGCCAACTTCGCATAAACTCAATCAATATTAATTGATAATCAGCGAGGTTCCTCTGAATTCACACTACAAATACACGCATACATTTTCAAAGCTAACGCTTATGGACATGCCTCCTGCTGTAGGAAACACTAAATGAACATTTCCACTGAATGGGAATGAGTATCAGGCTGTTTCTAGCAATGGTCGTCCGAGACAACTTGATACATTTAGGACCAGGCAAGAGGTTGAAATTTTATCTCGTGGCAGTGCAAATTTCCTGTGGTGCCAGCCAATGCTGTAGTTCTAACTATCCTTCTGCATGTCCGCAAGGTATAGCCAGGCTAACTGGGACTAGAATAAATGTGCTGTGACCCATTTTGCCTCGACGTGAACATTGCAATGCAACTGCACTTTTGGTATTCTCTCATTATTTGACCGTTTAGGATCATAGCAAGAGGATTAGGCCACATAGGCCCTGGAGCCTCTTCAACCATTTAAATCAGATTATTCAAACCATATAACTGCTTCATCATCAAGACTACCTATTTCCACTTCTGTAATATCATCTAACTCTGTCACTACCCCTGTACTTGCTGACCGATATTGCCTTCCGGCTAAGCAACATCTCGGTTTTAAACTTCTCGTCCTCTGTTTCACATTTGTCCATGGCCTCACCTCTCGCTGTCTTTCCAGCTCTGCAACCCTTCCATGTTCTCCGTGCTCCACCAGTTCTGACCTTTTGAGCAACCGTGCCTTCAGTTCCCTAGGTCCAAGGCTCTGGGATTCCTTCAGTAAGCCTCTCTATCTGATTTACCTCTTTTTCCTCCGTTAAGACGCTCCTTAAAACCTACCTCTTTGACAAAACGTTTGGTCATCTGCCCCTTATGTTGGCCAGTGTCAAGCTATGTTTGATAACACTCCTGGGATGTTTGACCACATTTAAAGACTCTATGTAAATGCAAGTTGTTGTTGTCTTGGCTGATGTGTCTCTTTAGTTCCTTTGCCTGCTCTTCGTTTCATAACCCCTTGTCTAAAAAAAGCAGTCATTCAACCTCAGGTTTGAAATTGGCATGTTAGCCATACCAGCTCCTTCAGGGAGAGAGTTCCAGATTTCCACTCCCCTATGCAGCAGTGCAACCTGACTATACCCCTGAAAGACCTGCCTCTAATTTAAGATTATACCAATGTGGTTCTAGATGACCCGTCCCCAAACCAGGGATAATTGCTCAAGCCCATTAACCCTATCAAATTCCCCAACTACTAAGTGTTAGCTGTGCCTCAGTGAGTAGTATTCTGTCTCTGTGTTAGAAGAAAGCTGGTTCAATTCTTCTTCCAAAGACTTGAGCATGAAATCTAGTCTGACATTGGAGTGCAGTGCTGTCTTTTGGATAAGGCATGAAAGCAAGGCCCCGTCTACCCTATAGGTGCCTGTAAGAGAAACAATGCACTATTTTAAGCAAGTGCTGGTGTTCTGACTAATATTTATCCCTCAATATCTGGGACTTGCTGTTTGCAATTTGCTGCCAGATTTCATTATGACAGCTGAGGCCTTGCAGCACAGTGCAGCGTCCCTACCTCTGGACCTGAAGCTCCGGGCTCGGGCCCAACATCAGGTCTTGTTTGGCCATGAAAGAGTGTTCATAGCACGGTTCATTGGGTTGATAATCAGCTCGGGAATCCTTCCACCATTTCCTCCACTATCCCCCAAAGGGATAAACAATGGGTGTTTAAAAGCTTGAAGCAAAGCAGGTAATTGGCTGTAAAGCACTTTTGGGACATTGTGAATGGTTATCTGCCGTTTTTCAGCCCTTCCTGCTGGTGGGACCTTCCAGTCCCGCTGCCGATGGTGTCACCCTGCGGAGCGTTTCCTGGTGCCGAAGGGTTCGGGGCACGCAGAGCCCTGTAGACATTGGCAGGACTGGAAGATCCCGCTGCCGGCCAATGGCGGGCCACCTCTGCCGTCGGAAGGTATGCCGTGGACGGGCGGGGCCGGAGAATTCTGCCCACCATCTTAAACACACTATTCAAGATAATCAGTAATGTCCTGATGAACCTGCACTTCATCTCTCCAAGGTCAATATATTCTTTTTGAGTTGCATTGCGCACGTTTTATTAAACGTAAAAAGTAACACGAATATAGCAAAAAACAAATCGCTGCTGAGGCTTCCTAATCCCAGCATCTGGCATTGAATTTTACATCAATGCTTAAAGAAAGTCAACAATCTTAACATCTTAAACTCTACCTGCATCTGATGACTCCATCATACTGCAGACTACATCTGCATCACAGGGATTGGTATCGTCCGCTGACTGGAATGCAGTAATGATTTCACTGAAGTAATTAAAGTATTGTTTCGGCTCCAGATTGGATTTTTCACAGTTGAACTCATATTCTTCCCCATAGTTCTGAACAGAAATGTGAATAAAGTTAAACACCAGGATACAATTTTCCAATTTTCACTCGGCTGTTTCATTGCATCAAAACATGAAAAACAAGAGCTGGAGCGGACCGCTCAGCCCTTTTAACCTGCCATTCAACCAGTTCAGGGCTGTTTTTTGTCCTCAACTCCATTACCCCAAATATATGCATAGCGTCAGAAGATATCCAAGTTATGAAAGGACCACATCAGGAACATGCAAAACAGCTAAAGAAATAGTCAATTCAAATAGATTGGAAGAATACGTTTTCTGATGGCCTATTTCCAGCTAGGGTTACCAATCCTCCCGCATTATTCTGGAACTTTGGGAAATTAGTCTCCGGGCTACTGCTGTGAGGAACATCAGGGTGAAGGATTGCCGGGCATTAAAAGTAACTTATTTTTCATTTCCTGTGAACACACTTTATTGGAGATGGATTGAAAACAGCACTATTCGATTGGGTTTGACTGTAGGCATCTTTAAATGATACCCTCCAGCAATGTGTTCAAATGGATTGTCTGCCCTCAGGTAAATAGATAGAGAAATAGATAGAGAAATATAGCACAGAACAGGCCCTTCGGCCCACGATGTTGTGCCAAAGTTTTGTCCTAGGTTAATCATAGAATTTTGGACACTAAGGGAAATTTATCATGGCCAATTCACCCAACCTGCACATCTTTGGACTGTGGGAGGAAACCGGAGTACCCGGAGGAAACCCACGCACACACGGGGAGGATGTGCAGACCCAAGTCGAAATCGAACTTGGGACCCTGGAGCTGTGAAGCAATTGTGCTATCCACAATGCTACCGTGCTGCCCTTAAGAAGAAATGAATCTACACTCCATTATTCTACCCTAATCCATGTACCTATCCAATAGCCGCTTGAAGGTCCCTAACGTTTCCGACTCAACTACTTCCACAGGCAGTGCATTCCATGCCCCCACTACTCTCTGGGTAAAGAACCTACCTCTGACATCCCCCCTATATCTTCCACCATTTACCTTAAATTTATGTCCCCTTGTAATGGTTTGTTCCACCCGGGGAAAAAGTCTCTGACTGTCTACTCTATCTATTCCCCTGATCATCTTATAATCCTCTATCAAGTCGCCCCTCATCCTTCTCCGTTCTAATGAGAAAAGGCCTAGCACCCTCAACCTTTCCTCGTAAGACCTACTCTCCATTCCAGGCAACATCCTGGTAAACCTCCTTTGCACCTTTTCCAAAGCTTCCACATCCTTCCTAAAATGAGGTGACCAGAACTGCACACAGTACTCCAAATGTGGCCTGGCCAAGGTTTTGTACAGCTGCATCATCACCTCACGGTTCTTAAATTCAATCCCTCTGCTAATGAACGCGAGAACACCATAGGCCTTCTTCACAGCTCTATTCACTTGAGTGGCAACTTTCAAAGATCTATGAACATAGACCCCAAGATCTCTCTGCTCCTCTACATTGCCAAGAACCCTACAGTTAACCCTGTATTCCGCATTAATATTTGTCCTTCCAAAATGAACAACCTCACACTTGTCAGGGTTAAACTCCATCTGCCACTTCTCAGCCCAGCTCTGCATCCTATCTATGTCTCTTTGAAGCCGACAACAGCCCTCCTCACTATCCACAACTCCACCAATCTTCGTATCATCTGCAAATTTACTGACCCACCCTTCAACTCCCTCATCCAAGTCGTTAATGAAAATCACAAACAGCAGAGGACGCAGAACTGATCCCTGCGGTACGCCACTGATAACTGGGCTCCAGGCTGAATATTTGCCATCCACCACCACTCTCTGTCTTCTATCGGTTAGCCAGTTCGTTATCCAACTGGCCAAATTTCCCACTATCCCATGCCTCCTTACTTTCTGCATAAGCCTACCATGGGGAACCTTATCAAATGCATTACTAAAATCCATGTACACTACATCCACAGCTTTACCTTCATCCACATGCTTGGTCACCTCCTCAAAGAAGTCATTAAGACTTGTAAGGCAAGACCTACCCCTCACAAATCCGTGCTGACTATCCCTAATCAAGCAGTGTCTTTCCAGATGCTCAGAAATCTTATCCCTCAGTACCCTTTCCATTACTTTGCCTACCACCGAAGTAAGACTAACTGGCCTGTAGTTCCCAGGGTTATCCCTATTCCCTTTTTTGAACAGGGGCATGGCATTCGCCACTCTCCAATCCTCTGGTACCACCCCTGTTGACAGCGAGGATGAAAAGATCATTGCCAACGGCTCTGCAATTTCATTTCTTGCTTCCCATAGAATCCTTGGATATATCCTGTCAGGCCCGGGGGTCTTGTCTATCCTCAAGTTTTTCAAAACGCCCAACACATCTTCCTTCCTATCAAGTATCTCCTCGAGCTTACCAGTCTGTTTCACACTGTCCTCTCCAACAATATGGCCCCTCTCGTTTGTAAATACTGAAGAAAAATACTTGTTCAAGACCTCTCCTATCTCTTCAGACTCAATACATAATCTCCCGCTACTGTCCTTGATCGGACCTACCCTTGCTCTAGTCATTCTCATATTTCTCACATATGTGTAAAAGGCCTTGGGGTTTTCCTTGATCCTACCCGCCAAAGATTTTTCATGCCCTCTCTTAGCTCCCCTAATCCCTTTCTTCAGTTCCCTCCTGGCTATCGTGTATCCCTCCAGCGCCCTGTCTGAACCTTGTTTCCTCAGCCTTACATAAGTCTCCTTCTTCCTCTTAACAAGGCATTCAACCTCTCTTGTCAACCATGGTTCCCTCACTCGGCCATCTCTTCCCTGCCTGACAGGGACATACATATCAAAAACACGCAGTACCGGTTCCTTGAATAAATTCCACATTTCACTTGTGTCCTTCCCTGACAGCCTATGTTCCCAACTTATGCACTTCAATTCTTGTCTGACAGCATTGTATTTACCCTTCCCCCAATTGTAAACCTTGCCCTGATGCATGCACCTATCCCTCTCCATTACTAAAGTGAAAGTCACAGAATTGTGGTCACTACCTCCAAAATGCTCCCCCCACTAACAAATCTATCACCTGCCCTGGTTCATTACCAAGTACCAAATCCAATATGGCCTCCCCTCTGGTCGGACAATCTACATACTGTGTTAGAAAAGCTTCCTGGACACACTGCACAAACACTACCCCATCCAAACTATTTGATCTAAACAGTTTCCACTCAATATTTGGGAAGTTGAAGTCGCCCATGACTACTACCCTGTGACTTCTGCACCTTTCCAAAATCTGTTTCCCAATCTGTTCCTCCACATCTCTGCTGCTGTTGGGGGGCCTATAGAAAACTCCCAACAAGGTGACTGCTCCGTTCCTATTTCTGACTTCAACCCATATTACCTCAGTAGGCAGATCCCCCTCGAACTGCCTTTCTGCAGCTGTTATACTATCTCTAATTAACAATGCCACCCCACCCCACCTCTTTTACCATCTTCCCTAATCTTGTTGAAACATCTATAACCAGGGACTGCCAACAACCATTTCTGCCCCTCTTCTATCCAAGTTTCCGTGATCGCCGCCACATCGTAGTCCCAAGTACTGATCCATGCCTTAAGTTCACCCACCTTATTCCTGATGCTTCTTGCTTTGAAGTATACACACTTCAACCCATCTCCTTTCCTGCAAGTACTCTCCTTTGTCAGTGTTACCTTCCCCACTGCATCATTACGTGCTTTGGCGTCCTGAATATCGGCTTCCTTAGTTGCTGGACTACAAATCCGGTTCCCATTCCCCTGCCAAATTAGTTTAAACCCTCCCGAAGACTACTAGAAAACCTCCCTCCCAGGATATTGGTGCCCCTCTGGTTCAGATGCAACCAGTCCTGCTTGTACAGGTCCCACCTTTCCCAGAATGCGCTCCAATTATCCAAATACCTGAAGCCCTCCCTCCTACACCATTCCTGCAGCCATGTGTTCAACTGCACTCTCTCCCTATTCCTAGCCTCGCTATCACGTGGCACTGGCAACAAACCAGAGATGACAACTCTGTCTGTCCTGGCCTTTAACTTCCAGCCTAACTCCCTAAACTTGTTTATTACCTCCACACCCCTTGTCCTACCTACGTCGTTGGCACCAATGTGCACCACGACTTCTGGCTGCTCACCCTCCCCCTTCAGGATCCTGAAGACACGATCCGAGACATCCCTGGCCCTGGCACCCAGGGGCAACATACCTTCTGGGAGTCTTGCTCGCGCCCACAGAATCTCCTATCCATTCCCCTAACCATTGAATCTCCTATTACTATTGCTTTTCTACGCTCCCCCTTCCCTTCTGAGCCCCAGAGCCAGACTCAGTGCCAGAGACCTGGCCGCTAGGGCCTTCCCCCGGTAGGTTATCCCCCCCAACAGCATCCAAAACAGTATACTTGTTTTGAAGGGGAACGGCCACAAGGGATCCCTGCACTGTCTGCCTATTAGTTTTATTTTCCCTGACTGTAACCCAGCTACTCTTGTCCAGTACCTTGGGTGCGGCTACCTCCTTGTAACTCTTCTCGATAACCCCCTCTGCCTCTCGGATGATCCGAAGTTCATCCAGCTCCAGCTTCAGTTCCCTAACACGGTCTCTGAGGAGCTGGAGTTGGGTGCACTTCCCGCAGGTATAGTCAGCGGGGACACCAGTGGTATCCCTCACCACCCACATCCTACAGGAGGAGCATGCAACTGCCCTAACCGCCATCCCCTCTTACTTCACAGAATTAGCTGCTCCGTAGACCAAATGGACCTCTGCCCTCTGACTCTGCTTCCAGTCAGCTGTACTCTAAACTCCTGGCTCCCTTCACGCTATTTGATAAATATAGGAATTGAAATGTAAGGAGCACCTTACTCCCTCCTCACCGAACTCCGTCAGTCACCAAACTCTCACTGTAGCACTCAAATGCAACCAGTTCAGCACTCCAGTGCAGTGCACTCCAGTGTTACTCCAGTAAAAACGCTGAGCAACTGGAGATTTGTGGAATGTTTGCATCTGGTTGTGATTACCTAAACACCTGGTTATCTTCCTTATAAATGAATGTTATAACTGTGGAATTAACCATGAAAAACCTTGCCCTTCATCCTAACTGGATTGGCAAATTATTTTTTCGGCGGGTGTGGCGCGCCCCCGCCAGCAGCAGGATTCTCCATCCTGGCAGCCAGCCAGCCAGCCAATGGGATTTTCCATTGTGGGCAGCCCCACGGCAACGGGAAATCCCCGGGCGTGGGTGCACTGCCGGAGTAACAGAGAATCCAGTCCCAGGTTTCAGTGGGAAAGTAAGAGACAGGTATCTGAGGACAAAATACTGATGTCCTAAAACGCATGCCAGACCCTTTCAGAACCGTACCATAAGTGGTTGCTGCAGTGTCTAGACTCTAGACATTGAGGTTTAGAACTTCTCTTGTATTCGGCAGCACCTCAGGGGATGTCATGGCTGCTGCCTGCAGGACAGGCACCAGAATCCCAGGATTATGGTCCCAGGCCACAGGTAAGTCAGGTGGGAGGGGGTATTTTAGAGTTTGGGGAGTCACAGGAAGAAGGGGGTGGGGTGTCGTTGGCAGCAAGGCCAATAACGGTGGTGGTGAGATGAGGCCCTTAAGGGGTCATTAATTGGCCACAAGGCCCTCAATTGGCAGTATGGTGGAAAGGTTGACCATAGGCTTTCCCAGCCAGAACCTAATTCAGTGGGGGATGGTGGCCAGGTTCAGGGACGCCACAATCCCACCTAATTACATGTCTTTCCTGCCACCAAGCTCACTACCAGCGGGAGCAGAAGATTCCACTGATGTTCCACCTCCTGCACCGCCTGTAGCATGTGGCACCATCCCCAACCACCGTGACTGGCCAATCAAGGCAGGTAGATGGAGACACTGTCAGACTAAGCATGCAAGCAAAGAGAACCAAACGTTATACCTTCCTGTTGTCAGACAGACAGTTGTGAACACCATCCAGAATCCGGTGGAGATTTTCAATAATTAAATAATTTGATGAATTCTTGGCAAACTTTTCTAGAAGGCCATCCAGGCTAAATGACATTGCAGGCACTGTTAAATGCAGCCAACATGTATCAGTCTGCACAGAAAAAGAATTTAGAAGTTAAAAAAAACGTCTTAGGAACATTGGACTTGAGAACTATTCAGCCCTTTGAGCCTGCTCCCCCATTCGGTAAGAGCATGGTTGATCTGATTGTGGCCTCAACTCCACTTTCTAGCCTGACCCCATTAACCCTGATCCTCTTGGCTATCAAAAATATAACTCAGCCTTTAATAAATTCAATGACCCATCCTCCACAACTCTCAGGGGAAAATAATTCCACAGACTATAGGCTCTCTGAGGGGGGAAAAAGTCTCCTCAACTATCTCTTGAAGGGGAAACTTCTCATTCTTAAACTGTGACCCCCAAATTCTAGTCACTCAACTAGAGGAAAGATCTCCGAGGTATCCAGCCAATCATCAAGATCTCGTATGGTTCAATCGGTCACCTCTGATCCTTCTAGTGGGTAGAGGCCCAACTTGTTCAACCTCTCTTCATAAGATAAGACCTTCATCCCAGGAATGTGCCATGTGACCTTTCTCTCAACTGTTTCTCACACAATTACATCCTATTTCCAAAAAGGAGACCAAAACTGCACACAGTACTCCAGATGTGGTCTCACCAAGGACCTGTCCAGCTATAGTAAAACGTATCTACTTTTATATTCCATTTCCCTTGCAATAAATGAAAGCCACAAGCAAATGAATGAGACATTCCATTTGCCTTCCTCATTACTTGCTGTTGCGATTCATGTACCAGGACACCCAGATCCCTCCCCCCATTTAAACAGTATTGATGATAAGGGGACAACAAGTAGAGTATCCAGGACTTTGGTGTGATTGAATAACGCGTGATTATCACCTGACACCCAAAGATGAGAATTCTTTTCTGTGAACAAGGTCATCGCCCATACATAAAACCAGAAAAATGGCAGATACAGTAGCAGTAGAAAGAACGAACTTGCACTAATATAGCACTTTTCATGACTTCAGGATGCCCAAGAGTGCTTTACAGTCAATAAAATGCTTTGGAAGATGGTCACTGGTGTAACATAAGGAGACACAGCAGTCAATTTGCTCCCTCAAAAAGCGATGTGATAAAGATCCCTCTAAGATTGAAAGACTGCATTGAAACATGTAGGTTAGAGTTTTCCGGCTGTTCATGCGGTTTCTAGTGCCGCCGACTGTCACCGCGGGTTTCCTGGCCCTGAGGGGCACATTCAATGGGAAACCCCGTTGACAACGGCGGAACCTGAAGATCTCGCCACCGACCAATGGTGGGCTGCCTCCGTCCCCGCGAAACACACCGACGGGCAGCGCGGAAAATCCTGACCATAAGGTACAATTTTCCCAAGTATTGGATCAGGCGAGAAAAGCTGCTTGAAACTCTCCGGCTTCACAGACGTTTGTCTCGTCGGATTAAGCAGGACTCTGTGCTGGGGAGGATCACACAGCCGGCTGGAGGGGGAAGGACTCTGTGCTGGGGAGGATCACGCAGCCGGCTGGAGGGGGAAGGACTCTGTGCTGGGGAGGATCACGCAGCCGGCTGGAGGGGGAAGGACTCTGTGCTGGGGAGGATCACGCAGCCGGCTGGAGGGGGAAGGACTCTGTGCTGGGGAGGATCACGCAGCCGGCTGGAGGGGGCAGGACTCTGTGCTGGGGAGGATCACACAGCCGGCTGGAGGGGGCAGGACTCTGTGCTGGGGAGGATCACGCAGCCGGCTGGAGGGGGAAGGACTCTGTGCTGGGGAGGATCACACAGCCGGCTGGAGGGGGAAGGGTCTAAACACAGCAAAGCTCGGGGTGCCCTTTGAAAAGATCTCAAGTTACATTTAAGGCCCACCTCTCCTCAACAGAGGTTTGGACTGCCCCAAGCATCAGGGCACAGCCCCCCCTCCCCCCCACCTAGACAGGCATCGGGTTCTCCTACCCCCATCACGCACAAGGGATACACTCGATGGTGGAGGGTAACCTATCCAAGCCGGAGCCCCCCTTTATGTGTCCTCTTGGCACTGCCCCTTGCCATTTCTCCTTTGGCACTGCAGGGGCACTGCCAGGAGGTAATGTCCAACCTTGTCATTCAGCCCCTCGAACCTACATGTGCCTCTGCATCCCTAGCGAGGTCATCACGACCGGTTTCCGCTTTTGGAAACTGGTAGTGATTTGCGCCGGTGGCGTCACGCTGCCTGGCGGTGGGAGAATGCACCAAGGTTGGATGCTGCGTCACTGCCCTGGGGTGCGGAAGATCCAAAACCAAGATCTCACCAGCGTAAATCCCATTAATGACCGCTTGCGGGATTTAGCGGCCATTATGGGATTTGCGTCCATGGCCCTGAGCTCCTGAGGGGTCTTGGCAGGGTAGATGTGGCAAGGATGCTTCCTCTTTTGGAAGGATATGTAACTACGGGTCACTGTTTAAAAAGGGGTTGCCCATTTCAGAAAGAGGTGAGAAGAATTTTTATCTGAGTGTAGTGAGTCTTTGGAACTCGCTTCCTCAAAGGGTGGTGGAAGCAGAGTTTTTGAATGTTTTCAAGGCAGAGGTAGATCAATTCTTGATAAACAAGAGAGTAAAAGGTTCTCCGGGGGAGGCAGGTGTTTGAAGTCTGATCAGTTATGATATTATTGAATGGGGAATAGGCTAAAAGGGCCAAGTGGCCTTCTCCTGCTTGTATGTCATGTGTTTGTTTGTTTAAGAGAATTGCCAGGTCTGGCAGTATCTGTGGAGAGTGAAACAGAGTGAATGTTTCTAGTCCAGTGTGACTCTTCTTTGGAACCGTAGAGAGGTAGAAATGTGACGGGTTTTATGCTGTTGAGGAAAGATGGAAGTGCTCAGGTGGAACAAAATGGAAGCTGAGGGATAGGTTAGAGGGTGGGGGAGATTAAATATCAAACCACCCCTTTGTTTCACCTGATGCCCCCATCACATGTTAGTGAACAGCTGGAAAATGCCATTCTCCAAATCTGCACCAGAGCACATGGGGCACGATTCTCCGAAATGGAGACAGTGTGTTCGCGCCGTCGTGAACGATGTCGCGTTTCACGATGGCGCACAACGGGCGCAGGCACTACCGATTCTGGCCTCCAAAGGGGACCAGCACGGCGCTGGAGTGGTTCACACCGCTCCAGCCTCCCTTCCCGGCGCCAAATGGGCGCCGCGCCAACCTGCGCATGCGCAGTTGGGCTGTGCCAACCCGCGAATGCACGGGGGACTTCCTCAACGCGCTGGCCCCGATGCAACATGGCTTGGGGGTTCAGGGGCCGGCTGCGTAATAAAATAGGACCGGGGCTGGAGAGGCCGGCCCGCCCATCTGCGGGCCCCGATCGCGGGCCAGACCCCATCAGAGGCACCCCCCTGGCCCCCGGTGAAGGAGCACTTTTCCCCGCCCCACAGGCCACCCCCGACCCTACGCGCAGAGTTCCGCCGGCTGCGAGCAGGTGTGAATGGCGTAGGCGGGACTCTGCCGTTTTCCGCGCGACCGCTCGGACCAACAAGGCCGGAGAATCGGCGGCCTGGCCACGGAGAGCGTCCCACGACTGGCACCACGCCAAATGCGCTGGCGCAAATAGCGCTGATTCTCCGCTCTTCGGAGAATCGCCAGCCGGCTTCGGATCAGCCCAGCAAGAAAAATATGGTGAGAATGCCGATTCTCCCATATGGCGCTGCATGGGAGAATCACGCCCATGGTTTTCGGAAAGTGTTAATGTTCCCTTGTGCTCAAGTTAAAATTGGAGTTTTAATTGTTTAATAGACCACACTCATTGATCAATTGACTGCACTTATATATAAAGGGGATACAGGTGGCACTGTGGTGTTGGATGAGAAGTGATTGTGGAACACAATAGAATTGGAGTTGACGAAGTCAAGACTGTAGCCTTCTATGGTTATTCTCCATTCATGAAGAGTATTCATGAAGGCTCGCCTTCTCAACCTTGCCCTTGCCTGAGATGTGGTGATCCTCAGGTTAAATCACCACCAGTCAGCTCTCCCCCTCAATAGGGGAAGGCAGACTATGGCGACTTGCCTAGCCTTCAATGATATTTTCACCTGTCTAATTCTTGCTACTTGAGCATTCCCAATTTTAATTGTTCCACAATTGGTGACTATGTCTTTGGCTCCCTCGATCCTAAGGTACGGAATTCTCTCCCTAAACCGCTCTGCCTCTCCACCTTTCTTTTTTTAAGCTGCTCCTTAAAAGCTACCTCTGTGAACAATAACACCTTGCACAGCTCAATGTCAAATTTTGCTTGATAAAGCTCCTGTGAAGTATCTTATTACATGAATCGCAAAAGGTTAGTATGCAGGTGACCAACCCTGTACGCTCTACTCTAGGTGCGGTCTCAATAATGCCCCGAATCCTAATCAGCTGCCCCACTCCTGATTATTTGATTAGGATTCAGGGCATTGGTTAGACCATATCTGGAGTAGTAGGTATTGGTCACATTATTTAAGGAAGGATATAAATGCATTGGAAATAGTTCAGAGAAGGTTTACTAGACTAATGCCTACGAGGAAAGGTTGGACAGGCGACATGATGTGACCATCAATTCACTAGAGACACGATTGGAAGTAAACTGTGGTTTTAATAGTCTTACAACTGAGCCTGCCTGCGACCAGAGGAACTGAGAGCAGGCTTACGGCTGCAGCACTTTATACTTCCGGTAGTGGGAGTGGCCATGGGCAAAGCCATGAGTGGAGCCCTGTACAAGCTCCTCATCTCCCCCTATGGGCAGAGCCGTGCAACGGCTCACATACAGAGCCCAGAAGGACATAATACAATGCAATGCAATACAGTGTGAAATACAATGCAGTATAATTCACCATATTCACCCCTGTAAAAAAATCAAGTCCTGCGGGGGTGATGGGTCTACAAGTTGAGCCGGTCCATTGGCCGAGTCGTCCTTTGGGATTGGCGGAGCACCGGGGTTGCAGCCTCTTCGAGTGGCGGGTGGTGACGATCTGTGTGGGTATGCGGGCGGACTCCGAGGGTGTTTCGGTCCGAGCTTCATACCTGACTGGTGCGACGGGCGATGGGGGGGGGCAGGAAACCTACAGGCACGGGGGCGCCGAGCGTGGGCAGGGGACTTATAGGCGGGGGGGGGGGGGGGGCGCAGGGCGTGGGGGGTTGTGTGGGGTGTAGTGTGAGGGGTACCTCGGCGGTGGCGGTGGTAGTGGTGGATCCTACAGGCGCCAGGTCCCGGAGGGAAACGGTGTCCTGACGGCAGTCGGGGTATTCAATGAAGGCGTATTGGGGGTTCGAATGAAGCAGTAGCACTCTCTCTACTAGCGGGTCTGTTTTGTGTGTCCGGACATGCTTCCGGAGGAGAACCGGGCCCGGTGTCCTCAACCAGGGTGTGAGCAAAGCCCCCGTGGTAGTGCCCCTAGAGAAAACAAATAGTCGTTCGTGAGGGGTCTGGTTGGTGGCGGTGCATAGGAGGGACCTAATAGCATGGAGCGCGTCGGGGAGGACCTCCTGCCAATGGGAGGTCGGAGGGTTGTAGCTGGTAGTCCTGCTCGAGGCAATGTCCTTGTCGAGCAGGTACTGACGCAGCTCGTCGCTCATGAAGGACGAACCCTTGTCGCTGTGTACGGGAAACCGAACAGGGTGAAGACACTGTGCGGGAGGTCATATCGGGGCACGGGATGGCAAAGGGGAAGCGGGAGAACTCACCGATGACGTTCAGAAAGTACACATTTCGATTGGTCGAGGGGAGGGGCCCTTTGAAATTGATGCTTAGTATTTCAAAGGGCCGGAATGCCTTTACCAGGTGGGCCCTGTCTGGTCTATAGAAGTGCGGTTTGCACTCCGCGCAGATCGGGCAATCCCTAGTGATGGCTTTGACCTCCTCGGTGGAGAAAGGCAGATTTCGGGCTTTGACATAGTGGGCAAGCCGGGTGACCCCTGGGTGGCAGAGGTCATTGTGGATAGCCTTCAGACGGTCGTCTTGCGCGCTGACGCACGTGCCGCGGGACAGGGCATCTGGGGGCTCGTTGAGCTTCCCCGGTCGATATATGATATCGTAATTATAGGTGGAGAGTTCGATCCTCCACCGCAAGATTTTATCATTTTAAATTTTGCCCCTTTGCGAGTTGTCAAACATGAAGGCAACCAATCTTTGGTCGGTGATGAGGGTAAACCTCCTACCTGCGAGGTAGAGCCTCCAGTGCCATATGGCTTCCACAATGGCTTGAGCTTCCTTTTCGACTGAGGAGTGTTGAAGTTCCGAAGCGGAGAGGGTTCGGGAGAAGGCAGCGACTGGTCTCCTTGCCTGATTCAGAGTGGCGGCGAGAGCGACCTCTAAGGCGTCGCTCTCCACTTGAAAGGGAACGGATTCATCCACCGCCCGCATGGCGGCTTTGGCGATGTCCTCCTTGATGCAGTTGAAGGCCTGGCGGGCCTCAGCCGACAGTGGGAAGAGTGTGGTCTTAAATAGTCGGCGGGCTTTGTCCGCATACTGGGGGACCCACTGGGCATAATAAGAGAAAAATCCCAGGCACCTCATGAGGGCCCTGGAACAATGAGGGAGAGGGAGTTTAAGAGGGGGCGCATACGGTCCGGGTCATGGCCCAGGACTCCGTTTTCCACGACATAGCCGAGGATGGCTAGTCTGGTAGTGCGGAAAACGCATTTCTCTGTATTATAGGTGAGATTGAGTTTCTGGGCGGTTTGGAGAAATCTGTGGAGGTTGGCGTCGTGGTCCTGCTGATCATGGCCGCAGATGGTGACATTGTCCAAGTACGGAAATGTGGCCCGCAGCCTGTACTGGTCCACCATTCGGTCCATTGTTCATTGGAACACCGAAACACCATTTGTGACGCCAAAGGGGACCCGGAGGAAATGGAAGAGGCGGCCATCTGCCTCGAACGCCGTGTAGTGGCGGTCCTCCGGGCAGATTGGGAGCTGGTGATAAGCAGACTTCAGATCCACCGTGGAGAATATGCGGTACTGGGCGATCTGATTCACCATGTCTGCGATCCTGGGGAGGGGGTACACATCAAGGTGTGTGAACTGGTTAATGGTTTGGCTATAATCAACCACCATTCGGAACTTTTCCCCGGTCTTGACGACCACCACCTGAGCTCTCCAGGGGCTGTTACTGGCCTTTATGACTCCCTCATGCAGGAGCCGCTGGACTTCGGCCCTAATAAATACCCTGTCCTGCAGGCTATACCGCCTGCTGCGAGTGGCTATGGGTTTGCAGTTCGAAGTGAGATTAGCGAAGAGTGGCGGGGGGTCGATTTTTAGTGTCGCTAGACTGCAGATAGTAAGTGGAGGTAGGGATCCGCCGAAGCTGAGTGTGAGGCTCTTGAGATTACATTGGAAGTCGAGTCCAAGTAAGAGTGGGGCGCAGAGGTCGGGGAGTACGTGCAGCTGGAAATTAGAGTAGCTGGCGCCCTGAATCGTTAGGGTCGCGGCGGTGCGCCCTTGTATGTGGACTGAGTGTGAGCCCGAGGCGAGGGAGATAGTTTGAACATAGAACATAGAACAGTACAGCACAGAACAGGCCCTTCGGCCCTCGATGTTGTGCCGAGCAATGATCACCCTACTTAACCCATGTAACCGGTATACCCGTAACCCAACAATCCCCCCATTAACCTTACACTACGGGCAATTTAGCATGGCCAATCCACCTAACCCGCACATCTTTGGACTGTGCCGTGCAGGGAAGATAGGGAGCGAACAGCGTCTTACCAGGTCAGGATGTATGAAGCTCTCGGTGCTCCCGGAATTGAAGAGGCTTCTACCCATTGATTATAACGGACATCATCAAGCTCTGGAGGTGCTTCGGACGCGACTGGTCCAACGTGACTGCGTTGAGTTGCGGGTTGTCGGCGGCTCGATCAGCTGTGCTGGAGTGGCCCCGTGATGACTGTCCGCTGAGGTCGTAGTCGTCGAGGTTCAGTTCGGTTGATGGCCAAGATGGCCGCCCCCGTGGATCGCACGTGGCGGGCGGCGAGGAAGATGGCGTCCAAGATGGCGGCCCCCATGACTCGCACGTGGCTGGCCCCGTGGAGGAGGGTTGCCAAGATGGCGGTCCCCATGAGTCACACGTGTCAGGTGGGGGCGGAGTCAGCAGACACGCTGCAGCATTACGGGGCCTGTGGGCCTGTGAGTTTTGGGAGGCGAGTGCTCTGGACTGCGGGGGAGTTTGGAGTTTTCGATTTTGCCAGGCATACTCGGGCATAGTGTCCTTTGCGACCGCAGCTGCTGCAGGTCGCGTTGCGGGCCGGGCAGTGCTGCCGTGGGTGTTGGGGCTGGCCACAAAAATGGCACGCTGGCGCTCCATAGTGGGTGGGTGGCCGCGCGGCGCAGGCCTGGGGCAGTCGCTGGTCGGGGGCCCACGATGGGGTCGCTTGGTCTGCGGGAAATGAGTTCAAACTGCGGAACGCGACCTCCATAGTCGTGGCTAACTCTACAGTGTCCTCCAAGTACTGGGCCACTTTTTCAAGCAATCGCTGGCGCACATAGTTGGACCTGAGCCCTGCCACGTATACATCACGGACAGCGAGTTCCATATGCTGGGAGGCTGTTACACCTGAAAATCGCAGTCCCGAGCAAGGGCTTTTAAATCGCACAGAAAGTCTTCTAGCCACTCTGCGGAGCGCTGGCAGCAGGTCGTGAAAATGTGCCGCGCGTAGACCTCGTTAATCGGCCACACGTATAGTCGGTCGAGCATAGCCAGGGCCTCAGTATCTGAGGTGGTACAATTGAGTTGCGTAGAGATACGATGGCTCACCCGTGCGTTCAGTAGGCTGAGTTTCTGCTCCTCTGTAGTCTCGGATGTGCTTGATTCAGCCAGGTAGGCCTTGAAACATCAAAGCCAGTGTAGGAAGATTTCCTTCGCCTCTGCAGCCTGCGGGTCGAGTTCTAGTCGGTCAGGTTTGAGGGCTGATAACATAGTTGTTTTCTTCAATTTTTCTCAGACTATTAAATTGATGTGACTATCAATTCACTAGAAACACGATTGGAAGTAAACTGTGGTTTTAATAGTCTTACAACTGAGCCTGCCTGTGACCAGAGGAACTGAGAGCAGGCTTACGGCTGCAGTACTTTATACTTCCGGTAGTGCGAGGAGACATGGGTGGAACCAAGGGCGGAGCCAAGGGTGGAGCCCTGTACAAGCGCCTCATCTCCCCCTATGGGCAGAGCCACGCAACGGCTCACATACAGAGCCCACAAGGACATAATGCAATGCAATACAGTGTGAATTACAATGCAGTATAATTCACCACACTACACTTGCACCCAATGGAGTTTAGAAGACTAAGAGGCGACTTGATTGAAACGTAAGATCCTGATATAAGGTGGGTGTAGAAATAATGTTTCCTCCTGTGGGAGAATCTAGAACTAGACGGCACTGCTTAAAAATAAAGAGTTGCCCATGAGGTGATGAGAATTTATTTTCTCGCAGAGGGTTGTGAGTTTTTGGAACTCTTTATCATTAGGCGTTGGAAGCAGTCTTTGACTACGTATTTTCAAGTCAGAGATAGATAGATTCTCGATAAGCAGAGGGGGTGAAAGGTTATTTGGGGATAGGTGGGCATGTGGAGTTGAGGTAACGATCGGATCAACCATGATCTTATTGAATGGTGAAGCATGCCCGAGGGGCCGAGTGGCCTACTTCTGCTCCTAACTTTTATGCTCATATGAAAGCTACCACACAGGGCCCTGGTATAATGTGGTTGTTGTAGCGTGGAACCAGATATATTGCAAGATCGTGGACCCCAAAGGCAGAACCTCAGTAATGAACCAGCTAGAAGCACCAGGATCACCGTAAATCAGTTTTGAAGTCTGTGATGGCGGTGACAACCTTTAGCATATTCTGGAAATACTTAACTTCAGAAGCATCTTTTGGCAAACATTCCAATTGTACATCACATTTTTTGTTGATGATTTATGATAAAAAGTCTGGAATTTGAACCCTGAATGTCCTTTTCAGGACTTACATGGAAAGTAGCAAAGATTTGGCAAAATTACAGGCACGCCCTCAGATATGAGCAACAGACGGCAGTAACCTGGGAAATTTAAGGCGAAAGCTGGACTTCAAACAGAATGGAAATTCAAGTTTCCCAAGACATTCCCCAAGTCAATAAATAACTCGAGTCTTGTGCATTGAACTTCACCTGTATTTTTTCATGCTCCTACTTCATTGCTTACATTCCAGGTGTCAAGTTGACTTTGTTTCCTCAAAGGGTATTATCAAATATTAAAGCTGTTCACATTCAGAAATGGGTTGGAGGACTCTCAGTCTGTCCTAATTTGAAATAGAGAAGGTTCATTCTCCTCTATTTCCTGGTCCGTCTTTGCCCCTCAGCCAAAAGAACCGATTATTTAGCCATTTGTTTCATCGTTATTTGTGGCACCTTGCTGTGTGCAACTTGGATGCAAGTGTAGCCTGTCCAACAGTGGCTACACTTCAAACATACATCATTGCCTGCAAAGTGCTCAAAACACCAAATTATACATTGATAGTTTGTTAAACTTATGATGAGTGTTGCTTTCAATGGCAACCTCAAAAATTGTCCTGTTCTTCCTGCTCTTGTTGCTTTGCTGATAAAACATTATTTTAGCATTATCTACACCAACAATAACTTGGGACGAAAGGAATACTCCCTTGGGTACACCTCATGGCTAAGCAAGGTAACTGGGGGCCATTTGGCCCCTCGAGACCATAGGCCAACCACAGCAACTCAGCTAGTCCCACCCCCATCCTTTCTCCTGAACCTCACCATTATTTTCTCCTCTTATCCAAGTCCCTTTTGAGAGCCTCGATGGAACCTATCTCCACCACACTCTCAAACAGCGCATTCCAGATCCTAAACACTTGGTGCATGACAAAAGTTTTCCACGTGTCGCCATTCCATCTTTTGCTCATCACCTTAAATCAGTATCTTCTCGTGGCGGCACATGGCGCAGTGGTTAGCACTGGGACTACGGCGCTGAGGACCCGGGTTCGAATCCCAGCCCTGGGTCACTGTCCTTGTGGAGTTTGCACATTCTCCCCATGTCTGCGTGGGTTTCACCCCCACAACCCAAAGATGCACAGGTTAGGTGGATTGGCCATTGGCCTCTTAATTGGAAACAAAATTATTGTGTACTCTAAATTTTTTTAAAAATCAGTATCTCTGGTTCGCGAACCTTCCGCCAAGGGGGACAATTTATTTCTACCCATTCTGTCTCAATCCCTTATGGTTTCCGACATCTATATCAAACCTTCTCTAAGAGAACAACCACAGCTTCTCTAATCTGGGGCAAATGGGGCAGCACGGGGCTTAGCACAAGTGATTAGCACTGTGGCTTCACAGCTCCAGGGTTCCTGGTTCGATTCCCTGCTGGGTCACTGTCTGTGTGGAGTCTGCACGTTCTTCCCATGTCTGTGTGGGTTTTCTCCGGGTGCTCTGGTTTCCTGCCACAGTCCAAAGATGTGCAGGTTAGGTGGATTGGCCATGATAAATTGCCCTTAGTGACCAAAAAAGGTTAGGAGGGGTTAGTGGGTTACCGGGATAGGGTGGGTGAGGGCTTAAGTGGGTCGGTGCAGACTTGATGGGCCGAATGGCCTCCTTCTGCACGGTATGTTCTATTTATCTGATGTTTCACGTCTTTGGGAAAATTCTCATAAGACTTGCAACGCCCAGGATCCCCCTGGTGCCTTTTTAACCACTTTCTCGATCTATTTTGCCACCATCAACTGGTCCCTCTGCTCCTCCACCTCTTTTAGAATTAATTCTTGAATTTCTCACTCTTCCTGAGAAAATGTATCATGTCACACTTCTCTGCGCTAAATTTAATCTTTCCATCAGCCTCTCCATCCCTCTTCTTGCAATCTATTATTTCCCTTCTCACAGTTCACAGTAGCTCCAATTTTTTGTCAGCTGCTGCAAGTTTTGAAACTGTACCCTGCCCACTCAATTCTAGATCATTAACAGACATCAGGATTGAGGGCGCAGCACTAACATTTTTGATGAGAAAGGTTAAAATGACAACGAGAGCAGAGGAGAAGCTTCTCGGGACCAGATTCAAATGGCTATTAAAGGCTGATGCAAAATGGTTTGAAAAAATAAAATCTAAGCACAATTGTGAGTAAGCAGAACAAAAGTTTCAAAAACTTCTTGCCGTTGGAAGTCGGTTGACTCTAGGCTGCAGGGACCGTGCACGTGGCCAAGTGAAATGGTGCCAATCAAGCAGGCTGCTTTGTCCTGGATAGTGTTGAGCTCAAGTGTTATTGCAGCAGCACTCATCCAGGCAAGTGGAGAGTATTCCATCACATTCCTGACTTGTGCCTCATAGATGGTGGTAAGGCTTTGGGGTCAGGAGTTATCTTCGTTGAGACAGGACGGAAGAAGGATAAGAGGTCAGGGCAAAGAAAACTGAAGAGTATTCATTTTTTTTACTGATGCTCCAATAAGTTATAACGTGAGGCACGTTCTTGCATCCAGGGTCTACGTCCCATGGCAGGGGCCAGAACTTGGAATGTTTCCTGCTTCGGAAACCGATGGGATAACAAGCCAAATATTCTGGCACCGACCTCATTAATTATGCAATTGGGTGTTTCAGGCAATATTCCATGACGGGGCAGGCTGATGGCGTGTCGTCCGCCATCATATCCAGGGATCATGTTGAAAACGTGCCCAACATTACTGACCCACTATTAAAGGAAGACGGTGGACCTCCTGAAAATGAAGGTAGGTCTCCCGGAACACACTGTGACCAGGAGATTAACTTCTTGAGAATGAAGATGAATCTCCAGAAATATTCTGAGCCTGAAAGTTGGACTACTCCAGATCCTGCAATGTCCACCTATAGATGCTCCCCTAACCCACTACTCTGGTGTTCCGGGTTCCAGTGTTGCTAATGGCCTTCATCCTGAACTCCAGAGGCAGTCCCAGCCTTCAAGTTTCAAGTGGGCTGCAAAGGAGATTGATGCTGGCCTCCAGCGGGTTGTCCAGTCCACCAGACATAAGTTCATGCCGATGTAAAACTGATTTTGGGCCTCCCGCTGAACTCTGCTCCCCTCCCCCAATTAAATCCGTCGGCGGGGGCTTAAGAGAAATCCGACCAAGGTCTTGTCTTATAAGCTTTGATGATTCAAAATACAGGTGCAATTTATTAAAGCCAATATGTAAAATATATTGGATATACATACCACATTCGGGATTTTAGAAATATACTTTATCTGGATTTTATAATCACTTGGCAAGTTTCCAACCTAAAAAGAACAAAAGACAAATTTAGGAAGTATGAAAATAACTGGATAATTTATAAACAGTGAATATCCCATGACTGTTACAGAGCCAGCTGTTTAAAATGGACACAGCTAGGTCGCCAGGAAGACAATCACATTGAACTTAAACCAAAAACAAAAGTGTTGGAATCAGAGCACATCAGTCAGCGACGATGACAGAAAATCAACATTCCCAGCACAAAATTACCTTTGGGGCAAACTCTGAATTCCAAATGTTGAATGTTTGCCCGTACGAACCTGCTTTGTGCTGACAACATTTTCTTGTTTCATATTTCCAGCACTTTGAGGATTTTGTTTACATGCTTGATTGAAAATCACAGTGGCGGCTATAGCTCTGAACAAGCTCAGGCTCTTATCTCGAGAAAAGCGAAGGATAGCCTGACAGAGATCCTCATAATTGTGGTGCAGTGGTTAGCACTGCTGCCTCACAGCGCCGAGGACCCAGGTTCGATCCCGGCCCCGGATCGGTGTCCGTGTGAGGTTTGCACATTCTCCCCATGTTTGCGTGGGTCTCACCACCAACAAACACAAAGATGTGCAGGGTAGGTAGATTGGCCATGTGAAAATTGGCCCTTAATTGGAAAAAAATTGGGTATGCCAAATTTAAAAAAAAAAATAATAATTGTGGAAGAGTTTGATAGGGTAGAGACAGAGAAGATGTTTCTGCATGTGGGGGAGACCCTCAACTGGGGACGATAAAAGCAAGGTGGTCACTAATAAATCCAGAAGGGAATGCAGGAGGCACAATGTGGTTAGATTGTCATACTCCATACCATCATGAAGAGCAGATGGGGCTAATAGCCTGGATGGATTAAAGGAGAAGTGAGGTGAACACGAAGGAGAAAGAAATAGAAGGATATGTTGATTGAAGTAGATGAAGTAGAGTGAGAGGAGGCTTGTGTGGTGCATAAACACTGGTATAATCTCGTTGGGCTGAATGATCTGTTTCTGGGCAATGTGAAAGTGTACTCGCCAGGATTTGGTAAATCAAGGTATCCTGGGCTTCCCAAGTGAAACCCACAAGTTTGTTTTTGAACTGGAGCTAGCGGCATGACGACTGGATATTGAGAATTGACACCATTAGCAGAGCATAAATTTGGTTGATTAACTTCAGCCTAGAGCAGGGCTGAATAATTCCCCCAGTGCTTCTGACCTCGCAATGCAAATTTGTAGGAAAGCTTTTTTTTTTCTGCAGGACTTTTCAAAATTTGTGATTTTGCAAATCACCGATGATCATAGGAACATCGAACATTCAACCCATCGAGCCTGCTCCACTTTTCAATCTGACCCTGGCTGATCGGGCACTTCAATGCATATTACACCCACTACTCCATAACCCTTGACGCTAATGTTAATCAGAAATTTATCAGTCTCTGCTTTGAACATACTCAATAACCAAACATCCACAGCACCCCCCTGATTTTGAAATTGTCTCCTCGGGTTCTAGACTCCCAAACCAAGTGGAACATTGCATCGGCATCGACCCTGTCTATTTCTTGGAAGTATTTTGTAGGTTTCAAGGTGATCACCTCTCATGCTTCGAAACACTAGAGAATAAAGGCCCAGTATGTCAATCCCTCTTAATTAGACAGTCCCGCCATCCCAGGAACAAGTCTGGTAAACCTTTGTTGCATTCCCTCTATGTCAATAATAGCCTCCCTAAGGTAAGGCACACACCACTCCAGGTCCAACCAAGCTCCTTGAAGCAAGACCTCATTACTCCTTACATCCTCTTGCGATAACAGCTAACATTCCATTAGCCTTCCTAATAGTTTGCTGCGCCTGCATGTTAGCCTTCAGAGACTTCTGGACAAGTACACCCAGGTCCCTTTGTAAATCCACACTTTCTAATTTCTTACCATTTAGGAAACATTCTGGACATCTTATCTGTTCCTTCTACCAAAATGGATGACCTCACATTTTTCCATCTGCCGTTATCTTGTCCACTCACTAAATCAATTCAAATCCTCCTATCGTCGCTTTACATCTTCCTCACAACACGCCAAGCTTTATATCATCCACGATCTTGAAAATATTACATATCCAAGTCATTGATTTATATTGTGAACAGCTGGGGCCCATGTGCTGATCCTTGCGCTGCCACAGCCTGCCAAATCAAGAATGACATGTTTATACCTGCTCTTCGTTTTCTGGCTGTTAGCCAATCCTTAATCCATGCCAGTATACTATATCATGGGCTTTTATTTTGCTCATAAACCTCCTGTGGAAGACTTTATCAAAAGCCTTTAAAAATCCAAATACACTCCATCCACCGACTCTCCTTCACCAATTTTGTTCGTACCGTCCTCAAGAAACTCTAACAAGTTTGTTAAACATTATTTTCCATTCGTAAACCCATGCTGACTATGCCCAATTAGATCATGATTATTGAAGTGGCCATTTATCACATCCTTTACAATGGATTCTAGCATTTTCCCTACTCTTGATGCAAGACCAATAGATCTGTAGTTCCTTATTTTCTCTCTCCCCTCCTTCTTTAACAGTGGAGTAACATTTACCACCTTCTAACCTTCAGGAACCATTCCTGAATGTGTAGAGTTTTGGAAGATGATCACCAATGCATCCACCATCTCGATGGCAATCTATCTCAACACTGAGATGCATAATATCAGGTCGTGGGAACTTATTATCTTTCAGTCCCATTCATTTCTCCAATACAACCTTCATACTTATACTAATTTCCTTCAACTCCACATTCTCCCTAATCCCTTTGATCTCTACATCTGGGAGATTTCCTGCATCTTCCTTAGTGAAAACAGCCACAAAGTAATAATTTGACTTCTCTGCCATTTCTCTGTTCCCCATTATTAATTCTCCTTTCTCTCCCACATTTGTCCTAGCGAAATGTTTCAGTACCTATAGAAGATTTTATAATCCGTTTTTAAATGTTTTACTAGATTGCATTCATATTCTGTTCCCCCTTCATCAGTTTTTGATCAGTGAACACTCCTCTCTTAGAGAATGCACTGCTTATTATTTTAAAAATTCTTTACGCTTATATCTATCATAATGTCAAGACATCTCAAAATGCTTTAAAGACAGTGAAATACCTTTGAAGTGTAGACACTGTCATAATGTGGAAAAGGCAGCAGCCAATTTGAACACAGAGAACTCCCACACACACAAATGTGACTATGGTCAGATAATCTATTTTTGTGCTGTTGATTAAGTGACAAATTGTAGCCAGAATGCCAGGGATAACTCGCCTGTTTGTGTTTAAAGTAGTCCCATGGAACCTTTTACACCCACCTGAGGAGCCACACAGAGCCCCGGTTTAAAATGTAATCTGAAAGCTAGCACCTCCAACAGTGTAGCACGCCCTCAGTGTTGCGCTGGTAATGCCAGCCTAGATTTGGTGCTCAGGTCTCTGGATTAGGACTCGCAGGCACAACTTCTTGATCCAAAGGGGGAGAATGTTACCAATGGTGCAAGACGTTGGGAAATCTGTCTATTAAAAACTTTGGGTACGATCTAACTAATTGCAGCAGAGACCCATATCAAGCATGCATAACCTGGTGTTTTCCAGTGCTCACAGCATTGAGAAAGAACACGCTATTGAACAGGACACTGTTCCAATCCGGGGTCTCAACGGGGAACATCCTGCCAAGACTGCTCGAGTCCCATTTACTGCGCTGGGGCTCTCTGCTTGCCAGAACCCCTCTGTGCAGGAGGAGATTGGGACACTATTTTTAAATGGGGCCCCGATCTCTCAACATCCCCACCCCGACCCGAACCCTGGACACCAACCCACCTATAAGGGGGTCCTTGCCCCACTTCACACAGGAAGGGCACGCCCAGGGCCAATCTCCAGCACATGCACAATGACAGCCTGACACCTCGGCACTGCCAATGCGGCAGTGTCCCTGCCAGTGTCCCCTGCGCACCACCAGGCTGACACCCAGGTTGCACTGCCAGGGTACCCCAGTGTACCATCCTGCCCGGAGGCCAACCACCCGGGGGCCTCTGAACCTCGGGGAGACCTCCGCCCATCTCCCCCCGCCTCCCCCGCCCAAGTGCCATTCTACCTGGACCCCATTTGTGGGACCAGTACTGAATGGCACTCGCCTAAGGTCACAGGCAAAGGGGTTAGGTATCAACATGAAGATTTGCCAAATATTGATCCCACCCACAATGGATGGGATCCAGATCGCGGTCCCTTTAGATCTCGCGAGGCGTGGTGAGCCAGGTCGATCCCAGAAGAGGCCTCTCCTAGCATCTACCAGCCGCTCATGCTCCAGTTTGCCCGACAGGGGCGTGACGCGGCCAGTAGACCGCGCCCTTTATTTCTGTATGTTCCGTCTGGCTATAAAACCTGACTTCCTGTTTCACGGTTCTGTCACTCTATTTCCCAATTATTAATGAATGCTCCTATTGAAAATGGAATCAGCTTAGATAAACTATGTCCTCCTGCCAGTTGAAGTGCAGTTTGCACAGTTTTGGGATCCCCAACCCCACCCATATTCACAAACCTGATATTCAAAGCTGTCATTAGTACCTGGTCTGACGTATATGTGGTTCCTGTCCTATAACGATGGGTTGACTCTCAATTGCCCTCTAAAGTGTTATAGTGAGCTATTCAGCTGTATCAAGCTACCAACAGTCTAAGATGAAGGCCCAGCACCGTCTTCTCTGGCCAAAGAGGGATAGATAATAGATTATGACATTGCCATGGTTGCTCACATCCTGAGAATGAAGAAACCAAAATCTTGCACTGTGGTGAAAGCCTGCTCCAAACAACTCTACATCTCATCTCTCCTCACTTGCCTAAAGCTAGCTCTTTAACTGCAAATGATGAGACAAAATCAAAATATTCATTAAAATAAGATCAGAATCTACCACTTGAAAATGAGGATTGAATTAGGCCTGTGTGCCCTGGGTCCAAACTTAACCAACACTGTCTAAAACATGACTAATGTTCCAGTGCTGATGGTGGGATCATGCTGTGCACAAATGGCTGTTAGTTTAATCATTCAACTGGGCTTCAAATATACATTTTTTTTTTTAAATTTAGAATATCCAATTCATTTTTTCCAATTAAGGGGCAATTTAACGTGGCCAATCCACCTAACCTGCACATCTTTGGGTTGTGGGGGTGAAACCCACGCAGACACGGGGAGAATGTGCAAACTCCACACGGACAGTGACCCAGGGCCTGGATTTGAACCCGGGTCCTCAGCGCCGTAGGCAGCAATGCTAACCACTGTGCCACCGTGCCGCCCCAAATATACATTTCTAAGAGAATTGCTAAATCAAGCCCTTTGTTTCTTTCTTGGTAGATTAGTAAATAGTCACAAGTTTTTTTTTTTACAAGGTTCCTTGACTAGCTTGCTTACCAATTCATCAATACGTTTTATATCATCGGTCACTGGGTTTCCTGTTTTGCATATAGGTCCTCCAAATATGTTGGGTAGAAATAAGTGCAGGTAAATCACGCTGTTTATAAAAGTCTGAAATGAAAGAAAATCAAAATTAAAACTTAGTGAATTGTTATATGGTCTTTTAAAGAGACAGTAACAAAATAAATAAGTTACAAAGCGATGGGGCACTGTAACACAGGGCAAAGCTCTGAAGAAAACTTCTCTGATTAAATTAAAGTGTGATTGCTGGGGCCGACGATGCACTCCAGCACCCTGTGACGCCCACCAGTTACGGAAGGCCTCAAGTGTACCACTGGACACCGCATTCACCCTCTCCAGGAGGCAGCATGGACCGGTTCATGGCCATTTAGTGAAAGGCTACATGTGTCCTAAGTGCACAGGTAAACATGTTTTGGATCACCTATTTTGAGGTGTTACACCTGCAAGCTATGCTGCCAAGCTTTAAGAAACATTTAAAAAGAGAGAGAAGAAAGCCAGCTTGCTTGTTCTAACCTCAATGACGAAGTGGGGATTTACAAGAACCTGCCAAACTATGAAGAAACTTCCACAGCAACAGAAAACATCCATTAACAGATTTTGAAGTTATCTGTGGCCAATTGGTCTCTCATTTCCTCACATGTCTATTTAGAGCAATTATTTTGTGTGGGGTCTTAAAAGGGAATAAAAACAAGTTTATACATAGTTACATATTAACAGCAGAATAATACACTGCAAGTTACAAGCGTAAAGTCCCTTCTAAACCATTATTGGAATGTTCTTCGACTAGCATGTATCTAGAACAGCACTGCACCACATTTCACTTTGCACACACACCATCAAAACCGCCCATTTCTCCATTCTTGGCCACACTTGCTTCTCCCTGCCATCCCACACACCCACTACTTGAAACTGCCTCGTGTATCTTGAGCACCGGTCAAATAGGGCACATATTAACTTAACTGTTGGAAGAGCTAAAGCTCCCTGCCCGACAGCATTGCGGATGCCCTTGCACTACATGGACTGCATTGGCTCAAGAAGGCGGTTCACCGCCACCCTCCCAAAGCCAATTGAGGATGGGCCATAAATTCAGGCCGAGTCAGAGATGCCCTCATCCGGCGAAAGAATAAATTAAAAAACAGTTCAGCCAGTTGCTTCATTCCAGATTTTGATCCCGTTACTGTTGCAATTTTTAAAGAGGTATGGAAATCGCCACCTTCTGTCTTGCAAATTAGTGACAGCGTCACCACAGGAGGTGCGCTAATAATATTAATAAAACACATTTTAATGCACCTTACTGTGTGCGTATGATGTGCCAGGCACTGCATACGGCATGGAAGATAGCCAATCATATTTCCACTTGTCTATATCTGACACGGTGAAATTCTTGGAAACAAGTTGGAACAATTCAGAACTCTCTCCCACAAACAGCAGCCAAAGCTAGAACAGTTATGAATTTTTAATCTGAGATAGCTAATCGAAGGAATATGAGCCAAAGGCTGTTATATGGATCTTAGGCCACAGATCAGCCATGATCTCATCGAATGGCAGGACAGGCTCGAGGGGCTGAATGTTCTACTCCCGTTCCTATGTAATTACATTCATAGAGCACCTTAAACATAGAAAAATGTCCCAGTGCGCTTCACAAGGGCATGATCAGACAAATGCTTGAAGCTGTTCCACGCATGGAGGTATTAAAACAGGTGACCAAAAACTTGGTCAAAGTGATAAGTTTTAAGCGGGTTTTAAGCAGCTTTAGTACATGCAACCGCTCATCAAATTGCATTACATGTGTTGTGAAATATTTCTTGCCTGCCCTATTATCTGGCATATCACAGGCCACACTCTACAGAAGATCCACTCCACAATTAATATGATTTCATTGATTCATATTTCCCTTGCAATCGCTTCCAATTCCTGTAAGCTCGGAGGGTGGGGAAAAATTCCCTGCACGTTGTCATTTCTACTGAACAGACGGTGATCATATCCAAATGTCGGCAGCAAAGTGTCCATTGGTTCAGCCTCTTCACCCATCGCCTCACCACTCACTCCATTCTCTGCATTCCAAGGTTGAACAACCAGCTGCTGCTCAACAACAACAACTCGCATTTATATAACACCATTAACACAGTAAAACGTCCCAAGCTGCTTCGTGGGTGCGTTATTAAGCAGAGATTGACTCCAAGTCATACAAGGACAAGGACCCATTCAAACAGGTGACCAAAGGTTTGGATGAAGAGGTAGGCTTCCAGGGGAATCTCAAAAGGATGAAGGAGAGGCAGAGAGCTTTAGGGAGACCATTCCTGTGCTTAGTTCTCGGCAGATGAACGCACGGCCACCAACAGTGAAGCAATTAAAATGGAGGTGGGAGGGTAGCACGGTGGCTCGGTTGTTAGCATTGCTGCCTCATGGCGCCGAGGTCCCAGGTTCGATCCTGGCTCTGGGTCACTGTCTATTTGGAGTTTGCACATTATTTGCGTGGGTTTCGCCCCCACAACCCAAAGATATGCAGGGTAGCTGGATTGGCCACGCTAAATTGCCCCTGAAAAAAATGGTTTGGGTATTCTAAAATAAAAAAAAAAGAAAATGGTGGATGGGCAAGAGGACAGGATGGTCACAACCGGCTTGGCATTTTGTTTGGTAGCTCATTCAAAAATTGGCAAAAACCGGCCAATATGGACAGGCATATTTTCATTGGAGGCAGTATTTTAAGCCTCCATTTGGGGAACGAGTGATTTACAGCTAATGCTTGGAAAAATAAACCCTTTGCTATCTGCTTGCATTCCCTGTCCATCATCTGTATATCAGTTAGCAATGTTTTATGATGTAAGAACATGACTTGCAATAAGTGGGCTTTCCTGGGATTTTTATCATTTTTAAAAACAAGCTTTGGTTCAAATATTTTTCACTCTTGGTTTCCAGCCATCCTTTGATTTGAAGTAGATGTCAGCAGCTTTGCAATGGAGCTGGCCAGGCAGAACAATGACTTTAACGTATGTTAGTGCCCTCAAGAAGAAACTACACCCAAAACGTTAACCTTTTATCTTTAAAGTCGCAGACTGCGGCATATTTATATCATTTTCTATGATGCAGGTAACTACAGAAAGATAAAATAACAATAGATTAATGATAATGGAAGAATTACATTTTCTGAATTCACACTTGGAGCTCCTTGGTGTTCCCAAATGACATAGGATGCACGTTAAATTGAACTCAGGTGTCCTGCCATGCCTCTATTTAACAGTCTGCTATCAAAATCTACAGCAATAATCCGAAGACTTGTCTGTAATTTGGCCAACAGCATCAACAGCCCTAACAACTTGCACTTAATACGTTAAAAGTTTCAAACCGCTTCATAGGGCGTGAACCATGTAAGGAGACATTAGGACATGTGACTAAGGATTCAGAGTTAGGTTTTGATGAGCACCTTAAAGGAGAGCGGCAGAGAAGCTTAGTGAGGAAATGCCAGAGCGCGGTAAGTGGGTAGTTGAAAGGACTGCCACCAATGGTGGGACAAGAAAAGTCGGGGATCTGCATAAGGATAGGATTGGAGAAGTGCAGAGACCTTGCAGGGTTGTGAAGATGGAGGAGATTACGTAGATAGGGAGGGCGAGGCCATGAAGAAGTTTGAAAACAAGAAAGGGAATTTCAAAAGCGTAACATTACCAGGCCAGTCATGATCTCATTGAATGCTTAAGTAGACTTGATGGGCCAAATGGTCCTGCGTCTTTTGATCTTATGGCCTGGATCCAATGTTGGTCAGCAGCATTATGGATGATGGGTAAACGGGACTTGAAATATAGGCAGCAGCAAAGTTTTAGAAGATGTCTGAACAACTCTTCCATTCTGTCAAAGTAGAATTGGGGGAAGTAAGTATTCAAAGTGCTTTCCTCGCAATTACCCCTCCAATTCCTTGCGGCTTCTCTGAGGAACATTTTAAAAGCATTCTTTGATGAGCACAGCCATATCGGCAAAACGGAACCATCTTTCGAATACGGCTAGTTGGGGTTATATAAAGTTATTTGCTATCACAACTGTTTTTTTCTACTTCTTGCTCACCTACAGGAGTAGGAATAATGTCAAAATCTTCTTGATTAGCAAAATAAATGACCGTATCTATTCCGCTGGGATCTCCCCCAGCTCACTATTGTTATTTTAATCAGAATTTTGAGAGTGAAGAATGCTTTTGTTTCTGTGACGTTCATTAAAGCACAACTTGCTAAGCTAAAAAAGTAGTTCATCTTCTAACTGATTCTATTGTCAGGAGTTACACATGCTGGCCACGTATAATAATCATCAGCCCTTCAAGCAGCCAGCGAAACACCAATAGCAGTGGAGTGCACAAGATTAAACATGATCTTCCTCATGCCTCCGCTCACTGTGTGGCATTTTCTTTCCTGAACTTGAGAGAAATCCAACAGGATTTTGTTGTAATGGAAAGACTAAGGAATGAGGAAGTGTAAGTACTGACATGAGAACCATCAATGATTCTTCAGGGTAATTACGCATGAGTTACACTTAAAGCCAACTGCAATTTTAAGCTCCCAACCATTAATTTGGGCAGGGGTGGGGGGGGGGGGGGGGGGGGGGGGGGGTAGTTTATTGTTTTAGAAAGTCACATCACAATTTCAAATTCTTGCCATACTTATTTTCCATCTTCTACCTCATCCTAGGTAAAAAACCTGCATTATTCAGACTGAATCAATCCGTCTCAGAGGATCGTTCTGTTTGCTCACTGAATGTTTTTAGATAAGTAAATACACTTTGAACTTGGTGATATCTATTTATCTGTCTGTATCTATCTATCTATCCATATATTTATCTATCTATTAGCCTACTGATTTATCTATTAATGTATCTGTCAAATTATCTATTGCTCTAACAATTTAATTATTTGTCTATCAATCTATCTATTGATCTAACAGTTTAATTATTATTCTATTTATCAATCTATCCATTCATTTACCTATAGTTCATAGGTACAATCCTCACCTCGGAGTTTGAGCGTCATTCACTCCAGAGACTGGGGTGCAAAATCTGGCTGCCCTGCCAGAAACAACACCTTTCTCATGTGGGAAACCTTCTGACCTCTCGGTTGGGTGGAAAAGATCCTTATTTCAAATTATGCACAAGTGAGCATCTCACTGAATAATCTGCCTACCCCAGCTGGTGGGTTCAAAGGTTTGGGCGCCATATTTAAATACCAGTGAAACACGCAGCATATCACTCTCTGCAGGTAACTTGCCTTCGCGATCATGCGGGAAACCCGCTCCGGCGTGTATTGCAGAGAACCACCTGAGTGTTCCAGGCATCTGAATCACATCTTCAAAAGTCCTATAGTCTGCTCTATAAGGGAGCGTATGGAGCTGTGAGCAGTGTTGCACCTTGCTCAGCTTGGAGGGTGATGCACTAAAGTCATCAGCCAGTGTTTTAAGGAAAGCCCTTATCTCACAGCAACCATACCTGGCCCCTCGTAGGATCATAGAACTTACAGTGCAGAAGGAGGCCATTCGGCCCATCGAGTCTGCACCGCCCCTGAGAAAGTAAGAAGTTTTGCAACATCAGGTTAAAGTCCAACAGGTTTGTTTCAAATTACTAGCTTTCGAAGCACTGCTCCTTCCTCAGGTGAGGAAGGAGCAGTGCTCTGGAAGCTAGTGATTTGAAACAAACCTGTTGTAAGACTTCTTACTGTGCTCACCCCAGTCCAACGCCGGCATCTCCACATCATGGCCCCTTAGAAAGAGCACCCTACTTAAGCCTACACCTCCACTCCATCCCCGTAACCCAGTAACCCCACCTAATCTTTTTTTTGGACATTAAGGGGCAATTTAGCGAGGCAATCCACCTAACCTGCACATCTTTGGACTGTGGGAGGAAACCGGAGCACCCGGATGAAACCCATGCAGACACGGGGAGAGCGTGCAAACTCCGCACAGACAGTGATCCAAGTCGAGAATCGAACCTGGGACCCTGGAGCTGTGAAGCAACAGTGCTAACCACTGTGCTACCGTGCCGCGATGTAAGCATCATAGAAACTCCTAAAGTACCGTGTGTAGGATGTGCTTGCAATGGACAGTTGTACATTGATGGAATGGTAGCTCTTATGGTTTATAAACATCAGGAGTTGTTGCTATGGAGTCCATATAGCCACATCTTGGGAAGCCTGAGAGAACTGTGAATCTTGCAGCCTAGCTATCCTCTGAGAGAAAATCTGACATAATGATGGGCCTTCCTGTAGAGGTGATGGGTGACCTCCTTTATGTAGCGATGTGTTGCATGCTGAGAGATGCCTCACAGGTCCCTGTTGATCCTTGGGAAGACCCAGAGGCAAATAAATTAAGCACTGTGGACACCTTCAATGCTACTTGCAGGAGGAAGCCTCCAACCAAACATGGTGTCACATCTTCACCAGGTTTGTGGCAAATGTGATGAACAAGGTCTTGAGAGAATCGCAGCCATGCCCAGCGTTGTCTCACACATCTGTAAGTAGGACACGCTCTACTATATCTGGAGGCTGTGTGCACCATTACGTACAGACGTGACACTCCCCCAACCCCATGAGTTTCACATTCCACCCCCCTGCCCCAGTATTAGGGTTACCTATCTACCTATTGCAGATGCCCCCTGTGACCATCACCATTCCCTCCACAGCCTGCTACGCCCACGGACATTGACTGCAGCCTCCAGAACAATAGCTCTCCTCAGAACTCGGTCATTGCAGGAGACTCCCAGGAGGGCAGCGGAAACATTTAGGAATGTCCTTATAGCATCCCAGTAGAGGTCGAATATCCGTGTCATATTATGGGACATGCTGGATTTTGACCGATCAAAATGGAAAAGCATCATCCAGGAAGGCACCAAACACATCGAGACTTTGTTGGAAAGTCAAGGCATCGCAGAAAGTGCACAAATCTCCAAAGAACCCAAGGACCCAACTCTTCAAGCCCCGCACATGGCAGAGTCTACAGATCGCACATTGGACTTATTATCCATCTTAGAATATTGTCCATAATTCACGTAAGAGATTATAAACTGTAAGCAAAACCCTACTTTCTGCTTATTTAAAAATGGACTTTGCTGGACCTAAAACATGGCTGCTATAGGTCATATGAATTCCAAGTGGGCTACTGTTCTGCAAACCTCTAACAGGAAGTACAGGACAAAGCTCAACCGTTATCATTGTGGAATCTCACACCTATCATCATGTGGACCCATTACAACCAATGAAACAAGGGACCAGAAGATGGTCCATCATTCCAGCCTGGATATACAACAAAGAGAGAGAGAGCGCTAATTATACCTGCAGAGATGCTAATAGCCCTCATCTATCTCTCATGGTGAACAATGGATTTCGACCAGAATCATAGAAACAAATTGTTAACCTGGAATTGATTCGTAAATGTGACCCAAGCTCCTTTGGCCTTCAAAATGTTTGGTGTTACATTCCTGGACTCCCAGAGCAGTCTGCTGTTAACATCCAGTCTGTTGACACCATAGATGGACTCCAGGCTGACAAGAAATTCTGCCTCAAGTCTAAATCTCCTTGAACCTGGTTATCTTGAAGATGCCTGCCACTGGCTGCAGAATAGATGAAGTCTCTGTATAACATCCTCATCAACAATCTTGAAGGATTTCAGCAACTCCTGCTTTCCGCAAGCTTGAATTTCAGTGTGCAGGAACCCTCATTGGACTCTGACGTTCATTTTAATCTTGGAGTTCTTTTTGTTTTAAGTTGTTCCTAGTTCCTTCTTGTGTGTGTGTGTCTATATAGTTGCGATGAGCCATGCCTCCGGGTTTGAATGTGTGAATAAACAATACTTCCAACTTAACCCTCAAGAGAGTTTTCTGTGAGTCACTTTAAAATTTACTTCACAGAGTGTTTGTGGTAACATGCCACAGATTATATAAAAAATTAAAACACCTCTGCTCAGACAGATGGTGAGAAAAATAAAGGAGTCCTTATTTGTCTCTCTCCTCTATCTGTAACAGAACCCACTGAACCTGGAAACAAATCATCCTTGACTCTGAGTGACAGTCTGAGAAAGATGAGCAGGTAACGTGACCCAACACCAGCAATGATGCCTGGTTTCTAAGTAGCTCTGTTAACACAGTAAAATGTCCAAAGGCACTTCACCAGGAGTGTTATCAAACAGAAATTGACACCTAGCCACACAAGGGAGATATCAAAACAAGTGACCAAATGATTTGCCAAAATGGTTGGTTTTAAGAAGCTTATTAAAGGGGAGGAATCGAGAGGGAGAATCAGTCCCTGGATAGCTGAAAACCCTGCTGCAAATCAACGATGTCATCAATTTCCATGGCAGTTTCTCCGGGCTGTATACTGTAACGTTGCCAGAGAACTTGCAGGAAACCTGGAGTAAAGGCAACAATCAGAGTGATTTGATGACTCAATATTATTGAGACTTGATGGGCCGAATGGCCTCCTTCTGCACTGTAAATTCTATGATCTTATGGTGTTAGTTTGAAGAGGAAAAGGGGAATACTCCTGGTGTCCTGGCCAATATTTATTTCATTGGGGTGAGAGATTGACGTGCCAAAGTTGGCAACTACACTACCATCATAGAACAGTACAGCACAGAACAGGCCCTTCGGCCCTCGATGTTGTGCCGAGCAATGATCACCCTACTCAAACCCACGTATCCACCCTATACCCGTAACCCAACAACCCCCCCCTTAACCTTACTTTTAATGACACTACGGGCAATTTAGCATGGCCAATCCACCTAACCCGCACATCTTTGGACTGTGGGAGGAAACCGGAGCACCCGGAGGAAACCCACGCACACACGGGGAGGACGCGCAGACTCCGCACAGACAGTGACCCAGCCGGGAATCGAACCTGGGACCCTGGAGCTGTGAAGCATTTATGCTAACCACCATGCTACCGTGCTGCCCAATAGTGACAACACTCACACTTTATTGGTTGCAAAGTGCATTGGGATGTCCCACGGTCATGAACGTCACTCTATGGAGATAAGTCGTTCCTTTATTATCCCAAGATCACCTCAGGAACCGAGGGCACGGGAATGCTGGATTCCCACCCCTATATGCTCCCGCCAGAGGAACAGGTAACAACAGCCACGCACCACCCTCCTAACCGCAGATACCGGGAACAGCACAAAGCCGACCGCAGATACTTGCCCACACAAGGGCGATGCTACAATTGCGGCCAGTCCGCTACAGAATGCATGACACCACACCGCCGTACCTACAGTCCTATCAACAGTTCCCCGACGAGGGGCCTCGACCGATGCCACTAGACAGACCTGCTTGACAGGCCACAATAACGCCACTAGACGGTGTAAACAATCCCTACAGCCTGTACCCCCAACTGCACTCTGAACCAGTTGTGTGACGGTGCCAGGCCTCACCGACATGGGTGTGTAACCCTAAAGCTACAAGGCAAGGTAGGAGGCTGCCTCCTTGGGTTCCTATGGGTCACGGGAGGATCCCCCACTGCCCTCAACACATCCCATGACCTTGGTCGCTCATGGCACACCCGGAAAAAGAGGTTAATAATCCACACTGGAATCCCCGAATACCATCGGGAATTGTGGATCAAACCCACTGAGATCATCTTGGGACAGAAGGATATTAGCCAAATATACACAGGCATTTACATATCACAAGCTTGACTGTGGCCGGATGACAGGGGAGGTTATCATAGAAGGCCCTGATCCAAAACCCCAATTACAGGACGGCTTCCCTAAGCAAGCAGAGGAGCAAGTGGGCAAGGTAATTCATGATGCGGAGATGCCGGCGTTGGACTGGGGTGAGCACAGTAAGGAGTCTTACAACACCAGGTTAAAGTCCAACAGGTTTGTTTCAAACACGAGCTTTCGGAGCGCAGCTCCTTCCTTTCCCCGATATGGTTGGTGAGAAAACCGGATGGTTCCTGGAGGCTCACAAATCAACTACCGAGCGCGAAACCAGGCTACCCCAATCACAGCCCCTACAGTGGCGACCAGTCTTGATGCCATGATGGGACAGGCCCCACATGCCAAGTATTTCATAGTATATCAGCAATGGCTTCTGGTTGATTTCTTTAGACCACCAGTGCCAGTACAAATTTGTCTTTACATTCCAAGGGCAGCAGTGTACTTGGAGGTGTCTGCTGCATTGTTTCCATGACCTCCCCCCTCCATACTTCACCAGTGACTAGCCAAGGGCCCAGAAAGATTTTCCAAACTGGATTGTCTGGTGCAATATGTAGACAATCTCATCCTCCAGATAGAAACAAAAGGGGAACATCTTCAAAGTAGAACTGCTGAACTTCCTCACTACCTTAGGTAGTAGATAGTACTTAGGTAGTAGTTAGGTAAAAGTAAATCCCAAGAAAGTCCAAATCATGAGACCACAAGGCTCTCACTTGGGTACAGTAGTGACCAAGGGGAAGCACGAGATTGAAAGGCAGCAAATTGAGCCTGTAAAACGCCTTCCCTTGCCAAAGGACATGAGCTCATTTTGCTCCTCTCTAGGCTTGGTGAGGTACTGCTGGAACCACATTGACGGTTTTGCCACCAAAGCTGCCCTCACCCACTTCCGATCTTTTACGCAATAATGCCACGTGGACCTGGACCGGGCACGACATACAAATAGTTTCAGTGCTGAAACAGGCCCTAGCACAGGCCCCAGCCCGGCAAGTACCTAACCCAGATCTTCTCTTTGCACTTGAGGTAGTGGTCACTGACAGCACACCAGCAGCCATGCTCCTACAAGAACGGCACGGGAGACTTGCCCCAGTAGCCTACATCTCTCGCATTCTAACTCCAGTGGAACAAAGTTTTTCAGGATGTGAGAAGCATCTCTTTGCAGTTTTCTGGGCAGTATAACATTTTGGCTATATATCTGGCATAAATCCCCTCACCGTCTTCACATCCCATACATCTACTATTGAACGGGCAGATCAAAGATGGAATGGCTAGCCAAAATCGCATAGCACGCTGGATGTCCCAGGACTGCGGCATCACGGTCAAACCCACCAGAGCCCCCACCTTCTGAGCAGACAATCTGAGCTATGGAGGATAACCCATCAATGTCAGGTTTTGACAATCAATGACCCCAAGGGACCATTTCTGCCAAAACAAAAGTGAGAGGACCAAAGGGAATCAACAACCAGAACAGTCACGCCCTAAACATTTCTGTGGATGGATCCTCTATTGTGGAGGAGGGGAACAGGAAAACAGGGTGTTGCATTTATGGGGAAGACCAGGGAGACAAGCTCCCGAGGGAGATAGCCTTAAGCCTCCCACCCATTTTAGTGCTCAGGCTGCAGAGCTAGCAGCCATAGGTTACGTGGTCAGCCACACTGACCAGTCCCCCACACCAGCAGACACGTGTGTCTGCAATAGTTTAACAGACTTCCTGCCACTGTGGGAGGCGAGGGGATTCTTCTCGGCAGATGGGAAACCTCTGCCATCAGCACTTTTATTAAAATCTATTTTCCAAACTGCTATCATTAAAGTTAAGGCCCACCACCTCACCTCCACACTTGAGAAGACAAAGGTGGATGAATTAGCCAAACAGGGTGCCCAAGAGGGAGAACTGTGGCAACATTCCCCTCCCCCCCCCCCCCCCCCCCCCCCCCCACCCGTTACCGAACACATTGACGCTGTGACGGTCAGACAGACCAAGGTCGGAAACCTTAAACAGGCCCAAAGGAACGGCCAGGATCTGAAACAAATTCAGGAAGAAAATACCCTGCCTCCTTTGATTAATGGCAACCCTCCATCGCTATACAGAACGGGCTAGTGGCTAGTCCTTAAAGACGGCCTGTTTGTGGTCCCGAGCAGGGACCGCAACCAAATTATTTTCCAAAACCCAATGTCCAGGACCCCAACGGGGCACCCCAACGGGCAGGTGAATGGATTAAGGGATTGTGCTGGTGGTCAAACCTAGAGCAGGACATACAACAATATGCTGATAATTGTATCATCTGCGCACAAACATACCAATAAATATGCTCACAAGATGGAATTGAGACACACTCTTCCCTTCCAAGGCCCCTGGACTAATCGACAAATCAATAACATCAGCCCCCTACTGCCCAGCTGTGAGGTTACAAATACATCCAGGTCATTGTCACTACTTTTAGTAAATGGGTGGACGCTTTTCCAACACATACTAACATGACCAGGGTCATAGCTGACATCCTAGTGCAGCAAATCTTCACGAGGTGGGATCTCCCCCAAATCAAGACTCATAACAAGGCACTCACTTCACTGCCCAGGTAATGCAACGGGTAATGGGTGATTTGGGGTAAAACTAAATTTCCACATTGCTTACCACCCTCAATCCAGTGGGACTGTAGAGCGGATGAAGCACACCCTCAAAGAAATTGGACGGGATTCTCCGTTTCTGAGACTAAGTGTTGACGCCAATGGAGAATCCATGAAATTTTACAACAGAAGAATCGGCGCCGTACCTGCACCGGTATTCCATTATCGGTGAGGGGTTAGCATGGGTGTCGCGTGGAACACCATCGATTCCCATGAAAACGGTGCGGGATTCGCTGGGTCCGTGATTGACACTCGCAGGGCTGACAAGCTGCAGCTGCACATAAACATTACACTCCCCACACACACACATTTATTGAAGCCAAAAAGATGGAACAGATTATGCTGGAGCTCCCATACAGCTGATGAGTCAGCTAGGGCCAGAGGGCACCAAGGGGGATGCTCCAGTGGCCCAGGACACCTATATGCTCCATGGCACTAGGTTTAAAGTGCGCTGTCAGCGCCATGCGCAGCTGCATGGCTGCCTTGCCGACTGTGGGACTGGTGTTGTGTACCCATCCACCCCGACCCCACAGCCCACTTCCTGGCCACCCCCCTCACCACTCCCCCGGCCTTGGCAGAAGCCCCCCGGCCAGCGGCACCACTGTTGGCGAAGTATGGCGATGTTGGATACTGTCCGTACCCCCTCCCTCTCTCTTAGCAGCCACCTTGCCAGGTTCACGATTTTTGAAAGCACAAGTGAACCGCGCCAGTGGGGACCCGGCCCATCGGAGGCCGAGATTCACGGATGGGCCCACTAATGATATGCAAACGGTGTTTAAAGTACGCGCAGAGTGAGATGCATTGGCAACGTTTTCAAGCTGACGGAGAATCGAAATTTGGCATCAAATGCCGCCGCCGCGATTCTGACGTCCGAAGTATTCGGCGCCTGATCGCACTTCCCGATTTCGGCTGTTGGCCAACGGAGAATCCCGCCCATAATCCGCAAAACAATTCAACAGAACATCCACTCCTGGAACAAAGTCCTGCCCTTCGTTTTAATGGTAATACGGAACTCTGTATCCAATTCCACCGGATTCGCCTCCCACCTACCCGGGAGACCTATGCGAGGGATTGAGCCTCCCACCTACCCGGGAGACCTATGCGAGGGATTGAGCCTCCCACCTACCCGGGAGACCTATGCGAGGGATTGAGCCTCCCACCTACCCGGGAGACCTATGCGAGGGATTGAGCCTCCCACCTACCCGGGAGACCTATGTGAGGGATTGAGCCTCCCACCTACCCGGGAGACCTATGTGAGGGATTGAGCCTCCCACCTACCCGGGAGACCTATGCGAGGGATTGAGCCTCCCACCTACCCGGGAGACCTATGTGAGGGATTGAGCCTCCCACCTACCCGGGAGACCTATGCGAGGGATTGAGCTTCTATTTGGGCTAGATTTATCCGAACCTGAGCCCTCACACATGCGAGCGCAGTTAAAACATTCTTGGAGAATGTCCAGGCTGCGCAATGAGCCGCAGTATTAAAAGTGAGTAAGCTGCAGCTTACTCACTCTACCAACTCCTTGCATCGGGCAGGAGATACAAAAGTCTGAGAACACGCACGGACAGACTCAAAAACAGCTTCTTCCCCCCCGCTGTTACCAGATTCCTAAATGACCCTCTTATGGACTGACCTGTAATGCTTCACTGATGCTGGTGTCTACGTATTTACATTGTATACCTTGTATTGCCCTTTTGTGTGTTTTCTTTTTCATTCATTTTCTTTTCATGAACTAAATGATCTGTTTCAACTGCTCGCAGAAAAATACATTTCACTGTACCTCGGTACATGTGACAATAATCAAATCCATCCAAGAAATAGGAAAATGTCTACATCGAATACAACGTTGGGCAAAAGATAATGCTCAGGGTTTTCCAGCCTGGAACCTTCTTTCCCCTAAATATGCCGGATCTTATCCTGTGGTAGATAAAGCCAGCCCTTTTGTTTGAAAGACCATAAGACATAGTAACGAAATTAGGCCACTCGGCCCATCGAGTCTGCTCCGCCATTCAATCATGGCTGATATTTTCTCATCCCCATTCTCCTGCCTTCTCCCCAAGGCGCTGGTAGATCCCAGGAAAGCCGTATGGTACCAAGCAAACCAAATTAAGGCATTTGGTTCCCAGATTTTCCACCATCAACACGTTACTATAGAGGGGATTTGATGACCCCCGACCCCAGGATCAGGACCCTCACCTCTGCCACAGAATCCAGACTCTGACCCCCTTATCCCGGCCACGGCCCCAAGGACCCCAGGTGTTAAGACCCCGCCTGATGCTCAGGAATGAAAAAACAGGTGGTTAATAAACCACGCCCCCCTTCGAGGCACCTGGCACCAGGACTCCCAGAACCACTTAGTACATTGCTCGCAAAGAGAGCCAGTGGAACAGCGGATAGGTAGTAGTGTTCAGGGAGGACACATTGGAGGGATCTTGTAGTGAGTCATTATGGGTGGAGCTCAGGAATAAGAAGGGTGAAATCACAATGTTGGGAGTGTACTATCGACCTCCCAGCAGCTCGCAGGAGACAGAGAAGCAGTTGTGTAGTCAGATACTGAAAAGGTGAAAATAAAGCAGAGTAGTTATGATGGGTAACTTTAACTTCCCCCATATTGTGGAGATGCCGGCGTTGGACTGGGGTGAGCACAGTAAGAAGTCTTACAACACCAGGTTAAAGTCCAACAGGTTTGTTTCAAACACGAGCTTTCGGAGCACTGCTCCTTCCTCAGGTGAATGAAGAGATATGTTCCAGAAACATATATATAGACAAAGTCAAAGATGCCAGACAATGCTTGGAATGTGAGCATTTGCGGGTAATCAAATCTTTACAGATCCAGATAGGGGTAATCCCAGGTTAATGAGGTGTGAATTGTCTCAAGCCAGGACAATTGGTAGGATTTTGCAAGTCCAGGCCAGATGGTGGGGGATGAATGTAATGCGACATGAATCCCAGGTCCCGGTTGAGGCTGCACTCATGCGTACGGAACTTGGCTATAAGTTTCTGCTCAGCAATTCTGCGTTGTCGCGCGTCCTGAAGGCCGCCTTGGAGAACGCTTACCCGGAGATTAGAGGCTGAATGCCCTTGACTGCTGAAGTGATCCCCAACTAGCAGGGAACATTCCTGCCTGGTGATTGTCACGTGATGCCCGTTCATTCGTTGTCGCAGCGTCTGCATGGTCTCGCCAATGTACCACGCTTCGGGACATCCTTTCCTGCAGCGTATGAGGTAGACAACATTGGCCGAGTCGCACGAGTATGTACCGCGTACCTGGTGGGTGGTGTTCTCACGTGTAATGGTGGTACCCATGTCTATGATCTGGCACGTCTTGCAGAGATTGCCCTGGCAGGGTTGTGTGGTGTCGTGGTTGCTGTTCTGAAGGCTGGGTAGTTTGCTGCGTGGCGAGAGGGGTAGGCCTGAACATTATGGGAGTTTTAAAGGGTCATCCCTTTAGTCTGAGATTGTGTCCTCTGCTTCTAGTTTACCTACAAGTGGAAATGTCCTCTCCACATCCACTCTTTCCAGGCCACGCAGTATCCTGTAAGTTTCAGTAAGACATCCCCCGCCCCCCACCATCCTTCTAAACTCCAAAGAGTACAGACCCAGAATCCTCAACTGTTCCTCATAGGACAAGTTCCTCATTCCAGGGATCGTTGTTATTAACCTCCTCTGGACTCTTTCTAAGGCCAGCACATCCTTCCTTAGATGCGGGGCCCAAAACTGCTCACAATATTCCAAATGGGGTATGACCCAAGCTTTAAACAGCCTCAGAAGTATATCCCTGCTCTTGTATTCTAGTCCTCTCAACATGAATGCTAATATTGCATTAGCCTTTCCAACTGAACCTGCACGTTAACCTTAAGAGAATCTTGAACAAGGACTCCCAAGTTCCTTTGTGCTTCTGATTTCCTAAGCATTTCCCCATTTAGAAAACAGTCTATGCCTAAATTCCTCCTTCCAAAGTGCATAACCTCACACTTTTCCACTTTGTATTTTATCTGCCACTTCATTGCCCACTCTCCTAGCCTGTCCAAGTCCTTTTACAGCCCCCCTACTTCCTCAATACTACCTGTCCCTCTACAGATGTTTGTATCATCTACAAACTTAGCAACAGTGCCTTCAGTTCCTTCTTTCAGATCGTTAATGTATATTTGGAAATGTTGTGGCCCCAGCACCAACCCCGAGGCATGCTACTAGTCACCAGCTGCCATCCTGAAAAGACCCCTTTATCCCCACTCTCTGCCTTCTGCCAGTCAGCCAATCCTATATCCATGCCAGAATCTTACCCTTAACAACATGGGCTCATAGCTTATTTAAGTCTCCCATGCGGCACCTTGTCAAAGGTCTTCTGGAAATCTAAATAAATCACGTCTACTGGTTCTCCTTTGTCTAACTTCCTTGTTACCACCTCAAAGAACAGATTTGTCAGACGTGACCTCCCTTTGACAAAACAGTGCTGGCTCAGTCCTATTTTATCATTCATTTCTAAGTACTCCGCAATCTCATCTTTAATAATGGACTCCGAAATCATACCAATGATCGAAGTCAGGCTAACCGGCCTATAATTTCCCGTCTTCTGCCTCCCTCCCTTCTTAAACAGTAGTGTTACATTAGCCACTTTACAGTCCTCTGGGACCCTTCCTGCCTCTAGTGATTCCTGAAAGATCACCACCAATGCCTCCACAATCTCCTCAGCTATCTCTTTTAGAACCCTGGGGTGTAGTCCATCTGGTCCAGGTGACTTATCTACCTTCAGACCTTTCAGTTTCCCCAGAACCTTCTCCTTAGTGATGGCAACTGCCCTCACCTCTGCCCCCTGATTCTCCTGGAGCTCTGGCATCCCACTGGTGTCTTTCACCGTGAAGACTGATGCAAAGTAACTATTCAGTTGGATTGGATTTTGTTTATTGTCACGTGTACCAAGGTACAGTGAAAAGTATTTTTCTGTGTGTAGCTCAACAGATCATTAAGTTCATGAAAAGAAAACAAAATAAAAGAAAATACATAATAGGACAACACAAGTACACAATGTAACTACATAACACCGGCATCAGGTGAAGCATACAGGGGTGTAGTGTTAATGAGGTCAGTCCATAAGGGGGTCATTTAGGAGTCTGGTAACAGCGGGGAATAAGCTGTTTTTGAGTCTGTTCGTGCGTATTCTCAGACTTTTGTATCTACTGCCCGATGGAAGAATTTGGAAGAGTGAGTAAGCCTGGTGAGAGGGGTCTTTGATTATGCTGTCCGCTTTCCCCAGGCAGCGGGAGGTATAGATGGAGTCAGTGGATGGGAGGCAGGTTTGTGTGATGGACTGGGCGGTATTCACGACTCTTGGACGTTTCTTGCGGTCTTTGGCCGAGCAGTTGCCATACCAGGCTGTGATGCAGCCAGATAGGATGCTTTCTATAGTGCATCTGTAAAAGTTGGTAAGAGTTAATGTGGACATGCTGAATTTCCTTAGTTTCCTGAGGAAGTATAGGTGCAGTTGTGCTTTCTTGATGGTAGCTTCGACGTGGGTGGACCAAGACAGATTTTTGGAGATGTGTACCCCTAGGAATTTGAAACTACTAACCATCTCCACCTCAGCCCGTTGATGCTGACAGGGGTGTGTATAATACTTTGCTTCCTGAAGTCAATGACCAGCTCTTTAGTTTTGCTGGCATTGAGGGAGAGATTATTGTTGCTGCACCACTCCACTAGGTTCTCAATCTCCCTCCTGTATTCTGACTCGTCGTTATTCGAGATCCGGCCCACTATGGTTGTATCGTGAGCAAACTTGTAGATGGAGTTGGAACCAAATTTTGCCACGCAGTCGTGTGTGTACAGGGGGTATAGTAGGGGGCTAAGTATGCAGCCTTGCGGTGCCCTGATCTTGAGGACTATTGTGGAGGAGGTGTTGTTGTTTATTCTTACTGATTGTGGTCTGTGGGTTAGAAAGTCGAGGATCCAGTTGCAGAGTGAGGTGCCAAGTCCTAGATTTTGGAGCTTTGACATGAGCTTGGCTGGGATTATGGTGTTGAAGGCAGAGCTGTAGTCAATAAATAGGAGTCTGATGTAGGAGTCCTTGTTGTTGAGGTGCTCTAGGTGTAGGGCCAGGGAGATGGGGTCTGCTGTGGACCGGTTGCGACGGTATGCAAATTGCAGTGGGTCAAGGCGTTCCGGGAGTATGGAGGTGATGCGCTTCATGATCAACCTCTCGAAGCACTTCATTACGACTGAAGTCAGGCCACCGGACGGTAGTCATTGAGGCACATTGCCTGGTTCTTCTTTGGCACCGGTCTTCTTGAAGCAGGTGGGGACCTCAGAGTGGAGTAGAGACAGGTTAAAGATGTCTGCGAACACATCTGCCAGCTGGTCCGCGCAGGCTCTGAGTGCACGACCAGGCAGCCCATCCAGACCAGTCGCCTTCCTCTGCCACTTCTTTGTTTCCTATTATTACTTTTCCAGCCACATTTTCCAGTGGTCCAATGTCTATTTTTGCCTCTCTCTTACCTTTTATATATTGAAAAAAACTCTTCCTATCTTCTTTTATCTTACTAGCTAGCTTGCACTCAGATTTCATCTTCTCCCCCCTTATTGCTTTTTTAGTTGTGCTCTGCTCGCTTTTAAAGGCTTCCCACTACTCCTCGCCACTTTGTATGTTTTTTCTTTTGCTTTTATGCTGTTCTTGACTTCCTTTATCAGCCAGGGAAGCCTCCTCCTTCCCTTTGCATGTTTCCTCCGCCTTGGGATGAATTTCTGTCGTGCCTCCTGAATAACCCCCAAAAACCCCTGCCATTGCTGTTCCACTGTCTTCCCTGCTAGGCTCCTTCTCCAATCAACACTGGCCAGCTCCTCCCTCATATCTTTGTAGTTCCCCTTATTTAATTGTATCATTCCAACTACTCCTCTCAAACTGCAGGGTAAATTCTATCATATTGTGGTCACTGCTCCCTAAGGGTTCCTTCACCTTAAGTTGCCTCATCATGTCTGCCTCATTACACATCACCAAATCCAGAATTGCCTGTTTCCTAGTGCGCTCTACCACAAGCTGCTCCAAAAAATCATCTCTTAACATTCCACAAATTCCTTTTCTTGGAATCCACTGACAACCTGATTTTCCCAGTCCACCTGCATATTGAAGCCCCCATAATTATTGTAATATTGCCTTTTTTACATGCTTTTTCTATCTCCTGATTTATTTTCTGCCCCACATCCTGATTACTGCTCGGGGGCCCGTATATAACTCCCACCAGGGTCTTTTTACATTTGCGATCCCTCAACTCTACCCACATAGATTCTATACCTTCTGCTCCTATATCGCTCCTTGCTATCGATATTGTATATTTAGGTATCAGCCCTGATTCCCTTGCAGACATATCTCTGTGATGCCCACAACATTGTACCGGCCAATTTCAATGTGCACAACAAGCTCATTTACCTTGTTCCGTATACTGCGCGCATTTAGGAACAACACTCTCAATCCTGCATTGACCACCTCCCTTCTCACACTTGTCACTCTTTTCGCCGTGCCTGAGGGTGATTTTGTTCTCTTATTTTTGTTCTCTATTTCCCCTTCAGTTATTGCACCTTCTAAGCTAATGCTCTGGTTGTCACCCCCCAATGGGTGCAACATCCAGAGGGTGGTGTACCGAAGGATAATGGGAGCTCCCGATTATTGCTCCCTTGGGACAGCCCTCACTAGTGAATGGAGGGGATATACTAACCATGGGTGTATGGAGCTAGCATGTCTAGCCCATGGCCGGAGAAAGGGCTGGAATCAGGGCAGAGGTGCCCCAGTTAAGATATATTTCAAGAGATTTGATAGTGGGATAACACTTCTGCCCAAAAAACTACAACAGATTTTGACCCAATTGGCTACTTGCACAAGACCTTGGTCAAAGTGTTCGAACAAACAGGGGAAATCAAAAGAAACATTAGTGAAATTAGAGTCACTACATGGTGAGAGGATTTCTGGGATGGGGGCTCCAACATGCAAATTCATCCATGGGTCTGTCACATGTGATCATAATAGGCATCCTGCTTATGGCTGTGTACCTAACTATCCTCACACCAAAATTCGCCCAATGGAAGAAAGAGTTAATGCAGCACTTAAATGCAGAAAATGCTATCCGGTGCTGCAAAATAATGTACTAATAACTTTGGTGTATGTGTAACTTTATTTTGCATGTATCATTTGAAGCATTTCTTTTTTTCTTCTATTTACTGGTTTGATATATCTATTTTGGTCTTATCACTGTTTATGTACTTATTTTCCGACTTTTGTATTTAATTTATGATTTTTGGCACAATATGTATGTTGGGTTGTTAGAACTAAGATTTGAATATTTTTCCACCCAGCGGCTTGGTTAGGGTTGTGTGATCTGGTTCGCTGACACTCACTAGATCAAGTGGAGGACCTGACAGGGCTGGATCTTAGGCCCGATAAAATTGGACATTTTAAACCAAACTGCAGTCAACCTCAGGCTGATGGGAATTCAGGGTTGAGCAAAGTCAAATAAACAACACACAGATAAACAGCCAGGACATATCTGGACCTGCCCTGTCAATCATTCATCAGATCATGGATTCTATTGATATGTTTTGATTTGTTTTGGGTGGTTCAGATCGAGCCAGACTTTCTGGCAACCAGAGTTCCTGTCAGTACCTTATATGGCAACAGATTACTGGAAGGCCCCAGTCTCATACCAAGCAGTCATCATCTAATCCAGGGGTGGGAAAACTTTTCCGTGCAAGGGCCACATTCAGAAATTCACAATTTTAAAGGGCCGCATAGTATATTAATTAATAGTCCCGGTTGTAACCAATTAGCGTGCGGCATATACCTCAGCGCTTCCCCCGGCGGCATCCTGCCTTTAGCCCTCTTTTTCTCTACTTTTCAAAAATGGCGCTTCACCCGGTTATGATTCTGGGCGCCTCATATAGAACATAGAACAGTACAGCACAGAACAGGCCCTTCGGCCCTCGATGTTGTGCCGAGCAATGATCACCCTACTCAAGTCAACGTATCCACCCTATATCAGTAACCCAACAGCCCCCCCCCCCCCCCCCAATTAACCTTATTTTTAAAAAAAATTTGTTTTTTAAAAAAAAGTTTTTTTTTTAATGACTTGATCTTGGTGGGCCGCATAAAGACCTTTGGCGGGCCGCATGCGGCCCGCGGGCCGTAGTTTGCCCACCCCTGATCTAATCCATTGGGTGTTGGGAGCCCTTCCCAAGGCCTCATTGGTCAAAAGCCAGAGAAGTTTCTGGAAAAGCGCAAAAGGAGGACGATAAAGGTAGACACCCAAGACACATCCCAGCGAAGACTCGACGTAGAGGTGACCTTGACCATCTGGAACACTGACCAGAGAAGGAAGGAAGCAACCAACGAGACCCACCTTCGCAAGGACGAACCTGAGAGACTCAGAGAATCGGACCCACAGTTCAATCTGACCCATCAATACAGGTCGTATAACGAATCTTGGGAATCTTTAGTATATGGTTTTGGGTTAACTTAAGAGTAAATATCATTGTTGTTGAATAAAATTGGTTTGACTTCATACTTGCATAGTCCTTTATTTTCTTCGTTAATAAAGATATCTGGGTAAAACCTTTGATTGATAAACTGGCCGAAGTATGAGATTTTACAGACACAACAGAGTGAAAGGTTACTGGGGTGGGCAGGAACGTGGAGTTGAGGTTAATATCAATCAGCCGTGATCTTATTAAATAGCAGAGGAGGCCTGAGGGGTTGAGTTGCCTACTCCTAATTCATGAGTCCGAAAGTATTTATCCCTCAGCCAATATCATTAAAATATGGATTGCCTGGTCATTATCTATCTCCGTGTGGTGCATTATTGGAAGAAGAGTAGAGGATTCCAAGCCAGCATTAATCTGTCAATCTACATCAGCAAAAAAACATTAATAAGTCGGCTCCCTCATCGTCTATGCTGTTTGTGGGACAATATGCACTTGTGCAAATTGGTTACCAATTCTACAAGGAAATTTGTTGGCTGTATAGTACATGTGACCGACCACCCTGGAAGCATGAAGCAAACTGATAAACAGGAAGTTTGATTCTTGCGTTTCGTTGACAAAAATACAGGACTATTCACAAGAATAGCAAATGTAAAGTTAACAGCAATTTATTATTATTTATTCATTTATGGGATGTGAACGCCGCTGGCTAGGCCAGCATTTATTGCTCCTCCCTGGTTGTCCTTGAGAAGGTGGTGGCACGATGCCTACTTGAACTGCTGCAGTCCATGACGTGTCGGCACCCACAGTGCTAGAAAGGAGAGAGTTCCAGGAATTTGATCAAGCAACTGTAAAGGAACATTGATACATTTCCAGGTCAGGAGGGGAAGTGGCTTGGAGGTAGTGGTGTCCCATGTTTCTGCAGCTCTTGTCCTTCTGGATGGTAGAGGTCGTGGATTTGGAAGGTGCTGCCTAAGGAGCATTAGTGACTTCCTGCAGTGCATCTTGTAGATGGTACATACTGCTGCTATTGTTTGTCAATGGTGGAGGGAATTATTGTCTGTGAAAGGGTTACTAATCAAGAGGACGGCTTTCTCCTGAATGGTGTTGAGGTGCAGGCAGGTTGGTGAGGATGAGGTGAAGTATGTTTTTCACTCATGTTGGTCCTCTCACCACTTGTCGCAGATCCAGTCCAGCAGCTTTGTCCTTTATGACCAAGCCAGTTTGGTACTGCCAAACAACTCTTGGTGATGGACATTGAATTTGTCCACCCAGAGTACATTCTGTGCCCCTACCCCACAGTACTTCTATGAGGTACACCACTCGACTCTGTCGAAGGTCTTTTCTGCGTTCAGGGAAATGATCACCTCTCTGGATGTGGTCATGATCAGGTTCAGCAGGCACCTGATGTTCGATGTTAGCTGCCTGCCCTTGACAAAACCCGTCCGGTCTTCCGCGACTACCTCTGGCATGCAGCCCTCCAGCCCCAACACCAGGGCCTTTGCCAGGACCTTTGCATCTATGTGAAGTAGCGAGACGGGCCTCGAGGACCCCAACTCAGTAAGGTCTTTGTTCTTTTTGGGTATTAGCGATATTGAGGGTTGTGCCAGTGTTGGTGCTACCTAGTCTGCAAACCACTCCTGCAGATGCTGGGGCCAGTGCTGACGTGAATTTTTTGTAGAAGTCCGCCGGGATTCTGTCTGGCCCTGGCACCTTGCCGTCTGAACGGAGTTGATACTCTTTCAGTTCCAGTGGTGCTTCCAGGCCCCGTCCCGTCTCTTCCCCCACAACTAGCATGTCCAGTGTGTCGAGGAACTGCTTCATGCCCGATCCCCGCGTGTGGAGCGTGGCCGGAGTTACGATTGTGGAATACTCTGTTCCTACTATCCCTGGAAACGCCGCTTTCCCCACCACAAAAAAGTTCTTTGGATACACCCTGTGCACCTGGGAGAAGGAGTTTTCCTGGGTGAACCTCCATGGGTCCACTGCCCCATCTGTTCAATTCCTTTGCCATGTTTGACTATTTCTCCGACTTGGGTTTTGAGCTGTCTGTCCTCGAGTCCTGTAAAGTTAAAGTCCCTCACATGCTGAGTCGGTATGTCTATGTTCGGGATTTCTGCCAGGGTTCCTTGTCGTCCCAGTAGGGAGCGTTCACGTTTACAATGACCACTGGTGACCCTTCCAGGACACCACTAACCATGACGTACTGTCCCCCTGGGTCTGTAACTGTCCTCCTTAATGTAAATGCTGTCTGTTATTGAGCAGAATGATCAACCCCCTAACCCTCGTCCCGTACTACGAATGGTAAGTCTGTCCCACCAAGCCTCCTTACCTACAGTCAGTCCTTCCTCCCTCCTGGAGAAAGACTATGTCAACTCTCAGAGTTTTTAGATGGGTGAAGACGCTGGATCTTTCACTGGGCCTTTAAGTTCCCTGAATTTCCAGGTGACTATTCTGATGGGGGTTTCTGTCCCCCCCCCCCCCCCCCCAAAGGATCAACCATACTTACCTTGTATATATACCCAACACTCTGGGGTATCCCTTCATTTGGGGGCCATCCAAGATAGCCATGGTTACCGTACTTCCCATGTTGCTGTGCCCCTGTGCTCTGGGATTTCCCGTAGTTCAGAGGCCAACCATCATTGTGCATTCCGCGTGGATGCACCCTGCACTCCAGGGTTTCCATTTGTTTGGAGGCTCTCCAAAATGGTTACTTTTGGTGCCCTCATTTCCATTGTTGCTGTGTGCCATCTAGCTAGCCTCCCCCCCCCACCCCTTGACCATCTCCCTGCGCCTGTTTCTGCTCCCACCAATGCCACAGCGGGCTTCCCCCATCCCCCAGCTGTTGATTATCAGCTCTGATTATCCTCTGTTTTTCCCCCCATCTAGTTTTCTTTCCCCCTGATGGCAGACACTCTCCCCCATCGGGAATAATGCAGCAGCCCTACCCTCGCTCGTGCTAGCTCACCCGCTAGTGTGGTGTTTCTTCCCCCACCCCCGGGAATTGCTCCACACTTCATTGCGTTTCTCTTGGTCCCCTTTCTGAGACTCATTGTCAGATCGAAGACGAGGCAGATCGAGGGGCTGGTTTAGCACAGGGCTAAATCGCTAGCTTTGATAGCAGGCCAGCAGCACGGTTCAATTCCCGTACCAGCCTCCCCAAACAGGCACCGGAATGTGGCGACTAGGGGCTTTTCACATTAACTTCATTTGAAGCCTACTTGTGACAATAAGCGATTTTCATTTCATTTCATCAGTCCCTCGCAAATGGTCTTTTTTTAAGCTGATCGGACTAGAGTTCCCAGTTCACTGCTGGTGTCAATGCCTCCTCAGCCCATGCTTGTGAACAAATTTGTCTGCTTCTGCTGGAGCGGTGAAGTAGGACTCCCTACGCTGAAGGTCACCCAGAGAGTGGCGGGGTACAGCATCCTGAGGGGCACATTGTTCTTGTAAAGTGCCACCTTGGTCGTATTAAATTCCGCCCGGTGCTTGGCCAGGTCTGCCCTAATGTTCTGGTACACACGGATAGTGTCCCTCCTATTTGCAGGACCATCTGTGTCTTGCCCATTTCAGGATCTTTTCCCGGCCTCGGTACCGGTGCAGATGGCTCGCTCCCCGGCCTTGGGTTTAGACTGGAGTGACATATGGACTCCGTCATCTTCTGGGGAAGCTCTTCCCTCTAATACGTTTGTCCACATACTCTATAGGGTTCTTGCTCTCAGTACCCTCTGGTAGCCCCACATTGCAAAGGTTTTGGCGGCACGACCGGTTCTCCTGGTCCTTGACCTTCATCTTTCGCACACCTTGCATGGCACAACTTGCCATCGCTGTCTCCAGCGAGGCGATCAGGTCGCTCTGGTTGGCTGCGACCTGCTGCAGCTCTCTGATCATCGCCTCCTATGTCTCCAGATGCCACTCCGTCTTTTCCAGCACTGCTTAGAAGGGGATTAGTGCCTCCAGTACTGCCACTTTCACCATCGCCATCATTTTGAGTTCAATGGCGCCTTTGAACGCTTGGAGCTCCTGTGCTGAAGTCCCACTATTCGCTGATCAGGAGGTTGCCCAGCAAATGTTCTGCTGGCCCATCCCGTTGGGTGTAGCGGATCCTTGTCGCCCTGCATATAACCCACCGCCTCAATCTTTCTCCAGATTTTTCCAGGCTCTGCTGTCTTTTCGGCTCCTCGGGTTGTTGCCTGGCATGTCTCATTCATTGTGGTGGTGTTGGAGGAGGGTGGGGGATTTTTTCCCTGGGTTTAGTGGTCTGTTTTTGGACTAAAAAAGTGCTTAGTTTCAGGTTTCCAGGAGGAAGCCATCTTTCATGTATCTGTTTAGCACATCCCCGTCACCAGAAGTTCAGCTATCTATTCTGATCACTTTTCCCAGCATTTGATGAATAGCCATGTATACTATGGTGTTTGAAGTGCTCATCTAAATGATTCTTAAATGTAGTGAGGTACTTGTTGTCAATAAGGTGCCCTTTGTGTTGATAATACCCTGGGATCTTCCTGATGGTATTTGGGCTCCCCGTTGAGTGGAAAACCAGGCAGCTACCTGGGGCCGGTTCCCAGAATGAGCCTTGTGTGCAATGGGAGGTTCTGGTCAGTAAGGGGCCTCCTTTAATATTTGGGTAATGGTACATCCTTACCCTAACCCTAACCAACCTAACACAAATACAAAACCCATCTTTTTTTAATTCTTACATTGGATGTGGATGTCACTGGCTGGGACCGCATTTATAGCCCATCCCTAATTGCTCCTGAACGGAGTGGCTTGCAGAGCCATTTTAGAAGGCAGTTAAGAGTCAACCATATTGTTGTGGGTCTGGAGTCACATGTAGGCCAGACCGGGAAAGTATGGCAGACTTAATTCCCCAAAGGACATTAGTAAACCAGGCTTTTAATTCCAGATTTTTTTTATTGTCATGATAGGACTGTGGCAGCTGAGCAGGCCAGGAACTCGAGTCCTTAATGTTAAAGGCAACAGATAATGCTCAAATAAACAGTACCCAAAGTGCAGCAAACATTAACAAAGGAATTCACAGTTTAACTTGGAACAAAGTCAATTCCAATTGCCAGAAGCTAAGTCCAGGATATACAAAATTACCAAAGGAAAAGCTCTGACAACGAAGATGCCGACAGCAGATCCAACCACGGGCAAGTGGCAGGCATCAGGGAAAAGAAAAAAAACCTCATCCCAATACAAAACCCCAACCCCAAGACAAAACCCCAACCCTAGTACAAAACCCCAACATGAAACCCTGAACCCAAATACAAAACTCCAAACCCAAATGTAAAACTCCAAAACCTCGAACCCAAACACAAAACCCTGCCCAATAAAGAACTATAACACAAAACTCTAACCCAAATACAGAACCCTATCAGTAACACAAAACTATCACCCAAATACAAAACTATAATCCAATATAAAACCCGAACCCTAATACAAAACACTGCCCCTAAAAAAGAACCAAAACAATAATACATAACCCTAACACAAATACATAACCTAACCCATAATACATAACCCTAATCCATAATACCAAACCGTAATCCATAATACTAAACACTAACCCATAATACATAACCCTAACCCATAATACTAAACCCTAACCCAAATACAAAAGTCTAACCCATAATACTGGGAACCGGCCCCAGGTAGCTGCCTGGTTCTCCACTCAACGGGGAGCCCAAATACCATCAGGAAGATCCCAGGGTATTATCAACCCAAAGGGCACCTTATTGACAACAAGTACCTCACTACATTTAAGAATCATTTAGATGAGCACTTCAAACACCATAGGATACATGGCTATTCACCAAATGCTGGGAAAAGGGATCAGAATAGATAGCTGAACTTCTGGTGACGGGGATGTGCTAAACAGATACAAGAAAGATGGCTTCCTCTGGAAACCTGAAACTAAGCACTTTTTTAGTCCAAAAACAGACCGCTAAACCCAGGAAAAAAATCCCCCCAACCCTCTTCCAACACCACAATGAATGAGACATGCCAGGCTTTTAGTGCTAACCCATAATACTAAACCCTAACCCATAATACTAAACCCTAACCCATAATACTAAACCCTAACCTATATTAAACCCAAACCTATAATACAAAGCCCTAACCCATAATACTAAACCCTAATCCATAATACTAAACCCTAACCATAATACTAAACCCTAGCCCATAATACTAAACCCAAACCCATAATACTAAACCCAAACCCATAAACAAAACCATAGCCCTAATACTAAACCCTAACCCATAATACTAAACCCAAACCCATAATACTAAACCCTAACCATAATACTAAACCCTAACCCATAATACTAAACCCTAACCCATAATACTAAACCCTAACCCATAATACTAAACCCTAACCTATAATACTAAACCCGAATCCATAATACAAAACCCTAACCATAATGCAAAACCCTAATCCATAATACTAAACCCTAACCCATAATACTAAATCCTAACCCATAATACTAAATCCTAACCCATAATACTAAACCCTAACCCGTAATACAAAACCCTAACCCATAATACTAAACCTTAACCCATAATACTAAACCCAAACCCATAATACGAAACTCTAATGCTAATACAAAACCCTAACCCATAATACTAAACCCTAACCCATAATACTAAATCCTAACCCATAATACTAAATCCTAACCCATAATACTAAACCCTAACCCATAATACAAAACCCTAACCCATAATACTAAACCCTAACCCATAATACTAAACCCTAACCCATAATACAAAACCCAAACCCATAATACGAAACTCTAATGCTAATACAAAACCCTAACCCATAATACTAAACCCTAACCCATAATACTAAACCCTAACCCATAATACTAAACCCTAACCCATAATACAAAACCCAAACCCATAATACGAAACTCTAATGCTAATACAAAACCCTAACCCATAATACTAAACCCTAACCCATAATACTAAACCCTAACCCATAATACAAAACCCAAACCCATAATACGAAACTCTAATGCTAATACAAAACCCTAACCCATAATACTAAACCCTAACCCATAATGCTAAACCTTAACCCAAATACAAACCCTAACGCTAATACAAAAACCGAACCCAAATACTAACCGCAGTACATAACTGCAACTCTAGTCCTTTTGTGCAAAACCTTAATCCTAACCCAGAACATAAGTCCTAAACTGAACACTCCGCTATGAAGCCTAACCTACCACATTTGACATATTGTGGTATTGACACTCAAAAATGCATCAACGTCAGCCTGGAGCCCAGTTACCAGTGGCATACCACAGGGATCAGTTCTGGGTCCTCTGCTGTTTGTGATTTTCATCAATGACTTGGATGAGGGAGTTGAAGGGTGGGTTAGTAAACTTGCAGACGATACAAAGATTGGTGGAGATGTGGATAGTGAGGAGGGCTGCTGACAGCTGCAAAGAGACATAGATAGGATGCAGAGCTGGGCTGAGAAATGGCAGATGGAGTTTAACTCTGAAAAGTGTGAGGATGTCCATTTTGGAAGGACAAATATGAATGCGGAATTCAGGTTTAACGGTAGTGTTCTTGGCAATGTGGAGGAGCAGAGAGATCTTGGGGTCTATGTTCATAGATCTTTGAAAGTTGCCGCTCAATTGGATAGAGCTGTGAAGAAGGCCTATGGTGTGCTAGCGTTCATTAGCAGAGGGATTGAATTTAAGAGCAGTGAGGTGATGATGCAGCTGTACAAAACCTTGGTACAGCCATATTTGGAGTACTGTGTGCAGTTTTGGTCGCCTCATTTTAGGAAGGATGTGAAAGCTTTAAAAAAAGGTGCAAAGAAGATTTACCAGGATGTTCCCTCGAATGGAGAGTAACGGTTGAGGGTGCTAGGACTTTTCTCATTAGAATGGAAAAGGATGAGGGACGACTTGATAAGAGGTTTATAGGATGATCAGGGGAATAGATAGAGTCAGTAGACAGTCAGAGATTTTTCCCCCGAGTGTAACAAACCATTACAAGGGGACATAAATTTAAGGTGAATGGTGGAAGATATAGGGGGAGGATGTCAGAGGTAGGTTCTTTACCCAGAGAGTAGCGGGGGCATGGAATGCACTGCCTGTGGAAGTAGTTGAGTCAGAAACATTAGGGACCTTCAAGTGGCTATTGGATAGATACATGGATTACCGTTGAATGTTGGGGTGCAGATTAATTTGTTCTTAATCTCGGACAAAAGTTCGGCACAACATCGTGGGTCGAAGGGCCTGTTCTGTGCTGTATTTTTTGTGGTCTATGTTACCCTGAGAAAATTACCTTGATTCTTTTGTATCATAAATTAATATGAATTTAATCTGCTCCAACCTCTGGATCAACATTACACAGAGACCCTTCTTAAATGTCTAGTAAATTTTGGCACAGCCGAATACTCAGCAGCAATTTCAGTCTTGAAGGAGAATGATTTACAACCAGGCCTCTGTGGGAGCAACCGGACCTAAAGCTAAGTCATGATCCAGGAAAATCTGTTATTCATTAACCGCAGACTTCAGGCTGACTAAACCTTTAAACTTCTGTGGTTGTATTAGTCTGGAGAAGATTGTATCTGATGGCTGCTCACTCCTCAAATTGAGAAATGGGAGGCCGGCATGTGAACATTTGGGTGGTAGTTTTAACAGGTCAATGACTGGGTTAGCAGCCTGCCTGCCAATATCGACCAGTGTCCTATCCTGATGCTGCATAAATACGCAAAGAGAGGGTCGGTTCTGGGTATTAATCTAGTTGAACCAGTTCACAGTTTTAAAGGACCAGGAAAGAGATTTTTTTTACAAGTGAATGGGGGCGTTTCTGTATGGGACCAGGAACTTGTGGCTTGACATGAAAATATCACGGCTCACTTCCGACCACTGCTCGAGCCCTTTCAGAACTGACTCCTGATAGTTCTCCCCTGCTCACCCACCTCAACTCTGTCACAACCCAATCCAAACTTAACCCCCCCCCCCCCCCGCAACCTGCCCCCCCCCCCCCCCCCCCCAACCAGCCTATCATTCTCTATCCCCAGCCTGCTCAGCAGAGGAGTTGGATAATGCCTTGCAACCCTCTCCCCCTCACCCCCTCAACAACCTCTGCGAGCAGCAGTGGAAAGTCTGTTTGGTGCTTGCAAACATGGCATTGTGTATGCGCTCCATCGCTCCACTGACTTCACACCCGTTAGGGGCAGAAGACCAACTCCCAAGTCCACTGCCGTCACCACTCACACCACCATCTCCCCCCCCCCCTCGCCCCCCCCCCCCCCCCCCATCCCCCACCATCCCCCACCATGCTTCTTTTACAAATTACTTCAAAAAGCACAAGGTTCCATTTTCACAGCTGTTTTAAAAAAATATATTATTGTGGAATGCAGACATGTTTTCTTTGACTGATTCTGCAGTGAAATCCAATTTGATTTCCAATTTCACTATGAAATAGTATTAACCAAAATTATTTAGGTAATTTCAGATAATTATCTTAACAACAGTGGTTAATTGTAATCTCCATCCTTCCACATTGTTGTTGAATTACCTTTGAAAAAGTTCTGATAGTAGAGGAAATATTATCTACTGTTCATGGAGTCGGGGTTCCGGTGTCAACATGCACATGTGGTAGTGTGGAGCGATGCAGAGTCTTGAGAGGCACTTCAACTTTCTTTCCATCACATGGCTGCCGAGGAATCCCGCCTACTTTTACAATCTGCTATAGGTTAGAAGGATCTGCAGATTAATACCCACATTATGAACACATCTTTCTTGACTGTCAAGTCCTCTGGTTGGACTTAAACCAGAGCTTTTGGCTCCAAGGCAGGGACACTCCCCACAGGACCTCCCAACCAGGGAATAGATGGAGCCAAATTATTCCCTCCAGTGAGTAGATTAGAAACCAGTGTTAACAGAATTAAGGCCATTAGCAAATGATCTAAAAAAGGAGAAATGTTTTCATTCAAATGTTTGTTAGGATCTGGAATTCATCAGCATTGGCAGCAACAATCTTCTGAACATTTGAAGTGATTCAGCTTTCTGATCAGCACAGGAAAACAACATTAAATTGATTCAAAACGTGCCCATCAATGAAGAAAGGTTTACATTCCATTGAACCACACCAGTTTCCTTATCAATTTATGACCATCAGCAAGTGGTGCTGCAAACAATTACAATAGGGCTATACAGCAGCGTGGTGTTTTTCAAACTTTTTTTCCAGGGACCCATTTTTACCAATCAGCTGACCTTTGCGACCCATGCTGCCTGAACTTCACGGCTGACCATTTTTGCTGACCTTTAATGCGACAGGGGAAACTGCTTGGTTGTCACGATCACACTTGTTTCGTCATTCTATGTCACATTTCTGTATGGGTTGCTAATCAGAGGCCCTGATGCTCACGTCAGGACTGCTTTATCCTGCCGTGGACTCTCCTGTGAAGTTCTCTTCAGCAGATTCAGTTGTGAGATCCTGGCCCTCTCTTCCTCATTCCAAAAAGATCCATCAGACAGTCCGGATGCTTGCTTGCTGGCAGCTACAAGATGGAGGAAGCTCTTCTCAGTAATTTCATGGCCAGTGTACATGAGGTCAGTATACCGGGCACGTGACCTGCTCTCTGCCGCCACTTCTGGAGGGAATAGATTTTTTAATCTGCTTCTGGAACAGTGCGCTGACGTATGGAGGAGACGGTCTGCCCCGCTAGGCTCCAGGCCTGTGCACTGCTACATCCAGCTGAGGGAGCACAAATGCATGGTACAGCCGGCATTCTTGAAAGCTGGATGCGGCTGGCATTTTAAAAAGCTGGACACGGTCATTGGGCACTGCTTCCCGTGTTTGGGAATACCTCGGCTGATTGCTCCGTGGCTCTCCTGACACCCGCCGTGATCCTGGGTTTGAAAATAACTGCAGTGGTGTACTGCTCAAACTTCTGGACTAGTAATCCAGAGGCCTGGAATACTGATCCCACATCCTGTATTGGGCCTTTTTGAAATGGAGTCTGAACGCATTCCCTGTGGCATCAGAGTGGGAATGCTGTCCTTAGCCAGTGGTGGCTTCAATCCCTGTTTTACCTTATGAAGCAATGTTCAGACAAAAATCATGACAAGAAAAAATTATATCAATCAATTAATCTAAAACAGGCCAAGACACGAGGTGAGGAAAACCCTCAGTTGTGGAGAGCATTGGGAACCATTGGTCCGTCCAAAGTCATTTTTTCTCTCCTGGACTTGCTATTTTAGGAGACAAATTAGTCACCTACATTACTTTCTGTTCAAAAACATTGGGCGGGATTCTCCTGTACCCGGCGGGGTGGGGGATCCCGGCGGAACGGAGTGGCGTGAACCACTCCGGCGTCGGCCCGCCGAAAGGTGCGGAATCCTCTGTACCTCCAGGAGCTAGGCCAGCGCCGGAGTGGTTTGCGCCCCGCCGACCGGCATGGAAAGCCTTTTGTGCCACGCCAACCGGGGCCGAAGGGACTCCGCCAGTCGCCGTGGGTCCACGGATGCACGGGAGCGTCAGCAGCTGCTGACGTCATCCCCGCGCATGCGCAAGGTGGGGTTCACCTACACGTCGGCCATCGTGGAGGCTGACATGGCCGACGCGTAGGAGAAGAGGCACAGGCCCACCTACGGATTAGGGCCGGTGGGGGGGGGGGGGGGGGGGGGGGGGGGGGGGGTGCTGCGAGCGGGATTCACGCAGCCCCACCTGCGATTCTCCGACCTAGCGGGGGGTCGGAGAATCCCGCCCATTAAATTTTGTTTCTATTTTGTTTGGCAATAAAAATTCAATACCTTTGTCAAAGGTTTAATTTCTTGTATTATACTTGTTAAGCGAACTTCCTCAGAATAGGTGATTTGTTAGGGCAGCATGGTGGCGGAGTGGGTTAGCCCGGCAGCATCACAGCGCTGCGGTCCCAGGTTCGATCCCGGCTCCGGGTCACTGTCTGTGTGGAGTTTGCACATTTTCCCCGTGTTTGCGTGGGTTTCGCCCCCACAACCCAAAGATGTGCAGGTTCGGTGGATTGGCCATGGTAAATTGCCCATTAATTGGAAAAAATGAATTGGGTATTCTAAAATTTAAAAAAAACAATAGGTTATTTTGTTTAAGACAACTGCAATGAATGTAGGAATTTGTTATATATTATACTTGGTTGCAGTAATGTCATGAAAAACCCTGGGCTCAAATACATAAAGGCAGCATGTTTGCTAAATCTGTGATTAAGGAATCGTATAGGTGAAGCAATCATTGTTTTAACCATTTACTTGTTTACAGAGAGATGGCTAATGGAACATTGTTTTGATTTGGAGTGTCCCTGGGGTACAGATAATTTATGAAGGACTACGGTTAGTCTATGCTAAGCGGGTCATCTTAGTGGGAGAAGACCGACAAATGCCTTATGATGCAGTAAATGAGAGGTGCCAGACTGTCTATAGTTAGCCATAGGATTTTAGTCTGACAATACAGAAGGATTTTCAGGTGCTACCTGATGGGGTCTCTATCAAAGAAGAGAAGAAAAGTACCCCTGATTGTTAACTTTATATATAAGTGGCATTTGAATGGTATTGGGTTGCTTAATTTGAATATATAGAAGCAGGTGTAGATAGTGAGTTAAAGTTTGTTAAATGTTTTTTAAGAACTGTTAATTGTAAAATGATTTCTTTGTTGTTAAATGGTTGATTCTGTGTTTAAATTAAAGTTTGTTTTTCCATTAAAAATACCTATTGCTCACTGGTTCAATAGTCTTCCCTCAATCTTATAAATTACAAATTGTTGCGATTCTTGTACGAGACCCCAACACAACTGAAAACTTGCTTTTAAATAGCATGCATCATGTGGAAAATTGTCCCAAGATGCTTCACAAAACTACAAGCAGCTGAAAACGGATGCCACGGCAAATGAGTTTTGGGGAGGGGGGGTGACTCGTCAAAGATCTGCATTTTAAAGTGGGTCTGAAAGGAGAGTTGGAAGGATAAAGGAAATGGATTCTTGAATGCAATTCTAGGGGAATAACAGCAATGAACATCAGCAGCAAATATCACGTCTGGTAGCACCTCTGGAGAGAGAAAATAGAGTTAATGCTTCAGTTCATATGACTCTTCAGAACTAAAGAGAGGGAGAAATGTGATGGATTATAAAAGAGGCGGTATAGCAATTGGAGTACAATAGAATGCCAGTGGCTGGTGGTAGCCAGGAGAAATTGAGCCTGAACGTCTTCAGAGTTGAACTGCCACTCTGCTCCTAGTTTCTGACCCAAAATCCTGTCTCATCGTACCTCCCGACTCAGGCCAGGCGAGATCTGAGTAGTACAGTGCATCAAAGGGCAGCACTGTTGGATGCAAGGAGGTCATGGCCCCTTTATTACAGCACTTGCTGCTGTAAACAATTTTATTCCCTATACATTTAGAGTACCCAATTCTCTTTTTTCCAATTAAGAGGCAATTTATTGTGACAGTCCAACTACCCTGCACATCTTTGGGTTGTGGGGGTGAGACCCACGTAGACATGGGGAGAATGTGCAAACTCCACACGGACAGTGACCCGGGGCCGGTATCGAACCCGGATCCTCAGCACCGTGAGGCAGCAATGATAACCACTGCGCCACCGTACCACCCGTAAACAAGTTAAATGTCCAATGAGGCTTTGTTTTTAAATTTAAAGTGGCCAATTCTTATTTTCCCAATTAAGAGGCAATTTAGCGTGGCCAATCCACCTACCCTGCACATCTTTGGGTTGTGGGGCTGAGACCCATGCAGTCATGGGGAGAATGTGCAAACTCCACACGGACAGTGACCCGGGACTAGGATCAAACCCTGGTCCTCGGTGCCGTGAGGCAGCAGTGCTAATCACTGTGCCTCCGTGCCGCTTGATAGGTCTGAGAGAAAATTAGTGTATAAAGTAAATGGATAGGATTGTGAAGGGAGTGGGGTTTGAGTCAGGCCTCAGTGGGGGTGGATGAATGTCGGACCTGGTTGGGGTACTGGGAATCCTGTGGGTTAGGGAGTTCCTGTCGTTGGGGGAGCTGTAGTCCCTTTGGGGAGGGGGAGGGTGGGGGTACAGGAGTCCTGTGAGAGTTGGTGTGCGTTAGTTCAATAATTACCAGAAGTTAGAAGGGGATCCCCAGCACATCTTTGGGGGACCCTTTCCGAATACGATACCCTGGATCTCGGAGTTACGAGACATTGAAGCAAAGATGTGGAGGTCACGAGACAAAGGAAGCATTAAGGGCAGGAGAAGATGCTAATAGTTCAATAAAGGTAAGATATCAGAATGTGTTAATGGTTTTATTTTATTATTGAACCAGCTTTTCACAGCTGTTTCTAGAAGTGTAGTTCAGTGGCAAAGGCTGGCACTGTAATAGTCATGGCTTAGAAAGAGAATATTCCAGGACTTCCTTCCTTGGACTCTAACCAACAATACTGATGGTTTTAGTACAGTCGTTGTGGATCGAGCTGGGAGGCAGTTTAATCGGCTTTCAGACAGCAACAGATGTGGAAATGGGAAACAAACAGAGGAAATGCTGAAAACCCTCAGCAAGTGAGTCAAGGTCTGTGGAGAGATCGGATAAGTTAACCTTTCAGGTGTGGGTTCCTTGTTAGAATAGTGCTGACAATTTTCCGTTTCTGATGCTCCCACTACCTTGTGCTTTACCAACTACAATTAGCTTTCTCCAAAGCTAGGAGCCACCATAAGATCATAAGACATAGGAACATAAATAGGCCATTTGGCCCATCGAGTCTGCTCTGTTATTTAATAAGATCATGACTGATTTGATAATTTTCAATTAATCTTTTTGAAATAAAGGCTAATATTATGTTTTCCTTTCCTATTACGCTCAATGTGTGAACATTGAACATAGAACATGCAGTGCAGAAGGAGGCCATTCGGCCCATCAAGTCGGCACAGACCAACTTAAGCCCTCACGTCCACCCTATCCCCGTAACCCAATAACCCCTCCTAAACTTTTTGCTCACTAAGGGCAATTTAGCATGGTGAATCCAACTAACCTGCACGTCTTTGGACTGTGGGAGGATACTGGAGCACCCGGAGAAAACCCACGCACACACGGGGAGAACGTGCAGACTCCGCACAGACAGTGACCCAGCAGGGAATCGAACCTGGGACCCTGGCACTGTGAAGCCACAGTGCTATCCACTGTGCTACCCTGCTGCCCTGTGTATTAGCCTTTTGTGATTTGTGCACCTTTATCTACCCTGCTCGTTACCATCTCAAAGAATTCTAATAAATCTGTCAGCCATGATTTCCCCTTCATGAAGCCATGTTTGATTATATTATGTATTTCTAATGTGCTCTGCTATTACATCCTTTATAGTGGACCATTTTCCCAATGACAGATATCAAGCTAACTGGCCTATTGTTACCTGTTTCATGTTTCCTTCTCCTTTTGAATAAGGGTGCTCAAACATTGGCAGTTTTCCAATCCTCAGGAACCTTTCAGACTTTAAGAATTCCTGGAAGATTACTACAAAACCATCTACTATCCCTGTAGCTCCTTCCTTTAATATCCTAGGATGCAGCCCATCAGGTCCAGGGGACTTATCGGTCTTTCACCCCAGTACTTTCCCTCGTACGTTTTCGCCAGTGATAGTTATTGCATTATTTTTCTCTCCTCCCCCTTGATTATTTAATATTTTTACAACGCCGATTAGTGTCTTCTACCGTGAAAACTAAAGAAAGTATTTATTTAACTCCTTTGCCATCTCTTGGTTCTGATTATTGTTTCCCCAATCTCATTCGCTAAGGAGCCTGTGTTCACTTTTGCCTCTCTCTCTCTATTTATATATTTACATAAACCTTTACTATTCATTTTTATATTACTTGCTAGTTTAACCAGAAACTAATCTTCACCCTCTATTACTTTTTGGTCATTTTTATTTGTTTTTTTAAAAAACTTTCACAGTCTTCTTTCTTGCCACTAATCTTTGCCAGATTGTATGTTGTTTTTTCTTTCAGTTTAACACAATCTTAACTTCCTTGGTTAACCATGGTTGATTTATTCCCTTCCCGGAATCCTTCTTCCTCAGTGGGATATAGAACATAGAATAGTACAGCACAAGCTTATGCAGGAGGTGGAAGAGGCATCAGTAGAGGAGCTGAAAACGAAGTGGGAGGGGGAACTGGGGGAACAGATCGAAGACGGGACATGGGCTGATGCCCTGGAGAGGGTAAATTCTTCCTCCTCGTGTGCGCGGCTTAGCCTCATCCAATTCAAGGTGCTGCATAGGGCCCACATGACTGGGACGAGGATGAGTAGGTTCTTTGGGGGTGAAGATAGGTGTGTCAGGTGCTCGGGCAGTCCAGCGAACCATGCCCATATGTTCTGGGCGTGCCCGGCATTGGAGGAGTTCTGGAAGGGGGTGGCGAGGACGGTGTCAAGGGTGGTGGGATCCAGGGTCAAGGCAGGATGGGGACTCGCGATCTTTGGGGTTGGGGTAGAGCCGGGAGTGCAGGAGGCGAAAGAGGCCGGTGTGCTGGCCTTTGCGTCCCTAGTAGCCCGGCGAAGGATTTTGCTACAGTGGAAGGACGCGAGGCCCCCAAGCGTGGAGACCTAGATCAATGACATGGCGGGCTTCATTAAGCTTGAGAAGGTTAAATTCGCCCTGAGAGGATCGGTGCAAGGGTTCTTTAAACGGTGGCAACCTTTCCTCGACTTTCTGGCTCAACGATAGGGTACTGGGATAGTAGCAGCAGCAACCCGGGGGGGGGGGGGGGGGGGGGGGGGGGGGGAGAAACGTTGATTATGTTTGCTTATTTTATTTAAATTTGATTTATTTAATTTTAATTTATGGTTAAGTTCTCTTGTTTGGGGGGGGGGGGGGGGGGGGGGGAGTGTGATACATGTGATGTTACGGTATGGGGGGAATTGTGGGTATTATGGGGCTGTTAGTTGCATATTACTGCTTTTTGCTATACTTGTTGTTATATTTTTATATTTTCTGTAAAAAATTCCAATAAAAATTATTTTAAAAAAAAGAATAGTACAGCACAGAACAGGCCCTTATCTTTGTTATGAGTCATGAATTATTTTCATAAATGTCTGCCATTGCTGATTAACTATCCTTTCTGCGGAACTCTTTTCCGAGTCCGCTCCAGCCCTCATTCCTTTATAATTACCTTTATTTAAATTTAGCACAGTTGTTTCTCACCCTCAAACTGAATGCAAAATTCTATCATATTATGGTCACTGTTTCCGAGGGGATCTTTTACTCTCAGATTGTTTATTAAGCCTGCCTCATTACACATTACCAGATCGAAAATAGCCTGATCCCTTTGTTAGATCCACAATATATTGTTCTGGGAAACTGTCCCAAATACAGTCTATGAATTCTTCCTCATGGCTACTTCTAAGATAGACAATAATAAATCCAATTGGGAATTCAGTAGAAACTTATTTACCCAGAGAGTGTTGAGAAGGTGGAACTCACTATCACAGGAAGTAGCTGAGATGAATTACATGGATGCATTTAAGGGGAAGCTCGATATGCACAAAGAGACTGATCGGGTGAGATGATATAAAGTGGGAGAAGGCTCATGTAGAGCTTAAACACTGGGACAGAAAAATGGGACTGAATGGTAAATTCAATGTAATTTTGTGTATCGTCATGTCACAGCTATGAATTTATAGTTGAGAAAAGAACATAAGGAATAGAAGCTGCAGTTGGCCATTTGGCCCTTGAGCCTGCTCCAAATTTTAATAAGATCTTGGCGGATCTTTTACCAAAACACCTTCCTGCACTGCCCCCATATCCCTTTGTGCCCAAAAACCTATCACCCTCCCTCTTGAATATGCTCAATGACAGAGCTTTCACTGGCAGAGAGAATTCTAAAGATTCACAACCCGAGTCCGAAATGACTGCCCCAATTATTCTGAGACTGAGTCCCATGTTCTAGCTTCCGCCACAAGGGGAAACATTTTGTCCACATATACTGTACCAAGCCCATTAATAATTTTATATGTTTCAATTCGATCACCTCATTCTTCGAAATTCCAGGAAATAGGTCAATCTACTCAGTGTCTCCTCATGTCATCTTAGGAATGAATTTTCATCGCACTGTCTATAGGGCAGGTGTATCCTTTCTTAAGTGCAAGGTTGCCAACTGTGACCAAATGTTGGGCGGCACTGTAGCACAGTGGGTAGCACTGTTGCTTGACAATTCCAGGGTCTCAGGTTCGATTCCTAGCTTGGGTCACGGTCTGTGCGGAGTCTGCATGTTCTCCCCTGTCTGCGTGGGTTTCCTCCAGAAGCTCCAGTTTCCTCCCACAAGTCCAGAAAGATGTGCTGTTAGATAATTTTGACATTCTGAATTCTTTGTGTGTACCTGAGCAGGCACCGGAATGTGGCAACTAGGGGCTTTTTACAGTAACCTAATTGCAGTGTTAATGTACGCCTACTTGTGACAATAAAGATTATTTAAAAAAACTGTGACTAAATGTCTTCCTGGAGGTTTCATCACATGACCTTCCCCCCACGCTCCAGCAATTAGTCAGCCAACACATCCATCCTGGTGATGCGATCCCTTCCTAAATCAATTGGAAAGGAAAACGAATCATTAACCAATTTTCTTTTTTCATTTTACAGGATGTGGGCATCATTGGCTAGACTAGAATTTATTTCCCATCGCTAGTTGCCCTTCAGAAGGTAGTGGTGAGCTGCCATTTTGAACCGCTGCAGTCCCCGAGAGTGAGGTACATCCCCAGTGCTGTTAGGGAAAGGGCTGCAGGATTTTGACCCAGCGACAGTGAAGGAAGGGCAATATATTTCCAAGTCAGGATAGTGAGTGACTTGGAGAGGAATCTCCAGGTGGTGGGGCTCCCAGGTATCTGCTGCTCTTTTCCTTCTAGATGGTAGTGGTCGTGGGGTTGGAAGGTGCTGCCGAAGGAACCTTGGTGTGTTCCTGCAGTGCATCTTGTAGATGGTACAAATGGCTGCCACTGTTTGGTGATGGAGCGATTGAATTTTTGTTGAAGAGATAGCAAACAAGTGGGCTGTTTCGTTCTGGATGGTGTTGAGCTTTTTGCGTGTTGTTGAGCTGCTCTCATCCAGGCAAGTGGAGAGTATTCCATTACACTCCTGACTTGTGCCTTGTAGACGGTGGACATGCTTTGGGAGGTCTGGTGTGAGTTAGTCGCCATAGGATTCATAGCCTTTCCCATGCTCTGGTAACCACAGTATTAATATAGTTAGTCCAGTTGAGTTTTTGATTGTGGGGGTTTTGGAGGTGGTAATATCATTGAATGTCAAGGGGGCAAGGTTAGTTCCTCTCTTGTAAGAGATGGTCATTGCTTGGCACTTGTATGGTGCAAATGTAACTTGCCACTTGTCAGCCCAAGCCTGGATATTTTCCAGGTCTTGCTGCATTTAAACATGGACTGCTTCATTATCTGAGGAGTCACAAATGGTGCTGAACATTATGCAGTCATCCGCAAACATCTCTATGATGAAAGGGAGGTCATTGATGAAGTAGCTGAAGATGGTTGGGCCTCGGACACTATCCTGAGGAACTCTTGCAGTGATGCGCTGGAGCTGAGATGATTGACCCCCAACCACCACAACCATCTTCGTTTGTGCCAGTTACGATGCCAACCATCGGAGAGTTTCCCCCCGATTCCCATTGACTCTACTTTAGCTGAGGCTCCTTGATGCCATACTCGATCAAATGCTACCTTGATGTTAAAGGCAGTCACTCTCACCTCTGGCATTCAGCTCTTTTGTCCATGTTGCTTGGCCAATGGATGATGCTTGTCTGCCAGCCAAATAGCATTTTATCCCCCATTTTCAATATTTTTACAAATGGCAGAGGGAAATTTTCGAAGAAAATGACAAAAAATATATATATTTTTTTAAATGTTGCAATGATTTTGCTCCAGGGTTTCACACAGCAGTGTCCTGGAACTGGACTCCTGGAAGCTCCAGGCCAATCCTGGAGGCTTGGCAACCCTATCCATAAGTAAGGAGACTAAAACTGTACACACAGTGCTCCAGGTCTGGCCTCACCAATACCTTGTATAATTGTAGTGAGCCTTCTTTATACTCCAACCCCTTTGTAACAAAATGTTTACACACCATTTGCCTTTCTACTTGCTGAACCTGCAGGTTAACGTTCGTCGATTCGTGTACAAGGACACTCCGCTTTCTCCGAATGAAAATACTCCCCAGCCTCTCATCATTCAAAATTTTTATTTTATTTTTTATTTGCCTTATCAAAGTAAATAATTTTACAGTTCGCATCATTGTATTCCATTTGCCATGCTCTTGCCCATTCACTCACGCTAACTTGTTGGTCCATGTAAAGCATTGCTTAAACACAGCCATGTCAAATCATTGGCACAGGTCAAAAAGCTACCACTGTCATCAGTTGACACTAAACTGGGCTGGCAAACAAGAGACAGGTAACAGGCTGAATGTAAACATGTGCACGCACACTACACAACCATAGCCGCGATGCGAAACAACTCTGCATTTGCTTCATGACCTAGATAGAGTGTAACGAAATCCAGGGTTCAAACCGGAATTGTGAAAATAAGGAAATTGATTGGAGAGCTATGGGGAACGGGCAGTGGAACTAAATGAATAACACTCTCAAAAGAGCTGGCACACTCATGATGGGCTGAATGCCCCTCCTCTGTACCCCATGACAATCCCCCCTTCAACCTGTGCTACATGATGTGAGCTACATGATGTGATCAAACCTCCTGGAATGATCTCGTCTCACTTGGCTCCAGTTCATTTCAGAATCAGTTCAGGACTTGACTCCTAATTTGCACCGAAGTCTAACCTTGAGGCAATGCCACACTGCTTCCTGTTCACACATGAATGAATCTACAACACAAATAGCCCTGTACCCAAAGTTTCTGCAATCCTCAGCACAGACAACTAAGGATATAATTAGAAGCTATTACAAAAAGGTACACATGACTGATTCCTGAGTTGGGGGATTAGTCAAGGAAAGGTTGAGCAGGTAGGGCCTATATACTTTAGAGTTTTGATCAATAAGCAGGCAAGAAGGTGGAGTTGAGAACACAGTCAGATCTGCCACGATCTTATTGAATGACGGAGCAGGCTCGGGAGCTGAATGGTTTCTAATTCCTGTGTCTCTTAACTCGCCACTTTAATGAAGATTGGCAAATGAACCTTCTTGGAACTATTCCATATGTAGATGAGAGGTAGACCTCAGATAATTTGTCTCTGCCGCTCTTCTCAACTATTGGCCTGCAATCCAGTGGGATTTCTAACCACAGATTAATGGAGCTCAATGTTTTTTGGCAGCTCAACCCTGATACCTGCAATGTTGCTAAAACAGGAATTGGCAGGTAGAATTCTGAAGCGTAGAATTCTGAAGCATTGAGAGGTTGCATTAAGAACCTAGTGGCTGGCTGCTGTCCTGGTAGAAATGACCATTATATTGAATGATTTTGAAACCACAGGACCAATTTGCCACTCCCCCCCCCCCCACCCCCTCATCAAAGAGTCTGACTCGCAATCACTGCATTGTGCAGAATCTTCACCTCGCAACACGAGAGCCTCCACCTAGATTAATGGAGGCATACCCTCGATGGACCCTCTGGAGAACATGGATTCCCAGTAATGGAAACGCCTTGGGTTAGTTTCCATTGCAAAGTGCAATCAGGATGGTGCCATGGCAGTGTGTAAATGTAGATAAATAATTAAAAACAAGAAGAGAATATTGTGAGCTCTTGCATTGTGAAAACGGATTAGGGAACAGAAACAGGAGTGGTATGTTCAGACCTGTTTCAATAATCAATAAGGCCATGGATGATCGCCTACCCCCAACCCCAACTTCCTGCACGGACCATATCTCTTAATTCCTTTAGGTTCCAATATCATTTCCTATTTTCTGAGGGCCATGAAGAGTGCAGTGGGTTTGTTTATTCAGACAGGACGTAACTTTTATTGACAACAATATTTACATTGCAGCAGTACTGGTTTCCCTCTCCAGCTGACTCTATTTATACAGCTGATAGGTTAACGATTGCTCCACCCCCTTATCAGGGAAGCTCATATTCCCAAGAGGGGTAATTAATTGTTCCTACCCAATAGGATCCGGGCACTTTACAACATCCCTCCTCACCAAAGTCCGAGGAATCCATCGAAGACCCTGGCGAAGGAGGGTGTCAGACTCTTTTGACATCAGGCTGAGTGTCATGTACACGAGGTGGCGGATTGGGCGACGTATATTGAGATGGTGAATGGTGCTTCTGAGATGAATGCCTTAATGGCTGCAAACCCATGGGCTGTGGACCCGAGGGCTCCCCCTCAGAGGTGTCCTGCGTGCCTATCTCGGAATCGAGAACGTCCGACATCTCAGCGTCCCAAATTTTCTTGGGGCTCTGTGGTAGCCCAAGTAGGCCGTAAATGCAGGGCCAGAGGAAGATCGAGGACGAGCATCCGCTGTAGCTGGATCTGGTATCTGCTGTGGCTGGAGAAGCAATTTCCGAGGGATCTGCCTAGGAAGCTGCCTCCTGGACCTAATGTGGTCTAGATGGTTACGTTGAACACGGCCCTGGGCTTGCACCTGGTAAGAAAGGAGAACGCCGGAGACACACTGAGCACCGCAGGTAAAATTGTGAACAAACACCAAGTTTCCGGGCGCAAACTGCCGGACAGGCCGATACCGAGAAGAGCAATGCCCCTGCTGTTCCTGATTGCGGCATACCTTCACGTCAATGTCTGAAAAAATCTAGCTGAGCTGGGTACAAAGTCTCTGGCCCATTAGGAGTTCTACCCCAGTCACCACGTGCAGTGTAGTCCTATAACAAAACAGAAAATGAGCCAGTCTAGTGTCCACGGACCCTCAAGACTGTTTCTTGATCCGCTACTTAAATGCCTGCACTGTGCGCTCAGCCAATCCATTGGAAGTCGGGTAGTATGGGGCGGTGCGAATATGCCATATCCCATTCATTTCAATAAAACCAGCAAACTCCTCACTTGTGAAAGGAGTGCCGTTGTCACGGACTTCGGGGAGGCCATTTGTGCAAAAAGATAAATGCATCTTCTCGATGGTCGCTCGGGATGTGGTTCCCACCATCCTTTGTATCTTGAGCCATTTTGAATGGATATCAATCATGGACTCCTGAAAAGGATTGAATGTATCTGTGCTCAAGGCTGCCCTGGCCATTCCCATTGATGCAGGGGCATGGTTGGCAGGAGCATCTGATGCTCCTGGCAAACGTGAAAGTGCTGGGCCATCTTCTCAATGTTGGTGTCGAGGCCCAATTACCATACGTAACTCCATGCAACATCTTCATCTGCGACTCGCCCGGATGACCATTGTGGAGGTCCTTCCAAATCAGCTCCTGCCTTTTATCTGGATGACCACATGCATCTCCCACAGTAGGATCCCATTCTCATCGCCAGTTTTGTGAGGGACACGAAGAGTCCAGCACGGGTTTATTCGTCAAACAGAAAGCAACTTTTATTTACAATATTTACACAGCACCTGTATTTCATACTGGCTCTCTCGCTCTAGCCGGTACCATCCTGGCAGGCTCTATCTATACAGCTGAAAGGTTATCAATTGCCCCATCCCTTGTTGAGGATCTCACATTCGTCAAGTCGCGGCAGGTTGTGTTTTCTGTGTACTCCTCCATTCAGCAGCAAACTGACTGCAGGCCAATTTCCGTTTGCTGCCCCCTCTGCTTCTTTGACCTGGAGTGAGGCGAGGGAAGGTTTTGGCTGGCCTGCTACTGGACTGAAGAAAGGGGTGGTGTGCTTTCTCACTCCTTCTGCTATGTTCTGTGTTGGCGTGGCTTCAGGTAATCATTGTTCCTGCCTTGAGAGTCTGCTGCTGGGAGCTGACAGCTGGGGGGGGGGGGGGGGGGGGGGGGGGGGGAGAGGAGGAGTACCTTGGATGTTACTGCAACTACCTGGAGGCTGGGTGTCTGCTTGCTGCTGCCCCGTCTGCTTCTTTGAACTGGAGTGAGGCAAGGGGAGGTGAATAAGGGGGAGGGGTGTGGCAAAAAAATAGATGGCATAGGCACTATGCATAGTTGCAGACAAGACAGAACTGGTTGATATCTTTGGCTGCAAGTGTCCTAACTCCAGCACACCAAATGGACAGCCGTTTGTGTTTTTGAAATGTAATTGCATGATTCTTCAATCATACGTCCTCAGGAGGTTGTACGTTGCATCTACACTGTGTAAGGATCCTCCTGTTTAAACCATGAATGTTCCCTGCTTCCCCTTTTCTTCATTTTATTGTTAACATTTGACAATTTGATCATGGGACTGTGCCTTTAATTTGAGCAGAACCTGGGCTGGTTTAAACTGGAGCTTGACCTTGACTTTACGAGAAGTGGCTTGTACCTTTAATTGAAAGCAGATTCCAGAAAGAGGTGCTGTTTTAGGCTGGTGATTGAAGATTGGCTGACATCATGGCTCACTCGATTTGATTGATGTGCCTGGTTCGCCAATAAATGGGCTCACAACGATTTAACTGATATGGCTGGTGGGCAATGAACAGCCCAGAAGGCTGTGATCCTCTCTGGCACCAGTGGTGATTGGATATCCCCCCCCCCCCCCCCCCCCCCCCCCCCCCCCCGAGATGCTTTTGAGGTTGGTTTTTGGAGTTTCACTATCTGTTCAGAAGCTGAAGTAGTAGCTCTGATTCTCTCTCAAAGATCTGATGAAGTCTTTCTAAAAACAAAATCCAGTGTAAGAACTCCCCCAGCAAGGCTAGGTGTTATTTCATTGAAACTACAAAGGATTGAGATTAAAACTCGGGCTGGAGGCTGGGTTTGAGGCGAGAGAAAGAATCTTAAAAGTTGACTCAAAAGGTGGATGTTTGAGTTGAAAGCCCAGCTTAATAAAGGCAAAGTATCTCTCCAGAAGTAATCCTACTGCCTGTGAGTACTGAATAAATGTTTCTGCTAGAAGACCATCATCAACTGTACACCAGTGGCTTTGATCACTCAGCGTGGTGGAAGGACAATCTGCTGCAAAGAATTCAACAACGAAAGCAAGGATTTTATCTTTCTTCTTGCCTTATCCCTATTATTCTTGCCCCTTTCCATCCCTCTGTGTCTGTTTGTCTGGTATGTGATTAGAGGATGGGATGGTTAAAGTGGGGTAGTAGGTTAGCTTGCTGTTATTCCATTGTAATTACTGCATAATTCATCTTTGTTTCTATTGTAAATAAACAGTAAATGTGTTTCAACTTACAAACCTGGTGACTAAATTATTGGCCAGCCAAGGGCCAAAGATTATGGGGACTTTATAAGAATTATTGGTTTATTCACTTGTGTTACGATTCTGGGGCCTGTAGGGCTAGCCCAGGGTTTTGTAACAATTGCAACTTTTACAAGTCAATGCAAAGCAAGTCCATTTCATAGCAATATCAATGGACCCTCAGGCTGCAGCGGAATCGGGACCTGATTCCACATTGCCAAAGGTACAGTTGTTCCAAAGAGATGCTTTCCGTCTGCTTTGCTGATGCAAAAACATCATTCTTTTATTCATTCATAGGATGCGGACATCGCTGGCAAGGCCAGTATTTATTTCCGATCTCTAATTACCCCTGAACTGAGTGGCTTGCTTGGCCATTTCAGAGGGCAGTTCAGAGTCAGCGCATTACAGGTCTGGAGTAACAAGCAGGCCAGACCAGCTAAGGATGGCAGATTTCCTTCCCAAATGGTCATCATTAACAATAATAGATGTGAGGACAGCATTAGTGGTGTTAGTTCCTTCCTTCCTCTGCTCCGGAATTTGGGTTTACAAATGTTACACATTCATAAGCCATTTACCTGATTCTCACAGTCACATTTTGGTATGCATCATTGAATGTTCATAATAATACAACCCTTTTTATTAATACATAATCTGTTTTTATTTTAATAATTTTCCACAACTACGTTATGTTTTATATGAATGCACAATGAACATAAGACTTTCAGAATTACAGAGAACCAGAGGGACTTTGGAGTGCATGTCCATAGTTTCCTGAAGGCAGCCGGACAGGTAGGTGAGGCGGTATTCTTGCCTTTATTAACAGAGGCAGAGAATATAAGAGGGAGATTATGATGGAGCTGTATAAAACTCTAGAGTATTGTGTGCGCTGTTCTGGTTGCCACACTATAGGAAAAATGTGATTGCACGAGAAAGGGTGCAGAGGAGATTCACCAGGATGTTGCCTGGGCTGGGGTTCTCAGCTATGAAGAGAGGCTGATTAGGCTGTTGGGTTTTTCTCCTTAGAGCAGAGCAGGCTGAGGCAGAGCCTGATTGAGGTCTCCAAAATTATGTGAGACATAGATAGGAAGAACATTTTCCCCTTTGTAGAGGGGTCAATAACCAGGGGGCATAGATTTAAGGGAAGGGGCAGGAAATTTCGAGGGAAGAAAACTTTTTCACTCAGAGGGTAGTGGGAATCTGAAACTTACTGCCCAGAAGGGTGGTAGATATGGAAACCCTCACAACATTTAAGAAGCATTTAGATGGGGCAGCATGATGGCATAGTGGTTAGCATGGCTGCCTCACAGCAGCCGGGTCCCAGGTTCAATTCCAGCCTTGGGTGACTGTGTGGAGTTTCTATGTTTCCCCATTGACTACGTGTGCATTTTCTCCGGGTGCTTTGTTTTCCTCCCACAGTCCAAAGATGTCCAGGTTAGGTGGATTGACCATGCTAAATTCCTCCTTGGTGTCCAAGGATGTGTAGATTAGAGGGGTTTACAGGGATAGAGCCCTTTCAGAGGGTCGTGCAGACTCAATGGGTCGAATGGCCTCCTTCTGCGCAGTAGGAATTCTGAACCTTGATGATCAAAAATCTGTCTAACTCAGCCTTGAATATATTCAATAACCTAGTCTCCACCGCTCTCTGGGGACGAGTGAGCAACTGTGGTCTGGAACGATCTGCAGATTCAATCTAACACTCGCGAGGGAATTGGGTGAGTACTTGCAAGGGGAGAAAAATTGCAGAGCTGTTGGGAACGCGCAGGGGAGTGAATGGAGAGCTCTTTCAGAGAGCCAGCACAGACACAATAGGCTGAATAGCCTCCTTCTGTGCTACATCATTCGACAATTCACCGATTAATACGACTAATGATAGTTAGCCCAACTAGATAGCCAGGTTGGATTGCAGCCAATCAGAATAAAATTAACTTAAAGTATTGGTTAGGTAGCAGTAGCAAGAAGATTTTACAGGCTATTTGCAGCACGGAAACAGGCCATTCAGTCCAACTATTATTTATGCTCCTCATGAGCTACTTCCCATCCTCATTGAACCCACCTCCATCAACATTTTGAAACTTACATTTAACTTAAGCCTTGCTCTGCTTCAAGTGCAAATGTTGGAGCAGGGTTCAGAGATTGAGGCCATGGAGAGTTTCTGAATGTGAGGATGAGAATTTTAAATTGAGAAATTTTTGTATCGAGAGTCAATGTAGGTCAGCAAGCAGAGGAATTGGACTTGGTACAAATTAGGAAATATGCTGCAGAATTAGGAGTTCAACCATAGAATCCCTACAGTGCAGAAGGAGGCCATTCAACCCAAGGATTCTGCACGACCCTCTGAAAGAGCACTTACCTAGGTCCACTCCATCTCCGTAACCTCACCTTTGGGAACTATGGGGCAATTTTACCATGGCCAATCCACCTGAGCTGCACATCGTTTGACTGCGGGAGGAAACCAGGGCACCCGGAGGAAACCCACGCAAACACTGGGAGAACGTACACAGTCACCCAAGGCTGAGAGTGAACCCTGCCTCTGGTGCTGTGAGGCAACAGTGCTAACCACTGTGCCACCCTAATTCAGAAGAAAAAAAAAACTTGTATCTTTTGTGACCTCAGGTCGTCCCAAAGCACTCCGCAGCCAGTTAAATACTTTTGAAGTATGAAGCAATGTTGTAATGTGGAAAACATGGGGCCAACTTGTACATAAATAGCTCTAGGGTTGCCAACCTCCCTCCAGGATTGGCCTGGAGCCTCCAGGCATTAAAGTTAATCTCCAGGACACTGCTGTGTGCAATGCTGGAGGTAAAATCATAAGGATATTAAACACGTTTTTTTGTCATTTTATTTGAACATTTCTCTGGCAGATGTAAAAGGTATCGAAAATGGGAGGCGGGGGAAGGCTGACAGTCAAGCATCATCCAATTGGGTAATGAGTTTTTTGCTTTCCAATTGGTGTAGGAGTGTGTCACAAGGACGGATGTGTTGGCCGACTAAGGGCTGGAGCGTGGGGACGTCATGTGATGAAATCTCCAGGAATACAGTTAGTCACAGTCGACAAATCTAGCTAGCTCCCACAAACAGTAATGTAATAATGAGCAGATTTATTTTTGGTGATTTGGGTTGGGATGATAAATATTGACCAGGGCTCCCGGGATAACTCCCCTGCTTTTCTTCAAAAATGAAGCCACTATGGGATCTTTTACACTCCCTGAGAAAATAACCTTGTTTTACTTCCAATTCTCTTCCTGCACCTAGTGATGTACCAAGACAAATTTTGCCTGTTTACAGGACTAGTAATTCCCGGAGCTAGTCTGTTGCCAGGAACTTATGGCTTGAGGGGCAGGACTGGGATGAATGTAAGAAATTGTCATATTTTAGAATTTTTGCAGTAACGTTATTAAAACCTGGCTTACGATGCATACAGACAGTATAACTGCTAGAGTGGTTATTAAGGTGTCGTAGAAGTGTGGTAATCATTGATTTGCAGGCGTAGTGTTCTGCTGATAGATCTTGAGAACTATTTACTTGCTTTCAGATAGCTAGCAAATGGAATATTGTTCAAGTTTGAAGGACTCCTGGGTGTAGATAGTTTGAGGGGTATTGTCTTTGGTCCTAGCTAAACAAGTCAAGGGACATCTTGTAAGAAAAGATAAAAGAATGCCCTATGTTTTGGGTACAGATGATGTAGTTAATGGGAAGAGCCAAGTCTGTCTGAAGAGTCAGTGTGTCCCAGAACTCTAATTTGAACAGAAGCTGTTTCAGTTTTGGTCCTGAAAGGTTCTCTCCCCAAAGATTCTGCACAGAGAGAAGTAAGTAAAATCCTGGTGTTAGCTTTATTCAAGAGTGTTATTTAATATATATTAGTGTGCTTAATTGGAATATAGTGGCAGGTTTAGGAAGTATGTTAAGATTTCCTCATTTACTTAAGAAAAGTTGTAACTGTTAACTGTAAAGTTATTTTTTTTGTGGCTAATGTGGTTAATTCTGTGATTAAATTAAAATTTGTTTTAACATTAAAGATACCTATTTGTTAGTGTAATCACTCCTGTGCAGTAACATTTCCTCAGTTTTACAAATTGAAAATAGTGGGATCCTAATTCCACTCTACATCAAGCTTGGCTGACCAAGAGTCTCTCCGGCTCTTGCCTCTAGCCATTGCTGTGTTGGAAAGATTTGCAGGTCGACACACTCAACCTTTTTTGACTGTGTTATGAATGCACCTTCCTGGGCCATCAAATCCTGGGGTGGGACTTGAACCCGGAGCTTTTGGTTCAGAGGCAGTGGTGTTACCCACTGCACCACAAGATCTCCTCCTTTCTTTAAGCTCTCAACCCTTATGACCACGCTGTGCCAATCTAGATACATGCACTCATTTGAACTCACTGTTGATTCAGTTTATCAGAGTGCTTTTTCACCAAGCCACTGATGCATAAGATGGGAGTGTGGTCAGGGGGGATGACATTATTTCTCTCATTCTATCTTTAAGATTTCTCTCATTCGATCTTTAAGAAACTTCACTCCAATGACATGCACTCAACTGTGATGAGAAAGGGAGGAGGATCTCCAGCCGTTCATTCCTCTAATTGCAAGGGAGCTTGCTCTGCTTTGCAAGTTGAACTGCAATGACGAAGGGAAGCAATTATTAAAATTCCCCTGCTTGTGCAGGCTTTTTGGTCGGAGCAGTCCTTCCACCCCAGGCTAAACAATGGAGAAGGAGCCAGATTTTTATCTCGCAATAAAGCAATGCTTCAGGTCAAACCACTTAGCTGCTTTGTCAGGCCAGGAATGTTTTTGTGATTTTTTTTCTCCAGTTGGATTGTAACTCACAAAACCTGCACTGCATGCTCAGGAATGCCTGAGCTGCCAACCCTCATTTCACCAATTGCTAATAGTGATCAATGTGTGTGATTACATCCACTTTGCATTTGCCATAATTAAGAAGCGTTAGTGTTTCAATAGCAAATCCCCTACCCTTTGCGAAACAAAAATATTCTCAATAGTAAGTCCGATATCATGAAATGCTTCAAGCGGCTAGCCATGAGACGGATCAAAGCCAGCCTCTCGGACAGTCTCGATCCACTGCAGTTTGCCTATCACCGCAACCGGTCCACAGCAGATGCTATCTCCCTGGCTCTACAATCAATACTCGAACACCCCGACAACAAGGACACCAAAGTAACACTGCAGTTCATAGACTACAGCACCGTCTTCAACACCATTATCCCGACTAGACTACCAACCAAACTCTGCAATCTTGGACTTGATCTCTCCCTGTGCTGTTGGATCCTTGATTTACTCACCAACAGACCACAATATGTCAGGACAGGCAACAGCACCTCCTCCACAATAGTCCTCAACACCGGGGTCCCGCAAGGATGTGTGCTCAGTCCTCTACTGTACTCCCTGTACACACATGGCTGTGTGGCAAGACTTAACTCCGGCTCAATCGGCAAGTTTGCGGATGATACGACTGTGGTGGGCCATATCTCAAACAACGACAAATCAGACTACAGGAGGGAGATAAATCACTTGGTTGCATGGTGTACCAAAAACAACCTCTCTCTAAATGTCGGAAAGGCCAAGGAACTGATCATCGACTTTAGAAAGTGGAGTTTGACACACACTCCTGTCTGCATCAATGGCGCCGAACTGGAGATGGTCGATAGCTTTAAGTTCCTTGGGGGTCACCATCACCAACAGTCTGTCCTGGTCAACTCATGTTGATGCAACAATCAAGAAAGTCCAACAATGTATCTACTTCTTGCGGAAGCTAAAAAAATTCTGCATCGACTCCCTCAAACCTCTATAGATGTGCGATAGAGAGCTGCATCCGGCTGCATCACAGCTTGGTATAGCAACTGCTCGGTCCAAGATCACAAGAAACTGCAGAGTGTGATGAACTCAGGCCAACGCATAACACAAATTTGCCACCCTCACATTGATTCTGTATACACCTCTCGCTGCCTCAGGAAGGCAGACAGCATTATCAGAGACCCCTCCCACCCAGGCATTGCCTTCTTCCAGACCCTTCCATCAGGCAGAAGGTACAGAAGTTTGAAGACATGCACATCCAGACATAGGAACAGCTTCTTCTCCACACCTGCAAGACTCAAAGACTCCCCCTCGGATTGATCTATTCCCTGTAAGAAAACTTTATTTGGCCCTTATTCCACACTGTAACCAATCACTGTTTGTCGATGTGCCACTTGTCAATGTACTCTGTTGATTATTCTTTTTGTCCACTTTGTACGTACTGTGTACATTCCCTCAGCCACAGAACAATACTTTTCATTGTACTTTGGTACATGTGACAATAAATCTAATCAAAAATCACATGTTAATTGACGTCAGGAGGGAGGGATTTGCATTTAAGTGACACTTTTCACAACTATTGGACAATTCAATGCACTTACAACCAATGATGAAGTGTAGTCACTGCTGCAGGAAACACAGCAGCCAAAGTTATGAAGATCCGATAATCTGATTTCATGATGTTGATTGAAGGGTAGAAATTGGTTAGGATATTGGGGAGAACTGGTGCAGTGGTAACATCACTGAATCCAGAGGCCCAGTCCAATGCTCTGAGATAGGAGTTCAAATCCCACCATGGCAACTTGAACTCAATTAATAGATCACTACGCTCAGCTGAAAAAGATCAGTTGGGAGAGTGTTAGACTGAAGATCTAACGGTTTGATCCTGGGTTTCAGCATGTAGCCATATGTTGGCTTCCTTTGCTACCTGCTAATTGGCACACCTGCTCTTCATCAAAATGGTGCCATGGATAAGCAACCAGGTGGGGCCTCAGTTTAGCTTTTACATCCCAAAACTGGCACTTCCGCAAGTGCAGAATTCCCTCAATACAACGTACATTTTTGGTTCTGTGCTCCCGGAATAGGCACAAACCCAAGAGGTGAGAACATTCCTTCCTGAGCCACAACTGACACTTATGTTTATGAATAGTCATAATGACTTCAACATCCTATTAGAGGAGTTCCCTTAAAAGGAATAGCTAAATAAATAACTAAACATCATCCATGCCCTCCCCCTTCCTTCACCATCATCTGTGTTACACATGGACAATGTCACATTATATCAGCTAGTTTATGGTAATATTTGTCACATCTGTGGCATGCCAAAGTCTTGTAGCGCAGTGATTACCGTCCCTGCCTCAAACCCAGCTCTGGGTTCAAATCCCACTCCGGGACTTGATGGCCAAGGGAGGCATGTTGACAATGCAGCCAAACAGGTTTAGAATCAACTTGCAAATCCCTCCAACACATGTCCTTGCCTGATCATAAAACAGGGAGAAATAAAAAAAGGGAGAGATTCCTGGCCAACCAGGTGGTGGAATCTCCACCTTTGCTATGCATAGTTCTAGACTACAACATGTATGTAGAAGTGGTGTTGCCACTTCAACACCATTATATACTATAAAAGCAAAATACTGCAGATGCTGAAAATCTGAAATTAAAAACAGAAAATGCTGAATAAACTCAGCGAGTCTGGTCGCATAAGTTGAGAGAAGCAGAGTTGCCGTTTCAAATCTAAATGACCCTTCTACAGAACTGAAGCAAGGCAGAAAGGTAAAGGATTTTAAGGCTGGTAGGGCGGTGGAGGAAGTGGAGCATAATAAAAGAGCTGGGATAGATCAAGCAAAGGAGATATTGACAAATTTGTCATGGACATTAGATAAAATGGAGTGCTGATGGTGCCATTATGAATGAAAATCGCTTATTGTCACGAGTCGGCTTCAATTAAGTTACTGTGAAAAGCCCCTAGTCGCCACATTCCGGCGCCTGTCCGGGGAGGCTGGTACGGGAATCGAACAGTGCTGCTGGCCTGCTTTAAAAGCCAGCAATTTAGCTGAGTGAGCTAAACCAGCCCATTAAGGGATGAAGATAGCTAATAGTGGCAAAAGATGTGATAGCAGAATGTGCTAATGAGAGCAAATGAGCAACCAGGGACAGGTGGCCACATGGGGGGGGGGGGGGGGGGGGGGGGGGGGGGGGGAGAAAGAGGGCGAGGGTGGGGTTGTGTTGGGACAGACAACGAATTTCAAAAGGGAGGGTTAAGATGGAGGGGAAAGCTTACTGTCTAAAGTTGTTGAACTCAAATGTCAGTACAGAAGGCTGCAATGTACCCAATTGGAAAAGGAGGTGTTGTTCTTTCAGTTTGCGTTGGGCTTCACTGGAGCTTGCAGAAGGTAGCCTAGCATGGACATGTGGGTCATGAGAGCAAGATGCTGAGTTCAAATGGCACTACACACTAACTCACTCTGTCCCCCTCCACTGCTCAATTAAACTGGCTGCTGGTGCATTAACTCTTTGATTTGAAAAGTCTCAGTCTCCTCTTCTGGTTCCTCCAAGGCTTTGGTCCCTTCTCATCTCCGAGAAACCTCCAGATTCCCTGCCCTGCTTCAATTCTGGTTTCCTGAGCACCCCTGGTTTTCATCAGTCCACCACCAGTGGGCGCTCCTTCAGCTGTCTGGACCCTGAGCTCTGATCCCTCGCTGAACCCCTCTCTCTCTCTCTCTCTCCTTTAAAATCCCGCTGAAGGGATGTCTCCTTGCTCAAGTGCCGACTCGCCCCTCCTAATGTCTCCTCTGGCTCCGTGTCAGTGCGCATGGCTCCCGTGGGAAGCCTCGGACAGGTGCTATATAAATGCAAAGTTGCTGCTGTTGGAAGCTGGCTGGCCTGGCCAGTATCGCAAAATAGTGAAGAATGAGACTGGTCTCCAAATCTATGGTAATTCCCAATAAAATGATATTAAAATCTGACGGTGAAAACCTCTGCCCTGTTCAAGTGTGTTTGCTAATCGATGGGGGTCTGCGGCACAACCATCCTTGGATTCGAGCTTTAGATCTTGCCCCCGGTTTTACTCCCAAAACTTTTGAAACCGCTGCTGATTCGCGCCTCTTTCGGCTGCAGTCTTTTCATGTCAGGAAACCTGTTTGATTGCTGAAGGAGTGATTACCTGAACTGAAACATCTTTTATTGAGGGAAATAACTCCTTTATAGTTCTGCTGCCACGTTACACTCTGTGCATCTGCCTCAAGGGAGGACGAATGCAGCAATTGAAAGAGTCAGGAACGTTCGACTTCACCACCAATTGCGACACAGTAACCCGGTTTTCCCAGCAGAGAGACACACACAAGCATGTGTCAGTATCCATTAAAATCAGGCTGTAAAGATTTTGCATGGCAATCTCTAATCAGCCAGGGACTCACCTGGACTAACCCACCCACACACACGTGGAGACTGTTACCCAATGTTAATGTGGAATTGCCTCAATCCCAGGGTATATATATATATATACACACACCACCCCCGAGTATAATTGTAAGCAGTTGCCAAAATAATAATTTCTGCGGCCCCCACACAGAACCTGATTGAGATGCTAGTGCAGCATTTAAAAACACAATCTACTCACATTTGCCTCCTTCATAAGGAATCTCGATGATTTCTCTCTCTCCCCTTCACAACTGGATCCTGTTGAATTGCTCCCCCTGGAGCAGCCGCATATTGTCCAAGAACACAAACACTCCTGCAATTGCAAGGTCCGAGCTCACTGACTTATTCCCCTCTCTCCTCTCTCTCTTCTCCCAGCAAGTGTTTATCCAGAGAAGAAATTCCGGCAGCTTCCTTTCCCAGAATGAGCAGACACGCCTGCTTCAAAGTGTTTGGCACCGAAAGGACATGGGTAGTGTGAGAGTTTCATGTACGACGGAGAGACTTTCAGCGGCTTGGAGCTAAGGAATGAGAGATCTGAGAAAACAGGGGGGACCCCCTTGGCAGGCATTTGCTTCTAACTGCAAAGCTTAATTCCACAACACCTTTTTTTTTAAAAAGGTCGCTTAATTTCAGTTCGGGAATTTGCATTCAAAGGTCCACAACAGTACCCAGGGCGGTTTGAATCCGTCCATTTATTGACGCCTATAAAGTAGTGTTGGATTTTGAATCTATCTCTGGGATTACTGTGGCTATCATCTACAGCCCTGCATAAACCAACAGAATGATGACCAACTTGCGTTGATATAGCGCCTTCAGGACGTTTCAAAGAGCTTTACAGCCACCCCCCCCCCCCCCCCCCCCCCCCAACATGTACAGATGCAGCAGTGTGTACCATCTACAAGATCCATTTAGGAACTCACCAAGTTCCAAACCAGTGACCTCTACCACCTAGAAGGACAGGATACACCACCACCTCCAAGCTAAACACTATCCTGAATTGGAAATATATCACCAGTCCTTCAGTGACGCTGGGTCAAAATCCTGGAACTCCTTCCCCAATAGCACAGGGACTGCAGTGGTTCAAGATGGCGGCTCACCACTACCTTCTCAAGGGTCATTAGGGATGGGTAATAAATACTGCCCTAGCCAGTCCTATGAATGAATACGTGGGTCTCACCTCCATAACCCAAATATGGCCAAGCTAAATTGACGGAAATGCGGCAGCCAACTTGTACACAGCAAGATCCCACAAAGAGCATGGTGATTACAAACGGATCATTTTTTTTTCAGTGCTGTTGATTCAGGGATAATATTGGCCATGACACTGGGGAGAATTTGCCTGCTCTTCTTTTCGACAGTGCCGTGGGTTCTGTTCCGCCCACTCCTCGGAGAAGGCAGCCAGAGTCTCAAAAATCACAGTATACAATCACCCTCCAAAAAGATAGCTTGTTCAGTTCAGTTCTCCATCAGTTTTCTCTCTTGGAGCAACAAACAACTTATTTGAAGTATCTAACAGACATTTGAGGTCCTTTGGGGCACACTATGCCTTGATTGTAAAATTATCATCCTTGTTTTCAGATGCTCTATGGTCTAACCCATCGCTATCTCTCACAGCTCATCCAGCCCCACAATCCATTGAAATATATGCACTCCTTTAACTCTGACCTCTAGTGTATTGCCGATTGTAAGCGTTTCACCATTGGTAGCTGTGCCTTTAGCTGCCTTTCAACAAGCTTTGGAATCCCTCCCTAAAACTCCTGATTCTCTGGCTCTCATTTCTCCTTTAAGGCATGCCTTAAAACCAAACTCCTTTGACTAGGTCTTTGCCAACTTCTTTAATATCTCCTTCAGTGATACAGCATCTTATTTTACTTTACAATGCTCCTGGAAAGCACCTTGGGGTATTTTAGTCAGTTAAAAGCACTCCAAAAACATGAGTAATTGTTCTTGTGTCTTGGCCAACATTTATTCTTTAATCAACATCTTAAACTGGATTATCTGGTCATTAGTACATTACTATTTGCGGAATATACTATGCACAAATTTACGAGACAGAACTAAAAAATTTACCTTTCAGGATATATTTCCATGTATGACCTCACACTGGTTTGTAGGTTACCAGGAAAAAGCAGCTAATAGTATAAGTGGCTTCAAGAGAAAATGTAGGTCGAGGGCTTGTGGATTTCTTGATCCTAATGAGGTGAGTATCAAAACATGCCTATTTGCTACAATGAAATACAGTTGAAGTGTCAGCATTCCTGCACGAGAGGGGGAGATGGTCTTGGGGTTTAGGCCGGGGAGGGAGCGACGTCTGGACGTCTTTGGGTCTCAAGGGAAGGGGGCCCCCAATCAGAAGAGAGTTCTGATGGAGACTTCCCCTCCCCCCTCCAATCACCTTCCTGCTCAAGACCTAACTTTCTTTATTCTCAAGTTCCCCCCATGTCTTTCGTCCTCCATAAACCTTCCCTTAAGTTCATTATGAAGCCCTATTAAGAGGAGGTGACTGTGTACTGATAATGTCAATGAACTAGTAATCCGGATGCCCAGGCTAATGCTCTAGCCACACAGAAACAGCTGGTGGAATGTAAATTCAATTAATTAATAAATCCGCCTCAGTAATGGTGACCATTAAACTATCATTGATTTTTTATAAAAGTCCATAGGGTTCGCTAATGTCCTTTTGGGGAGAAAATCTGCCGCCCTTACCCTTTCTGGCCGACACAGATGTCTACTCCAGACCAACACAATGTGGTTGAATCTTAACTGCCCTCTGAAAGGGCCTAGCAAGCCATTTAGTTCAAGGGCTTTTAGGGATGGGCAACAAATGCTGGCCTTACCATCCACGTCCCACAAAAGAATTGTCATATGATTTTCTTGGTCATTTGTTTTCATTACAAAATCAAATCGAACCATACACTGAACAACTGTCTGCCTTTAACATAGTAAAATAGTCCAAAAGTTAATCTTATATAGTCACTTGAGGGAAGCAAACTTGCCAGGCTGTTGGGGTCAAGCTGGGAAAATGGACTGAGTGGATTGTTCCACAGAGAGCCGGCATGCATTCATTGGGCTGAATGGCCTCCTTCTGTGCCATAACAGCTCGATGCATCTAAGGCACTTATCAAGCAGAGTTTGACATCAAGCCACGTAAAGTGATATCAGCATTGATGACTATAAGTATGCTCAAAGAGGTAGGTTTTACAAAGTGTCTCAGATGTTCTTATTAATCAATCCCAGAAAACTGATAAATGCTGCAGTTTACATAAACAATCTCACATAGTGTGAAGTGTCATGCTATTTGCTTTGGTTTGCTTGTGCATTCCCCTCCTAGGTACTATGTCCTATGAGGATGTTGTCAACCATTGACTTCAATTGAATTGGTCCATGTTTATGTTTGGCAAAATTCAGCAGTCGTTTTCCATGGCTTACGTCCAGCTCAGAAACTCTCCCTCTTACCATCAGGTATGTTGGAAGGATTTACAGGCCCTGTTTGGCCACATTACGGAAGCACCTTTAAGTCCTGAAGTGAGTCTTGAACCTGGGGCTTCTGGCCCAGAGGTAGGTGATGCACGATCAATTACACAAAGACGAGAGTTGGATGCAATCGAGGCTTTATTACACTAAGATGTATGGCTTCCTACAGCAGCTGGCGAAATGGCTGCTGTATGGGGAGCACACATATTTATACTCCGCCTACTGGGCGGAGCCAGCAGGCAGGGAACTACCCCCGTACCTGAAGTACAGGGCCTTACCAAAAAGCACCTACATCAACATCCTCTGTATACAATATATACAGTAAGAAGTCTTACAACACCAGGTTAAAGTCCAACAGGTTTGTTTCAAACACGAGCTTTCGGAGCACGGCTCCTTCTTCAGGTGAATGGAAAGGCTTGTTCCAGAAATGTTTATATAGACACAGTCAGAGATGCCCCGGAATGCGAGCACCTGCAGGCAATCAAATCATCAAAGATGCAGAGAGAGAGGTAACTCCAGGTTAAAGAGGTGTGAATTGTCCCAAGCCAGTTCAGTCGGTAGGCCTCTGCAAGTCCAGGCTTGTTGGTGGGGGCCGAATGTAATGCGACATGAATCCCAGATCCCGGTTGAGTCCGCATTCATGCGTGCGGAACTTAGCTATAAGTTTTTGCTCAGCAATTTTGCGTTGTCGCGTCTCCTGAAGGCCTCCTTGTAGAATGCTGACCCGGAGATCAGAGGCTGAATGTCCTTGACTGCTGAAGTGTTCCCCAACTGGAAGGGAACAGTCCTGCCTGTTGATAGTCGCACGATGCCCGTTTATTCGTTGTCGCAGTGTCTGCATGGTCTCGCCAATGTACCACGCTTCGGGACATCCTTTCCTGCAGCGTATGAGGTAGACTACATTGGTCGAGTCGCACGAGTATGCGCCGCGTACCTGGTGGGTGGTGTTTCCACGTGTAATGGTGGTGTCCATGTCGATGATCTGGCATGTCTTGCAGAGATTACCCTGGCAGGGTTTTGTGGTGTTGTGGTTGCTGTTCTGAAGGCTGGGTAATTTGCTGCAAACAATGGTTTGTTTGAGGTTGCGCGGTTGTTTGAAGGCCAGTAGTGGGGGTGTGGGGATGACCTTGGCAAGATGTCCATCCTCGCTGATGATGTGTTGGAGGCTGCGAAGAAGATGTCGTAGTTTCTCCGCCCCAGGAAAGTACTGGACGACGAAGGGTACTCTGTCAGTGGTGTCCCGTGTTTGTCTTCTGAGGAGGTCGGTGCGGTTTTTTGTTGTGGCGCGGTGGAACTGTCGATCAATGAGTCGAGCGCCATATCCCGTTCGTACGAGGGCATCTTTCAGCATCTGTAGGTGTCTGTTGCGCTCCTCCTTGTCTGAGCAGATCCTGTGTATACGGAGGGCTTGTCCATAGGGGATGGCTTCTTTAATGTGTTTCGGGTGAAAGCTGGAGAAGTGGAGCATCGTGAGATTATCTGTGGGCTTGCGGTAAAGCGAGGTGCTGAGGTGACCGTCCTTGATGGAGACGAGTGTGTCCAAGAATGGAACTGAATTTGGAGAATAGTCCATGGTGAGTTTGATGGTGGGATGGAACTTATTGATGTCATCGTGTAGTCGTTTCAGTGATGTCTCGCCGTGGGTCCAAAGGAAAAAAATGTCATCGATGTATCTGGTGTATAGCATCGGTTGAAAGTCCTGTGTGGTGAGGAAGTCCTGTTCAAACTTGTGCATGAAGATGTTGGCATATTGAGGTGCAAATTTGGTCCCCATGGCTGTTCCGTGCGTCTGGATGAAGAATTTGTTGTCGAAGGTGAAGACGTTGTGGTCTAGAATGAAACGGATGAGTTGCAGTTTACCGCAAGCCCACAGATAATCTCACGATGCTCCACTTCTCCAGCTTTCACCCGAAACACATTAAAGAAGCCATCCCCTATGGACAAGCCCTCCGTATACACAGGATCTGCTCAGACAAGGAGGAGCGCAACAGACACCTACAGATGCTGAAAGATGCCCTCGTACGAACGGGATATGGCGCTCGACTCATTGATCGACAGTTCCACCGCGCCACAGCAAAAAACCGCACCGACCTCCTCAGAAGACAAACACGGGACACCACTGACAGAGTACCCTTCGTCGTCCAGTACTTTCCTGGGGCGGAGAAACTACGACATCTTCTTCGCAGCCTCCAACACATCATCAGCGAGGATGGACATCTTGCCAAGGTCATCCCCACACCCCCACTACTGGCCTTCAAACAACCGCGCAACCTCAAACAAACCATTGTTTGCAGCAAATTACCCAGCCTTCAGAACAGCAACCACAACACCACAAAACCCTGCCAGGGTAATCTCTGCAAGACATGCCAGATCATCGACATGGACACCACCATTACACGTGGAAACACCACCCACCAGGTACGCGGCGCATACTCGTGCGACTCGACCAATGTAGTCTACCTCATACGCTGCAGGAAAGGATGTCCCGAAGCGTGGTACATTGGCGAGACCATGCAGACACTGCGACAACGAATAAACGGGCATCGTGCGACTATCAACAGGCAGGACTGTTCCCTTCCAGTTGGGGAACACTTCAGCAGTCAAGGACATTCAGCCTCTGATCTCCGGGTCAGCATTCTACAAGGAGGCCTTCAGGAGACGCGACAACGCAAAATTGCTGAGCAAAAACTTATAGCTAAGTTCCGCACGCATGAATGCGGACTCAACCGGGATCTGGGATTCATGTCGCATTACATTCGGCCCCCACCAACAAGCCTGGACTTGCAGAGGCCTACCGACTGAACTGGCTTGGGACAATTCACACCTCTTTAACCTGGAGTTACCTCTCTCTCTGCATCTTTGATGATTTGATTGCCTGCAGGTGCTCGCATTCCGGGGCATCTCTGACTGTGTCTATATAAACATTTCTGGAACAAGCCTTTCCATTCACCTGAAGAAGGAGCCGTGCTCCGAAAGCTCGTGTTTGAAACAAACCTGTTGGACTTTAACCTGGTGTTGTAAGACTTCTTACTGTGCTCACCCCAGTCCAACGCCGGCATCTCCACATCATACAATATATACATCAGTGGTGACCACCACATTCACCCCCTGTTAAACAAAAAGAGTCCGGCGGGGGTGGTGGAGAACTATATACAGAAAGATGTGTTTTAAAAGTACAGATAATATTACAAATTCAGGCTGTCCGGAGCCTTGATCTGTCGTTGAGAGCGCCGCAATGCTGGCGGCGACTCCGGCATCGGTTTGGCTTTCAGTGACTCCGGGAGCGTGTCAAAATCCTCTTCATCCCCGGGTGTGAGCAGAGGGTGGATGGGTTGTCCTGGAGTGGGGGCTGCGGTGGGGTGCACTGGGGGAGAGGAGGGTGGCACCGGGTCGGGGGTGTGTGTGTGTGTGGAACCAGCTGGTGCCAGGTCCCTGAGGGAGACTGTGTCTTGGCGGCCGTTGAGGTACGCTACGTGTTGGCATGAAGTAGCTGTACCCACTCAACCAACAGGTCCGCCTTGTGGAGTCGAACGTGTTTACGGAGGAGTACGAGTCCTGGAGCTGCAAGTCATGTCGGGAGCGAAACCCCGGAGGTGGACTTCCTAGGGAAGGCAAAGAGATGTTGATGGGGTGTTTCATTAGTCGCGGTGCACCGGATCGACCGAATGGAGTAAAGGGCGTTGGGGAGGACCTCCTGCCAGCGGGAGGCTGGAAGATGTCTGGACCGTAGGGCCAGTTGGACGGCCTTCCAGACCGTCCCATTCTCCTGTTCCACCTGCCCGTTTCCCCGGGGGTTGTAGCTGGTCGTCCTGCTCGAGGCAATGCCCCTGTTGAGCAGAAACTGGTGCAGCTCATCGCTCATGAATGAGGATCCCCTGTCACTATGGACGTAGGCGGGTAAGCCGAACAGAGCGAAGACTTGAACAGGCTGAGTAGCAGGGCAGCGCAGAGTTTGGGAAGGATGTAGAGGCGGAAGCCGCTGAACTCCACGCCTTGGACAGTGAGAGTGGCGATTTAAGTGACCCGATGTATGCTTCAAAACAGGCTAGCCAATGTCCAAAGTTCTTTTTGGCGTTGTCTGCTTGCAGATGCAGCTGCAGGCGATCTGGCTTGATGCGGAGGTCCATCTTCTGAAAACGCAAGTGTAATAAATTGATGCACGATCAATTGCACAAAGACGAGAGTTGGATGCAATTGAGGCTTTATTACACTAAGATGTGTGGCCTCCTACAGCAGCTGGCAAAGTGGCTGCTGTATGGGGAGCACACATATTTATACTCCGCCTACTGGGCGGAGCCATCAGGCAGGGAACTACCCCCGTACCTGTAGGATAGGGCCTTACCATAAAGCACCTACATCGACATCCACTATATACAATATATACATCAGTGGTGACTACCACAGCAAGGATGCTATTATCACGCCACAAGATATCCATACTTGTGAGCTAGCCATTGTATTTAGGTTACCCTGATTGGTCCACTGTGCTTTGAAGGTGCTGAACAGCCCAATTCCGTAACTTACTCATTCACCTGAGTAATATTCATGTGCATTCAGCTATCGGTCAAAAGAAAGATTTTACATTTAAAAAGCACATGTTGCAACCTCAGAGTGTCTTAAATCACTACACAGCCAATGAATTATTTTTGAAGTGTACCTATTATTATAATATGTGGAACATGGAGCCAATGTGCGTACAGTAAAGTGACCATATAGAATCCATAGAATCCCATAGAATAGGCAGACATAAATGTGTGTTTTTTTTTAACTGATGAATATGGATTGGGAGACCCAGGGCGAGCTATCTCTCACAGCTCTTCCAGCCCCACAATCCATTGAAATATCTGCACTCCTTTAACTCTGACCTCTGGTGTATTGCCGATTGTCAGCGCTTTGATGCACGATCAATTGTACTAAAGACTCAGATTGGTACAACTGTGGCTTTATTACAGTCAGATGCGTGGCCTCCTACTGCAGCTGGCGAAATGGCTGATCAGGAGGAGGGCACACATATTTATACGGCTCCTTGTGGGCGGAGCTAGCCGGCAGGGGCTACCGGCGAACCTGTAGTGCTGGTCCTACCGTACATCTCCTAATACAGGTGCACAGTGGTTCACTACATTCACCCCCCTGTTAAAAAATGAGTCCGGCGGGGGTGGCGTGGAACTATATACAGATTTACAAATAATTTACAGTGGGGAGGTGAAAAAAAATGTCCATTTTGGTAGTGCAGTGCCCGTCAGAGGTTAAGTCAGTCCGGTGGTTTGACGGTTCGCTAGGAGCGACGTAGCGGTGGCGGCGATGTTGGTGCTGGCGGTGCTGGTGTCGCCGATGTCGATGCTGGCGGTGCTGGTGCTGGCCAGTAGTCGGATGACTCCGGGAGCGTGCCAAAATCTTCCTCATCCTCTAGCGTGGGCAGGGGAAGGAGGGATGGACCTGGTGGGGCTAATGTTGGGAGCGCCGGGGGAGGGGAGGGTGGCGAGTGGGTGGAGAAGTGTGTGGGAGTGGAACCTGAGGGAGCCAGGTCCCTGAGTGAGACCGTATCCTGGCGGCCGTCGGGGAACTCCACATAGGCATACTGGGGGTTGGCGTGGACCAAGTGTACCCTGTCCACCAAGGTGTCCGCCTTGTGGAGTCGGACATGCCTATGTAGAAGAACCGGCCCTGGAGCTGCGAGCCAAGTCGGGAGCGACACCCCAGATGTGGGCTTCCTGGGGAAGGTAAAAACACATTCATAGGGTGTGTTATTTGTGACGGTGCACAGTAGAGACCATATGGAGTGTAGTGCATCAGGTGGAGCACCTCCTGCCAGCGAGAGGCTGGGAGGTTTCTGGACCGTAGGGCCAGTTGGACGGCCCTCCAAACTGTCCCGTTCTCCCTCTGTACCTGCCCGTTTCCCCGGGAGTTGTAGCTGGTCATCCTGCTGGAGGCGATACCCCTGCTGAGCAGGAACTGACGCAGCTCATCGCTAATGAATGAGGATCCCCTGTCACTGTGGATGTAGTCAGGGAAACCGAACAGAGCGAAGATTGTGTTGAGGGCCTTGATGACGGTGGCAGACGTCATATCGGGGCATGGGATGGCGAAGGGGAACCTGGAGAATTCATCGACCACACTGAGGACATATGTATTGCGGTCGGTGGAGGGGAGGGGCCCTTTGAAATCCACGCTGAGGCGTTCAAAGGAGCGGGACGCTTTCACCAGGCACGCACGGTCCGGCTGGTAGAAGTGCGGCTTGCACTCCGCACAGGCCTGGCAGTCCCTGGTGACTGTCCGTACTTCCTCGACGGAGTAGGGCAGATTGCGGGCTTTGATGAGGTGGTACAATCGAGTGAGCCCCGGGTGACAAAGGCTGTCGTGCAGGGCCCGGAGTTGGTCTACTTATGCGCTGGCACATGTACCTCGGGATAGGGTGTCTGGGGGTTTGTTGAGCTTGCTGGGGCAATACAAAATCTCGTAATTATAGGTGGAGAGCTCGATTCTCCACCGCAAGATTTTATCATTTTTGATCTTGCCCCGCTGCGTGTTGTTGAACATGAAGGCTACCGACCGTTGGTCAGTGAGGAGAGTGAATATCCTACCGGCCAGGTAATGCCTCCAATGCCGCACAGCTTCAACGATAGCCTGGGCCTCTTTTTCAACGGATGAGTGCCGAATTTCAGAGGCATGAAGGGTGCGGGGAAAGAATGCCACGGGTCTGCCTGCCTGGTTTAGAGTGGCGGCGAGGGCGACATCTGAAGCGTCGCTCTCGACTTGAAAGGGCAGTGTCTCGTCTACTGCGTGCATCCCAGCCTTGGCTATGTCTGCTCTAATACGGGTGAATGCATGTTGTGCTCGGCCGTGAGGTGAAATTGGGTGGACTGTATGAGTGGGCGGGACTTGTCCGCGTAGTTTGGGACCCACTGGGCGTAGTAGGAGAAGAACCCAAGGCAGCATTTGAGGGCCTTATGGCAGTGGGGGAGGGGGAGCTCCATGAGGGGGCGCATGCGGTCGAGATCGGGCCCCTGGAGTCCGTTTTGGACTACATAGCCAAGGATGGCTAGATGGGTTGTGCGGAACGCACACTTCTCCTTGTTGTATGTAAGATTGAGGAGAGTGGCGGTGCGGAGAAATTTAGAGAGGTTGGCATCGTGGTCCTGCTGGTCATGGCCGCAGATGGTGACGTTGTCCAGGTACGATAACGTGGCCCGCAGACCGTACCGGTCGATCATTCGGTCCATCTCCCTTTGGAAGACCAAGACCCCATTACTGACGCCGAAGGGAACCCTAAGAAATTGATAGAGCCGACCGTCCGCCTCGAAGGCAGTATATGGATGGTCCGATTTACGGATGGGGACCTGGTGGTAGGTGGATTTCAGGTCAATTCTTGAGAAGACACGGTACTGTGCAATCTGATTGACCATATCAGATATGCATGGGAGGGGATACGCGTCGAGCTGCATGATGGTCTGGCTGTAGTCCACGACCATTCTCCCCAGTTTTAACCACTACCACTTGGGCTCTCCAGGGGCTATTGCTGGCCTCGATAATACCCTCTCGAAGCAGCCGCTGGACCTCAGACCTGATGAGGCCTTGACCTGGGTGCTGTACCGTCTGCTCCTGGTGGCGACGGGCTTGCAATCCGCAGTTAGATTGGCAAAGAGGGAGGGTCAACCTTGAAGGTCGTGAGGCCGCAGACGGTGAGTGGAGGTGTGCCAGGCCCACGGAGGGGCCCGCCGAATTTGAGGGTGAGGCTCTGGAGATTACACTGAAAATCCAGACCCAGCAATAGTGCAGCGCAGAGGTTGGGACAGATGTAGAGGTGGAAACTGCTGAATTCTATGCCCTGGACAGTGAGATTGACCACACAGAACCCTCGGATCGAGACAGAGTGGGATCCGGAGGCCAGGGAGATCTGTTGGTTGGCGGGGTGGACCGCGAGGGAGCAGCGCCTTACCGTGTCTGGGTGAATGAAGCTTTCGGTGCTCCCGGAGTCCAGCAGGCAAGAGGTTGCGTGGCCATTGATTTTCACTGTCGTCGAAGCAGTGGCCAGGTTTTGAGGACGGGACTGGTCCAGTGTCATCGAGGCGAGCTGCGGGTTGTCGTCCGAGGATTCAGATGGGGAGTGTCGGCGACCCGAATCCAGCGTTCCAGTCCCGTGGGGGAGACAAAATGGCGGCGTCCGGAGAACCTGTTGCGAACAAGATGGCGGCGTCCATGGAGCGCACGTTGTGGGGGCAGGGCAAGATGGCGGCGCCCATGGTGTGCACGTTGTTGGGGTGGGGGGACAAGATGGCGGCGCCCACGGGCTGCACGTGGACCTGGGGGGAGAAAATGGCGGCGCCCACTGATCGCACGTGGCCCCGGGAGGAGAAGTTGGCGGCGCCCATTGTGCATTCGGCTGGGGGGAGGGGGCGATTGCGGGCACGATAGCAGCGACTGCGTGGGCCTGGCACACAGCTGCGAAGTGGCCCTTTTTACCGCAGGATTTGCAAGTGGCGGTGTGGGCTGGGCAGCGTTGGCGAGGGTGCTTCTGCTGGCCGCAGAAGTAGCAGCGGGGACCACCAGGGGGCGTGGTGTGGCGGGTGGCGCAGGCGTATTGATTAGGAGGGGCCCCAGCTGGGGGGTCTTTTGCGGGGCCCAGGTGGGGCAGGAGGGGCCCCAGCCGGGGGGGTCGTTTGCGGGATCCAGGTGGGGCAGGAGGGGTGGGCCGTGCGGCTAGCGGGGTAGGCTTGGACGTTTTGAGATGCGACCGTCACGGAGAGTGCTAAAGTTTTCGTCTCCATTCGGTCAAGTGTGGCCCCTTCCAGCAGCCATTGTCGGATGGGGTCCGACGCAATCCCCATTACGAATGCATGAGAAGATTGGAATGTTCAGTGGCCGTGATGGCCTGACAGTCACAGTCCTGTAGAAGTGGGATAAGAGCCTGCCAGAAGTCTTCGATCGACTCACCAGGTAGTTGTACGCGAGTGGTGAGTACATGCCTTGCGAAGAGTGTGTTTGTCTTCTGAGCGTAGTTCTCTTTTGGGAGTGTCATTGCTTCCGCGTAACCTGGGGCGTACTGGATCAACGGGAACACGCTGGAGCTCAACCTGGAGTATAGAACTTGAATCTTCTGAGCTTCCGTCGGCGTGGGGGATGCAGCGTTGATGTAGGCCTCAAAACAAGCCAGCCAGTGATTAAAGTCCTTTCTGGCATCTGGCGAGTGCAGATCCAGCTGCAGGCGATCTGGTTTGATCCTGATGTCCATAATGTAGAAAAATCTGACTCTAATAAATTGATGCACGATCAATTGCACAAAAGACTCAGATTGGTACAACTGTGGTTTTATTGCAGTCAGATGCGTGGCCTCCTACTGCAGCTGGCAAAATGGCTGATCAGGAGGAGGACATGCATATTTATACGGCTCCTTGTGGGCAGAGCTAGCCGGCAGGGGCTACCGGCGAACCTGTAGTGCAGGTCCTACCGTACATCCCCTAATACAGGTGCACAGTGGTTCACCACACGCTTCACCATTGGTAGCTATGCCTTTAGCTGCCTTTCTCCAAAGCTTTGGAATTCCCTCCCTAAAACTCCTGATTCTCTGGCTCTCATTTCTCCTTTAAGACACACCTTGAAACCGACCTCTTTGACTAGGTCTTTGCCATCTGCTTTAATATCTCCTTAAGTGATACAGTATCTTATTTGGCTTTGCAATGCTCCTGTAAAGCACCTTGGGGCATTTTAGTCTGTTAAAAGCACTCCAAAAACATGAGTAATTGTGTCTTGGCCAACATTTACTCTCTAATCAACATCTTAAACTGGATTACCTGTTCATTACTGTTTATGGAATATACTACACATAAATTCACTGCTTCCCCACAATGACTACATTTCAAAGATATTTCATTTGTTGTCAATCATTTTGCTGAGAGGTATTGTACTGATACAAGTACTTTACTACTTTTAAAACGTTCAGTTAGCTGCCAATTTGATATCGGCAACAGGTAGGTTTTGACGAGTGTCTCAAATGGGGGAGGGGGTGGGAACAGTCAGCCAAGGTAAAAAACAAGGGGCTTAAAGGATGGTGTCAGCAGTGTCGACACGTGGTTCCATCTCAGAGATGGTGGCTGGCAGAGTCCTTACAGGGCTTTGAGTTCACCTGCAACATTTCAATTGTCCTCGCTGAAAGTGATCTCAGACAGTCTCCTTTACGATGCACAGAAAGGAGGGCCAGCTGAGCCTGCAAGTTCCGCCACGTCCCACAGGGTGGAAATTACAACACTGGACATCAACATAAACATTCAATAAAGAGTCAACAAAAAAAAACACAATGCTGTTCCTTGGACGATGTTCTTAACTCCTCTCAATGAGTGCCAACCACAATGTGTCTCAGTGCATTCGAGCGGCACAGTAGCACAATAGCTAGCACTGTTGCTTCATTGCGCAGGGTCCCAGGTTCGATTCCCGGCTTGGGTCACTGTCTGTGCGGAGTCTGCACATTCTTCCCATGTTTCTGCGGGATTCCTCCGGCTGCTCCGGCTTCCTCCCACAAGTCCCGAAAGACGTGCTGTTAGATGAATTGGACATTTCGAATTCTCTCTCTGTGTACCTGAACAGGCGCCTGAATGTGGCAACTAAGGGCTTTTCACAGAAACTTCATTGCAGTGTTAATGTAATAAAGATTATTATTAAATTGGTTCTCTGACTGAGCTAGTTTCAACAAATAGCAATGAAGCACACATGAATGAAGTGAAACCAAAGTGATGTGAAATATTTACAAGTGAAATTTAACTTTAAAGAGCCTTTGTGTTCTTAATAAGTCTGATGTTAATGGTAATGGAGTTGGGCAGGAAGGTTGTGGTTAGGAAGAAGACCCTTCTTCTTTGTTCTTTGATAGCCCACGCTTACATGCTGTATTGTCAGCTCACGGCAGGTTTCGCCACTAGAAAGCTTCTCAGGCTGTGTGATCACATGTATCTCCCGAGGTGTGGTACTTTACATTTTAATTGGAATCAGGTGGGAACCAGGAAAAAGCAAGAGAACAGAAATGCTGCCAACTTCCTGCTGCACCATCAGGAACAATTTGTCACAGATAAAATTCTGACCTCCGTTTCTCGGAGTGCAGAATCCTGGCTGACATTCCAGTGCAGCACGGAGGGAGGTGCTGCCTTTCAGACGAGATGCTAAAGCACCATTCCATCAGGATGCAAAAATTCCCACAGCACAACATGGCAGTGGAGCTCACCCTGGGTCTCCCAATCCATATTCATCAGTTCACCAACAGCACTTAAAAAAAACATTTATGTCTGCCTATTCTATGGGATTCTACGGATTCTATATGGTCACTTTGCTGTGCGCACATTGGCTGCCATGTTCCATATATTGTAATAATGGGTACACTTCAAAAATAATTCATTGGCTGTGTAGTGATTTAAGACACTCTGAGGTTGCGATACGTGCTTTACAAATGTAAAATCTTTCTTTTGACCGATAGCTGAATGCACATGAATATTAATCAGGTGAATGAGTAAGTTACGGGATTGGGCTGTTTCAGCACCTTCAAAGCACAGCGGACCAATCAGGGTAGCCAAAATACAATGGCTAGCTCACAAGTATGGATATCCTGTGGTGTGATAATAGCATCCCTACCTCTGGGCCAGAAGCCCCAGGTTAAGACTCATTTCAGGACTTGAAGGTGCTTCTGTAATGTGGCCAAACAGGGCCTGTAAATCCTTCAACATACCTGATGGTAAGAGGGAGAGTTTCTGAGCTGGACATAAGCCATGGCAAACGACTGCTGAATTTTGCCAAACATAAACATGGACCAATTCAATTGAAGTCCATGGTCGACAACATCCTCATAGGACATAGTACCTAGGAGGGGAATGCACAAGCAAACCAAAGCAAATAGCATGACACTTCACACTATGTGAGATTGTTTATGTAAACTGCAGCATTTATCAGTTTTCAGGGATTGATTCATAAGAACATCTGAGACACATTGCAAAACCTACCTCTTTGAGCATACTTTTAGTCATCAGTGCTGATATCACTTTACGTGGCTTGATGTCAAACTCTGCTTGATAAGTGCCTTAGATGCATCGAGCTGTTATGGCACAGAAGGAGGCCATTCAGCCCAATGAATGCATGCCGGCTCTCTGTGGAACAATCCACTCAGTCTAATTTCCCGGCTTGACCCCAACAGCCTGGCAAGTTTGCTTCCCTCAAGTGACTATATAAGATTAACTTTTGGACTATTTTACTATGTTAAAGGCAGACAGTTGTTCAGTGTATGGTTCGATTTGATTTTGTAATGAAAACAAATGACCAACAAAATCATATGACGATTCTTTCGTGGGACGTGGATGGTAAGGCCAGCATTTGTTGCCCACCCCTAAAAGCCCTTGAACTAAATGGCTTGCTAGGCCCTTTCAGAGGGCAGTTAAGAGTCAACCACATTGTGTCGGTCTGGAGTACACATTTGTGTCGGCCAGAAAGGGTAAGGGCGGCAGATTTCCTCCCCAAAAGGACATTAGCGAACCTTATGGACTTTTATAAAAAAATCAATGATAGTTTAATGGTCACCATTACTGAGACTGGATTTATTAATTAATTGAATTTACATTCCACCAGCTGTTTCTGTGTGGCTAGAGCATTAGCCTGGGCATCCGGATTACGAATTCATTGACATTATCAGCACACAGTCACCTCCTCTTAATAGGGCTTCATAATGAACTTAAGGGAAGGTTTATGGAGGACGAAAGACATGGGGGGGAGGGCAGATTGAAGCCCCATGGGGAGAACTTGAGAATAAAGAAAGTTATGTCTTGAGCAGGAAAGGCAGCAAGTTAGCACAAGTGAATAGCACTGTGGCTTCACAGCGCCAGGGTCCCAGGTTCGATTCCCCGCTGGATCACTGTCTGTGCGGAGTCTGCATGTTATAGAACATAGAACATAAAACAGTACAGCACAGAACAGGCCCTTCGGCCCTCAATGTTGTGCCGAGCCATGATCACCCTACTCAAACCCACGTATCCACCCTATACCCGTAACCCAACAACCTCCCCCTTAACCTTACATTTTAGGACACTACGGGCAATTTAGCATGGCCAATCCACCTAACCCGCACATCTTTGGACTGTGGGAGGAAACCGGAGCACCCGGAGGAAACCCACGCACACACGGGGAGGACGTGCAGACTCCACACAGACAGTGACCCAGCCGGGAATCGAACCTGGGACCCTGGTGCTGTGAAGCATTTATGCTAACCACCATGCTACCGTGCTGCCGCTCCCTCGTTCTCCTCGTGTCAGCGTCGATTTCCTCCGGGTGCTCCGGTTTCCTCCCACAGTCCAAAGATGTGGAGGTTAGGTGGACTGGCCATGATAAATTGCCATTAGTGACCAAAAAGGTTAGAAGGGGTGATTGGGTTACGGGGATAGGGTGGAAATGATGGCTTAAGTGGGTCGGTGCAGTCTTGATGGGCCGAATGCCTCCTTCTGCACTGTATGTTCTATGTGTCTATGTAATAGGAGGGGGCAGGGAGAAGGGGAAGTCTCCATCAGAACTTTCTTCTGATTGGGGCCCCCTTCCCTTAGGATCCAAAGACGTCCAGACGTCGCTCCGTCCCCGGCCTATTCCCCAAGACCATCTCCCCTCTTGTGCAGGAATGCTGACACTTCAACTGTATTTCATTGTAGCAAATGGGCATGCTTTGATCTCATTCGGATCAAGAAATCCACAAGCCCTCGACCTACATTTTCTCTTGAAGCCACTTATACTATTAGCTGCTTTTTCCTGGTAACCTGCAAACCAGTGTGAGGTCATACATGGAAATATATCCTGAAAGGTAAATTTTTTAGTTGGAGAAGGAAAGAAATCTTTGTGTTGTTCCATTGAAAGGAAATTTAAAAAGCATTAAGAAAGGAAGCCGGGGTGAATTTAAAGTGAAAAACAGACATCACAAATTACGAGGCCACATGGATAATACTTTGGACAATTTTGAACTTCTCCCCATGGGAGGCATATAACAATCCTGGAGAAAGTGCAGCACAGATTTATCAGGATATCGAGGACGAATTCCAGGGAAAAATTCGAACATCTATGATTGTATTCCGTCAATCAAAGCAGATGGGAGGGATTTAATCAAGATGTTCGAAATGATGAGATAACTTTGAGAGTAGGGAAGGTGAGATTGGTCTCCTGAGAGCAGAGAAGGTTAAGGGGAGATTCAGTCAAGGTATTCAGTATAATGAAGGGTTCAACAGCGTAAATAAGGTGAAATTGTTTTCCCTACTGGCTGGATGAATAACCACAACATTTAAGATGATTGACAAGAGAAACAGAGGAGAAATGAGGAGACCATCTTTATGCAGAGAGGTGCTATGATCTGGAATATCACAGCCTGAAAGATTCAGTAGGAACTTAATATCATAATCTTTATTGTCACAAGTAGGCTTACATTAATACTGCAATGAAGTTACTGTGAAAAGCCCCTAGTCGTCACGTTTTAGCACCTGTTTGAGTACATGGAGGGAGATTTCAAAATGCCCAAATTACCACGTCTTTCGGGACTTGTGGGAGGAAACCGGAGCACCCGGAGGAAACCCAGGCAGTCTCAGGGAGAACGTGCAGACTCTGCACAGACAGTGACACAAGCCGGGAATTGAACATGGGATCCTGGCGCTGTGAAGTAACAGTGCTAACCACTGTGCTACCATGTAGAAGGGAATTGGTTGGAAACATGATAAGGACGCATTTGCTGGGCTATGGGGAAAGGGCGGTGGGATCAATTGGGTAATACTTTCAATGAGGCAACTCCAGCATGATGGGCCGAATGGTCTCCTTTCTTTGCTAAATGATCCTATGAGAGACGAGGCAAAGATAGATGTCAAAAACGTCCTTGTGTTTTTTCTCAATGGGCTGCCCTTCCTTCGTTGGAACGTAGCAGCTGCCCGTTTGACTTGGCTTTTTTTGAGTTTTCTGGCAAAGTTACTGTGTCCAATCAGGAGCAGTCCTGAAGAAATTCCAGGTCCAGATGGTTCCCATCGGAAGACACATCAAAGCCATCAGGTCATGACCTAAAGACAATCTCTGAATAAATGAAAAGGGGGTGATGTGATAAATTTCTTCACATTCATTGTTAACATGAGAAATGCTTTGTGAAATATGAAATCCATTACACTCTTCAGAAGCCTGCCGCTTACCGTAATTGTTTAAAGAGCAGCAATATAAAAGGATCTGGGAGAGAGCAGGAAATGTGGAGCTTCATCAAATCAACTCTGACAGGGGCTGAGGTTCAGTGCCGACCAGGCGGCCCCGTCCTGAGCGAAAGTTTCAATGTTTCTCGTACATTGCTCCAGATGTTACTCAGACTGTTTTGTGCGAAATAGTCCAATTGTTTTTGTGTCTACTATTTCTTGATCGTTTAACTAACCTCTGTTTTTGAGATTTCTGTCAGTGCAAACTATTTAAACGGCCAAATGCGATCAGTTAGTGAAATATAGAAACAGAAGGATTCACAGCAACATTATGTGTCTTTTGGCTGATTCTGCAGAGAAATAATGATATCCCATAATATATCCATTTAATCCCGAAGGTGCAGCTGGAGGTCATTTGGCCCATTGAGACTGTACCGACTCTCTGATAGAGCACCCTACCAAGGCCCAATCCCCCACCCTGTAACCCCACATCTTTCGACACTAAGGGACAATTTTACATGGCCAATCCACTTAACCCTGCCTGTTTTACTGCAGTTTGCACATTGCTGTGTTGGCTGTAAACCAATGCAACTGGTAGACCTCTCATGGCTGAATCGTATGGTTGTTGGTTTAAGCCCCTACCCCAGCAATTTGACTCAATACTCCTGGTGACAGAGCGAGTGCTGCATCTCCTGGGCTAGGTGTTGTCCAAGATGTTAAAATGAGGCCCTATCTGCCCTCTCAGATAAGGGCAAACATTCCTTTGGCACATTGAGGAAGGCCGGGGCATTTTCTCTCTCCAGATAATACTGGTCTCTCAACCAACATCAGTAAGCCAGATCATCTGATCATTGCTGTTTGTAGGTTGTGGGAGTAAGTACACTTCAGAAAATACTTTGTTGGTTGTGAAGTCCTTTGGGGCATCTTGAAATACTGAAATGAGTTATATAAATGCAAGTTCTTTTCTCTTAACCAATTTTCAGCGTTGTGTTTGACTGATCATTGAGACACTTTTAAGGTGTTGAAAGAGCTGACGAAGTGGGAATCTCTCAGACAATATTACACCTCAGAGATCGATCCTAGCTATGAGGGGACATTGGAAGAAACTTGGGGAGGAAGGGGAGAATTCTCATGTACTTAACCACGTGGGAACAGATTGCCCACCTGATTGTCATTTGATGGATTCCATTCAGTCAAAGGTCGGATGGGCTCCATAATGGGCATGTAATTCATTCCAACAGATCGCCCATCACCAGTGCAGACGAAGGACCTTTTCAGTTTTGGAGGGAGAGGTGTCAGAGTGAGACAGTGGTATAATGGTGATGTCACTGGACTAGTAAAACCAGAGTACAACCAAACTCTGGGGGGTTCAAACTGAAGTAGACCATGTCCAAATGCAGGAAGATTTGGACCACATCCAGGCATGGGCTGACAAGTGGCAAGTTACATTCACGCCACATAACTGCCAGGCAATGACTATCTCCAACAAGAGAGAATCTAACCATCACCCCCTGACATTCAATGGTATTATAATTGGACCAGAATTACCATTCTTCTGGAGAGGAATACCCGAGGATCAGTCCAAGATGCATGGAATTTGTTTCGCCATTAAAAATGAACTCGTCAACAGAGCTTCCTGTTGGCATCAACAAGCATCTTCATGACCCTTCGACGACAACTTGCCAATAACCAGCAGGCAATGGTTGTGAGTACCTGTGCACCAACCCTTGATGTCAATGATGAGTTTAAAGAAGGCTTCTACTCCACCCTGGACACCATACTCGCAAACATTCCTAAGGAAGATAAAATCATCCTTCTTGGGGACTTCAGCCTCAGGGTTGGAAAGAATTCCCAAATCTGGAAAGGAACTATTGGAAAGGAAGGAGTTGGGAATTGTAACTCCAAAGGGTTCTATTGCTTGCCAAATGCGCGGAACACCAGCTTGTCATCACAAATACATTGTTCCACCAAAAAGACAAGTTCAAACTTCCTGGCGGCAGCCACGATCAAAGAACTGGCACATGATCAACTTCGTCATTGTCTGATTCTGAGCCCAAAAGGATGCCCTTATCATGGGTGGCACGGTGGCACAGTGACTAGCACTGCTGCCTCGCAGTGCCAAGGACCCGCTTTCAGTTCTGACCTCGGGTGACTGTCTATGTGGAGTTTTCCCAATCTCCCTGTGTCTGCATGTGCTTGATCCTGGTCCTCCGGTTTCCTCCCACAGCCCAAAGATGTGCAGGTTAGGTGGATTGGCCATGCTGATTTTCCCCGTGCCCAAAGGTTGGGTGGGGTTACAAGGATAGGGCGGGGGATTGGGCCGAGGTAAGATGCTCTTTTGGAGGGTCGGTGAAGGCTCGATGTGCTGAATGGCCTCCTTTTGCATTGTAGGGATTCTATGATCACCAAAGTGCAGATGACTGCTGGACACACCACTGATTCATCCACACCGCAAAGTCCATCAAACTGTACCAGAAGCAGCTGAAGATGAAGGAACATTTCAGATCAAAGTTGAGCGACTTCAAGAGCCAAACATTCTAGTGAACTTCCAACAATGTTTTCTCCAAAATCTGCAAAGTGTCCATTCTAATGGAGTGGAGGTAAACTGGAAAGAGCTGAAGACAGCCATCATCTCAAGCTGTGAAGAAAACATCAGCAAAAAGACAACAAAACACAAAGACTGGCTGGGTGAGAATGGCCACACCATCTACGACCTTATCGACAAGAAGAGGAAAGATTGTCATGCCTAGCAAAATGACATAACTAGCAAGGCAAAGAGGAGTGCTCAATTAGACAAGGCAGAGGTACAAAAATGCACTGAGGAAATCAAGAACCAATAGTGGACTAAGAAAGCTAAGGAGCTGCAACTCCTGCTGAAGCATGACACTCGAGGCTTCCTCAGTCTCACCAAGGCAATATTTGGTCCAGTACCCTCGTCCTCAAACCAGTGCAGAGTAAGGATGGAACCTTGAGATAGAAAACACTGGCTTTCGATGGAGGGAGAACTTCCAAGAACACCTAAACCATGGTACAACCATGGATGAGTTTGTGCTTGAGGAAATCTCCCAATTCCCCATCAAAAGATGATCTTCGACTCCCACCAAGTTTATCTCCATCAGCTGTTGCTGAAAATCTGGGACAGAGAAGAAATTCCTGCCGATCTCAGGGATACCGTCATCGCCACCACCTTCAAGAACGGAGACAAAGCTGACTGTGGGAACTACCGAGGAATATCCATACTCTCCATCACCAAGAATGTCATCGCCTGAATCCTCGCTAGCCTTCTCCCTGTCTCTGAAGAAATCCTTCCGAAAAGCCAGTGAGGTCTCCGACCAAACCGAGGAAAAGCAGACATGATTGTCACTGCTTGGCAACTTCAAGAGAAATGCCAGGAGCAACATCAATCGCTCTATATGGCCTTCATTGATATATCCAAGGCTTTTGACTCAGTCAATCAGGAAGTGCTATGGAAGACTCTATCAAAGGCTGGCTGTCCAGAGAAATTCATCAACATACTCTCACTCCTCCATGAAAGATGTCGGCAACAGTTCTCACCGACGGAAGTAAGACATAAATATTCAAGGTCTCTCCCTGTGTTTGTGTGGGTTTCGCCCCCACAACCCAAAGATGTGCAAGGTAGGTGGATTGGCCACACTAAATTGCCCCTTAATTGGAAAAATATGAATTGGGTACTCTAAATTTATAAAATAAATAAATAAGTATTCAAGGTCAAGACTGGAGTCAAGCAGGGATATGTCATAGCTTCCACCTTTTTCTCCATCTTCATTGCTACCATCCTTCACCTTGTCAAGAACAAGCTTCCCAGTGGAGTGGACATCATCTACAGGATGGACGGAAAACCTTTCAAACTCAACCGGTTGAAATCCAAGAAGAAAACAACACTGACATGACTCATGGAACTTTAGAATGTGAATGACATTGCCATATCCACTCTCTTGGAAAAGAAGCTCCAAGCCATGCTCAACACCTTTGAGAAAGAATACCAGAGATTGGGTCTCAGCATCAACCTCAAGAAGACTCAAGTCCTTTACCAACCTGCTCCAGGACAAGATCCGATTCTCCCTCCATCAAGATCAACGGAGAAACCCTACCATAACGTGGAACATTTCCCATACGTGGGGATCCACTGCTTCTCTAAAGCCGACATCGATGTAGAGATTCAACATCGTATCCAATCCACGAACACCCTCTTCGGATGCTTAAGGATGAGAATCTTTGACGATCGCGACATCCATGCTGACACCAAGATCCTTGTATACAAGATGGTCGTCCTCCAACTCTTCTCGATGGATCAGAAATTTGGACCATGTACAGACAGCATCTCAAGGCCCTGGAGCGATACCATCAATACTGTCTGAGATGGATTCTCTGCATCCGCTGGGAGGACAGGCATGCTAACATCAGTGTCCTTGAAGGAGTCAAGAGCACCAGCATCAAGGCCATGATCATCCGAAACCAACTCCACTGGGCTTAGGATGTCAGAGCCCGATGCCAAAGCAAATCTTCTTTTGTTCTTGTGCCTCAAGGTGACAAGAGCAGGACAAAGGAAATGCTTCAAAGGCACCCTGAAGGCTTTCCTAAATAAATGCAATATAGATGTCAACGCCTGGGAGACCCTTGCTCAGAAGAGACCTACTTGGAGGAACCTCCTGATTGAAGGGACACCATTCTTCAAGGTCACCCAATGGCAAGGGGAGGCCCAGAAAAGGAGCTCAAGATAAAAATATCAGCGATCTACAGTCCAAAGATCGATCCCACCTCCAGGAAACACCTGCTATGTGTGCGGTCAGAGATGTGCCTCTAGGATCGAGCTAATCAGCTATGCAAGGGCCAACAGAACCCATTACCAGTAACACAATTTCTTGGTTGGACAATCACACTCGTTAACGCCTGATCGCTAAAGAAGAAAAAGAAGATTAACATCGCAGAACACTCCACTATCAACATCCTGGGGTTACCATTGACCAAAAACTGAACTGGGCTAGCTACATAAATACTCTGGCTACAAGAGCAGGTTGGAGGCTAGGAATGTTGCAGTGAGTAAATCACCTCCTGACTCCCAGAGCATGTCCACAAGTCAGGTGTGTGATGGAATACTTTCCACTTGCCTGGAAGAGTGCAGCTCCAATCACGCTCATGAAGCTCGACACCATCCAGGACAAAAAAAGTCACTTGATTGCCCCGCCTTCCACAAATATTGAATCCCTCCACTACTGATGAATGCTGGCACCAAGGCCCCTTAGGCAGCACCTTCCAAACCCACGACCACTACCTTCTAGGAACACAAGGGTAGCAGATACCTGGGAACATAGCCACCTGGAGGTTCCCCTCCAAGTCACTCACCATCTTAACTTGGAAATATATCACTGTTACTTTACTGTCGCTGGGTCAAAATCCTGGAACTCCCTCCCAAACAGCACTGTGGGTGAACCTACACCACAGGGACTACAGCAGTTCAAGAAGACAGCTCGCCATCATCTTCTGAATAACAACTAGGGATGGGCAATAAATACTAGCCTAGTCACCGCACCTACATCCCTGTTAATGAATTTTAAAAACCTACTAGATAAAATCTGATCTCAGCAATGGTGACCGTGACAACTATCATTGCTTGTTGTAAAAACCTATCTAGTTCACTTGTGCCCTTCAGGAAAGGAAATCTGCCATCCTTACCTGGTTTGGCTTACATGTGACTCCAAATCCATGGCAATGTGGTTGACTGTTAACTGCCTTCTGAAATGGCTGAACAAGTCACTCCGTTCAAGGGTAATTAGGGATGGGTAACAAATCCTGGCCCGCATTTTCTGAAAGGTAAAAGTTATCTCATAGAGCTCCACAGCTCGATGATATAGAAATCTGTTGGCTTCCAATTAAATGGGTGAGATGAGATGGTGAATATGCAAAAAAGCTAATCAGGGACTTGCATCATGAGGTTCAAAGACAAATGCAGGTGAAAATGCTGGAATTATTTCACAGTAAATTGATACTGTGATTGGGCACTTTGGACAGATTTTTTAAAAATTCCTTCCCTATGTGTGGCCGCTGCTGGCTGGGCCAGTATTTATTTCCCAGCCCCAGTTGTCCTTGAGAACGTGGTGGTGAGCTGCCTTATTCAGCCGCTGCTGGTCATGTGGTGCAGGGAGCAGTACTGCCAGGGGCTCTGCTGTTAAACAATGTGTTGGCAGGTACCATGGCTGAGAAAATGCGACCGAGTATTTGCCTTGGTTGACCTTAATTAAGTTGCAGAGCTTATCCAAGCAGTCCAATTTATTAAATCATCTCCTGTTCTCCAACTTAATTTCCTGCTTCCGCTGATACTGTGATCACCGGAATGTGATGCTGCCACACATTAAGTCACTGCCGCATCAGTAAAAGTAAACAAAACAGGCAGAGAAAGCAGCAATACCTGGAGCTTAGTGAAAGGGCAATAGAGCCATTGGATATCATACAATCACAAAAAAAATACAGTGACGAAAAGGCCCTTCTGCCCATCGGGTCTGCACTGCCGCTTGAAAGGCAGCTGATCTGCCAATTCTAATCCCATTTGCCAGCACTTGGCTGATTGCCTCGCATGTTAAGACGAGCCAGGTGCTCATCCAGTTACTTTTTAAGGGTGTTGCAACCTGCCTCTAACGCCCTCCCAGGCAGTGCGTTCCAGACCATCAACACCCTCTGGGCAAAAAGATTTTTTCTCACATTTCCCCTGAACCTCCTGCCCCTCACCTTGAGCTTGTGTCCCCCTCGTAGCCGACACTTCAACTAAGGGGAACTCTGTTTCCTATCCACCCTGTCCATGCCCCTCTTGTACACCTTGATCAGGTCACCCCTCAGTCTTCTCTGCTCCAGTGAAAGCAACCCAAGCCGATACAACATCTCTTCATAACTAAAATGTTCCATTCCAGGCAACATCCTGTGAAACACCTCTGCACCCCCTGCAATCACATCCTTCCTATAATGTGGTGACCAGAACTGCACAAGTATTCCAGCTGTGGCCTCACCAAAGTTCTATAAAACCTCAACATGACTTCCTTGCTTTTGAAATCTATGCCACGTGTTGGAACCAACAATTCTACGGACACATGCTTGTAGGATTAGAATAGCGGTTTTAATATACTTACAACAGAGCCAGCCTGTTAGCCGTTGAACTTTCGGTGAACTGGCCGGCTGACCCTGTGGCACTGATCTTTATACAGCAGTTCCCAGGGGAGGAGTTCTGGGCGGAGCCAAGGGAGAAGCCCAGTACAACTCTCGAGTATTCCCAGAGCTACTCCCCCTGGTGGTCAGGTAATGCAACTGCACTAACAATATAGACACATACAGATTATATTCCCGTGTGAATCACATTCACCACACCACGATTGATAAAGGCCACTCATTTGGTTAAAGTGTTTGCTTAGTGAGCTGATAAATCCTGGAATTGTTGGTAAGTGCAGTCTTTCTTTAATTGATTATGTTTAACCCATTTGTTTGCAGTGTACTGATTTCACATTGATTGTTGGAGTAAATTGGCCGGGGGTGGGGTGGTTGGAGAAAGGAGTGATGAGTTAGGTGCTGATGATGGAGAGAGGGATGAGCAGTCCATAGGCAATGGCCACTACGGTAGGTTTAGGCAAAGTATATACAAGCAACATTCCAAGTCCCAGCCAGGACTGTTCTGGAACCTGGGCTGGGTTTTATCCTGTGGAATTAATGAGCACACTGCTGGGCCTCCGCCACTCAGCGGGGGAGCTCCCACTCTCCAAGGTTCACAGAGGGATTAATCAGGTCGTCCCCGTGGGTCTCATGGGGGTCATAACATCCCCCCCCCCCAAGTCCGTAAGTCCTTCTGAAGTAGGGAGGTGTAGGAGATCAACTTCTCATCTTTGGCTGCGGCCGCACATCCTGTGGCTGCGGGGCTGGGTCAGGGGGTGTGCAGCATGTTGCGGATCATTCTTTCCACGATGACCGTCTGGGGGGGGGTTACTGCTGGCAACTGATCCTTGGCAGGGTCGTCGGCAGAAACCCCGGATGCCTGGGTCACCGTCTCGGAATCCAAATCCACCACCTCTTGTATCTTGGTGTCGGGGCCCCCACGAGCCAGGCTGGTGTGATTGGAGTATGATTCCTCTGGTGGGACATGGCCTAACACTGGCTCCCTGCTCCTGAGGTGATCAGGATGCTTCTGCACTGTCCGTTCATGAACCTTTACTGGTCTGGCAGCACAAGTGGATAGCACTGTGGCTTCACAGCGCCAGGGTCCCAGGTTCGATTCCCCGTTGGGTCACTGTCTGTGCGGAGCCTGCACGTTCTTCCCGTGTCTGCGTGGGTTTCCTCCGGGTGCTCCAGTTTCCTCCCACAGTCCAACGACGTGCAGGTTCGGTGGATTGGCCATTGCTAAATTGCCCTTAGTGACCAAAAATGTTAGGAGGGGTTATTGGGTTACGGGGATAGGGTGGAAGTGAGGGCTTAAGTGGGTGGGTGCAAACTTGATGGGCCGAAAGGCCTCCCTCTACACTGTATGGTCTATGTTCTATGTTGTACAGTCCCTGGAATCCAACGGGCTCCGTCCCAGAAGTTTCAGACGTACACCGCATCCCCCCAGTTAGAAACTCACGGTCAGTGCCCGCCTGCTTCGACCTTGCCTCTACCGGTCCTGACGGCGTTGCACTATCCCGCCGATAGGTGGGTTCTGATCCTCCGGCCCATGAATAGTTCAGCTGGTCATGGCATGTGGCGTGGTCCGGTAACTAAATAGAGATCGTGCTAATCTTATTTCCATGGATCCTGTGGTCTGTTTCTACATCCCTCTCTTGAAGGTCTACCCTGCTCGCTTGGGCAGCCCGTTTGAGAAGGGAAGTACACTGCTCGCTCGGCCAGCCCGTTTGAGAAGGGAAGTACACTGCTCGCTCAGCCAGCCCGTTTGAGAAGGGAAGTACACTGCTCGCTCAGCCAGCCCGTTTGAGAAGGGAAGTACACTGCTCGCTTGGCCAGCCCGTTTGAGAAGGGTAGTACACTGCTCGCTCGGCCAGCCCGTTTGAGAAGGGTAGTACACTGCTCGCTCGGCCAGCCCGTTTGAGAAGGGTAGTACACTGCTCGCTCGGCCAGCCTGTTTGAGAAGGGAAGTACACTGCTCGCTTGGCCAGCCCGTTTGAGAAGGGAAGTACACTGCTCGCTTGGCCAGCCCGTTTGAGAAGGGAAGTACACTGCTCGCTTGGCCAGCCCGTTTGAGAAGGGAAGTACACTGCTCGCTTGGCCAGCCCGTTTGAGAAGGGAAGTACACTGCTCGCTTGGCCAGCCCGTTTGAGAAGGGAAGTACACTGCTCGCTTGGGCAGCCTGTTCGAGAAGGGAAGTACACTGCTCGCTCGGCCTGCCCGTTTGAGAAGGGTAGTACGCTGCTCCCTCGGCCAGCCCGTTTGAGAAGGGAAGTACACTGCTCGCTCGGCCAGCCCGTTTGAGAAGGGAAGTACACTGCTCGCTTGGGCAGCCTGTTCGAGAAGGGAAGTACACTGCTCGCTCGGCCTGCCCGTTTGAGAAGGGAAGTACACTGCTCGCTTGGCCAGCCTGTTTGAGAAGGGAAGTACACTGCTCGCTCGGCCAGCCCGTTTGAGAAGGGAAGTACACTGCTCGCTTGGCCAGCCCGTTTGAGAAGGGAAGTACACTGCTCGCTCGGCCAGCCCGTTTGAGAAGGGAAGTACACTGCTCGCTCGGCCAGCCCGTTTGAGAATGGAAGTACACTGCTCGCTCGGCCAGCCTGTTTGAGAAGGGAAGTACACTGCTCGCTCGGCCAGCCCGTTTGAGAAGGGAAGTACACTGCTCGCTCGGCCAGCCCGTTTGAGAATGGAAGTACACTGCTCGCTCGGCCAGCCTGTTTGAGAAGGGAAGTACACTGCTCGCTCGGCCAGCCCGTTTGAGAAGGGAAGTACACTGCTCGCTCGGGCAGCCCGTTTGAGAAGGGAAGTACACTGCTCGCTTGGCCAGCCTGTTCGAGAAGGGAAGTACACTGCTCGCTCGGCCAGCCCGTTTGAGAAGGGAAGTACACTGCTCGCTCGGGCAGCCTGTTTGAGAAGGGTAGTACACTGCTCGCTTGGCCAGCCTGTTTGAGAAGGGAAGTACACTGCTCGCTCGGGCAGCCTGTTTGAGAAGGGAAGTACACTGCTCGCTCGGCCAGCCTGTTTGAGAAGGGTAGTACACTGCTCGCTCGGCCAGCCCGTTTGAGAAGGGAAGTACACTGCTCGCTCGGCCAGCCCGTTTGAGAAGGGAAGTACACTGCTCGCTCGGGCAGCCCGTTTGAGAAGGGAAGTACACTGCTCGCTTGGCCAGCCCGTTTGAGAAGGGTAGTACACTGCTCGCTCGGCCAGCCCGTTTGAGAAGGGTAGTACACTGCTCGCTCGGCCAGCCCGTTTGAGAAGGGAAGTACACTGCTCGCTCGGCCAGCCTGTTTGAGAAGGGTAGTACACTGCTCGCTTGGCCAGCCCGTTTGAGAAGGGAAGTACACTGCTCGCTCGGCCAGCCCGTTTGAGAAGGGAAGTACACTGCTCGCTCGGCCAGCCTGTTTGAGAAGGGAAGTACACTGCTCGCTTGGCCAGCCCGTTTGAGAAGGGAAGTACACTGCTCGCTTGGCCAGCCCGTTTCAGAAGGGTAGTACACTGCTCGCTTGGCCAGCCCGTTTGAGAAGGGAAGTACACTGCTCGCTTGGCCAGCCCGTTTGAGAAGGGAAGTACACTGCTCGCTTGGCCAGCCCGTTTGAGAAGGGAAGTACACTGCTCGCTCGGCCAGCCTGTTTGAGAAGGGTAGTACCCTGCTCGCTCGGCCAGCCCGTTTGAGAAGGGAAGTACACTGCTCGCTTGGGCAGCCTGTTCGAGAAGGGAAGTACACTGCTCGCTCGGCCAGCCCGTTTGAGAAGGGAAGTACACTGCTCGCTTGGCCAGCCCGTTTGAGAAGGGAAGTACACTGCTTGCTCGGCCAGCCCGTTTGAGAAGGGAAGTACACTGCTCGCTCGGCCAGCCCGTTTGAGAATGGAAGTACACTGCTCGCTCGGCCAGCCTGTTTGAGAAGGGAAGTACACTGCTCGCTTGGCCAGCCCGTTTGAGAAGGGAAGTACACTGCTCGCTCGGCCAGCCAGTTTGAGAAGGGAAGTACACTGCTCGCTTGGCCAGCCTGTTCGAGAAGGGAAGTACACTGCTCGCTCGGCCAGCCCGTTTGAGAAGGGAAGTACACTGCTCGCTCGGCCAGCCCGTTTGAGAAGGGAAGTATACTGCTCGCTCGGCCAGCCCGTTTGAGAAAGGTAGTACACTGCTCGCTCGGCCAGCCTGTTTGAGAAGGGTAGTACACTGCTCGCTTGGCCAGCCCGTTTGAGAAGGGAAGTACACTGCTCGCTCGGCCAGCCCGTTTGAGAAGGGTAGTACATTGCTCGCTCGGCCAGCCTGTTTGAGAAGGGAAGTACACTGCTCGCTTGGCCAGCCCTTTTGAGAAGGGAAGTACACTGCTCGCTCAGCCAGCCTGTTTGAGAAGGGAAGTACACTGCTCGCTCGGCCAGCCCGTTTGAGAAGGGAAGTACACTGCCACGCTCGGCCAGCCCGTTCGAGAAGGGAAGTACACTGCTCGCTCGGCCAGCCCGTTTGAGAAGGGAAGTACACTGCTCGCACGGCCAGCCCGTTTGAGAAGGGAAGTACACTGCTCGCTCGGCCAGCCCGTTTGAGAAGGGTAGTACACTGCTCGCTCAGCCAGCCTGTTTGAGAAGGGTAGTACACTGCTCGCTCGGCCAGCCCGTTTGAGAAGGGAAGTACACTGCTCGCTTGGCCAGCCCGTTTGAGAAGGGAAGTACACTGCTCGCTCGGCCAGCCTGTTTGAGAAGGGTAGTACGGGTCGGATTGGATGTGCCCCAACCTGTTTGCATTTATTTATTGATTTTTAAAATAAAATTTAGAGTATCCAATTTTTTTTTTCCAATTTTAGGGGCAATTTAGCGTGGCCAATCCACCTAACCTGCACATCTTTTGGGTTGTGGGGGTGAAACCCACGCAGACACGGGGAGAATGTGCAAACTCCACACGGACAGTGACCCAGGGCCGGGATTCAAACCCAGGTCCTCAGCGCTGCAGTCCCAGTGCTAACCACTGCACCACATGCCGTAGTGACCGCCAAAGTATCCACAAAGGTTAGCCTTGAAGTGACCTCATCAGCCCTTGGTGGGGATGGGGAGCGTGTTAGTAATGAGGGCCGGCTCAGCATGTCCGCATTCGCGGTGTGTGTGCCCGGGTGATGCTCGAATATGTACTCATAATCCGCTAGCACTAGAGTCCATCTCTGTATCTGGACAGACTATTGTCGGAATCACCGTGTCCTCTTTAAAAAGCCCTAGCAATGGTTTGTAGATCATCACAATGCTCAATCGATGCCCATTTACACATTGATAACATTTCTTCACTGCAAAGGTGACGGCCAGCCCTTATTTTTTGATTTGGGTGTAATTGCGTTTTGCCGCGGCCAAAGTCTGTGAAGCGTATACTATTGGCCTCTCCTGTCTGTCCTCCATGCGGTGGGATAATACTGCTCCGATGCCGGAAGGTGAGGTGTCACACGTCACCGAAAGGTGCTTGGAAGGGTTGAAGTGGGTCAACAAACCTGAAGATGTCAGCTGCAGCTTCACTCTGGCGAAGGTTTCCTCCTGAGGTGCTCTCCACACCCATTCTTGGTGCTTCAGCGATGCGTGGAGAGGGACGTGGATGATTGTCAGGCTAGGAATACAAGACCTAAGAATTACCGCAGCTCTGTTGCATTTTCCAAAATGGGGGCTTGTCTTATCACTCGCACTTTCTCCTCAACCGGGTGTAGGCTATCACGATCAACTTGATACCTGACTCCCTTGGCATAGAAAGCACAATTTCCCTATTTGAGGTGGATGCCTGTCTTGGAAAACCGGCAGGGGACTTCCTCCAGGTTGCTCAGGTGCTCCCTTTACGTGGCTCCGGTGACTAGGACGCTTTCGATGTAGACTGCCACACAGGGGAGCCCTCTAAGGATATTCTCCATGACGTGCTGGGAACTTGTGCAAGCCAATGACACTCCAAATCATCCAAATGCCAGGCCTTGTTTATGGTCAATTTATAATCCCCACACAGACGTAGTTTTGTCAAATTCTAGTACGGGACTATTGGTGCTCCCCAAATCGACAAAACATACCAACCGGATGACACCAAGGCCTTCCAATCAGCTAAATTCATCCTCGACTTCTGCCAGCAATCCATAGAGGACAGGGCGGCTCCGAAGTATTTTGGCTGGGCCTCAGGGTCTAGGCCTCAGGCCCCCTTAGTTTTTCTCAGGCCCTCCTGGGAGACTTTCGGGTACTTGCCACAAGTGCTGCACCACCGTGGATCATCCACCATTAACACTGGGAGGCGTCTTGCCTGGTTACAGAAGCCGTCGGCCAACAGGCCTGATCACAATGTGTTCGGGCCGGGGTGGGGTTTCAGGGTTCCTGTCCCTGGGGGATGCCGTATGGCTGAATGGGGGGGGGGGGGGGGGGTCCAATGCTGTTTACCTCCATTCCTGATATCCCCTGGAGTTCCTGGACTTCCTTCTCTGTGCTCTACCATGAGAGGGAGATCTCAACGGCCTTTTTTAGGTACAGCAAATGCTCCGCCAGCAATGGGTCGCCATGTCATTCACTCCGCATACAAGGCGGTTCTGCAGCATTATGGGTAGGGATGGCCCATTGTTGCAATACTCTGCCAGTTTGCACCAGAAATTCATTAACGGATTACCCTAGGGTTCTTTGAGTTGTGTTAAATCAGTATCTTTGCATAATGGCTGATGGCACGGGGTCGTAGTGGTTTGTCACAAGCATCACAAGTTCATCGAATGTCTTGGAGTCTGGGGCTGCGGGTTATGTCAGGCTCTTTATGGCATTAATGGTGGCAGTCCCACAGGCAGTCAGAAGAATTGGCGTCTGGCGGTCATCCCTAATGATAGTATCATCTTAAAAATATAGCACACTGTGCCCAATCCTCCATGCCCGCATTGAATGCATCAAGTCTGCCAAAGAGCAGCATTTTCAAAATGGTGCAAACCTATTCTTACACAAAGCGAAGTGGCTATACTCCAAATGGCTAGCAGTGCCGACTGTGGTTCCGCTTTATCCTCATCGCCAATATGGTCATCAAGAAGGAGTCTGGAAAGGAGAGTCAAAAATGGTTTATTTACAACCTTTGGTTTCAGAAAGGTACGTATCAGCAAGAGTCCACAAGTCACAGCCGGGACTATTTTGCAACCTCGGCTCCTACCTGGGCCGGATTTCGTCCTGTTTAAGGCACACAGTGATGATGTCAGCGACACTGACTTCCTGTTCCAGTGATAGAATCCTCCAACACAGCAGGAGGCCTTTCTTTCCATTATTCCTCTGCTATCCAATTAATCCTGTCCTTTCCCCAGAATTCCATTCTGCAAGTTACGACTGAATCCGCATCCAGAACCTTTTCAGGCAACACATACCAGATCCCTCTTTACCTCCAGTCTGTTTCTTGCCGGTTACCTTAATTCTATTTCCTCTAGTTACTGGTCCTTCTGCCAATGGAAACACTTTCTCCCCATCTGCTCAACTGAAGCCCCCCCGTTCTCCGGTGTTCTCCTCAGAGTCAGGAGAGGGGGCCACCCAGGATGGACTGGCTCCGTCGGCTGGAGGGCCAATGGCAAAATGGACATGTGGCCAGTGGGCGGGATGGGTCAGTCAGTAAGGCAATAACAACTCACGTTTGACAGGTCCTCCTGGTGGAGCCCAGTGGTTCCTCACCTCCGTGGCGTCCACCAGCCTCTGCGTGGGTGACGACCCTGTCCTGGGCTGCATTGGTCACCTTCAGGGCCCGCTCTCGAAGGAGGTGAGGATTCTGATATCCGGCACCCCATCACCCGTCTGGGCTCTCTCCCACCGATTGTGAGGAGAGTTTTCCTGAGGAGATACAGAAAGGGCATCGTTAACCACACACATGGTTCACAGTGGTGGGAGAGGGGAGTATGAAGGAGGGGTTGGGGGGATTGAAGGAGGAGGGGGGAGGCTACCATGGGGGGTGGGAGAGGTCTTGTGGGAGGCTGGAGGAGAGGGTGGGGAGCATTGCTGTCTACTCAACCGTGCGACCCGGCGTAAGTCATTGTACTGAAGGCCAGTCCTCCTGGTCACACTCCCCAAGCTGACTCCTGCCGCCACCTTGTCCCAGGTAGCACTCACCCTCTGGGACTCCTGGGGAAACAGGACATTCCTCCTGGCCTCCATGGCATCGCTGGACTCCTTGGCGCCATAATTGCAAGTTAACTGGGGTTGGCTGAGCAAGTGCAGCTTCAGTGTTGCTTGACCTTGTTAGCAGGGGAGGCTGGCATGCAAGGTCCCAGCGAATCAGCTGGTGAGCCATCATTTGCAGCGAGGAGCCCGTGAGGCCTTGTTAAGTTGACCAATTAACGTTGAATGCGTTGCTGGCCTCGCTGGGCCGAGCGCCGGGAAACATGCGGCAGCACGGTAGCATAGTGGTTAGCATCAATGCTTCACAGCTCCAGGGTCCCAGGTTCGGTTCCCGGCTGGGTCACTGTCTGTGCGGAGTCTGCACGTCCTCCCCGTGTGTGCGTGGGTTTCCTCCGGGTGCTCCGGTTTCCTCCCACAGTCCAAAGATGTGCGGGTTAGGTGGATTGGCCATGCTAAATTGCCCGTAGTGTCCTAAAAAGTAAGGTTAAGGGGGAGTTGTTGGGTTACGGGTATAGGGTGGATACGTGAGTTTGAGTAGGGTGATCATTGCTCGGCACAACATCGAGGGCCGAAGGGCCTGTTCTGTGCTGTACTGTTCTAAAAAAAAAAAAAAAAATTCCGGCTCGCTACCACACTTAGAAATTTTTCCGGAGAATCGTGACTAATGAGTTAAACAACCACCTTCTGTACCACAATGTTTCTAGAAGTTCTAAGGCTGCATGAATTATTTACAGGAGTAAGATCTTGCAAAATCTTAAACTGACCATTATATTAGATAGGGCAGGGCAGTGGGCCTGAATAGGATGCTTTTTCAGAGGGTCGGCGCAGACTTGATGGGCTGAATGGCCTCCTTCTGCGCTGAAGAGATTCTATGATTCTTCTATGATTCTATTACATAAATACAGAACTGGTTTTTCATTTGCATCAGTGATGAACCCGATCCAAATAGTTTATGGGGTGAGAAGAGATTAGGCAAGATTCCGCCATACCATTTTAGTCAAGCAAATTCCAAAATATACTTTCAAGGACACGAGAAATAGGGGCAGGAGTAGGCCATTCGGCCCATTGAGACTGCGTTGCCACTTGTTAGGATTATGGCTAGTCCCCCCATAATCCTTAATTGGCTCTCGTGTCAATCAAAAAACAATCTAACTCAGCCTCCACTGCTCTCGAGGGAAAATAATTCCACAGACTAAATGGCCCAATGACCACACCAGCGCCACCTCCCCCCCTTCCAGGCTGTACTTGTCATTTTAAATAAATAATTGATGGCCAATTGAACCCATTGCCAAGCCGTTTGACCTTATTTACGCTGCTCACACCGTAATACAGGTGGTGTGGACAGCTGGGTGAGAGCGGGTTGGCCTCTTTTTATAGGCATGTGTTTAAAGATTGGGAAAGAAGGGCAGCATGGTGGCGCAGTGGTTAGCACTGCTGCCTCATGGCGCCAAGGTCCCAGGTTTGATCCCGGCTCTGGGTGACTGTCCGTGTGGAGTTTGCACATTCTCCCCTTGTTTGTGTGGGTTTCACCCCCACAACCCAAAGATGTGCAGGGTAGGTGGATTGGCCACACTAAATTGCCCCTTAATTGGAAAAAATGAATTGGGTACTCTAAATTTATTTTTAAAAGTTGGGAAGGAAGTGGAGTGTGGGGAGGGGACTTCAATTGGGGAGGAACCATTTGCGCATCGGGAGAACCACCCCTCTCCAGCAAAGATACGCACTCCCCCCTCCCCCACCCCCTTTGTTCCTCTCCACCGTGGCTCCACAGCTCGTCTTCAGCCAGAACATACCTCACTCCAGACACCATCGCTCTGCCTCATGGAACTACTTGCAGTACCAATAGCAGCCACCACTGAGTTCTGGTGCTGCTGTTACAGCTGGAGCTGCCAGCTAATCAAATCTGTGAACTTCCTCTCAGTCAGGACGAAGGTCCCACTCTTGGCCTGTTTGGCGCCACGGGCAGTGGGTTATCACTATGGGGCTGGTTTTCCTTCACAGGTGGGTCGCTATTGACTGATGCTTGCGATGGGAGGTTGAGCAATATGCACAACACTCACCCTCACCTCTCCAATGAAATCCAGCTCCATATTTTTAAACTGCGAACCGTTGTTCTAGATCACCCCCCCCCCCCCCCCCCCTCTCCCTCAAAGGGGGAGTCCATTCAATATTACATCACAAATTCTTCATTAGAGACTAGTTGCTTCCTTGGACAAAGCATTTCCATTTCACACTGAGAAAGAGCAGGTGTCAGGAATCACTCAGACCTTGCCCCTCACTTGTAGATTGTTAATGCACCCTAATACTCTTACCACCTAGCTAGGAACTCTCTGCCTCACAGTATTCTGCATGGAACTATCTGGAATCCAGTTCAACTTTCTCCAAATTGACATTTAAACAGCACCACCCACAATCCCGAAACGCCCCAATGAAGTGGACTCACTGCTGTAACGCGGCAGCCACGATCTGCACACCAAGCTCCCACAAACACTAAAAGATAATGATTTTTTTTGATGTTGGGTCAGGGTTAAATATTGACTCAGACACCAGGAAGAACCCTTCTTTTTATTTTGATATTATGCCATGAGACCTTTGACATCCATTCGAGAGAGCAGGCACGGCCTCCGTTTTACATCTCAATGATAGGCAGCATCTCTGAAAGTGCAGCACTTCCTCAGCCATGCACTGGAGTGTCAGACTTTCTGATTCAGAGGTGCGAGTGCTCCCCACTGAACTAAGGTTAACACTTCTTGCGAAGTGGGCCAATTTGCTTATGTAGCTTTTCCTGTGTAACAGACTTGAGGGGCTGAATGGCCCCTTCTGTTCCTATGTTACAGACCAGAGGAGTTGAATGACCCCCTTCTGATCCTTTGTTACAGACCAGAGGGGCTGAATGGCCTCTTTCTGTTCCTCTGCAACAGACCAGTGGGCTGAATGGCCTCCTCAAGTTCCCATGTAACAAGCCTGATGGACTAAATGACCTTCTGTTCCTGTGTAACAGGCCTGAGGGGGTGAAGGCCCCCTCCCGTCAGATTGCTGATTGCCCTGGCTCCTGGTTTACCGTGTGATAATATCGCCACCTGTCCACAGTAGATGGTATTGCAATACTCAGGGACTTCTGACTTATAAAAAACTATAAGATAATAATTATCAGAAGGCGGCACAAAATTGTGTGATTTTGAGGAGCATAGATCAGAAGGGACCTTGGTGTCCTTTCAACACAAACCCTTAAACCACAAAGCTTGTGTTTATAAAGCTTACATAACATAGTCAAATATCCAAAGTGTCATTGAATAAAATTGAGACGGAACCGCATAGTATTGGGCAGATAATCAAAAGCTTTGTCAGAGAGGCTGGTGACAAGGAGGAATGAAAGGTCAAGAAATAGGAGTGTTTAGGGAGGGAATTCCAGAGCATAGTGCCTGAGGTGGCCAATACTGGATTGATTAAAAATGACAATGCTCAAGGGGCCAGAATTAAAGGAGCACCGAGATATTAGAGTGTTGTGGGGCTGGAGGAGGTTGCAGAGATTGGGATGCGGAGGGGTGGTTGGGGAGTAGGGGCAAGGCCATGAGGAGGTTTGAAAACAAGAATGAGAATTTTAAAATCAAGGTGCAGCTTGCTTCGGAGCCAATGTTAGTCGGTGAGCACAGGGGTGGGAGAGAAATGGGATTTGGTGTGAGTTAGCACATGGATAGCAAAGGTTTGGATGATCTCAAAATTTACAGAGAGTCGAAGATGGAGGGTGACGAGGAGTTCATTGCAACAGTCGGGCCCACAGGTAGCAAATGCATGAATAAGGGAGAAGTACATAATATTGTCAGCCAGGTGCATGGCATCACTATAATTAATTTATGTTTAATTTATGAACTTTTTAACGCACCCATTACACAAGGGTTTTTCAAATTGCGGGTCATGACCCTCGGGTGGAAGTCGGGAGGGTCGAGAAGCAATCGATTGTGGGAGAAGCGCCCAACAGCTGCGACCGGCTTTTAAATTGAATGGTGCAGTCTTCCGGCCAGAAGTGGTGGCAGAGAACAGACCGCTCACCTGTCACATACACTGATGTCACGTGCCCTATACATCCGTGCTTTTGCAGCAAAATCGGGAGGCAAGATTCCTCCATTTTCTAGCTGTGAGCAAGCAAGCCAACAGAACTCCGAAGAACTGAAGATGGATCATTTTATGCAAAGCCAAAACTGAAATCGGGAACAAAGCAGTATAATGATGATTTCTTGAGGTATGGCTTTGTTAATTAATAGAACATAGAACAGTACAGCACAGAACAGTCCCTTCGGCCCTCGATGTTGTGCCGAGCAATGATCACCCCACTGAAACCAATGTATCCACCCTATACGCGTAACCCAACAACCCCCCCCCCCCTTAACCTTACTTTTTAGGACACTACGGGCAATTTAGCATGGCCAATCCACCTAACCCGCACATCTTTGGACTGTGGGAGGAAACCGGAGCACCCGGAGGAAACCCACGCACACACGGGGAGGACGTGCAGACTCCGCACAGACAGTGACCCAACCGGGAATCGAACCTGGGACCCTGGAGCTGTGAAGCATTTATGCTAACCACCATGCTACCATGCTGCCCAAATTGTGCCAATACAAATCAGGATGTGAAGCCCAAGTGTGTTATGTGCAGGGAAGTACTGGTGAATGAGAGGTTAAAACCCTCAAAACTTCAATGGCATTTCATGACTAAGCATTGCGGGTTCGAGGACAAACCGCTTGATTTTTTTCAAAGCATGCAGAGAGAATTTAAATCATCAGCTGAAGTCCTTAGCAGAAATGTAACATTGAATGACAAAGCGAGTGAGATTGTGAGGACCAAGCAGGCTCAACTGTTGCATTAAAGGTAAGTGATAATGGTGGATTGCGAAGGTCGGCCAGCGTGGGTTGCGAAAGTTGGCCAGCGTGGGTCCTGAAGGTCAGCCGGTTGGTAATAGTGGCTCTTGGGGAAAAAAGTTCGAAAAAGACTGCATTACACCCTGGTGTAAATTAGACCTAATTTGTTATACTGGCTATGGTGAGGTTATGATATTTTAAATGACTTCTGATGAAAGGTCATCGACCCGAAACGTTAGTGGGAGGGGAGGTGTCAAGTGGCTTTTGCAATTTCTGCAAAGTCATTAACATGTAAGTCTGTTGGTGGAGTACTGTCCCTTTGGACATAAAAGCCACTTGCAAATTTATAGCTCCCATTGTCCGAATATCTACATAAACTCAAATTCAATGGTACTCCAGACTCAGTGTGTGCAAACTCAAAAGCTAACAACGAGCGATATGAAGAAACCAGTTTGTCACCAGCAGGTGTGAATGGCCACCATTCATCCTTCATTATGTAGCAATGGCTTCTGAACTCAGATAATCTGTGTGGATAATGGAAGTATCAATTATGTAGTTGCAGGGGTGAGGGACAGGGTGAGGGGCAGGGTCGAGGGGCAGGGGCAAGGCAGTCTGGAGACCAACAGGACACGTCCTCCAGCAAGAAAAGAATCCTGCCAAGTACAAATAATCTTCCCCAGGCGGCGAGAGAGGGGAAAATTTGTCTTCACCTGCAAGATTTGTCTCTCCGGGAAGCTCGGCTATAGCTTCATTGGAGAAATGCGGAGACTTTCCACCTTCATTTATCTTCAAAGATCCGCGAGAGAGAACCAATCAGGTTTGTAATGCTTGCATCTTAAAGGATTAATCGTTATTTTTTTCTTGTTATTGTTTTTTTCATCCTTTCATTGGGTGTGGGCATCACCGGCAAGGCCAGTATTTGTTGTCCATCCCTGATTGCCCTAGAGCTGACTTGCTGGGCTATTTCAGAGGGTGGTTAAGAGTCAACAACATTGCTGTGGATCTGGATTCACATGTAGGCCGGATCAGGTAAGGATGACAGATTTTCTTCAGTGAAGGGAACAAGTGAACCTGATGCATTTTCACAAAAATCAATGACCAGCTGCCATGGTGGGGTTTGAACCCATTTCCCCAAAATATTAGCCTGGGCCAATGGATTATTAGTTCAGTGACATTACCACTATTCCACAATCTGCCCATGACTTAATAACCTAAGTGATGGCTTTATCTCCAGGACTCATCATTCCTTGTGTGTATGTGCCTGTATATTTGAGGGAATGAGTTTCCATTGTGTTACATGTCAGGGGATCGTGTGAATAAATGTTTATTTTGTCTTTTGATTTAAACTTACTGGAAATCTGTTAGGTACCTATTCTTTCAAGTCACAACACTCACATGGTTTGGAATACTAAACATAGATCTTGTTGCAGACAACCAAGAGGTGAGGAGAAAGGGGAAACGTTATCAGGCCACCTCTCCCCATTGGTCACACTGTCCTGCATTGGAATACTCTGGGCAGGCAGTCTATTATCCAGTTTGTGTGTTTTAATAATTTTGGACTCTGTTGAGAAAATTACTCCAGTGCTTGTCCAGCAAGGCTATAATGTTTCATAAGTACAGACCATAGGAAACATTAAATTATTCCCGATGGAGATTGGAACTGATTGTTATTGAAGAAATCCAACCATTTCCCTTTGACATTCAATGATATTACCATCGCCAAATCCCCCACTATCAATATCCTGGGGGTTACCGGTAACCAGAAGCTGACCTGAACTCGCCACATAAATACCGTGGTCATAAGAGCAGGTCAGAGGCTGGGGATTCTGAGACCAATACTCACCTTCAGAATCCCCTAAGGCTGTCCACCATCTACAAGACACACTGGATTTCAGTAAGACACGTGACAAGGTGCCACATGGCAGACTGGTCAGAAAAGTGAGATCTCATGGGATAGAGGGGAAGTTGGATCCAAAACGAGCTCAGAATCAAAGGGGAATGGTCGATGGATGTTTTTGCGACTGGAAAGCAGTTTCCAGTGGTGTTCAGCGTGGCTCAATGTTACACAATGTCACGGTTCCTGCTGTTTGTTTTATATATTAATGACTTAGACTTAAATATGGGTGGTATGATTGGGAAATTCAAAGGTGACGCTAAAATTGGCTGTGTAGTTGACAGTGAAGAGAATAGCTGTTGACTGCAGAATTATATCAATGATCTGATTGAGTGGGCAGAGCAGTGGCAAATGGAATTCAATCCGGAAAATTGTGAGGTAATGTATTTGGAGAGAGCAAACAAAGCGGCATGGTGGTACAGTGGTTAGCACTGTTGCTTCAAAGCACTAGGGACCCGGGTTCGATCCCAGGCTTGGGTCACTGTCTGTGCGGAGTCTGCACGTTTTCTTCGTGTCTGCGTGGGTTTCCTCCGGGTGCTCCGGTTTCCTCTCACAAGTCCCAAAAGATGTTTTTGTTAGGTGGATTGGACATTCTGAATTCTCCCTCCGTGTACTGAAACAGGCGCCATAGTGTGGTGACTAGGGGATTTTCACAGTTCTGGTCATTCCATTAGAGGAAGGACATAATCGCTTTGGAGAGAGTGCAGAACAGATATACAAGAATGTTGTCAGGGCTTAAAAATTGCAGCTCTGAGGAGAGATTGGATACCGAGGGTTGTTTTCTTTAGACCAGAGAGGCGAAGGGGTGACCTAATTGAGGTGTACAAAATTATGAGGGGCCTAGACAGGGTAGACAGAAAAGACCTGTTTCCACTCACTGATGAATCAATTACCAGGAGGTAATTGATAGAAGGATTAGAAGATACATGAGGAAAAATCTTTTTACCCAGAGGGTGGTGGGAATCTGGAATTCACAGCCTAAGTTGGCGGTTGGGCTGAAATGTTCAACTCATTTAGCAGGTACCTGGATCTGTATCTGAAGAGCTGTAACCCGCAAGGCCAGGTACCAGGTGTTGGAAAATTAGATTAAAATGAGCGGCCAGTTTCTTTTTTCTCTTTTTTGGCTAGCGCAGACATGATGGGCCGAATGGCCTCTTTTTGCATCATCATTTTTTCTATGAATCTGAGTCACGAGTATGATGAAATACTCTCCATTTTCCTGAATGTGTGAAGCTCCAGCAATACTCAAAAAGCTTTACCCCTCCCGGGACAAAATAGCCCACTTGATTGATTCCCCATCCGTCACCTTTAACCAAATTGAGAAGGTGGTGGTGAGCTGCCTTCTTGAACCACTGCAGTCCATGTGGCGTCAGGACACCCACAGTACTGTGAGGGAGGGAATTCTATGATTTATGATCCAGCGATAGTGAAGGAACGGCAATATATTCCCAAGTCAAGCTGGTGAGTGGCTTGGAGGGGAACTTGCAGATGTTCCCATGTGTCCATTGCCCTTATCCTGCTGGGCGCCACAGGTTGCAAATTTGGAATGTGGTGTCAAAGGAGCCTTTACTGCAGTGCACCTTGTAGATGGTACACACTGCTGCTACCGTGCATCTGTAGTGGAGGGAGTGAATGTTTGTGGAAGCGGTTCCAATCAAGTGGGTTGCTTTAATCTGGATGGTGTTGAGCTTCTTAAATGTTGTTGGAGCTGCACTCATCCAGGCAAGTGGGGAGTATTCCATCACATTCCAGATTTGTGCCTTGTTGATGGTGGACAGGCTTTGGGGAGTCAGGAGGTGAGTTACTCATTCAGGGTTCCTAGCCTCTGACCTGCTCTTGTAGCCACAGAATGTATATGGCTGGTCCAATTCAGTTTCTGGTCAATGCTGACCCCCAGGATGTTGATAGATCATTTGAAAAAGCATTTGCATACTCACTAAGAATTTAGTAATGTAAATATGAACTTTAATTACTATTTTATTTCAATGTGGAGACCTTTCATCTCTGGGTGAATGAATTTTTAAAAAAGGTCCCGGCTGGGTCACTGTCTGTGTGGAGTCTGCACGTCCTCCCCTGTGTGCGTGGGTTTCCTCCGGGTGCTCCGGTTTCCTCCCACTGTCCAAAGATGTGCGGGTTAGGTGGATTGGCCATGCTAAATTGCCCGTAGTGTCCTAATAAATGTAAGGTTAAGGGGGGGGGGGTTGTTGGGTTACGGGTATAGGTTGGATATGTGGGTTTGAGTAGGGTGATCATGGCTCGGCACAACATTGAGGGTCGAAGGGCCTGTTCTGTGCTGTACTGTTCTATGTTCTATTGTGATGTAAGTCACACAGCACCCTCTGCTGTTGGGCAGATGCTATTACAGAAGCAAAGATCTTCACGGATTCAATACAGAGGCAGCATCAATCCAAAATTATAGGCGCACAGAATCACCTCACTCAGAGGTGAAAGTGATACCAATGAGCCACAGAGGAGACCTGACAATGTGCGTATGTGGTGCACTCAATTTAATGCATTGCTTACAATTTTTACCAAGAAGAATTTCTGAGTGACAATTTTTGTCTTGTCCTTTTTATTATCTTTTAAAGATCTTACTCAGTAAGGACTCATAGCTCATCGATAATATTTGTGCCATTTAGTAACCTAAATATGATCTTTAGCCACAATTTTATTCCGAAAGAGCTCACATCATTATATCGAAACAAAATATTTGAATGCGTTTGAACCATGTCTATGCATTTTAAAAGGATCAAATTAGTCTTGTTAAACATTAACCCCTCGGTTTTTACATCCTCTGTAACAAAAATTCATTTATTCACCATTACCTTCCTTGAAGAGGAATATGAAGTTAAAGTTAATGTTGATCTATAATAAATTTGCCATGTCTTGTTTATTTGTGACATTCAGTCAAGTCTGTAGCTCCAGTGTCTACCACAAGATGGAGACTTCTTCTAGAGCCATACAACACAGAAAGAGGTCCTTTGGCCCATCGTGTCTGTGCCTGCCTTCAAGAACCTATCTATTTTAATCCCATTTTCCAGCACTTGGTCCATAGCCTTGTATATGGCTCATCTAAAAGCTTCCTAAATGTTGTGAGACTTCCCACCAACATCACACTTTCAGCCAATGAGTTCCAGATTCTAACCACTATTTGGGGAAAAAAGCCTTTCCTCAAATCCCATCTAAATCTCCTGCCCCTTACTTTCAATCTATGCCCCCTAGTTATTGACCCCTCAACTAAGGGGAAGTGTTTCTTCCCATCTACCCTATCTATGTCCCACATAATTTGTTCCTTTTAGAAACATTACTTCAGCACCAACTTGCATTTATTCAGAAGCTTTAAAGTAGTTAATAAAAAAATATCCTAAGGTACTTCACAGGAGTAATTATCAGGCAAAATCTGCCACTGAGCCACATGAAGAGCCACATGAAGGCAGGTGGAGGTATAAGGAGCCTCTCAAGGGAGGCCAGAGAGATGGAGAACTCTAGGGACAGAACTCCAGGGCTTAAGGCCCTGGCACCTGGAGGCACTGGTGGAGCGATTAAAGATCAAGAATGCTCAAGAGACCAGGATTAGAGGAGTGCGGATATTCTACCTTTCTACCTTAAGACACTCTTTGAAACATACCTTATTGACCAGTCATCTTTCCTCATACCTCCGTATGCAGTTGGCTGCTGGATGTTACTTGTTGACATTCATTTGGGAGTTTCCTGACATCAGAGGTGATACGTAAACACAAATTGTTGTTTGTTTTTAGGCGGGCCTCATCCTCAAGGGTGAAGTCGGCAGCTCAGAAGATTGGATATCTTTTATATCTCACTTTTCCTTTCACCTCTAATTGTTTCATTCACATTCTGGGCTATCGCGTGGAAAGATTATGTGAAACAAGCTCCTGCTGTGAAACTTTATAACCCTCAGTTACAAGTCTAAATTCATATACCGCATTCATAAAATTTGTAAAAGTACGGTCTAAAACATTTCAAATTGCAAATGGCGGCAAGTGCAATAAAATTCAACACTTCTCCGTGCATCATGTTCCACTCTGAGATACCTTAATAGAACTTCAATATTTTTATTATTGACAATATCCATCCCGTGTCAGGCGCATAGTTCGTGAGGTTTTACATAGTTTCCAGTCCCTCAGTGGACTTTGGCTGAAATGCCTTAGACTGTCACCTTTCGTCATTGTGCCTCTGCCCCAAACTTTAAGGGTGTCCCTCAGCACACAGAACTTGTCTTTCGGATGTACCAGTCTGCAACACTCGGTCATGGGCAACTCTTTGCACCTGAAGACCTTCATGTTTCGGGCAGACCAAAGAGCATCTTTCACCTGTAGTTGATGGTCCTCCAGCGGGAGTTGATGCTTATCTCGGTGTGTCTCCCTGTGAACAGCACAGAGTGTCACGGGGGAACTGCTCAGGATGAACCTCGGCAAAGAAGCATGTCTCTGCAGACCTTCTTTGTAAAGGCACATTCCAGACGGATTGTGCGTCCATCTCTTCTCCACTGCAGCTGCTTCGAGGACAGCTTGGAGTGGCGCCAAGACTTTGGGCGTGCATGAAGGATCTGAGGGGGAGTGCCATTCTCCTCATCAGTCAAGCTGAGTCTTGGTGCTTGTTTGAAAGTTCTGGCGATGAGACGTTTTGCTAAATGACTGACAGTTTTGGGAAACTCAGTTACCTGAGATGAAGCAATAAAGCATAATATTACCGACATCCTGAATGATCCCCCATCCCTATAATTTAATACTGAGTACATCTGGTCATTAAAAACATGAACAGAAACTGAGTTAATCATCTCCTGTAATTGATTACCACAGAGTGAGACATTTAATCCCTTTGAAACTGCTGTAAGGGGGAGTTTGCTGTTCAGTGCGCCCATAGGTGTTGGCTGTGTTGAATAGGTAGAAATCTGAGTCACAAAGTTGTGGGTTCAATATCCACTCCGGAGACTTGATGCAAGGCTGAGGCTGACACTCCCAGTGTAGTACTGAGGGAGTGCTGCACTGGCAATAGATGTCCTGCAGGATTCTTCCTCAGCGAGATCCACCCACGACCATGGGTTTCCCGACGATGTGGGGTGGCCACAATGGAAAACCCATTAGCCGGCTGTGGGAATGGACAATCCTGATGCTGGCAGAAAACGGGACTAGCCGGACGGAGAATCCCGCCCATCATCTTTCAGACAGATTTTGAATTGTCTGCCCTCTGAGGTGCATGTAAAATATCCCATGGCATGGAAATTTCTCCCCAGTGTCCTGGCCAATGTTTATTTCCCAACCAACATCACTAAAACAGATTCTCCAGTCATTATCACAGCGTTGTTTGAAATGAAAATCGCTTATTGTCACAAGTAGGCTTCAAATGAAGTTACTGTGAAAAGCCCCTAGTCTGTGCACAAATTGGTCGCTGTGTTTCCGACATTGCAACAATTGCTACGCTTCAAAAGTACTTCACTGGCTGCGAAGCACTATGGACATCCTGAGGTTGTGGAAGGCAGCCAATTTAAATCATACATAATAACAACTAAAGTGCTGCTCACTTACTCATATGGTGTTACCCATGACTTAGCAGTCCTCTCACCTCTGAATCAGTTAGTTCTGGGTTCAATCACCATTGCTCCAGCAAGTTAACTTCATATAAAAAGCAAAATATGAGGCCTCACGAGATGTGAGCGCGGGAGCAGTTGCGTTTTCGTGAACTCCGGATCTGCTCGTCTTTTAATCCGTCGTTTCATCCTGATGCTCATTTCATACTTGTTTTTTCTTGGGCTACATGGCTTCTGCCATGTCCTTCAAAGTTCCTGCTTGGTCTTTTTGTGAGGAAGAGTTGAGATAAAATGCTAAAATCTTCCTTTGTTCGGAATTGGCTGGGGTGGGTTCCAGTGGTGCTGTTTCTGCTAAGCGTGCTCTTTCCTGGGCGGTGCTGTGTGCACTGGATGATGGCTGCCTTCAAAGATGTTGTCTTGGCTGAGAATTTCAGCTTTGTGGTGCAGGTCATCAGAGCTCACTTCAAAAGACTGCGAGGTAGCTTTAGAGGAACAGTGGAGTCACACACGAGGATTCTTGGACTGGAAAGGGCACTGTCCCTGGTTAGGGGCCACCTTGTGTCGTTGAAATCCTGCTGCACGGTGTGTCGTTTATCCTGACGGTTCTGGAGATGGGGGCCAGGCAGGCTGTCCCCCGAGCCCAGTCCCTGGCGTGAGGTGGGAGATGAATTCCCGAATGGGGGCTGGGCAGGATGTCCCCCGAGCCCAGTCCCGGGCGTGAGGTGGGAGATGAATTCCCGATTGGGGCCGGGCAGGATGTCCCCCGAGCCCAGTCCCTGGCGTGAGGTGGGAGATGAATTCCCGAATGGGGGCTGGGCAGGATATCCCTGGAGCCCAGTCCCTGACGTGAGGTGGGAGATGAGTTCCCGATTGGGGGCCGGGCAGGATGTCCCCCGAGCCCAGTCCCTGGCGTGAGGTGGGAGATGAGTTCCCGATTGGGGGCCGGGCAGGATGACCCCCGGGCCCAGTCCCTGGCGTGAGGTGGGAGATGAATTCCCAATTGAATTCAAGAATTGGTTGCCATTCTTTGGTAATTTTTTTTTTAACATTTTGAGTATCCAATTCATTTTTTCCAATTAAGGGGCAATTTAACATGGCCAATTCACCTAGCTTGCACATCTTTGGGTTGTGGGGGTGAAACCCAAGCAGACACGGGGAGAATGTGCAAACTCCACACGGACCCAGAGCCGGGATCGAACCTGGGACCTCGGCACCGTGAGGCAGTAGGGCTAACCCACTGCGCCACCGTGCTGCCCTTGGTAATCTTGATTTGGAGGTTGGGTGCATCAGATTCCATGGAGCACAACATATCCTGTCTGTTAGGCAGGGGCCGATAGGGCCCACCGATCACTGGTTCTATTTGTCCTATTCTCAATGCTCGTCATGAGGGGTTGGAGGTGGCTGAGCGGATCAAGTCATTCGAGTGATGGAATCCTTGAGAGATCCTGGAGAGTGCTTGCTGATCCTGCCTTACCCTTTATCTTCTCGTGTGAGATTGAAGATGTCTTTATCCTGAAATTTACCCGGTGGTTCTTTGATAATCCTGAACGTTACTCCCTGTTGATCATTTTGTTGACTTTTTATTGCTGCCTTTTTTCCTATAGGGTAGTGCGGAATGTGAGCGTGATGGCCTGTGCCCTTGATTATCCTTATCCTGTGTCAGCAAGAACATTTTGTGTTAACTATGGGAGGTATGATTTGTGCTCAGTTTTACTCCTTTTGGTTGGGGGAAGGGAGAGCTTGTTGTCACCCTCTGTCTCGTTTGTAAGGAGGACGAGTGGAGCTGGGTAGAGGTGAACGGTGGGTGGATAAGGTTGGTAGGGTTAATTCAGTCCTCACTGAGATTGAGGATAGTTAATCCGCCTCGGGTTCTTTTTTTGGATTTGTATATTCTTTGAATTAAGAATCTGTGTCTTCATCTTTCTTTGGCCTGGGCAGAGTTTGTATCCTGGGGAGGACTGGGTTCCTTCGGTGTCTTTCTTGAGGTTGAATTTTTTCTTCCCTCTGTTTGGGTCTCTCTTCGTCTTCCTCTCCTGGGCTATTGTGGTGGTTGGGTCGTTGAGGAGAGAGGTTGCTCTAGATATCCTTTCCGCGATGGTGGTCGCTTTAAGCTAGGCTGGGTGTCTCCGCTTGGGATGTTCTCCTCTACTTTTCTTCTCTTCATCTGGGTGAGCGCTGTGTTGGCTCTTATCCTGAGCTGGCCTGAGGGTTTTGAAAGGGGTTCTGTGTTAGTGCCAGGGAGGAAGGAATCAGTCCTCCCTCCCATGGCGCCTAACTATTGGGTGTTTTGACGATTCATCTTCCTCTCAGGCGGCAGCCCCCCCTCATGCCTGGGAATAATCATCCTCTTGTGGTGCGTTGTCCTGAATGAGGTTGGAAAGGGTGGGCTCGATGGGCATGTTTTTGGGGTGTGCCGGAGGCCTTGGGGGGGGGGGGTTGGGGGGGGGGGGGGGGGGGGTGTCATTTCTTGTGTGTCGGTTGGTGCTGGACTAGGCCAGACCTGGTAGTGTTACTGTGATCCTGTTGCCCCCAACAACTCAGGATGTCCCTCTCTGAGGGTGTGAGGAGGGGTTTCCTGGGAGACTGGGTTTTGTATTGTTTTCTCGTCACCGTGGTATATGGGCGCCTGGGGATGGGTTGACCTCTGTGCCTTGCCTTGGTGGCTACCACGTTGTTCACCCAAGGAGGGTGGGTCGCCTTCTTGTTGATTTTTCTTCGCTGATGGGTGTTGTCATCTGGTGGGATAGCTCAGGTAGGTCTGTTTTTTTTTACTCTTCTTTTCCTTCTTTTCTACCTTGGGAGGCCCTTTGGCTCAGCCATGGTCTGAACTTGTTGTTATTGTTGCCGGGCCTCTCCGCTCTGTATAATTGTGGGCCTGTTTTGGGGGTTTAGTGGACTTATGTAGCATGTATAGGCACATGGAGCACAGCAGAATGACAGGGAGTGGGATAGCTTGATCTTGGTTTCGGACAAAGCTCGGCACAACATCGAGGGCCGAAGGGTACTGTACTGTACTGTTCTATGTTCTATGTATGCAATCCTCCCCCCCCCCCCCCCCCCCCCCCCCCCCCCACCCCCGCCAACCCCCTAGATCTCGGGTTTCTATTTATTTTCTTTTGTTTTTGCAAGGGTGGGTATGACAAATCTATTCCTGGCTGCTACATGGGTGCAGATGGTCTTGAATCTGGTAAGAAAAGGCTGTGTTGGGTCATTGGTACCGTTGGGTGCTGCTGGAGGTGAGAGGAATGTGCATTGATTATACCTGATGTACCTGATCTTGGCATGGAAAGCTTATCCTGACGTTCTGTGATGGCTATGGGGCTGTGCGGCATGAGTGGGTGTGCGCCATTTTATCATGCTGTCCTCTTTTCATGGATCTTATCCTGTTTCCCTCAGTCTCTGTTGGGGCGATATGAGTATCTAGTTCAGTCTAATGGTGGCATTAAGCCACTTGTGATGTTGCTCTCCTGTTTCATACTGTGCTCATGTACGTTAAGCCGTTCCTGTCTTTTCCCTTCCTTCCTTATGGCGATGTGTTATTTTGTAACTTTGATGCATTCTTTTTAAAAATGTAAAATCTCAAAAAACAAACTTCTAAAACAAAAAGCAAAATACTGCGGATCCCAAAAATCAGCAATAAATAATTGCTGGAAAACCTCAACAGGTCTGGCAGCATCTGTGGAGAGAAACAGAGTTAAAATTTAGAGTCCAGGTGACCCTTCTGCAGAACTGAAGAGAGGTTGAAGTGTGACAGATTTTATGTTTTTTAAGAGGGGGTGGAGGAGGTGGAGCAAAATAGAAGGCCAGGGATAGGTGGGGGCTCAGGAGAAATTTGACAAAGATGTCATGGACACAAGACAAAGGGAGTGTTAAAGACTAAGGAAGGTGTTAATAGTAGCATAAAAGTCAGATAGCAGAATGTGTTAATAGCAGAACAAGGGTCAACGCCTTGTGGAAGCAAAACACAAGACTGGTCCTTAGGGCTGTGGGAAAAAGGACAGGATGATGAAAAAAAAAAGCAAAATGGAGAACAGAGTACATGGCCTGAGGCTGATGAACTCAATGTTGAGTCCAGAAGAATGCAATGGGAAGATGAGGTCTGTTCCTCCAGTTTGCGTTGGGCTTCAATGTTGCAGCAGGCTGAGGATAGAAATGGGAGTGTGGGAGCAATATGGTGAGTTAGAATGGCAAGCAACAGAAAGGTCAGGGTCACACTTGTGGACTGAGGCAAGTGGTCACCCAGTCTGCATTCAGTCTCCCCAATGTAGAAGTGACTGTCATTTAACTCCACACTCTGGGTGATTGAGGGAGTGCTGCATTGTTGGAGACGCTGTGCTTCAGGTGAGATGTTAAACTTAATGCCCCACCTACTCAGGCAGGTGTGAAAGATTCTTCAGCTCCACGATGAAGAAGAGCGGGGAGTAATCCCCGGTGTCTCGACCAATGTTTATTCCTCAGCCAACATCACTAAAACAGATTAACTGATAATTGCTGTTTGTGGGAGCTTGCTGTGTGCAAATTGACTGTTCCGTTCCCTACATTGCAACAGTGACTATATTCAAAAGTACTTTATTGGCTATCAAGTGCTTTGGGATGTTCTGGTTTGGTAAAAGGTAAGTATTTTTTTTCATTGTAAAATTATAATATTGGTTGCCACTTTTTTCTACATCACGGCAGTGACTCAGTTGAAAAGTAATTCCTTGTCGATAAAGATTTTGAGACGTCCAGAGGCTGTGGAAGGTGCTATATAAATGCAGAACATGAATTTCCAATGGGATTGTAGAAGTGGGAAATTTACTCTTGATATAATTAGGATTTGTTGCCTCAAAATTAAGGTGTGTCTTAAATTGGTGGATGATGATTAACTAGCGTGTTTATGGAAAGAATATATTATCCAATCAGGCTTTGTCCTGTTAATTGCTATTATGGTTGGGTCAGTCCATCCCTTGAGCTCGACAATGTTTATCGAAAGTGGATGTGACTGTGCATTTTTCTTTTCATTTCAAACCAAATAAAGTGGCCCGCAACCATTTGAAATCTTGGCCAAGTCACTGTGCCAAGTGAAACACTGGTTGCTTTGATCCTGCCCACGGTCTGGTAATAATTACCGAGCAGCAGCTGAACAATACCAACCGCTAAAACAATCCTTGGCAACAGCTGTGACCACTGCAAACCCCAGACCTTCCAGCAATGGGAATGCAAGTCGGAAAGTTGCTTTGAATGTCTTAGTGGTTTGAACTGCTTGTTCCAAAAAGATTACTAATTTGACTAATTTCTGATGATGCTTTAAGTTAAGACTACTAATGAGCAAGACTGTGTTTGGGGAAATGCATTGACCTGTACAGTCAAAGTAGGTTAGTCGCATGAACTATCAGAGGTTAACATTTGGATGTCTACTCAAGTTAGTTCAAGCTCCTCACGTTGGCAGCTTCAGATGGATTCACTGTTTCAATGAATGTGTTCCAACAAAAATATACACAATGATATGAGGTTCATTGCTGATCATTTTTGTTTTCCAACTGATTTCTAAAAAAAATGTCCTCATGGTACAGTGTGTTCCAAAACAGTCCTTTGCCCGTCTGGGAAAGATGTACAAAGTGGGGTGGAAGATGGAGGAATGATGGGCGGGATGTTCCCACCTCCCGGCTCCTGGCCGAAGCAAACGGACCACTGGCTGGGTCCGTCAAATTTTCCATCAGCCTGCGACAATCTCCTGGGTTCAAGGACTTGAATCTCTGGGTTCGAGTCCCACTCCAGAGACTTGAGCACATATTAGCTGAAATTCCCAGTTCCATGATGTGGTGATGCTGGCGTTGGACTGGGGTGAGCACAGTAAGAAGTCTTACAACACCAGGTTAAGGTCCAACATGTTTGTTTCAACCACTAGCTTTCGGAGCACTGCTCCTTCCTCAGGTGAATGAAGAGATATTCCCAGTGCAGTACTAAGGGAGTGCTGCAGTCCCAGAGGTGCAGTCTTTCAGATGAAACATGAAACCATTTGCCTGCAGGATCACACTTCAGGAAGTACCTCATTACGTGTGATGTGCTCTGGACCATTCTGCAGATGTGGAAACCACTGCATAAACGCAAGATCTTTCTTTTGAGGCCTTTTAATGATTATATGACTGGAGTCAGTAAACCTGTGATTTCCTGATTGTTATAGTTAATGGGGGCTCAAATAACCTGTCTCGCTATAAGGACATTTGAGACCTCAGGGGGTGGTTGTCCCTGCCTGTTTGGGAGTCTTCCCTGGCCCAGATAAGAGTGCCATGCTCAGGATTACGAGCTATGGCCATGGGCAGAACTAATGATTTTTCGATGGTGCTGACGGAAGAGATATAACTTCGAGGAAGAACGGCTTCATTCAGGCAAAGGAGTCCTATGGGAAGAGAACTTGTGTTTCCTTTAAGCATGAATGAGAAAGGCCACAGGAAACCACCTCGTATTTTATAAAGGCCATGAAGAGTCCACATTGAGATTTGTAGAAAAGAAAACATACTTTATTTACAACTACTATTATGTTTGGTAAAGTCGCCACAGTTCGAGATGGCATAGGCCGATTGCCCCTTTGAGGTGATTTAACCTGAGAATCACCACACCTCAGGTGAAAGGCAAGGTTGAGAAGGCTGGGCCTTCATGAATAACCTCAGCGGGAATTGAACCCACACTGCTGGCTTTGCTTTGCATCACAAAGCAGCTGTCTAGTCAGCTGAGCTAAACCAGCCCCTGACTATCACATACAGCTCCAGTAGCTCCCTATTCATTGATGCCTTACTGACCAGCTGTATTTATACATAGCCAGACATTGTCAGAGGTCCCCTGCCTCCTTAACGGGGGAGCTTGTACTCTGCAAGATCCACGGGGTAGTTAACCATTCCCACCCCTGTAAGACCCATGCAGGTTATAAAATCGGTTATTCTTTTTCCCTTATCATGGGGCACGTTAAAATTGAAAATGGGAGGTTCCCACCTGTAACTGAAGAGGAAAGCACGAGACAGCGATGTGTGCAAAATGAGTCAGCAGCCCTTCAGCAGATCACTAATCAATGAAGTAAATTAACAGAGAACGATTCTGAAAAAGTGACCTCTGTGTTGTTACTCGTGTCTTAATAAAGCTCGTAGTCTCAAATGTGGAGAAGATGCTTTATTGTGAGTTTGTTCTCTCTTCAGAGCTGTTTCCTAAGGTTACCTTCAGTGTTCCTAGCTGGCGTGTGTGTTGTGTATCTGTGTTGCTCCAAGTTCTGCCCTCAGTGAAGTGTGTCCTCACTTCCTGTCCCCGTCTATTTATATGGCTCTCCCGTGCCCCCTCTAGTGTTTGCTCAGTTGTATTGCATCTAGTTAACTTGTGATCACCACATCCCCCTTTTTCTCTTTACATATTTTCTGTACATCGTTAAAGAAAATTGTACATCCTTTCCCGGTGTATTTATAGCTCTCCCTCTGGTGTTTGCTCAGTTGTTTTGTATCTAGTAAATCTACGATCACCACATCCCCCTTTTTCTCTTTACATATTTGCTGTACATCGTTAAAGAAAATTATAGAAAACAGTTACTTATGATATGCGTATCTATACAGGTGATGGTGCTATTGCATACTGTACAAAGCCAATGTAGTTATATGTCCAATCTCAATAAAACATTTATGAGTCCAAACTTGATGAATTTGTTCAGAGCTTTTTTTTCTTTTTTTTTTGTTGTTGTTGATGACGTGGTGATATTGATATTGCAAGTCCGCTGTGAATGTTGTTGGTGTTCTTTGTTATTTTAAGTACCCAATGCATCATCCCGAGGTGTTTGCATGGTCACCTCACTGATGTTGACTGGCATGGCCTTTTTTCTGTGCTTGTGGTGTTGATTTATTGTCGCATCCGCCTTGGATGCTGGTGTGCTTGCTCGTTCTGGAGCAGACGTGAGTTTGTGCGATTCGTTGTCATCCCATGACATGTTTGTAGTCTTGTCATCGTTTTGCAGTGTGCTGTGGCATTGTCCTTCATGTGCCGAGTAGTACCATTGCGTACAAGTCGTTGTTTCATTGCTGTTGTTTCTGTCATTCCTGTTTTTGTTGTTTTCGTTGCCGTACTTGTTGCTGTTGTTGTCGTTTCTGTCTTTGGTGTTGGCACTGTCGTTGTTCCTGACTTTGTTGTTTTCGTTGCCGGTCGTGTTGCTGTTTTTGTCGTTTCTGTCTTTGGTATTGTCGCTATCTTTGTTCCTGACTTTGTTGTTTTCGTTGCCGTTCTTGTTGTTTCTGTCTCTGTCGTTGTCGCTATCTTTGTGCCTGACTTTGTTGTTTGTCTTGTCGCGCTTCATGTTGCTTTTGTTCTTTCTGTTGTCGTTCTCGTTTCTGCTGTGCTTCTTGCTATTGTTGTTGGTCTTGTCGCGCTTCATGTTGCTTTTGTTCTTGCTGTTGTTTGTCCCGTTTCTGCTGTGCTTCTTTTGACTTTTGTTTTTCTTGTTATACTTTATTCGTGTCCCGAGTGGATAATTTGAGTCATTGAGCATTTCGTCTCGAGAGTGGTGCGAATGATCTGATGTTGCATCGGTGCAGGTGACATCAATCATTTGTGGAGAATTGGATTCCTCATCTTTGCTTTCTTGGTGCTCCTCTTCCGGAGTCAAATTCTTCTCGATTTCATTTGACGCGGTGTCTCTGGATTCTTGGCGCTCCTCTTCTGGAGTCAAAACCTCCATGATTACAATTGACGTGATGTCTGTGGACTCCTGGCGCTCCTCTTCTGGAATCCAAATCTGCATGATTTCAGTTGACGTGGTGTCTCCGGACTCTTGGTGCTCCGCTTCTGGAGTTGAAATCTTCATGATTTCCGTTGATGTTGTCTCACTGGACTCCAGGTGCTCCTCTTCTGGAGTCAAAATCTGCATGGTTTCTTCTGGCTTGGTCTCTCTGGACTCCAGGTGCTCCTCTTCTGGAGTCAGAATCTGCATGGTTTCTTTTGGCTTGGTCTCTCTGGACTCCAGGTGCTCCTCTTCTGGAGTCAAAAACTGCATGTTTTCTTTCGGCGTCGTCGCTCTGGACTGTTGGGTGGCCCGACTCTGTGCTTCTGTACAGACAAGCTGAGAACTGTCAGTCTCGCTGTGATCCTTTACGTCGAGTGCGATCACCTTGTTATTGTTCTCGCTCTGTGCGTCGGTACAGACAAGCTGAGAACTGTCAGTCTCGCTGTGATCCTGTACGTCGAGTGTGATCATCTTGTCACTGTCTTCGCATGCAGTGGGTAGAGGTGCATTGTCTTCTTCTTGTTCATGTGAGCTTGTTAGACTTTCATAGTCTGCTTGTGGTTGCTCAGATACTGCGGGTTGACCTTCATGGTCTTGTGCATGCATGGTGTCAGTGGTGAGATGTACGTTGTCTTCTTCTTGTTCCTGTGAGCTTGGTAGACTGTCATAGTCTGCTTGCGGTTGCTCAGATACTGCGGGTTTACCTGCATGGTCTTGTTCATGCATGGTGTTCGCCAGGGAGTGTTTGCTTGCATCCCTTTTGGAGTCTTTCATTACTCGCACTGTGGAGCCTGTCATCGCTCGCTCTGTGGAGTCTTCCTGTGCTCTCTGTGTGGCGTCGTCTTCATCTTGGGTATTGCTGTCATCCAATGTATCGACGAGCTGCCATGGCCTCATGGTGTTGGATTCATCTACCATGAGTAGAGTCGTGTTGAGCTTTGCAACGGTGTCGCTGATGCTGTGATCAGCATGTCCAAATAACTCCTCCATGTCTGAGTAGTATTCTTTGATACCCATTTCATCTTCGTTGGCTTCTTCTACCACGAGTTGATTCGTGTTGAACTTTGCGACCGTGTCGCTGATGCTGTGAGAAGCATATCCGACTGACTCAGCTGTGTCTGAGTAGTATTCTTCGAAAAACAAATCATCTTTTGTTGTTTCGGAATTCTTTTTGTTCTCTTCACTTTGGGTGGTGCAGACTGCTTTTTTCAGGGTGTTGTGCAAGTTGTTTTTAACTGTTGGTATAAGTTCAGGCGTTTTTCTGTGTTCTGAGGCTAGAAAATTTGTGTTTACCACTTTAAGTGTCTTATTTTCAATTTTCGGGCATTTCCCTTTTAAGTGGGCGTGGTCGGGATGCTCAGACGTCATGACGTCACGCGCAGGAATGCATTGCGCATGCGCAAATCGGCCTTCCTCCTTCACTGTGCGGTTGTTTCCATTGCGCATGCGCGGCGTGCGCATGCGCATTACGATCCGCGACCAAAACTTCTTTTGACTGCGCATGCGCGGCTTGCGCATGCGCATCACGATCGGCACCGTGATCTTTTTTAAACTGCGCATGCGCGGCTTCCGGTTCCGGCGCATGCGCAGATGCAATTTGTAGTTCTTTGCTTACCGGAGACTGCAAAATGTGCTCCAACGCCATTTTTTGCCGTTTTTCGCGGATTTCAGGGATTTTTCTTTCTCACCAGGACCGGTCTTCCAAAATTCGTAAGTTATCTTCTCTTCCCGATTTGGACAGGGTTTCAGTGTTTTGGCTTTGTGAGAAATTCTTTTTATTTCTTCTTTTTGATCTGTACTTTTCATTCGCGATTTCTTGCTCTTTTCGTGATTTTTTAAGTTTTGCATCACTCAGTCTCTGTGCAGTTTGGACTCTGAGTATGTCTTGCTGTTCAAATTTCTCACAGTACTCTTCAAATTTGTTTAGTAACGTTTGTAAGCTGTTTCGGTCTTCATCTTTTGAGTATTTAAATCCATTATACACTTTCCTATTTACAGGCCCTGCGGTGAGAATTACTATTTTCATGTTGTCGGAGGCGTCTTGTACATCATTAGCTACGAGATCAAAATCAAACATTTGTTTAAACCTTTTCCAGACACCTCTTACATTGCCAGTCAGGTTTAGCTGCTCTGGGTATCCAATCCACATCCTCGAATTAGCGATGTCTTCCCAAGTCAAATGTCCAGTAGGAAATTTCCATGCCATTTTGAGCTTTCTGTATCTGCCACTGAGTTGTCCTGTAGTAAGCGTCTGAAGCCACTCCTGGGTACCATGTGTTGTTACTCGTGTCTTAATAAAGCTCGTAGTCTCAAACGTGGAGAAGATGCTTTATTGTGAGTTCGTTCTCTCTTCAGAGCTGTTTCCTAAGGTTACCTTCAGTGTTCCTAGCTGGCGTGTGTGTTGTGTATCTGTGTTGCTCCAAGTTCTGCCCTCAGTGAAGTGTGTCCTCACTTCCTGTCCCCGTCTATTTATATGGCTCTCCCGTGCCCCCTCTAGTGTTTGCTCAGTTGTATTGCATCTAGTTAACTTGTGATCACCACAACCTCCACAAAGCCAACAGGGACAAAGGGCGATTGGACAAATTTTGAATTAATTCCCCCTAATGGTGTATGGGATCTAAATCTTTCTTTTTTGATGTATTTGACAAATGAAACAATAACCTCATGTAAAGCTAATGATTTTTTTTTTAAAGGTGTTCATTCTCAGGATGTGGGAGTCGCAGGCTAGGCCAACAGTTATTGCTCATTTCTAATTGCCTAGGTGAAGGTGGTGGTGCGCTGCCTTCTTGAACCGCTGTAGTCCATGAGGTGTAGGTACCGATGCTGCTAGGGAGGGAGTTCCAGGATTTTGACCCAGTGGTGATGGAATGGTGATATTCCAAAGCAGGATGGAGTATGACTTTGGAGGGGAACTTGCAGCTTTGATTGGCCAACAGCTCTAAGTAGATGATGTCTTGTTATGCTCTTGGCGTAGCATAAGCTGCTTCCTTGATGTTCACTCTGACAAAGGAAGGTTCAGACGTGGAGATAACTTCAACACGTTTATTAAACTATTTACAATTCTCCGACTTGGATTCGCCTCTACTGTTAATCCTTCTATAGATACTCAGACTGACGAACCAGTCTGCTACAATCCACGTGGTGGGTGTGATGTTGAATCAACCCTGTGTCTGTACTCACTGAGTGTCTCCACTGGAAAGAGGAAGATCATGTATGCTGTGTCCTTTATATATGGGTTGGTGTAATGCCTCCCTGTGGTAGTGTCACCTCTGTGTGTATCGTGAATGCCCATTGGTCGTGTCCTATCTTACTGACCTATTGGTTGAGTGTCTGAGTGTCATGTCTCTGGTGCTCCCTCTAGTGTATAGCTAGTCTACATGTACTTACATTAACCCCTTGTGTATCTACAGTGATGCATATCACCATAGGTGAGACTTTCACCCCGGGGTCATGATTCGAGGGAAAGGCCCCATGCTGGCTTTGTCACTGCCTAATTGGCGTGTTGTTCAATGGGCCTTCCCAAAAACGGGTTTCTTGTGAGCTCTCCAGCCACCAAGCAAGACCCCCCAACACCTCAACAAGATTCAAACACAGGGATACTCAAAGGAATGGCAAAATCATCAAATAATCTTCTGACAAGGAAGTGTGTTTAAACGTTGACATGGTGATTTCAGCCAGGTAAGTTCATGGTGAGACACAAAAATGATTCACTGATTGATGGTGAATCAGTGAAATGATTCACTGATTAACGAACTGAATCAGCCACAATTAGGACCATTTTTAAACTGGAGTTAAACCTTAAGGTGGCTCTTAGGCTCTAGTTAAAACAGGTATAAAATTTATCGGTGCAGTCCTGTACATACCTCTATCTTATAGCTCTTTAAACATTGTTTATATGGCAGCATTCCTGCTCAGACATGCCGGCTTTTAAATCAATGCAGCTGCCTTTTTCTCATCCAAAATTGATAGTGCGTAAGATAGAAAAGTGTATGAGAACAGAGAGCGAGAAAGACAGGAGAGAGAGAGAATGAGGAAGAGAGAGGCATTGAGGGAGAGAGGGAGAGGAAAGAGAGAGAGAGGGAGGGAGAATGAACAGTGAGAGAGAGAGGAGTGGACGGAGGAAGAAGGAGAAGGGGAGAGAAAGAGAGAGGGAGATGGGTTAGAGGGAGTGGGAAAGAGAGAACAGAGAGAAGAACAGGAAGAGAGAGTGGGGGAAAGGAGAGAATGGAGCGAGTGAGATGGATGGAGGGAGGGAGAGTGAACAGAAGAGACAAAGGTAGGAAGATGGTGAGAGAGAGAGGGAGAACAGAGTGAGTGGTACCGGGGGAGTGAGATCAGAGAGGAAGAGAGAGACGGGAAGGGAGAGAACAGAGAGAGGACCAGGAAGAGAGAGTGAGGGGGAAAGGAGAGAAGAGAAAGGGAGGGAGAAGGCAGAGATAGAAAGAGAGAGAAGGGGAAAGGGAGAGGGAAGGAGAGAGAGGGGGAGAAAGAGAATGGCAGAGAGTGAGTCAGAGAGAGGAAGGGAGAGAGAGGGAGGGAGAAAGAGAGCGATAGAGGGAGAGAGTGAGAGAAAGAGGGCAGAGAGAGAAAAGGAAGAGAATGTTATGGCAAATGCACTAACCTAGAGATCAGGGGCACAATTGAATGGCCTCGTCGCGCCTTAGAAGCCTCCGGTGAGATTTGCAATGCTCCAAGCGTCTTGCGAGATTTAATGAGATCTTGCGAGATGTCGAGGGCGAGATCCAGATTAACATATTAAGTGAGCCATTTGGCTCATTTAAATATGTCGGCGCCGTATTCTCCTGGGGCCAGGGAAATATTGGCTGCACCTGGGAAACCTCACCATGGCACCATTTAGCACTGGTTTCCTTCCATGAACGTGGGCCATACATAATGGCACCTGGGGGAGGGGTCTCCGAGGCCATTAGACACCCCCGGGTGGTGGGGCTCTGAGCAGGGTTGCACCTGGGCACCCTGGCACTGCCACTGGGTGGGTGAGGGGAAGTCCCGATGTTGTGGTGTGGGACTGGAGGGGTTCGAAAGATTGGGGTGACATTTAGAAATGGCCCCCAGATCTGCAAATCGCCTTCCTGCACTGGCGAGTTGAGCTCATCAGTGCAGGAAATGAGGCAAGTGTGGCCTCAGCGTTCGCTCCTCACCAATGGGAAAAACACCGGAAATAAATAGCGGGATCTTTCTCAGCATCCTGCTGGACCAAATCAGGACTCTGTATCTTTCCCATTAAATAGCATCCATCCTAGAACTCCATTCAGTGTAACCTCAGATCACTCCACTATGATTCAGCGTGTGGAAATCAAAGTCTCTGGCTCTAATTTCTGTCCTTGGAACAAAATAAAGTGATTTATCGAAGTGAATTACCCATCAATAAATTTTATCTTGATTCATTGTTGTGATGAGGGCATTGCTAGCAAGGCCTGAATTTATTACCCATCCCTAAATGCCCGTGAGAAGGTGATGTACCATCAATTGGACGGGAGGCACGATGAAGATCCAAACTGTGGCTTTAATCAGCTAGTTGTTAGCCCGGTGGTCGACTACAGAGAAAGGCCGACCGCCGGGAATCCTGGGTACTTATACCCCGCCTCGGAGGCGGGGTCTACTTGCCTCTCGACCAATTGGTGAGCAGTCACATGACTAGTCCCAGCCAATCAGACGAGAGGCACATGACCAGCCAGAGCCAATGGGAAACCAATGCTCTGCACCAATGGCAGTGCTCCCACTCATATCACCACAGAAGGTGATGCAGCTTTTCTGTTGCAGTTTGTGTGGTAAAGGCATGCCATACTTTGCTGTTCAGTAAGTTTCTGACCCGATGGCACCAAGGCGTCACTTATATATATATAGATATATGTTTGAGTCTGAATGGTGTGTGTGAGACTCAGAGTGGAACTGGGAGGTGATGGATCTACTTCAATGCTCCTGCTGCCTTGTTCTCCTTAGTGTTGGAGCACAGGCTCAGGGAGGTGGTATTCACAGCAAGGTCTGTGATTTGCATTCTTAGGCGTGAATTGTAAACACACAGGAGCACTGGTGGTGAGAACCTACAGATTTCCTGAAACTTGTGAACTGCTCGATGTTCCATATATCTGTCCCGGTCCCTCTTGGAGCATTCCATCCTATGATTCCTTTCCCTGCCCTAATAAAGCAATATACCCAAGAGTGAAGCGACTCTAAATATTGGTTTTCATCATGAATGAAGTACTTTGGCATAATTACCCTCTTGGCTCTGCCACAAGTGGAAATCTGGAGGCTTTACTTGTGTGGGCGCTTCTGCTGTAGCTTATGTAGAAACAATATCACATTTTAATTCATCCATATCTTACAAGATAGTACTTTGCAGTAATTTCCAACGCTACCTAGCTGGCTATTTATCTCACCGTTGTGTGGGGGACCTTCCTGTAGGCAAATTGATCGCCAACTTACAGTGAGTGCATTTCAGAATTAATTTGCACTTTGGTTGTGAAACACTTTGGGTTGTCCTGAGAACGTGAAAGAAACCTAATCATTTGATGCATATGAAGGAGTGCTGCACTGCCAGAAGTATGATTTCTTTGGATGGTATGGCGTACGATATGGCATTCAATGGCATTACCATCAATGAAACCTTGACTTTCAACATCCTGCGGGTTACCATTGACCAGAAACTGAATGGACTATCCATATGACTACTGTGGCTACAAGAGCAGGTCAGAGGCTGGGAATCCTGCAGCGAGTAACTCACCTCTTTACTCCAAAAGGCACAAGCCAGATGTGTAATGGAATACTATCCCCTTGCCTGGATAAGTGCGGCTCCAACAACACTTAAGAAGCTCAACACCATCCAAGACAAAGGAGTCCACTTGATTGCTACTCATTTCATAAGTATTTAATCCTTCCACAAGCGACGAACAGTGGCAGCCGTGAGTATCATCTACAAAATGCACTGCAGTATCTCGCCATGATTACTTAGGCAGCACCTTCCAACCCATGGCCACTGCTATCTAGAAGGACAAGAGCAGCAGATACCTGGGAACCCCACCACCTGGAGGTTCACCTCCAAGTCACTCACCATCCTGACTTGGAAATATATCGTCATTCCCTCTCTGTTGCTGACTCAAAATTCTGGAATCTTCTCCCTAACAACACTGTGGGTGTACCTACACCTCAGGGATGGCAATGGTTTAAGAAGGCAACTCACCACCACCTGCTCAAGGGCAAAACCTGATCTAGCCCACATCCCGTAAATGGATTTAAAAACCATCGGCCTCTTGAGTGAGTATCCCACAGCACTTTCTCCAAGATGAGCAAGGCGACTTAATCTAGGATCTTGGGCAATGTTTATCCACCTAGATCACTAAACCTGGCACATTATTACATTTTGTGGGAGCTTGCTGTGCATCAATTGGCTGCCATTGTCCTAGATTACAGCGGTGGCTAAATTCTAACCTACTTCACTGGCTGTAAAGTGCTTTGAGACAGCTGAGGAAAAACGGCAGGACAAATGCAATGCTGTTTTCTTTCTTTTCTCTCCTTCTGTCTTTATTTGTACTTATGAAGTACTTTTGTCATAGTGTTACCTCCCAAGGTGCTTTGCAGGAGAACCATCAAAACAAAATTAGACAGTGAGCCACAGAAGGAGAGTCACGTCAGTTGGCCGCATAAAGCTTGGTCAATGAGGTAAGGTTGTGAGCAACATTTTAAAGGGGGAAAATGAGGTAGAGAGATTGAGGGGATGGGGAGAAGATTTCTTGAGATTAGGTTTCCTCCGGGTGCTCCGGATTCCTCCCACAAGTCCTGAAAGATGTGCTTGTTAGGTGAATTCTCCCTCTGTGTACCCGAACAGGCCCCGGAATGTGGCGACTAGGGGCTTTTCACAGTAACTTCATTGCAGTGTTAATATAAACCTACTTGTGACACTAATTAAGATAAAGATTAAGGTAGCTGAAGGCTCGGACATCAGGAAATCAGTGGAGAGGTCAGAGCTGAAGAAGAAGATGGCTATAGGGCAGAAACAGATTGCAGAGATAGGGAGGGGTGAGGTGAGGCAATTGAGGAATTTGAAAACAAGATTGGGAATTTTAAAATCGAGGCGTTTCTTGACCAGAATCTAGTGTCGGTTGGTGAGTTTAGGGGTGATAAGTGAACTGGATTTGGATGCAGACAGCAGAGTTTTTGGATTAACTCTTTGGAATTCCACTTTTCGTTCTATATCTATTGGACAGGCGATACTTTAAAGTTGCTTATTTTCTTCAGACTTCTCTACGATTGAAATGTAAAGTATAAAAGGCATAAAATGACAGCCTTACAGTGCAGGGCAGGGCAGTGTTGTGGAAACATTGAAAAGCCCTCACTTCAAATGACTACTTGATAAAATTGGCCCATTGGAATGTTTAAAGCAAGTGACTGAAGATTCTGAAAGAGAATCTCTCTGCACTATGTGGAGGTTTGTCTGGTTGGGAATTGAAGAGGAGAAGGATGGGCCTCTCCCTTAGAAACATACCAAATCGGAAATACTGCAGGATTAATGCAGGAAATGCCGTGCCAATCCCACACTGCAAGCCTCACATTCCTGACTGGAAGCAGCTGCTTGGGGAGCAGGTGGGAACGCCGCACAGGTCCTCCGACGCGTCCATATGGAGTAAGTCCGAGTGAGAAGACGGATGAGGTGCAAGTTTATTTTAAAGAATGGGACCAAGTAGGAACACTGGTAATGGGGAAGGAATTCTGAAGTTCTTTTAAGTGTCTGCTAAACACATATTTAAATGCAGAATGGCTGAAACAATCTCCAGCAGATTTTATAAGGCCATGGGCAGCTTTCTCCGCCACCCCCCCCCCCCCCCCCCCCCACCGTGGAGCTGAATATTTGGACTTGTGATGGGAGTCTTATTTCCAAACAGTGCTTGAGTATCTTTCCTCCTGTCCCCCCCCCTCACCCTAGGCCCTCACTTTATATACACAGAAGGCTTTTCTGATTGAAGGCAGCACTGTTTACACAGGACAAGCCAAGTAAGGTTAGACCAAGGGAGGCTTTTAATGTCACATCCGAACAATAACCTCTTTACAAATGATGCCGAACAGTGGGCGCGATTCTCCCAGAGAGGGAGAAATCGTAAGGCTGGCGTCAAATCCGGGCGGGTTTGACGCCAGCCTCCTCCTCCCCGACCGGGAACCGATTCTGGTCCCCGGTCGGGGCTAGCATGCCGCCGCCGTAAACTCCGGCATCGCGGGCTTAACGAATTTCGTTAAGCCCGCTTGCCAGAATTTGCGCCGGCTGACGCGTTACATGACGTCAGCCGCGCATGCGCGGATTGGAAGACTCCAACCCGCGCATGCGCGGATGACGTCATCGCGCATTTGCGCGAAACCCGCGCATGCGCGGGCCGGGATGCCCCTCAGCCGCCCCGCGAAGTGATACAGCGGGGCGGCGGAAGGGCAAAGAGTGCGCGGGTATCGGACCCGCTGCCCGCGATCGGTGCCCACTGATCGCGGGCCCATGGCACCCTTGGCACGGCCGTGGTACTGCCGTGCCAATCGGTGCCATGGTTTTAAAAATCGGGACTTTACGGCCGTTTTTACGAACGGCCAGACCAGGTGTGTTTGCCGTTCGTAAAAACAGCCGTAAAGGGCTTGGAACTCGGCCCATCGGCCAGCTGAGAATCGCTGCTGGCCGTAAAAAAACGGCGGCAGCGATTCGTATCGGGAGTCGGGCGTGGGGGGGGGGGGGGGGGAGAATAGCGGGAGGGTGTCAGACTAGCGTGGCCGTAAAATTTTACGAACCCCGCTATTCTCCGCACCGTCGTGAGTGCGGAGAAATCCGCTCAGTGTGCTTCCTATCAGTACCCTCACAAATGATTGGAAAGCGAGCCATTTTCTAGTGCCTTGAGCCGTCTTTCGGCTTCACAAAGTCGGGATAACAACATTTCATTCGCTATAATCTTGGAATGGTTCATAAATAAGCTCAAGTCAGTTTATTCTCAAGCCAAGTGAAATGCTGTGTTCGCTTAAGCCCTCTCGGGGGGGCATTTGAGCTAATTTGTTTCCGTTAAGAATAGAGAATAGTGCACAATTATTTAGAAGTGTTCAATAATAGATAGCCAATTAATTAAAATGCTCTCAGAAACGAGGTGAAGATATGGTAATCGATGGTAATTAGAATTAGAACCTACAGGCGTGATTCGGCTGTGTCGTGCTTGAGCGAGAGCGTGACGCGGCCGTTAGATCGCCGGAGACGCCAAAATCGAGAACCATGCCAGGCACTGATCGGTTTGCCGTCTAACCAGCCTGCTTCCATTGGCGAAATCAGGATCCCGGTGTGGCAAAAAAACAATAATCGCTACTTGAGGCCAATCTCCATCCAATTATCAGCATCTAATTGCCTCCCCAGCAAGTGGTCACATGAGCGCCGATTAGTACACCTTTTTAAAAATGAAGCTGGAAAAATGGCTGTGGCAGGGGTCCGAGGAGGTGAGTAGCCATCTTCACTCACAGGCAATGAGATGGGGGGGGGGGGGGGGCATTAGGGTTGCTGCCTCAGAGCTCTGGGGTGATGGGGGGACGGGGGTGGGAAGCCCCATAGGGGGCAGCCTCGGCGTGTGGGGGGGGGGGGGGTTTGCCGCTGAGCTGGGATGGGGGTTTGGGCGTCTTACCCACTTGCCGGCGGCACATGCCCTTCCATACCACCCTGTTCTGGGCGCTGGTTCTGAGCAGCGCCGTTGTCAGGGAACCGGGGAAGCTGGTGGCCGCCATTGCTACTCGTAGGGTGGCTCTGGGTTGGCACCCAGTACCCCCTCCTCCCGTTCGGTGGCCATAGGGCCCTGGGGTTCACCTATGGACGAAGCAGCTGGATTGAGCCCCAGCTGCCTTTCCATTATCTGGCTCAGCCAGCCCTGGTGGCTCCCCAATGTCTGCAGCATGTTGTTGACACCCTCGGTGATGCTGCAGTGACTCTGGGTTGCCCCACCTGCGACTGGGACATGCTTTGGAGTGCCTCGGCAACGTCCACCTGAGACTGGGACATGCTCCGCAGCCCCTCACACACTCCACCAGGGACTGGGACCCGTCCCCCAGCGAGTTGGACATATTGTCGAGGCGCTCAGATATGGCTGTCACTGACTGAGCCACGCCTTGGACACCTCCACTCATGCTGCTGACGTCGCACACCAGGCTCTCTACTGCACTCGCTACCCTAGCAGTGTTGGCCATGGTGCCCCGCATTGCCACTATCTCCTGTGCCCATAGCCTCTGGGACTCCTCCAATCGGCTTTGGAACTTCTGGAGTGTTGCTGATATTCCCCTCGGAATGTCATGGTTGCACCCTATCAATTCCATCAGCTCTGGGTGAACGTGGTCCAGAGGCTCAGCATCTGACTGGGACTCAGCTGGGTCCTGGGATCCAGCAGACCCCCAACTGCTGTCTCACCTCGGCGTTCCTCACTCCAGCTGATGTACATCAGCAACTGTATGGTGCTCACCAGAATGTGCCTCAGAAGCCTGACCACCACAGTCGCCCACCGAGGTATGTGTCTCTGTGTGTGTGGAGGGTGGGGAAGCCAGCTGTGCCGCAAATACGGTGTTCATATCGGAGCAATTTGTCAGATAAAAGCAAATTACCGCGGATGCTGGAATCTGAAACAAAAACAGAAAATGCTGGAAAACCTCAGCAAGTCTTGTCAGAGCTGGAACGAGGGAACATAGTTTAAAAATAAGGGGCCTCTCATTTAAGACGGAGATAAGGATTTTTTTTTCTCGGAGGGTCGTGAGTCTTTGCAGCTCTGTTCCTCAGAGAGTGATGGAGGCCGGGTCAATGAATATTTTGAAGATAGAGGTAGACAAATTCTGACGGACAAAGAAGTTGAAGGGGAGAGTACGTGGAATGTAGAGCTGAGGCCACAATCAGAACAGCCATGATTTTACTGAATGGCACAGCAGGCTTGAGGGGCCAAATGGCCTCCCCCTGCTCCTAGATCATATGAGATCATGAAGGATGCCATATAAATGAAAGCTCTTTCTTTACTTGAAGAGTGGCCCCTGTCCTGTACAGGTGGTTTGGGTAGATACACAATGCACACCTGTGCTAATAGCTCCTTATCAGACTTTATGTCAACTTTGATCTGATAACATTTGAGTAAACTGCCTGGAGCTGTTTTACAACATTAAAACCACGATGCAAATACAAGCTGCTGTTCCTGTATGCAAAGTACTTGGAACCATTTCTAAAAGTTCAAATGAGCTGTTGCCTAATGGAATTGATGGGAACGTGCCCTTCTTTGTTCCGTGTTGTCTTCAGTCCTGTTCCATCTCAGATGATTTAATTTGAATGCTCCCATTTCATGCTCCTTGGAAGTATGACTCCACCATCGGGACTTCTGTGGAATTTCCAGACATTATTGTGTTACTCTGCAAGACATTGTTGTGTTATTCTGAAATAATGCATATTTAAATTCTCTATCAGTGTATCCTTCACCATTCAGCACATCAACGTCACTGGCTCGGCTGCAAGTGTTCAATCTTGACCAAATCCTGAGTTAAGAGTCCTGTACAGAAACAGGAGGCAGTGGAAATGTACCAGAATGGTATCAGGGATGAGGGACTCAAGTTAGTGTGGAGAGACTGGAGACGCTGGGATTGTTCTCCTTCGAGCAGAGAAAGTTAAAAGGAAATTTGATAGAGACGTTGAAAGTCATAGAGGGTTTTGATGGCGAAAATAAGGAGAAACTGTTTTCATTGGCAGAAGGGTCAGTAACCAGATTTTAAGATTTTTGCCAAAATAATTTGTGGTGATATGAAGAACTATTTTTGTTTACACACGGCGATTTTCTATAATCTGGAACGCACTGACTGAAAGGGCAGTGGAAGCAGATTTAAAGTAACTTTTGAAAGGTAACTGGATAAATGCATAATAATAATAATCTTTATTGTCACAAGTAAGCTTACATTAATGAAGTTAATGTAATAACTGCAATGAAGTTACCGTGAAAAGCCCCTCGTCGCCACATTCCGACGCCTGTTCGGGGACACTGAGGGAGAATTCAGAATGTCCAAATTACCTAACAGCACATTTTTTGGGACTTGTGGGAGGAAACTGGAGCACCCGGAGGAAACCCACGCAGACACAGGTAGAATGTGCAGACTCCGCACAGACAGTGACCCAAGCTGGGAATCGAACCTGGAGCGCTGGCACTGTGAAGCAACAGTGCTACCCACTGTGCTACCGTGCATAGGGAAATTATTGAAAGGGTTATGGGAGAAGGGCAGCCGACAGTGGGACCTTATGGGTAGTTCTTTCAAAGGGTTAGTACAGATACGCTTGGCTGAACACCCTCTTTCTGTGCTGTGTGATTCACCGATGCATGCACTGTTGTGAGACTGTAAACTCCTGAATCCTGTCCCAAACCAACTCCCTCACCGTGAGGTTAGAATTTTCAATTGACACTTCCAGTCTCAACTAGGCTGAGACCTGTTCTCACTAGTTCACCGGCAGTGAAGCAAGTCCAACATGAAACACAGCTTCCATTCACAGGGCAGGGAGCTGGGCAGAAACCAACTCTTAGCGTAGGCCACCTGAAACCAGATTAAACCTAGAATTAGCTCAACATGCCGACAAGCCCTTTCAAGCCTTCATACAGAACGTAAATATTGTATCTGAAAACATTTGGTTCCATAAACATTTTAAAGTTGAAACACCCAGTTCCATAAATATTTGTCTGGATTTTACCCATACCTATGCCTGCCCTTCATCACAGGCAACAGCAGCTAAACTATCTCCAGCTGTGAAAGCATGTCAGTGAAAATTTGAGAATTTGGGATTAATTGTTATTGTTATGGCTGAGTTGGCTTAAAAATTAACAAGAGCAAAACAGTTAACCGTGCTGGGTCACAGGCTGACCTCTTTACCAAAATAAACCTTCACGTTAGGTTTAAACAAAGTGCCTCGAAGGTCAGTAACGTCAAGTCAGCACTGTGGCAGCCATTTTTATTTTTCAACAACTGCACAGCTGCATACTCTGATCATCCACCTTTAACAAAACGCTTAGATTCACATGGAATTTGTGAAACAAATTACATTTTCATGGTAAACATCTTCAATTCTGGTGTCTAGCCCATATAATCTGGACCACTGAGGAAGTTCCGAGCTTATTAAAAGACCAAGGTTTATGTGAGTGGGCGAGCAATTGTTCTAGGCCTATTTCTGGGGTCTGTAAGGTAAATTTTCTATGTCCATTTTAGGAGGTCCCAGACTGTTTTCAGTCGGTCTGTCTTAAGAGTGCTTGGCCCATTGCTGGTGCTGTTGGGGACGGTTTAAACCAACTCTGCAGGGTGTGGGAACCGGAAGAAAATATCACAAAACCATGAGAGGAATAGCAGGGGGCACAACGTACTGGGAGAGCCAGATAACACAAGAATAGAGAATAGTAAGTTAATGGGTGGGGGTAGAGAAAGGGAGAAAGTAATGGTCTAAATCAGGGTTATGGTGAATGGGTGTGAATGCACAGAGTGTGGTAAGTAAGATTAGTGAGTTAAAGGCTTAGGTGATCATTTTGTGGCTCTAACAAACACATGGCTCAAAGGGCAGAACTGAGTATTAAATACTCCAGGATACATGGGGCAGAATCTTACCATATTTTTTCAAAGTGTCAGGCTTAAGTGGAAACCGGCAGTTGCACAGACCAGTTTTCTACCCAGATATTGCGCCTCTTTTACAAAATTAAAATGAGTGGGTGTAGTTTACGCTCCTTAGAGAGATGGCACCCCAATCAGAACTGAAATGAACTGCCTCCCGCACCGTCCTGAGACAATCAACAAAAGCTTACCTCCCCCACAATGCAAGTTCTGCCCTCCCTCCCGCTGACAACTAAGGGCGTCCTACCCCCCCCCACAAACATAGCTGCATGCATGAGGGTCACCCAAATCCCCCCCCCCACACACACACCAGATCTCCATATCAGAGTCCTCCTCCTATGAGAGTCATCTACTTATGCTTGAGAGATCACCACTATAATTAAAAGCAGTTAAATGCTTTTCTTCATATAAAAGGGGACATGAAAGCACTTATCTCCTCGATGTTCATTGTGGTACTTGAGATGCATTCAAGTTTGAAGGGAGATGAAAATAAACAATTCAGACACCTGGAGGTCTGGACAATTTTACCCTGTCATTTACAGCTTACTAAGAGCTATTTCTCTTTGAAAGTGAATAGGAGCCTCGCAAATCAAAGGATCTGGGCGGGGCTTAAAGCCTTAGGACAATAGAATAGAATCATAGAATTACTACAGTGCACATGGAGGCCATTCAGCCCATCAAGTATGCACCGACTCTCTGAAAGAGCACCTTACCTCGGCCCACCCTGTTCACGTAACCCAGTAACTCCACCTAACCTTTTGGACACGGAGGGCAATTTAGCATGGCCAATCCACCTAACCTGCACATCTTTGGACTGGGGGAAACCAGAGCATCCGGAGGAAACCCACACAGACATGGGGAGAAGATACAAACTACACACAGACAGTGACCCAAGACTGGAATTGAACCTGGGCCTCTGGTACTGTGAGACAGAAGTGCCACTTTGTGGTGTGTTTTGGCTTTTATTAATAGTTACTGCTTTGGACTTCTGTCTGAGTCAGCAGGTTTAAGGGGCAGGTAAGTGAAAAGGCAATGATTTTTCACTGTTTCTGCCTTTACTGCTCTTCAGGCACGAGTGACTGATGGGGAGAGTCTCTGATACGGGGGAGGGGGGGGGTCGTGGGCAGGATTTGCATTGTGGGTGAAGGAACGGCCTCCAATGGACTTCGGGGACATCTTTGTTGTATATGTACCCCATTGACTCACTATGTCTTCCACTGCATCAGGGCCACGCCTAGAAACACTTGCACCAATCCACACCCACGTGAAACCTGGCCGAGAGGACCAGAGTATCATGGCAGAATGGAGAAATTGGTCTTCTAGCCCATTAATCAGATGCAAATGGGTTCAAATTACCCATTTGCATCCTTCTGCCGGTGGGGGGTGGGGGGAGGGGTGGGGGTTGGGGGGGGGGTGGGGGGGGGGGGGGGGGGGGGTGAGGGGGGGGGAAGCAGAGGACTTTTTATGAATAGGGGACAGAGCGAGCCACCTACTAGCTCACCAGCTTGGGCGCCAGTCTGCTTCTCGGTTTATCTCCCAGATCTATGACTCCTCCCGTAAACTTACTACTGACCCCACAGGTATTAATTTGACCTTTGCTTCCTTTTATCATAGCCTCTATAAATCTGGTTTCCTATCAGATAGCTTGGCAAAGGATGAGTGCCTAAATAATTTGGACATATCGGTAGATGTGGACAGAACCTGGATGAGATAACTAACTGCATTAAGTTGTTGCAAAGTGGTAAGGCCCCCAGGCCCCGATGGCACCCCTATTGAATGTTATAAAAGGTTCCCCACTCAACTTGCACTCTTATTGCTAGATATGTTTAACAACTCATTATTTCTGCCCCCTACAGTTGACTCAAGCGCTTCCATTTTGCTTATTTCCATTGTTTGGGGTCAATTACTAGGGGGCAAAGGTTTAAGGTGCGAGGGGCAAGGTTTAGAGGAGATGTACAAGGCAAGGTTTTGGTGGGTGCCTGGAACTTGCTACCAGAGTAGGTGGTGGAAGCAGGTACGATAGTGACGTTTAAGGGGCATCTTGATAAATACATGAATAGGATGGGAATAGAGGGATACGGACCCCGGAAGTGTAGAAGATTTTAGTTTAGACGGGCAGCATGGTCGGCGCAGGCTTGGAGGGCTGAAGGGCCTGTTCCAGTGCTGTACTTTTCTTTGTTCTTCATTCTTATACTCAAAAGAGTTAGGGACCCTGAAGAATGTGGCTCATGTCAGCCTATCTCTCTTTTAAATGCAGATGTAAAGCTGTTAGCCAAGGTATTGGTGAGCTGCTTAGAGCCATGTCTCCCTGATATAGTATCTGATGGCCAAACTGCCTTTGTAGAGGGATGCCAATTATCTTCAAATGTACATCACAGTATCACAGAAAATACTTCTGCTCATCAAGTCTGCACCAACACATGAAAAACACCTGACCTACTTACCTCATCCCATTTGTCAGCACTTGGCCAATTGCCTTGAATGTTATTACATCATCTGCTTGACTCTATACTTTCCCCAACTATCTCGACCACCCCTGAAGTTGTTGTCTCTCTGGATAGGGAGATGGCTTTTTTTTATAGTACCCAATTATTAAATTTTTCCAATTAAGGGTCAATTTAGCATGGCTAATCCACCGATCCTGTACACCTTTTTGGGTTGTGGGGGAGACCCACGGAAACATGGGGAGAATGTTCAAACTCCACACGGACAGTGACCCAGGGCTGGGATTGAACCCGGGTCCTCAGCGCTGTGAGACAGCAGTGCTAACCACTGCGCCACCTTGCCACCCTGAGGAGGTGGTTTTTGACTGGGTGGATTACCTGTTTGCAATTTTGGGTTTGGTCCAAAATTTATTTCATGGATTCGCCTTTTTTATACCTCCCCTACCACGAGTGTGCACTTCTTATACATAAAGTACTTCCCCTTACCCAGGGAACCCGTCAAGGGTGTCCTGTGCCCCCATTGCTCTTTGCCTTGGCGATAGAACCCGTCAATAGCCTTAAAGTTGTCCACACTGCTAAAGGGTATCCTTTGAGCCGATGGGAAGCACTGTGTGTCCTTATATGCTGATGACCTCCTATTATACACTAACCCTGTTGCCTGTGTTGATGATGTAATGAATATTTTCAGTGCCTTTGGCTTGTTCTTTGGCTAAACTGAATAACAAAAGTGAGTGTTTCCCAATTAGCTCAAATAACCCCCATCCCCCGCCAGAACTTTGCCATTTCCATATCTGGTGCTGGTTTTCGCTATTTAGGTGTGAACATAACGCAGTCTCTTGCAGCTCTTTATCGAACAAATCTTACGAGTCTGGTCACCAAAATTAAAGTGGATTCGCAGCGCTGGTATAGTTTGCCTCTTTCCTTAGCTGCTAGAAATCAGTCCATATAAATGAACATTCTAATGTCTCCATACTTTGGTTAACAAGCTGATATCAACATTTATCTGGGCAGGCAGAACTCCTAGAGTCCATGGAGCGATATGTCGAAGAGGAAGATGGGTTGGTGGGCTAGCTCTACTGTACAGTTATTGGGTGGCTAATAGTCAAAAGGTTTTAGCATGGTGTCATGATCCAAGTTTAAACTGGTGTCTTATGGAATTGCACACCTGCTGCTCATCTTCTCTCCCTGTGCCCCGCTACCCATTAATAACAATAATAATAATCGCTTATTGTCACAAGTCGGCTTCAATGAAGTTACTGTGAAAAGCTCCGAGTCGCCACATTTCGGCGCCTGTTCGGGGAGGCCGGTGTGGGAATTGAACCCACGCTGCTGGCCTTGCTCTGCATCACAAGCCAGCTGTTTAGCTGGTGATAAACCAGCCCCTTTCATAGAATTTACAGTGCAGAAGGAGGCCATTTGGCCTATCGGGTCTTCACCGGCTCTTGGAAAGAGCACCCTACCCAAGCCCACACCTCCACCCTATCCCCATAACCCAGTAACCCCACCCAACACTAAGGGCAATTTTGGACATTAAGGGCAATTTATCATGGCCAATCCACCTAACCTGCACATCTTTGGACTGTGGGAGGAAACTGGAGCACCCGGAGGAAACCCACGCACATACGGGGAGAACGTGCAGACACAGACTCCGCACAGACAGTGACCCAAGCTAGGAATCGAACCTGGGACCCTGGAGCTGTAAAGCAATTGTGCGAACCACTATGCTACCGTGCTGCCCTTTCCCCCCTCTAAATACTGTCAAACCCCGTTGTGAGTTCTATTTAAAAAATGTGGAAGCAATTTTGTCAGCATTTTAAACCTTCCACTCCTTTGCTATTAGGTCCTATTTGTAACAACGACTTATTCTTGCCCTCCGTGCTTGACTCGACGTTTGCCTTGTGGAGGAAGAAATTATTCAAACGTTTTACTGACCTGTTTGTGGTTGGGAACTTTGCCAGTTGTAGCGAGCTTACAGCCAAACTTAATTTACCTAAATCTAGTCTTTACCGCTATTTTCAAACCCGTGGTTTTGTTTGCTCGCAATGTCCATCCTTGCCCCAACTCCCTCCAAGTACATTGTTAGAAGTGATTTTGCCATTGCCTCAAACCAACAGTGGTTCTATTTCAAGGTTTTACGATCTCATGCTATCATCTGTATCCTCCCCTCTCCTAAGGTAAGGAATGATTGGGAGGAGGAGCTTGGGCTTGAACTTAGATTACGGGTGGGAAGAGATTCTTTTGAAGGTCACCTCAGCATCCTCCTGTACTCAGTTAAGCTTAATTCAGTTTAAAGTTCTGCATAGGATTCGCTTTATCAAGGCCAGAATTGTTAAGGTTTTCTTCAACACAAGCAACTAATGCTTCAGGTGCTCACTCGCCCCTGCTGACCATACTCATATGTTCTGGTCGTGCCCGAAGCTGGCCGGTTTCGGTCATCCTTCGTTGACATTTTTTCCAACGTTCTTGTCCTTTGGTATCCAGATCTGGGGCGGGGTTCTCCCCTACCCGGTGTGACGGGGGGTCCCGGCATAGGGGAGTGGCGCCATCCACTCCGGGGTCGGGCCTCCCCAAAGGTGGGGAATTCTCCGCACCTTTGGGGGCTAGCCCCGCGCCGGAGCGGTTGGCACCAGAAGACTGGCGCAAAGAAACGGCGCCAGCGGCCTTTCAGGCCCGCCGCCCGGCAGCTGGGCTGGCCGAAAGGCTTTCGCCAGTCGGCGCATGCGCCGGCGGTGACGTCAGCGGCCAGCTGCCGCTGACGTCACCGCCGGCGCATGTGCGATGTGGGTTTCTCTTCCACTTCCGCCATGGCGGAGGCCGTGGCGGCGGCGGGGAAGAAAGAGTGCACCCAGGGCACTGGCCCGGAGTCTGAGTGGGGGGCCCCGATCGCGGGTCTGGCCACCGTGGGGGCACCCACCCCCGGGGTCCGATCGCCCCGCGCCCCCCCCAGGACCCCGGGGGCCCGGTCGCGCCGCCGATCCCGTCGCCACCAGAGGTGGTTCAAACCTCGGCGGCGGGAGAGGCCTCCCAGCGGCGGGACTTCGGCCCATCACGGGACAGAGAATCGCCGCAGGGGCCTCGCCGATCGGAGTGGCGTGATTCCCGCCACCGCCACTTCCCGGGTGGGGTCGGAGAATTTCGCCCCTGGAGTCTCTTCTGAACTGGTCAGTTCGCGAAGAGTGAGGCAGATAACAACAAACAACAAAGAAAAGTACAGCACAGGAACAGGCCCTTCGGCCCTCCAAGCCTGTGCCGATCATGATGCCCGAACTAAAAAAAACCTTCTGCCCTTACTCGGACGTATACATCTATTTCCTCCCTTTCATGTACCCATTCAGATGCCTCTTAAATGTTGCTAATATGCCTGCTTCCACCACATCTTCTGGCATTACGTTCCAGGCGCCCAATCAAATTAATGAATCAATAAATCAATATCCCCTTCTTTCTTTAAATGTAACATTTTTTGTTGCAATCATAGCTTTCACCTCCTTGACAGATCTGTCATCTTCAATCATTATATTTCCCAGATATAAAGTCATCTCATATATCATTGCATTTGCTTCATTAGTAGCCCGCAGGCAGATTTTATTAACCTGGAAGTTCCCCAAGCCACCCAATGCTTAATCCTGGTTGGAAGACTTATGTATTTTCTATATTTGGAGAAGATTAACTATGCTGCAATAGGATCCACTGAGAAACTTGTAGATTGCAACCATTTGTCTTGTTCTTTCAAGAGTCAATTACTGTTAATTTAACTTTTTTTGGTACAGTTGTTTGTCTCTTTATGTGGGGTGGGGATTGCATTATGGTACTGTATTGCACTTTGTTTACCGGCTCCTTCCTTTTATTGGAAATCAGAAAAAAGAATTTAGAAAAAAAAGTCCTTTGTTTATCCTTGAAGCATTGATTATTGATCATTGTGGTTGTTTTAAGTCCTGGAGTTGAATTGAGATCCATGGAACTACATTTTCTAGAGGCAATTTCCTTTATTTTAATCCATGACCAGTCTTCCAGAAATCAGTGAGTTTCTGCCAAGGTACTTTCTGATGGACTATTTCTTGTGCTGAATTTTTACACTGTAGAGTTAGGGCTTTACTTGACTTCAGAGCAAGACAGAGAGAGATTCCAGACTGTTCCAATACTTCAACAGATCTTTCTGCTTCTGATTGGCAAACCCAGTTCTTAAAGTCCTGCTTGCTGTATATTCCAAAGGAATTCCATTCCCATGTTTGCTGTAGCCATTATTGTAGAACAAGTAATCACATTTTGATGTTTAATCTCAGAAACATTTGATACATTTCAAGACATTAGAAACCAAGAGGAGGGAGGTTATTTCATCCTCCATGGGGGTTTGAGTTGGGTGTATATCCTGGCTGGCTCCCAGTTCCCTATTGTCTTGATAGCATTTCAGTTGATTAAAGTGCAGCACTTTGCATTCTTAATATCTACTATTCAGTTGTCCTTTTTTGAAGACAACGTTGACACCCCAAATTGTGAAATTCCATGAGCAACATGTTAGGGCATGGCTGCAGTGCAATCCATATAGTAACTATTCAGAAATGGTCCATTTACAATGCCAGATATCAGGTGACTTGTGGCAGCCATCTTTGATAAGTGTATTTTCTTGTATTGGTCCATTTTAAACTTGACTCTTTGTACTTCCAAGGCCTGTATTTGCCCTTTTAGTTCAAGTGGTTCTCCAGCTGGGTGTGACATCGCCCATGCTGTCTTTGCCTGCTTTGGACCTTCCCTGGTCCACGCTTAATTCTGAGAAATATGTATCTGCCAACCTTATTTTACAGGGCATTCTCTTTGTCTTTTTTTAAAATTACACTGGTTCTTCGTTGACCTTCTTTAACTCCACAGGCCTTTTCAAATTCAAGCAGCTATTTTTAACGACTTCAACCTTCACAGGTTCTATTTCCTCCTCAGGGTCTCTGTGAACATTTTCCAGCTCTCTACGCCTCTGCAGAACTTTGTTCTTTGTTTCTGATCTCTTTAAATGCAAGTAGCCCTTTTTGGAAAACTCCAACCCTCACAGGTTGTGTTGCCCCCTGTTGCACTTCCGAACCTCCCATGGTTCCTTGAACTTCTAAAGACTCACAGAACACAGAACACAGAACAGTACAGCACAGAACAGGCCCTTCGGCCCTCGATGTTGTGCCGAGCAATGATCACCCTACTCAAACCCACGTATCCACACTATACCCGTAACCCAACAACCCCCCCGCCCCACCTTACTTTTTAGGACACTACGGGCAATTTAGCATGGCCAATCCACCTAACCCGCACATCTTTGGACTGTGGGAGGAAACCGGAGCACCTGGAGGAAACCCACGCACACACGGGGAGGACGTGCAGACTCCGCACAGACAGTGACCCAGCCGGGAATTGAACCTGGGACCCTGGAGCTGTGAAGCATTTATGCTAACCACCATGCTACCGTGCTGCCCCATCCTGCAGGCTTTCTCCAGTTGTCCAGCTTCTTTTGATTCTAGTGGCTTCTCCTGACCTTTCTGGAGCACTACTATCGTTTGGCTTGGCTAGGCTGCCTTTATCGCTCTTTTCTTCAGTTCACCTAGTCTTCTTTGAAAAGTCTCCTTTCTTTCCCTTTTTCTCTTCTCTCACTCTTGTTGTCTTCTTTGGGAAGAATTCCACTCTCTCAAATTCTTGAAGTACTAATTCTCTTCATCTTTGTTCCTGCTGCATTTTGGCCAATTGAATTTTAAATTTTTTAAGGTTCACAACCTAATTCTCTGACTGCACATCGTACATCTTATGCTTTTGGGTGAAAGTCGAATTCTAAGTGGTTAGCTAACCCTTTCAACTCTTTAAATCCTCAAAAGTAGCTTCTCATGTTCTAGAAAAGCATTGGCCTCAAATGTGCGGGGTTATGGGGAGTAGATGGGAGAAATGCACTAAGGGAATTGCTCATTCAAATAGCCGTGCAGGCATGATGGGACAAATGGCCTCCTTCAACATTGTAATAATTCTGGGATTGTGTGATTTGTGCCCATTTTTAGAAACCCAATTAGGCAGTTTTGGGGCCCTTGCAGCTCATTTTCAGGACTGTGTTTAGAGCACAAATCAAAATTTGGGCCGAACTGGGTTTGTCCATAATTGAAGCCGAGCCTTATTTTGATGGTTGAGGCAAAGTGACAGTGCCTGTTGTACCTTCAGAGCAGCTTGATAGCCATTGTCAAAGCATAAGAACATTAGAAACAGGAGCAGACCATTCAGCCTCTTGAGCTTGCTGTGCTGTTCAATAAACCGTGGTCGATCTAGTCTTGACCTCAACTCCACTGTTCCTTATTACTCTGGATTTCCCTATAGTTCAATAATTTTAACTCATCCCATAACAGATTGAATGCCATAGCTTCCACTGCTCTCTGGCACAGTGAATTCTAAAGATTAACTTTGGGAACAGACATTCCTCCTCATCTCTGTCTTGAATGGGTGACGCCGCATTCTGAAACTGTACCCCCTAGTTCTAGATGCCTCCATGATGGGAAACATCCTCTCAGCATCTTAGTTAGAATTTACAACGCAGAAGGAGGCCATTTGGCCCATCAAGTCTGCACCGGCTCCACCTAAACCCACACCTCCATCCTAATCCCTGTACCAGTAAGTCCACCTAACCTTTTGGACACTCAGGGTAATTTACCAAGGCTCACCCACATAACCTAATCTTCCCTGTCAACATCCCCCATCCCTTAGAATCTTATGTTATTCAACACAATCACTCATTCTTCTAAACTCTAATGAGTAACCATCCAACTTATTCAACTTTTTCTCAAAAGGCAGGAATCAACCCAGTGAACCTTTTCTGAACTCTCTCCAATCTAACTGGGACCACAGCGACCCAGTCCTTTCACTGGATGAGTCTTCATAGAATCATAGAATTTATAGTGCAGAAGGAGGCCATTCAGCCCATGGAGTCTGCACTGGCACTTAAGCCCACGCCTTCACCCTATCCCTTTAACCTAGTAACCTGACCTAACCTTTTTGGACACTAAGGGGCAATTTAGCATGATCAGTCACCTAACCTGTACATCTTTGGACTGTGGGAGGAAACTGGAGCACCCAGAGGAAACCCACGCAAACACGGGAGAAAGTGCAAACTCCACACAGTCACCCGAGGCTGGGATTGAACCTGGAGATGTGATGCAGTGTGCTAACCACTGTGCAACGAGGCCGCCCATAGCTTAAGTGAGCTGAAGGGGGAGACAATGAGTTATCTGCAGCTTTCTGATGTGATATGGCTTCTTGCCACGCAAGGCTCCACACAAGCTTAAAAGAAAAACATAGCTGTTTGTTGGCGACAAAATTACTTGTGGATTTGTGGGGAGAGGGGGCACATTCCTCATTCACAGTCATTTGGTGCCTGATTGAGGGACTCGGCATCAGATAAGGGAAGATTGAGAACCACCCGCCTGCCCTTGCTGCCAATTTCCTCTCCCCACTGCCCCACAAACCCTCACCCGGCAGCACCCCTCTTTCCCACCATCATTCCCCTGTACCTAGGATGCCTAGATCCGAGGTCTGGGTGGATGTTAGCAGCCATCACCTTCCCAGTGGTGCTGTTGAGAAACGAAGAGCTGCTGGCCTCCGGTTGACTCTTGGTGGGCAGGAATTTCATCCTTGGATCCTTAACTTGAGCAAGGGTCACTGCTGCCCAGCTACGGGATTTAATTGTGCAGTCCTTCCTGAACAGAGAGTACACGGAGCTCTTGCTGGCTCTCCAGGCAGCAGGTGAGACCCCCATCACCTCCATTAAATTCTTCCCACAAAACGGGATTTGAGCCACAACCTTGTAACTCAGAGGCTCAAGTGCTAGCCAGTGCTACTGACACAGCAGCATTCCATGACTGGAATTTTGTGTGGAGATGGTGGACTTACCCACTTAACTGACAGCCTGTTTCTGCTTGACTGGATTGCCTATGTTGTCTGTAAATTATCAGACACTTGTTTTAGCCAGGTGCCCTTATTTGTGAGATAGAAACATAGAAAATAACAGCAGGAAAAGGCCATTCGGCCCTTTGGGCCTGCTCTGCCGTTCACTATGATCATGGCTAATCATCCAACTCAATAGCCTAATTCCGCCAAACACATGTTCACGATTCAACACAAATTTATTCACAAACACAATGGAAGCGATCTACCCGAATGGGAACAGAGATCCGTAGTGCCCGCAATTAACCCGGCACTCGGAGTGCTGAGAAACGGCCCCTGGGTAGATTGGGGGCCTCAGCGGGGAATGCACAGCCAAGGCCGCACTTTGTCCCATTTTTGCAGTGAGGAACTCCGTTCACTACAGGGAGAGATCAGGACACCATTTTTAAATGGCGTCCCAATCTCGCAACCCCCCGAAGCGACCCCCAAATTCCCAACTGCACCCCATGGCCTGATCAGCAGCATGGGAAATAATCCCAGCCTGGCACTGTCAGCCTGGAACAGAATCACAGAATTTACAGTGCAGAAGGAGACCATTCGGCCCATCGAGTCTGCACCGGCTATTGGAAAGAGCACCCTACCTAAGCCCACACCTCTACCCTATCCCCAAACTTCCACCCTATCCCCATAACCCCACCTTACTTTAACCTTTTTCTTGGACACTAAGGGAATTTATCATGGCCAATCCACCCAACCTGCACATCTTTGGACTGTGGGAGGAAAGCGGAGCACCCGGAGGAAACCCACGCAGACACGGTGAGAATGTGCAGACTCCGCACAGACATTGACCCAAGCCGGGAATGGAACCTGGGACCTTGGTGCTGTTAAGCCATTGTGCTAACCACTATGCTACCGTGCTGGCAGTGAGCCTGCCAGTGCCACCTGGGCGCCTTGGCAGTTTTTGCGAAAAGGTGATCCCGCCCACAATGAGTCTTCTCCGTTGCCTCCGCATCGAGTCTTTGCTGGGGATGGTTTCTGGGTGTCCTGTTCTTATCCCCCCTCTTCGCACCCTTCCAGAAGTTTCTCTAGCCTTCAGCCAATGAGGTCATTAGGCAGGGGTCACAACACCTACTGGATTTGCCGATTGCAACTCTTTCAGGACACCAGGACCTCCCCCTGGAGGTCCATCCTCAGGTGCATTGTCTGCATGTAAACTTATCTCATATAAGGGGGCAGCACGGTGGCTCAGTGGGTTAGCCCTGCAGTCTCACGGCGCTGGGTCCCAGGTTCGATCCCGGCTCTGGGTCACTGTCCGTGTGGAGTTTGCACATTCTCCCCGTGTTTGCGTGGGTTTCGCCCCCACAACCCAAAGATCCACCTACCAGGGTAGGTGGATCGAACACACTAAATTGCCCCTTAATTGGAAAAACTGAATTGGGTACTCTAAATTTAAAAAATTAAAAAATTAAAGATCTCATATCACTGGGCAGTACGTTGGAGCAGTGGTTAGCACTGCTGCCTCATGGCACTGAGGACGTGGGTTCGATCCCAGCCCTGGGTTACTGTCTGTGTGGAGTTTGCACATTGTTCCCCCACAACCCAAAAAGATGTGCAGGTAGGTGGATTGACCAGGCTAAATTGCCCCTTATTTGTAAAAAAAAGAATTGGGTATTATAACTCTATATTTAAAACAATCCCTATCCCATATAAGGTGATCTAGGTGCCAGAAAGTCTGGCTTCATCTGGGCAATCCACAGCAATCGATCCATTTGAATGGGATTTTTACAGGACAAGCCCTGACTTGCCCCAGCTGTCTGTCTCTATCTCCAGTGTATTTGAGTTTGGCTCTTTGACCTCCCAACAGGCCTGTCTATGGCTGTGGCTTTAATTTGAAGTGCCCAAATCTGTATCGGGCCGTTGGCCATTTTACCACACCTGGGTTGATTTATGAGCAGTCAGCTTGTTAACTGGCTTAGGAGGAAACTTTTACCCTAATTTGGGAGGACATACCACCTCCGAGAATCAATCGGATGGTCGTCAGCTCTCCAGTCCCAGAAGCGTCACTGGAGTCGGCGGCCACTGCTGGAACTTTAGGCAGTCCCCAACATTGACCATCACTGGAGCCATACTGGAAGAGGAATTGGGAGGGGCCTTTCAAAGTGACCCTGGCAAGGGGGGTTGGGGGGGGGGGGGGGAATCAGGATGGCGGCTGGAGAGAACATGTGGAGAGGAGGTGGTAGTACTGCTGGGGAGGACAGGCTCTATTGGGCACAGAGTGCCTGAACAAGAGGCCCTCCCACTAGCCCGCACTAGCCACCCTGCCATGCAACATGGGTCATGGCAAAAAGCCAGTGATGCACAAAGAGGGCCTAAAGTGGCTATTAACTGGCTATTTACAGATCTAAATCTACTCATGGTTGGGCAGGCCGCCTGACGTCTGCTCTGTTCCGAGTGAAAAATACGGGCAGAGACGGGTTAACGATGGGCAGACACTCCTGCAGTGCCACCCAATCTTACAGATCACTCTGTCCCACTCCAGCCCCCCACTGGTCTGCTCCTCGGTGGGGTGAGGGGGGCTGCAGGGGAGGGTGGGGGGGGGGGGGGGGGGTGGAATTCCACCCAAAGAACTGGAATGGAAATGATAGGATCAACAATTTCTAAAGCCAATTGAACTGCTCAATTATATTCTCACCTTGTAGCTATCAGAATCAACCTGACAGAGGGCAAAATGTTCAGCTTTCTTTGCTCTTTTGCGCTAATTACAGGCCTGCTGTGCCGCTCCAACATTTTCTGCTCCTCCGATTGTAAACAGCCAACTTGTCTCTCTGTAATCATAAACACTGAGCCATAAAGTGTTTGATGATATTCTTTATGCCAGAAAACTGGTGGGATTTGAATATTCATGGTGAAACAGGTCTATGTTCAATCTTACACAGACTTTTACATGACAGCATGATACTAAAGTGAGCTGTCATTTCCTTACAGCTAGAAGCGCTATGTCGAAAACTGAGAACGAGGAATAACTATTCAATCACTGGGAATTAAAATATGTTTCTAATCAAACAAGGCCACCATAAGGCAGATAAGAAAAATTAAACCGCTTTGTGCCAGCAAAGCCCATTGTTTGCTCTTGCTCCCAGTGGAATTTGTCAAAATAATAGATTCTAACTCACATAATTTCTATTGGATACACTGGCCTGATGTAAAATGTGTTCAGTGACACACTCGCACAGAAACCCGCGCACACACGCAGACAGACAAGCAGAGACACAGGCATACACACACACGCATGTACATCGGCACACACATGAACAACTGAATCACATGATAAGTCAGAATTGTTCACCTTCATGAAATAAAATGGGTGTTGAAACTTATCTAAAACTCTGCTGCCTGTGTCCTACCCGCACCAAGCCCCATCACACTTGGGCTCGTTAACCTACCTTAGATCCCGGTTCAGCAACGCCTTGAATTTTAAATTTGGATTCTTGAATTCAAATCCCTCTCCGGCCTTTTGCCTTTTATTCTTCGTAATCTCCCCCAGCCCCACAACCCTCTGAGCGCCGCTCCAACTCTGGTGTCTTGTGCACGCTTCATTCATTTGATGTACCATTAGCAGCCTTGACATTGCTGGTTGTGCCCCAAGCTCTTGAATCCCCTTCCTAAAGCTCCAAGATGCTCCTATAAAACGGACCTCCAGGCAGCACGATGACGCAGTGGTTAGCATTGCTGCCTCATGATGCCGAGGTCCCAGGTTCGATCCCAGCACTGGGTCACTGTCCGTGTGGGGTTTGCACATTCTCCCTGTGTTTGCGTTGGTTTTTGCCTCCACAACCCAAAGATGTGCAGGGTAGTTTGTTTGGCCATGCTAAATTGCCCTTTAATTGGAAAAATGAATTGAGTACTCTAAATTTATTTTTTTTAAACTGATCTCCATGCTTTTGGTCTTTTGGTCACTGACCTAAAGTCTTTTATGGCTAGTGGTCAATTTTATGTTCCATTATGCAATGGGGAAATTCACCGATTCATTTCTGTCAGTGTGAAACTTCACTTGGAATTCATCACAGGTGAAAGATAAAGAATGATCCTGGACTCGATTTATTGGCGAGGTATAAAATGGCTGAAGATTTGCTATCACCTACTCAGAAACTGGAATTTGTGGCCATTACAGAGCCATTGTAGAATAGTCAACTCTCCATCGAATCTAGGACATTGCGTGAACAAGGCAAGCAAGTATTTATTTAACCAGCAGATTGAAGAATTCTTATTGAGCAGAGCAGAGACGTAAATAGGAAATGTCTACTTGATTATATAGAACATAGAACATAGAACAGTACAGCACAGAACAGGCCCTTCGGCCCTCAATGTTGTGCCGAGCAATGATCACCCTACTCAAACCCACGTATCCACCCTACACCCGAACCCAACAACCCCCCCTTAACCTTACTTTTTGGGACACTACAGGCAATTTAGCATGGCCAATCCACCTAACCCGCACATCTTTGGACTGTGGGAGGAAACCGGAGCACCCGGAGGAAACCCACGCACACACGGGGAGGACGTGCAGACTCCGCACAGACAGTGACCCAAGCCGGGAATCGAACCTGGGACCCTGGAGCTGTGAAGCATTTATGCTAACCACCATGCTACCGTGCTGCCCACAAATATAATTCAATATAAAATCAGGTACTGAAAGCAAAATAAAGAAAGAGAAGAAAGATAGGATTAAAGGAACGATTAAAGGATTAAAGGTGCAATTCAATGGACAAATATTAAAGTTTGCTTTTGGGTGCATTTAGTGGGGTGTTTCTCGCCAGTTGCAGCGTTGTGATACACCACGCTATACAACAGCACTTTGGCCTTGGGGAGTTTCTCCCCACCGAGGGCACACTTTAGGTGATTTCCTGCTGGTGAGCCGATCACGGCAGCAGGAATGGCTGTTCGCAGATTTGGAGCCATCAGGCTCATTTAAATATGCTGATCTGGATCGTACTCAGTGAGGGAGTGATCCAGATCGTGCCAGGTGGAGCAAGTCAGGTGACTCCCAATCGGGCCCCGTGCCCCGCGTGGAGTCCAATTTGGGACTCTCAGGTCATTCCCTCGTTGTGCCTGGCACCACGCTGGGTGCAAGGGAGTTGCTGAATTGCACCCAAATAGAAGAAAAAAGTAAAAAAAATATATTCCATTTGAAAAATCTCTAACAATAATTGAAATCTCAAGGAATGCGACTCCGCACTTGTAAAAGTTAAATTTTCAATGTTGGAGAGATTGGATGTAATTATCATAGTGCTGAAAATGTGCTTTCATAGAATTTACAGTACAGAAGGAGGCCATTCGGCCCATCGAGTCTGCACCGGCTCCTGGAAAGAGCACCCTACCCAAGGTTAACATCTCCACCCTATCCCCATAACCCAGTAACCCCACCCAACACTAAGGGCAATTTTGGACACTAAGGGCAATTTATCATGGCCAATCCACCTAACCTGCACATCTTTGGACTGTGGGAGGAAACCGGAGCACCCGGAGGAAACCCACGCACACACGGGGAGGATGTGCAGACTCCACACAGACAGTGACCCAAGCCGGAATCGAACCTGGGACCCTGGAGCTGTGAAGCGATTGTGCTATCCGCAATGCTACCGTGCTGCCCTGGAATACCGTGCTTGCACTGGAATGGACAAGTCCTGACATTTCCAGGCATGCTTACTGGGTAAGTACTGCAATATTACACCATTGCACATGTTCAAATGCCAGTTCCCTCAGTGAGATACTAGTATTGTCAAGCCAGGGTAAATTGGACAACAACTTCCAGTTTTCCACTGTTAACTACACAAATGTGGTAATTGGATTTCTATCTGAGTTGCTCCTCAATAACAGAGAATACTCTTTTTTTAACTGTAAAATTCAAGCAATTTTTGGCCTAAAACACGAGTATAGTACTTTAGAATACATCATTATATCATTTTACGAACATGGAGAATCATATTCTCATATCATTACTCCACAAAGTTATTGGAACACATCATCATTAAACATGCACATAAAGACCATTAGATCATTACATACATACAAAGAAGCACACCAAAACTCATCATTATGCCATTAGAGACACACATGCACAGAAATGATTCAATATATCATTTGCAACTGATATAATTTGACTAATAGGAAAATAGAAGCTCCAACAACATTTCTTGTAATTTGCATTGTAATGTTGCAAAGAGTTGGGTGACGCTATAGCTAGGGTTTAGACACAACATAATCAACCAGAAAACCAAGTCAAATCAATAAACAATTTATTGATTAACATAAGAACACAAGAACTAGGAGCAGGAGTAGGCCATCTGGCCCTTCGAGCCTGCTCTGCCATTCAATGAGATTATGGCTGATCTTTTGTGTACGCAGCTCCACTTTCCCGCCCGAAAACTATTAGGCTTTATTCCTTTATTCTTCAAAAAACTATCTTTATCTTGATTAACACACATGAAGGCGCGTCGCCAAGTTCATGATTGCATAAATGGAAAAAGGGTTTAAGTCACGAAGGCAGGTTCTCATACAATGTAGTTAGGTTCCAAAGTGAGTTTGTTGACCTATACTGGTCGTATCCTACAAGGCATACAGCAAGTATTTCACACAGGAATCCAATGTCCTCCTCACCCACCCTGAGGCCTTTTACTATTGCTCAATGATCAATCTGTATAGTCTATCTAAGGCTTTGCAGTTGATCCTCGTCTCCAAGATTGACTTGGATGCACTTCCAGGTTGAAGGTCAGCAGTTCCTTCTGGGATTGCCGGTGGTTATCTCGTGTTAAGGCCTGGCTTTACTTAGCGTGAGTAAGGGACAGACAGTGGAGGAGCAAGTATTGAAAATACTGTTCCTCCAATACCTGGCCCTTTGTGACATCATAGTATTTATAAACAAAACTCATTGTTCATCTTCAATATCTTCGTGCCACCGACCCCGTCAGAATTATCCAATACTTTTCTGACTCACTCTGAAGTTGTTAGATCTTTTATTTCTCTCTCTCTCCTTATATCTTGGTTGCCACGAGGTGTGTGCGCTAGCAACTTTAATCAATTAATCTAGCTGTGTCTCTTGTTACAGGACATGATCTCATCTGGTGTACTTCAGTTCGGGGCATCAAAAGGATTTATCTTCGAATGGGGTGCAGTATAGAATCCTATTAGGGCTTTAAGGATTACATTACAAGAACAGTTTGCATAGATGGGTTTGCTTAAAGTCCCTTGCTCATAGAGCATTAAGGGATGATAGAAGTGTTTAAAATTATTAACGGATTCAACAGATCTAGAATTCTCTAGTTCAAAGAGCAGTCAACCTTGGGCGGAGGATTGAAATTTTCAAACCTGAGATTGACAGATTTATGTTAAGCAGGGGTGTTAAGCGCTATGAAAGCAAGGCAGGTAGGTAGATGGATTTAAGATGCAGGTCAGCTGCAGACTAAATGAATGATGGGACAGGCTTGAGGGGATAATGGCCTTCTCCAGCTCCTGTGTTCCTTTCATCTAAATTCAGCATCCTTTTCCGATAAGCCGACTTCGAATCTAGAGGTTACCTTGTGACAATGAAATAACAGTTACTTTGTAATGGCCACAGGTCACCTTCATACAAAAGACTTGCATTATTTTCATGACTGCACAACGTCACTAAGCACATCATAGCCAATGGTACCATTAAAAGTGCAGTCACCATCATAATGCAGGAAAAGCGGCAGCCAATTTGTACACAGCAATGTGATGACAAGATAATCTGTTTATGTGATGTTGACTGAGGATTAGATATTGGCCAGAACTCAGAGATATGAGTGTCATGAGATCTTTTGCATCCACCTGAGTAGGCAGACAGGGGCTCTCCCTTTAACATCTAATCTAAAAGATGGCACCTCCAATAGAGTACACCCTCAGTACTGCACTGCAGGGTCACCTTTGACTTTTGCGCACAACTCCTGGGGTACGATTTTCTCCGATATTAGCAAAGGCCAATGTCAGGCGGGAAAAGTGACCTTCAGCCCGACGACGACAATGGCGGCTTTTCATGCTGCGTAGTGCGACACTTAATGCCAAATGTTTGTACGTATGTGTTCCATGCTGTATCAAGGCATGGCGGCATCACCTCAGTGCTTTAGTGACCATTTCAAGGCTGCCCCAGCGCTCAGCAGCCATAATTCGCAGGTCGCTGTGAAGTGATGGCTGCCAGCAAATCTGCCCAAAGTTCTCGGGGTTCTACCCGGAGAGACTAGTCGACACCATGGAGACTGGCTGTGATATTATCTCCCCATCCTCAGGATGGAAACCTCGCAGCAAAGTCACAAACCAGCATGGGAGGCGGTGGTCATGAGTGCCAACTCCATTCAGAAGAGCACTGCCGCCCAGTGCTGCAAGAGGATGAATGATGTTCCGTTCCAGAAAGGTAAGTCACTCTTCTCATCACTCTTGACTCACACACTCACGGACCCATCACACATTCACAGGGATCCCACTCACCGCCAGCTCAGGGATACTCCACTCCCACACACACACGTTCATCTCCCCTGTGGGTTGCGTCCTCTTTCTGTCCACTCACACTCACCACCCATACATGCTGGCCATCCTTCTCAGCTGGCTTGGGCAGGCATCCTGCGTAGATACTCTCCATCTGGTACATTCAAGAGGAGAGATCCCAGACTAATGGGGGAATGCCCGAACTGAAGGCTTTCATGGATTTAGAGGCCCGAACCGGTGAGGATGTGAACTGTTCCTGTGCTGATGGAGAGGTCGGCAGTGATAAAGCAGGTGAGGATCCAGCCTGCAACATCCATCAGACAACCATGCATCCTCTGTTACTCAGGCTCCTGCCATGCACAAATGCAGCCTCAGGGGTCCACCAGCCAGGTTCTGGACACCAGCCAGGGTGCAGTACTGACATTGATTTCTCAGAGACCACAGAGGGATACCTGTCCTAGAGTTCACCCACACTCTCCACCAGCGCAGGCACATCTCGGTGGGACCTAGTTTTAGACCAGCCTCAGACCACAATCTGGTGAGAACATCATGCTTCCAGATTCACAGCAGGCGGAGGCACATCAGATGACGGGACTCTGGACTCAGTCATGCCTCAGTTGCTGGAGCTCCAAACACAAACTCGGAAAAATCAGGAAGGGATGCCAGTTGTACCCCTCAGATTGAAGGGTTGCATGGAGAAGTCCGTCCGCCTCCAGACTGAGGTGATAGTGCCGACAAGCCAACACTGGTAGAGAGGTGGCCGCAGTAGAGATATTGATGCAAGACATCTGGCTGGCACTGTTACATTAGTGTAAAAATTGAGTGGCATAGTCACTTCCAGCTGCTGATCTGGCCATGGAATAGGCACCCGGGGGACACTCGCATGCGCAGTGGGTCCGGCGCGAACCTGCGCATATGCAGACCCACCGCATGATTTCCGCGCATGCGAGGTGTCTCCCTTGTCCGTGCCGGCCCCAACGCAACATGGCACAGGAGTATAGGGTTCGGGGCGGAATAAAGGAGGCCGGGAGACAGAGAGGCCGGCTCACCGATGGGCGGCCCCCGAACGCGGGCCAGGCCACATCGGAGGCCCCCCACCTTCTCACCCAGGGTCGGACCCACCCTCCCTCCCCACAGGCCGCCACCCGACCCTTTAACGCTGAGTTCCAGCCGGCTGATAACAGGTGTGGACGGCGCCGGCAGGACTCTGCGTTTCCACGACGGGCGCTTGGCCCATCCCGGCCCGAGAATCGGCGGGCCGGCCACGTAGAGCGGCCCACGACTGGTGCCGCGCTAACCACGCCGGCGCCAACGGTGCTGATTCTCCGCTCTGTGGTGAATCGCATGCCGCCGTCAGGGCGGCGTGGCGCGATTCGTGCCTGTCTCGGGGATTCTCTGGCCTGGCCTCGGGTTGAAAGAATCCCGCCCCATGCGTTGGAAGCTGAATTTTACCAAATCGGTGAGGTGGCTGTGAGCGTGGAGGTCAGATCATGAGGAAATTTGGAAATATTTGCATTTTGACACCTTTGCTGTGTGTCCTGCCTCCAAGACCTTTTCCTGGAGAAAGACAAGTAGGTTCAGCAGTGACCCCTTCGGAGCTGGCGGTAATTCAATTAAGGATGGCAATGTGACTTGTTTCTTCAATTTTCCATACACTTAAAAAATAAATTTAGAGTACCCAATTATTTTTTTTCCAATTAAGAGGCAGTTTAGCATGGCCAGTCCACCTGCCCTGCACATCTTTGCGTTGCGGGAGTGAGAACCATGCAAATATGGGGAGAATGTGCAAACTCCACACAGACGGTGTAGCCATCTGGGATGGCCACTTACAAAGAAACATGGACATTTGCAAAGACTCAAGGGAAATATGGCCAATATAAGATTCAGGCAGGCTCAGAGCCTAAATGTATATATGTAAGCAGAGAACCAGACAGTATCGAAACCCCCAGCCGATTTACATTCTAATGACCCATTTCCCTAAGACAAAGGACTGGTACTCAGGTATCCGATACAATTCCAGACACATCGGCATCACTCCCTTTACTCAGGAAGCATAAACAGCAGGGTCAATGACCGCTTAGGACACGCCCAGCCAGCAAGGCACCTGCCCCTTCATTGGCTCAGATCGAAGGCAGTCATCGAAGTTTGCCGAATGATTGGGTATAAACCTAAGGACCACCCAAAAGAGCGCGTAACCCCCCAAGGATAAAGAAAGACACTGCCATCTGTTCGATCTCCAGCACTTCGGCGCTCCAGCAATGTCTATCTCCAACTGTAGCACCACGACCAGAAGCGTCCAAATTCAACGCTCGCTACCAGACGGATGAGCCTAGTAGACCCAGTAGATCCAGATTCGAGCAAAGGCCACTGTTCCTCTGACCTAAGCCGGGTGCCTGAAGTTAAGCACAGGTTATCATAGTGTTAGGTGTAAATTAGCTCACAGTGTTTATGTTGCATGTCTAAGTTAATCTTATTAACTTGAACTAACTAACTGGTTGTTGGGTCTTTGATCGATATCCGGTTGAACCTTGTGGTGGTATCATTTGATACCTGGCGACTCTGAAAGCAATATAATATCGATATCTACACAAAAGAAGGGCAACCTTATTGACTGCCATATTTATAGCGAGTAAAAATAGCAACAACAGTGACCCGGGGCCGGGATCAAACCTGGATCCTCAGCGTCGTGAGGCAGCAGTGCTGTGCCACCATACTGCAAAAGATTTTCCTGATGACACATGGAGCCCCCCTGAAAATGGAATGGAGAAGACTCTGAAGGCTCAAACATATTCTCTGGTAGAAGTTTTCTCCACACGGTTTCCTGACAAGTTATACCACAGCAGCAGTCACATTCTGCTTTAAGTGTCATCCACTTGGAATCACACAAGGAGCCCATCTGACCCTGATGCTTGTGCATATGAATCCCCTTTGAATCTGCTTCCACCACAATTTCATGCCAGAAAATTCCAGATCACAGCGGGTTTCCACCATGTGTTCCGATTTCCTCCCACAAGTCCCAAAAGACGTGCTGTTAGGTCATTTGGGCATTCTGAATTCCCCCACTGTGTACCCGAACAGGCACCCGAATGTGGCTTTTCCCAAGAACTTCATTGCAGTGTTAATGTAAGCCTACTTGTGACAATAAAGATTATTATTTTCATTATAAGGACTCTTCATCTCTCCTTTGGTGCTTTCTCCATAACTTGGAATAATTTTTTGAATTGACATTGTCTCTCTTCACATATGCATCGGGTAAGAATTGTGCACTCAGAAGAGAGTAGCTGTGCCACATTTGTAAATAACCTGTTACAAACATGTTATCCATCAGGGACAGTTAGGTCTCAGAGCTGTTTAAAGATCTGGAAAGGCAATCATTTATTTTTGGATATTTCTGTCAGGATTGTGCATCCAGGGACAGATGTTACCTACAAGTGGCATCCAATGTGCACTGACTACACATTTTCTTTCTTAGATAATGATGAGAGGAAGAAAGCAAACTTATTTGTTATGATACCCCCAGCCAATGTCAGGCGGGGCCAAAATGATGTAAAGCAGCCACAGTGAAAAGATGGGCGACGTTACAAAACATTTGAGTGAGATGCGATTGAGTTAAACAGATTGGAAATCACTTGATACCAACCAGATCAAATGCCCGCTCAACGGTTCCCTCCTACCTACCTCCCAGGGTACTAAAGGAGATGGCCATGGAAATAGTGGATGCATCGATTGTCATTTTCCAAAATTCTGTAGATTCTGGAACAGTCCCGGCAGATTGGAGGATGGCAAATGTATCCCCGCTGTTTAAAAAAGAAGAGAGTGAGAAAACAGAGAATTGCAGACTGGTTAGCCTATTATCAGTTGTAGAGAAAATGTGGTAGTCTAATATAAAGGATGTGATAACAAGACTCTTAGAAAATATCAACAGGATTAAACAATGCCAACGTAGATTTATGAAAGGAAGTCATGTTTGACAAACCTGGAACATTTTGAGGACTTAACAAGTAGAATAGGTATGAGAGAACCTGTGGATGTCTTCCTGTACCAATGTCGTTTTTAATTCATCGGTTTACCTCACTATCAAATGCCAAGCCCTGTTGGGCTATGGACCAAGTACAGGAAGATGGGATTAGGCTGGGTGGCTCTTTATCAACAAGCACGGGCACAATGGGCCAAATGGCCTCCGTCTATGTCATAGATTTTTCAGGATTCTAACCCACTGATTTTTAAAAACTCTGCCCCCTCTCCTCCTTTTATTACTTTGCCATTCCCCCTCTCCTCCTTTTATTCCTCTGCCATTCCCCCTCCTCCTTTTATTACTCTGCCATTCCCTCTCTCCTCCTTTTATTACTCTGCCATCCCCCCGCCTCCTTTTATTACTTTGCCATTCCCCCTCTCCTCCTTTTATTACTCTGCCATCCCCTCCTCCTTTTATTACTCTGCCATCTCCCCTCCTCCTTTTATTACTCTGCATTCCCTCTCTCCTCCTTTTATTACTCTGCCATTCCCCCCTCCTCATTTTATTATTCTGCCATTCCCCCTCTCCTCCTTTTATTACTCTGCCATTCGCCCTCTCCTCCTTTTATTACTCTGCCATCCCCCTCCTCCTTTTATTACTCTGCATTCCCCCTCTCCTCCTTTTATTACTCTGCCATTCCCTCTCTCCTCCTTTTATTCATCCTCCATTCCCTCTCTCCTAATTTTATTACTCTGCCATTCCCCCTCTCCTCCTTTTATTACTCTGCCATCCCCCTCCTCCTTTTATTACTCTGCCATTCCCCCTCTCCTCCTTTTATTACTCTACCATTCCCCCTCTCCTCCTTTTATTACTCTGCCATCGCCCTCCTCCTTTTATTACTCTGCCACCCCCCTCTCCTCCTTTTATTACTATGCCATCCCCCCTCCTTTTATTACTCTGCCATTCCCCCTCTCCTCCTTTTATTACTCTGCCATTCCCCCCATCTCATGTTATTACTCTGCCATTACCCCTCTCCTTCCATTACTCTGCCATTCCCCCTCTCCTCCTTTTATTACTCTGCCATCCCCCTCCTCCTTTTATTACTCTGCCATTCTCCCTCTCCTCCTTTTATTACTCTGCCATTCCCCCTCTCCTCCTTTTATTACTCTGCCATCCCCCTCTTCCTTTTATTATTCTGCCATCCCCCCTCCTCCTTTTATTACTCTGCCATTCCCCCTCTCCTCCTTTTATTCCTCTGCCATCCCCCCTCCTCCTTTTATTACTCTGCCATTCCCCCTCTCCTCCTTTTATTACTCTGCCATTCCCCCTCTCCTCCTTTTATTACTCTGCATTCCCCCTCTCCTCCTTTTATTACTCTGCATTCCCCCTCTCCTTTTATTACTCTGCCATCCCCTCTCCTCCTTTTATTACTCTGCCATTCCCCCTCGCCTCCTTTTATTACTCTGCCATTCCCCCTCTCCTCCTTTTATTACTCTGCCATTCCCCCTCTCCTCCTTTTATTACTCTGCCATTCCCTCTCTCCTCCTTTAATTACTCTGCCATTCCCTCTCTCCTCCTTTTATTATTCTGCCATTCCCTCTCGCCTCCTTTTATTCCTCTGCCATCCCCCTCGCCTCCTTTTATTATTCTGCCATTCCCCCCTCCTCCTTTTATTATTCTGCCATTCCCCCTCTCCTCCTTCCATTACTCTGCCATTCCCCCTCTCCTCCTTTTATTACTCTGCCATTCCCCCTCTCCTCCTTTTAGCAGGCCAGCAGGCCAGCAGCACGGTTCGATTCCCGTACCAGCCTCCCCGGACAGGCGCCGGAATGTGGCGACTAGGGGCTTTTCACAGTAACTTCATTGAAGCCTACTCGTGACAATAAGCGATTTTCATTTCATTTTCATTATTACTCTGCCATTCTCCCTCTTTTTATCATCTTGCCATTCCCCTCCTCCTTTAATTACTCTGCCATCCCCTCTCCCCTTTTATTACTCTGCCGTTCCCCATCTCCTTTAATTACTCTGCCATTCTTTCTCTCCACCTTTTATTATTCTGCTATTCTCCCTCTCCTCCTTTAATTTTGCAGCAATTCCCCATCTCCTTTTATTACCTTGCCATTCCTCCTCTTCTCCTATAAGATTCTCCTTAAAACTTACATCATCCCTTCTTTTGTGACTCTAACACAAATGTAAAGAACCTTGGGATGGTTTACTTTGTCGAAGGCATGATATCAATCCAAGCTATTGTTATTTTATTTGTCCGTTTTTGTTTCCATCACTTGCTCTTTAACCTGGGTAAGTGGTAGTCCCAAAGTCAGGATGAATTCTGGGCCTGGAACCTGGAAGAGGCCGGATGTCCCTGTCTTCCCAAAGATGGCCAATTATGAAGCCGCCTCCAGGAGCCCATGTTCTTGGGATTGGTGTTGAGTTCCAGTGTTGGGACTCAGTGCAGCTTGTGGGTAAGGCCTTTACTCTGTCGCTGCTGATTCAGCATCAGCGGGAGCATCAATGGTATTATGGAGACATCTTCAGTAGGAGGGAAGCAGGGTTCATTGCTTCAGCGGTCATCAGCCTCCATAAACTATCTACAAGGGTATGCCTGCTGCCCGGGGAAAGGTGCCCTTTGTTCCTAGCTTGTACACTATTTTCAATTTTGTAACTCAATGAGGTATTATAATAACTCAGTTGATTGATCCATAAATTAATTATATTGTCAATTAGCAAGTGTCGGCTGTGGCTCACTCTCTGACCCCACTCCAGAGATTTGACTTGAAGGTGACACTCCAATGCATTATTAAGAGAGTGCTAGATGGTAAAAGGTGCTGTCTTCCACATGAGACACTAGAGGAATGAGGGAACTTGCATTTATATTGCACCTTTCACTGGAAGAGATTTTGAAGGGAGAGCCGATATAGGTCAGTGCACACAGGGGTGATTGGTGAACAGGGCTTGTGAATTAGGATAGAGGAAACAGATTCTCTGGAAATATAATTGGGAGCTTGACCTTAGAATGGTGATTGTAGACGAGTGTATTCATGTGTATATTGTGATGACCTGTACACAGGAAGTGACGTGTCAGGAGCGGAGGAGTTCTCGCAGGCACGGCCACTCACTCAGCATGTAAGAGTGTGTCCTTTGTCATTATTCTCATACAACCCAGCAACTTTACGGTGATGACACATTTTACATCGAATAAAGGCAATGGACAGAGCCTCACTTACAGGGGTGAGTCAAAGTGGGGTCAAAGTTCAGTTATGTTAGAAGAAAAAAGGGCAGCATGGTGGCCTAGTGGTTAGCACAGCTGCCTCACGGCGCTGAGGTCCCAGGTTCGAATCCCGGCTCTGGGTCACTGTCCGTGTGGAGTTTGCACATTCTCCCCGTGTCTGCGTCGGTTTCGCCCTCACAACCCAAAAAATGTGCAGAGTAGGTGGATTGGCCACGCTAAATTGCCCCTTAATTGGAAAAAATAATTGGGTAATCTAAATTTATTTAAAAAAAATGTTAGAAGAAAAATATAGAAGGATATTGGAAAGAACCAAGTGTGGAGAAAGTTGGTGGAGAAATCAGTGACTGATGGAGAGATGCAAAGGAAATGTGTTAGAGGTTTCAGGCAGTTGCACTGAGGAATGAGCCATTGAGAATGGCTTATTTTACGTGTTAGACCTGGGAATAAGATAAAACAAATCAATCTCTCAACTGGGAATCACTCTAATCACAGACTCTGCCCTGCTCACATCTAAGGCAAACATTTGTCAGCAAACACTGACATTTTTTTGTCAACTTGTTCAATAAAATAAATTGGTTCCAAAATTCCAGGCCAGCTCAAAGCCAGAGAGTGAGCTGAACAGCTGCCTACAGCTGAAGGTAATGTAGATGTAGAGAGATTGTGTCCACTTGGGGGTGGTGGGGGTGGGGGGGGGGGGGGGGGCTGGGGGGGGCTTTCTCCGCCATTCATTAAGATCATGGCTGATCTGTTTGTTTTGAGTTCCACATTCCCCATCTACCCCCAACCCCCACCCCCCGATAACTTTCAATTTTGTGGCTTCACCAGAATCCATCTACCTCCACCTTAGAAATATCCAGTGGCCCACGTCCATTGCCTTGCACAATCCTCCAAGAGAAAAGAACTATCCCGAATCTGTCTTATAAAGGTGACCCGGAATTTTAAAACAGTGCTCCTTAGTTCTGAATCCTTTCCACGTCCACCTTGTCATAGAATGGCTACAGCACAGAAGGAGGCCATTTGTGTCAGTGTCTGTGTCAGTCCTGAGCACCTCAGCAGGTCTCACTCCCCATGCCTTTTTCTCAAATAATCATCCAATTCTCTTTTGAAAGCCACAGTTGAATCTGTCTCCACCACACTCTTAGGCATTACGTTCCAGACCCTAACCACCTGTTGCTTTCCCTCAGGTTGCTGTTGATGCTTTTGCCAATCATCTTAAGTTGACATTCTCTTGTTCTCAATCCACCAATGGAAACAGATTATTTTATCAACTCTGTCCGGGTCCATCATGATTTTGGACGCCTTCATAAAAGCTTCTCGTAATCTTCTCTTCTCTGAGAAGAACAGGCTCAACTTCTCCAATCTATCCACATAACCAAAGTCTCTCACCTCCTGAACCATTTACGTCAATCTTTCCTGCACATCCTCCAGTGTCTTCACACTTTTCCTAAAGTGTGATGGCCTGTATTGGACAGAGTACACCAGCAGAAGCTGAACCAATGTTTTGTAAATGTTCACCGTAATTTATTTACCCTTTACCTCTATTTCTAAAGCCTAGGACCCCCCCAAACCGCATCAACTGCTTTCTGAACCTGCTATGCCACCTTCAACACATTCCCCTCAGTTCCTATGCTCCTGCACCCCCTTTTAGAATTGTACCCTTTATTTTATATTGCCTGTCCTCATCTTCCTACCAAAATGGATCACATCTTGTTTCTATGCCTTAAATTCCATCTGCTAAATGTCCGCCTGTTCCATTAGCCTACCTATCTCCTCTGGAAGTCGATCGCTATACTCCCCACAGTTCACAATACTAGTGCTACCTGCAAATTTTGACTTTATGCCCTTCACACCCTAGTCTAAGTCATTCACGTGGCTCAAACAAAGCAGTGGTCCTCATACTGGCCCCTGTGGAAGCCCTCTGTCCTCCAGTTCTGTGAAGAACCTTGGGGCATTTTATCGCTTTTTTGTATTAAAAGAGTGGTGACTCTTTGGCTGCCATTCCCCAGCTGACCAGGTGTGTCACTCTAGAACAAGCTAAGGATTTGTCCATTGATTTGAAAAAAATTACAAGGCGATCAACACAGAGTAAGGATAGAGAATGAGCTTGTGGTTTAACGTTGTTTAGAAAGTACAATGAACAATGGAATCAATTTGGATGGTTTCATTCTCTTGCAATTCCCACTCTCCTATCTCCTTTCACAGGTTTGTATTCATTTACGGTCCTTCACAATCCTTGGCACACATTGAAATGCTGGAGGCACAGCAGGGTAAGAGCCAGCAGGTTGAGACTCAGAGATGATCTTCTGAGTCATGAGGGAAAACTGGAAGCTTAGGTCTTAAAGTCTGGAAGGAGATGTCTGAGAGGTGATTTTACAGAGGTATGTAAGGGAATGGTTCAGCTGAATCTGAACTATCGCTAGAAATGAAATGGTGACACAAAGACACAGCTTCAGACTAGCAAAAGATAAATTTAGGACTGATGCCAGGAAGTTGCTGTTCAACGGATCGAGGTGTTGGCCCTGGCAAATTGGGCAGCACTCTTGAGTGTGGGTTCAAAGTCCCACTCTGGAGACTTGAGCGCAAAATCTGAGGGAAAAATATACCATTGGACGTGCTGTCTTTTGGATTAGATAATAAATCAAAGCTCCATCTGCTGTCTCAGGTAGAGACGCATAAGGTTCCACAGCACTATTCAAAGAAAAGCAGGACGGATCTTTCTCGAGTACTGGCCAATATTTATCCCTCAACCAATAACAGTGAAATCACTGACTTTCTTGCCATTATCTCAGTGGTATTTGTGGGAGCTCGCTGTGCAGTTGATTGCAGTCGCTTGCGATGTTTCCCACACTGTAACAACTTCAACTAGCACTTCATTGGCTGTAAAGTGCTTTGCGATGCCCTTAGGTTGCAAAAGGTACTATAGAAATGCAAATCTTTTGTTCAATCATAGTTGTCATGGGAATTGTGTTCGTTAGTATCACAATTCTTAAGCAATGCATTGACGTTGCAGGTTCCTTAAGGCAATTGTGTAGGTGGCTGTGTAAACTTTTCAAACTCAGTCTATTCATCAATCTGTGCGTATCATATTGAAACATGTCTGGACTAATGAGCCCCTGATTTGTCAGTATGATCAAAGTCCATTTCCTAGCGACTGACTCCCCTCTCCCTGGCAACAGTCTGAGGTTAAGCTACGCTGTTTGCAATCGTGGAGTTAACTTTGAACCAAAGATAAGCTTTCAAACTCTTATTTGTGACAACACAAAGACCAGCCTGTTTCCAATTTTGTGGCATCACCCATCAACTTTGCCCTTGTGCCAGCTCATCTGCTACTAAAGCCCTCATTCAGGTCTTCATTATATCTAATGCACCCTTGACTGCTCCCACATTCTACCATCTGTAAGCTTAAGGCAAGTCAGAACTCTGCTACCTATGTCTTAACTCACCTAAGTCCCATTCCCCATTATCCCTGTGCTTGTTGCTCCACATTTGGCTCCTGGTCAAGCAACTTTGACTAGAAATCCTGGAATCGAGCAATAGTCTGCTTCCAGTCCAAGATCTAACGGCCATGTTGCGCCCGAATCGGGACCTGACGCAGCTGATAAATCTTGTGAGAGACTACTCGCGAGATTTACTGGTTTACCATGCCTCATAAGATCTAAGGGGATCTAGCAAGATGTCGTGATCTGGATTCCGCCCACAATGGGCAGGACATGCGGAACTCCTCAGTGCAGAAAATCAAGGTAAGTGTGGCCTCAACGGGGCCTTCTCCACCGAGACCCGGAAAAGTAACAGAGTCCCGTTCGTTCGCAGGCTGTATGTGTGAGGAAACACCCCACGAAACCCGCCCAAAACGGGACTCTGTTTTCGTTAAATTGTGCCCTACAGCATTTTTCGAATGCCAAAGTTTTATTTAATTTTGGAACTTCCAGGTAATCCCAGGATTTACGTATGAACATAGCAACCGGAGCACCCACAGGAAACCTACGCAGATACAGGGAGAATGTGCAACTGCCATAGAGACAGCCACCCAAGGTGGAATTGAACTTGGGTCCCTGCCACTGTGAGACAGCAGTGCTAACCACTGTGCCACCATGCCCCCTCATTAAGGGGAACCTGTTTGAGGCAGTGATATCAAGGAGGCCCACATGTTTCGACATGTGATACGAACAGGAAGAGGGTAGTATTTGGAAAAAGCGGTCATGCAAGACAAAACACCTGAAAAACGTACACAAGGATGACCCTAGATGGCATGGATGGTCAATATCAGAACATGGACTGGCCTATTCATGGAACAGGCAATGAGGGCAGTGGAGAATAGAAATCAGTGAAGAAAGATGGTTCATAGTACAGCTAACCCTCGGAACAAGGACAAGTGACTTTCAAAAATGAGACAAAAACAACAAGTTGCAGTTATACAATGCCTTTAAAGTACTAAAATATCCCAAGGTGCCTCACAGGGCCATTATGTGACGCGGAGCCAGATGAGTTTTCTAAAAGATGCAGGTATTAAGAAGTGACTTAAAGGAGATGAAGGAAGGGAATTTCAGAACTCAGGTTCATCAGGCAGCTAAAGGCATGACCCCAATGACGGAATGATTAAAATTAGGAATGCTCAGGAGGTTAGAGCTTGAGGAGCTCAGCTATCTCAGATGCTTGTGTGACCGGAATTTAGGCCCAGACAACCGAAGACAACATCCATTTACTTTATCTTCTACCATCCTGGCTGTCACAATTTAAATCAAGAATGAAGTTGTTGACTAATTGCAGTAATTTTTGATAATTCGTTCGTCGCAAAGACTAATACGCAAATACTCAGGAATTACAGAACCGGGTTCTTTTCACTTTGGATCTTCAACAATACATGAAAACACATAAAGTAGAAGCAACACAGTATACAGATGTGGGTTCTAGGTGGCTTTGTAGTTGCTTATGGTTGGTAAAGTGATGATTTATATCGATTGTGTCGAGATAATGTCAGTGATTCCAGTGAGGAGAGATGCCTGGTTGGTCGAGTGCCGGACAGCACATAGTTTACTGTCGTGCCTGTGGTGATTGTAGATCTGTAGATGCAATACAACTGAGCAAGCACTAGAGGGAGCATGGGAGAGCTATAAATACAGAGGGACAGGAAGTGAGGACACACTTCACAGAAGGGGGACTTGGCAGCAGGACAGGCAGGCAGCATTTGATGTAGCTGTAAGTTAAGGTCTGAAGACAGAACTAATTCACAATAGAGCATCTTCTCCAACTTTGAGACTACGAGCTTTATTAAGACACAAGGAACAACACAGTGCCTTCTACGACCACTGGGTGTCTCAAAGATTTTACAGCAATTGAAGTACAGTGTATTGTTAGAATGCAGAAGACACAGCAGCCAATTTGCTCAAAGCTAGCTCGCACAAAGTGACAATGACTAGATCATCTGTTTTGTGTGATGTTGATTGACAGATAAATGTTGTCCACACCACCAAGAGAGAACTCCCCTGCTCTTATTCAAAACAGTGCCATGAGATACTTAATGGCCCCTGAGAGGGCAGATGGGGTTTAACATCATACCCAGAAGACAGCACTCCCTCAGTACTGCACTAAAGTGTCAACCTTGATTCAGTTTGATAGCGCTCCTATGAAATATTTAGGATTGCGCCACAACATTAAAGGCACTATATAAATACAAGTTGTTGTTGCTGTAACAGCTAAATTAAATTTGTTTTAATTAATCGAGTTTTATTAACATATATATATATACACAGGGACACAAAATCTGTCTTTGTTCTGATTGTTCTTGTATATGAGATAGGCTGCCGGGTCAGATGGTGATGAAGGCTGGCATGATGCGAATGGGAGGGGCAGTGTAAGGAGCAGATTAATTATTGGGGGTACCATGGAGAGTGGGGGGAGGGTGCCATGACAACCGTTGGGAATCCGTGAAGGGGCTGGGTGAGAGATCACTGAGGAGGTGTGTGGGCATGTGAAGGGCTGCAGTGAGAGACATGAGGAGGCAGATTTACCCTGGCTGCACGAAGAAGATAATTTATCTCCTGGTACTATTGCTGTCTTCCTGGCAGCCATCTCTCTGATTGGACTTGGAACAAGCACAGAGAAATGCTGGGGAGGTGTTTAAAAGGAGCGCCCCATTGATGACAGACGTTAGGTTTTCCTTGGGCGGGTTTATCAGAGGCAAGCCACCACGAGCACAGCGTGAATCACGTGGGAAATAGACATTTTGTTAAAGAGGCTGAATATATGGTGCGTTTCCCACCGTCAGTGTCAACAGGATTCTCCCTGGTTTTCTCACCGGACCTGCCACGTTGAAAGAACTATGGTAAGATTCTGCTCAGCGTTTCTAGTCCAATGTGACTCTTCTTCAGGACTGAGGAGAGCTGAAATGTGATCCCTTTTTTCCAATTAAGGGGCAATTTAGCGTGGCCAATCCACCTATCCTGCACATCTTGGGGCTGTGGGCCGTGAGACCCATGGAATCGGGGGGGGGGGGAGAGAATGAGCAAACGCCACACGGAGAGTGACACGGGGCAGGGATCGAACCGGGGTGCATGGGGCTTTGAGGCAGAAGTACTAACCGCATGTGATGGGTTTTATGATGCTGAGAAAGGGGGGACAGTCAAAGGGATGAGCAGGGATAGGTTAGAGGGCAGGGAAGATTAAATGACAAAGATATGATGGAAGAAAGGCAATGGTTCTAGTTAAGAAACAAAGCATTGGTCCAGGGGAAGTGTTAAGGGCAGCGATGGGTGAAAGCAAAAAACATGAAAACAAGATACAGACGGGCACATGACAAGAGAAAAATCAAAATGGAGGTCTGAGTATGTACATGGTCTGAAGCTGTTGAACAAAATGTTGAGACCAGAAGGCTGCAATGGGATGATGAGATACTGTTCCTCCAGCTTGAGTTGGGTTTCATTGGAATGTTGCAGCAGGCCAAGGACAGAAGTGTGAGTGTGGGAAACGGGTGGTGAATTTAAAGGGCAAACAACAAGTAGGTTGGGGTCTTGCTTGTGGACTGAATGGCAGTGTTTCACAACATGGTGGCCCACACCATGCTTGGTCTCCCCAATGTAGCAGAGGCTGCATTGTGAGCAGCGAATACAGTACATAGTGATCTCTGTATATGTATATACATGAAGGGTTAATGTGTCGTCAGTACAGTCAGAAGATCACTAGAGGGCAACACTAACAGGGAGTATAAATACAAGTTCAATCTGTTTTCCCACTCTCTTCGGGTGTGTTGTGGCTAGAGAACAGAAGTGTAGTTAGCTCAGAGTGCAAAGTATCATATTCATAGTTAATCTAATGCTATCTTGTTTAATTTAACTACTAGTAAAAATATTGAAGAATCAAACTCACAAGTTAATTGATTAGTTACTCAATAAATTATTTGTTATCACTGGACGACTTTGATTTTCATCATCATCAAAGTTAAGTACATCTCGGCATAAACACATGAGTAACATATATTACTCCAAGTAATATAACACAGTAGACTGGATTGAGGGAAGTACAAGTACAACACTGCTTCACCTGGAAGAAATGGGGAAGAAGCTATATTTGTTCTCTTTAAATCGGAGAAGGATAAGGCGAGATTTAATACGGATCTTCAATATTATGGCTGGTTTCCAGAGAGAAGCTAAGAAAAAATGATTTCCAATGACAGGAGAGTCAGAAAGCAGATGATACAGTTTTAAAATAATTGCCAAAAGAAGCGTGGTGAAATGAGAAGAATTATTTTACTTGGCAAGTTGTTACGATCTGGACAGTGCTGCCTGGACAGCTGAGAGAAGCAGATTCAATAGTAACTTTCAATATCTACTTGAAAAGGAAAACTTTTTCAGGGCTAGCTATGAGCTAAGGCCAGGTGCTAACTGTGGTGATATGCATCACTGTAAATACACAAGGGGTAAATGTAAATACATGTAGACTGGATAGACACTAGAGGGAGCACCAGAGACATGACACACAGACACTCAACCAATAGGTCAATTAGATAGGACACGACCAATGGGCATTCACGATACACACAGAGGTGACACTACCACAGGGGGGCATTACACCAAGCCATATATAAAGGACACAACACACATGGGTCGGAATTCTCCGCAAGGCCCGACACCGTTGTGAAACCCGGAGAGGTTCACGCCGGCGTCGGAGGCCGCTCCTCGTCCCCTATTCTCTTCCCCCGGGGGGCTAGGAGGGCCGTGCTGTAAATCTCGACCGCCGGGCCTTATTGCTGGTGTTAAGGCCCGGCGCACCGAGAATGACGTGCGCCACGCATGCGCGGTTGCCGTCTTCCCCTCTGCTGCCCCGCAAGACATGGCGGCTTGATCTTGCGGGGTGGCGGAGGGGAAATAGTGCGTCCCTTTGAGACGCCGGCCCGACGATCGGTGGGCACCGATCACGGGCCAGTCCCCTCCCGAGCACGGTCGTGGTGCTCACTCCCCTCTCCGCCCCCCACAAGCCACAAACCAGGTATTGGCGCCATGTTCACGCCAGCAGCGACCAAGTGTGGTTGCCGCCGGACTGAACCGGTCAGGAACGGCAGGCCCGCGATTCTCCGAGCGGCTTGTCCAAAAACGCGACACGCCATTTTGGGGGGGTGGGAGAATCGTGGGGGGGGGGGTGCCAGAGCGGCCCTCCTGCGATTCTCCCACCCGGCGTGGGAGCGGAGAATCGCGCCCCTGATCTTCCTCTTTCCAGTGGAGACACGCAGTGAGTTCAGAGACATGGTTGATACAACATCACACCCGCCACGTGGATTGTAGCAGACTGGTTTGTCAGTCTGAGTAGCTATAGAAGGATTAACAGTAGTGGTGAACCCGAGTAGGAGAATTGTAAATAGTTCAATAAACGTGTTGAAGTCATCTCCACGTCTGAACCTTCCTTTGTCAGAGTGCACATCAAGGAAGCAGCTTATGCTACGCCAAGAGCATAACAAAACACTAACTAGATTGGTCCTTCAAGGAGCTAGCACAGGCATAATGGACCAAGTGCTCTTCTTCTGTGCTGTAAGATTCTAGCTTCAGAGGGCCTATTGAGAGACCAAACGTATGACAAAAATAATGGGAAATAGAACTTCACAGCAAAGTTAATGCAGGCTTCACTCCAGGGGGCAGCTGTGGAAAGTGTTGGTTAACCTCCTAATGGAAGTGGAACCTGCATTAAAACTATAATTAAAACCTTGAGGTTGCACTGCTCAATGAGGCTCTGCACAAAATGTGTGATGCAGATTTTCAAACTTTTGGTTTATGGTGCTCTAAGAGTCTTTTATCATCAGGTATGCCACACAGAAAATAGCCCTTAATCTTTGAGAAATTGAATATTTGCAGGCAAGAAAAATGAACACACTTTCTCAATAAAACCAAATGAGAGAACACATCAAAACAGAAAATGCTTGAAATACTCAGCAGGTCTGGTAGGAACTGTTGAGAGAGAAACAGAGTTAATGGGCTGGATTTTCAAAGAGGGGTTGGGAAGCCAACACCCAGATTCTGGGTCTCAACCCCGCACCTTATTTTGAAATGGATATGCCCTACTTGGCTGGGGGGTGAATTTGACACCCAAATTAGTGGCACCAAGGATCTTCCGAAGGCAGGAGCTGCCTGCCTGCAGCAGCAAAAACAAACAGGTGGCAGCCATGATAGAGCCTGTCATTGCCATGCTAAATAGAGCTGATAAAGGAAAGTGATGACCATGCATGCAAAATAAAGGTGCAGCATGTGACTTGGGACAGGTTGGACCATCAAAGTTCAGTGCTCCACAAATTATTATGCATTTCTGATGTCCCCCTCAGTAAACCCAAATGTGCACCAAACTGTTTGGGCTCACTGATTTGGACTTGAAAATCCCCCCCTTCCGGACACCATTAATGAGCTCCTAAAGGAGTTTAATGGGCTGTTAATTTGAAGCTAGCGGGTTTCTCCTTTCCTCGCCCACCACCAGCTCTGTGGAAAATTTCAAAGCGCCCCAGTGTCATCGGGATCCTGAGATGATATCCGGAATTACGATTCGGGAATCCAGCCTGCACCAGGTCCCAATTAACCACAGCAGCATTTGAAAATCCAACTCAATGCCTCAGCTGCATCAGAACTGGAAAAAAATGCGAGGTTCAGCAGATTTTACCCAAGGGGCAGGGAACGGGGACAAAGCCATCAAAAGAAAAGGTCTGTGACTGGGTGGAAGGCAAGAGTGATTAAATGACAAAAGAGTGATGGTGCAAGGCCAGAGGGAGTGGTATTGGCACAAGTGCAGAAAAAAGGATCTGTCTGTGGGAAGTGTGAATGGCATTAACTCAGCCATCACCGACAGCTGTTGTCCAAGAAAAGAATTCTTAAAGATTAAAAGAATATTAAATTAGAGAAGCATCAATGTGAGCTGTGTGCAGCACACATCAACAGTAAATAGAAGCGGCGGCACGGTGGAGCTGTGGTTAGCACTGCGGCCTCACGGCTCTGAGGACCTGGGTTTGATCCCGGCCCTGAGTCACTGTCCGTGTGGAGTTTGCACATTCCCCCCGAGTTTGCGTGAGTCTCATACCAACCCAAGGCTGTGCAGGGTAGATCAATCGGCCGCATTAAATTGCCCCTTAATTGGGGGAAAAAAAGGGTTGTCTAAATGCATTAACAAACATAGTAAATAGAAGCGCCTGCCCTTAACAATCAACAGTTTGCAGGCTGCTTGCTGTGATTAGCTGCAGAAACCTTTGCCACAAGCCTGCTGGGGCCCAGGCTATTTCTGGACATAGAATGACATGTGTGTTGTTAGAGAATCTCAATTCGATTGTTCTTGTTAAAAGGAAGGTAGGAGCAGGAGTCGCCTGGGCAGCTGATTAGCGAGTCCTGGAGACAGCATGATTCATCTGTCAGATATAGGGTGAGGGCAAGAAGAATGGGTGTGCTGTCAATACACACTGAGGCAGTTTTAAAAAAATTTTTAGACTACCCAATTTTTTTTCCCAATTAAGGGGCAATTTAGTGTGGCCAATCCACCTAACTTGCACATCTTTGGATTGTGGGGGTGAAACCCACGCAGACACGGGGAGAATGTGCAAACTCCACACAGACAGTGACCATGGGCTGGGATCGAACCCTGGTCCAATGCGCCGTGAGGCATCAGTGCTAACTAGTGCGCCACCATATCATCCCGAGTGTTCCTGAGTTGAAATGAAACAAAATCACCTTTTCTGCTTGCTATCTTTTTAATCATTGACTGAGAATCTTATGGCTGACCCTTTCCAAACTGCAAAATAATCAATTCTCCTGTAACAGCCCAAGGCCAATATTACCCAGAATAATCAAATGAACAAGATTGCACTGTGTTCTGGTCAGAAACTTGCCCTGCACTGTCCATGCCTTACGGGCTGACTATGAAATGTGAAAGGTTGATAATTATGCAAAGTTAAGTACTTTACATTCCCTGTATGAGAACAGGATCATTCATTATTCTGAAGGATGCTGTGGATATTGCAATTACTACAACAGCGAACCAATCGGTAGATTTTAGTTTGTTGATTTAATGAAGTCTTTGTGTTAAATTTAGTCCTCAACCTCTGCAAAAAATAGAACCATTCAGTAACCTATTTCTTTATTTGTGCCTGTGCAGATGGCATGGGCCTTTATCTTAAATGAATGATAAATAAAGAAACGTACATTTCTTCAAGGCACCTTTCATGAATTTCATAAAGAGCTTTTTGAAGTGTCATCATTACTGGAGTATAGGAAATGCAGCAACCCAATTTCTTTCTTAGGATCTGGGCATCACTGGCAAGACCAGCATCTGTTGCCCATCCCTAATTGCCCTCAAACTAAGTGACTTGCTCGGCCATTTCAGACTCAATCACAATTACTGTGGGTCTGGAGTCACATGTAGGCCAGAACAGGTAAGGACGGCAGATTTCCTTCCCTAAAGGGTATTAGTGAACCAGATGGGTTTTATGACAATCAGTGATTCATGGTAACCGTTACTGAGACTAGCTTCAAATTCCAGGGGTGGGATTCTCCCGAATCCCTGCGATGGTCCGACGCCAGCCGGTGCCAAAGGGCCAGTGTGAATTAGCGCATGCGCAGACTGGCCGGTATTCTAGCGCATGTGCAGGGGGGTGTCTTCTCCGCGCCTGCTATGGCGGAGACCTACAGTGGGGCCACAGAGGGGCCCCCCTTAAGGCCGGATACCCACGCCCCCCCCCCCGAGGACTGAAACAGCTGGCCTACCAGCCAGGTCCTGCTGTGTTGTACCATGTCCAATTTACGCCGGTGGGACTGGCCAGAAACTGACGGGCGCTCGGCCCATTGGGGCCCGGAGAATTGCCGGGGGGGGGGGGGGGCGCTGCCAATGGCCCCTGACCGGCGTGGCGTGATACCCTCCCCCGCCCGAAAACCGGCGCCGGAGAATACGGCAGCCGACGTCGGAGCGACGGGTTGGGATTCGCGCCACCCCCCCCCCCCCCCCCCCCCCTAGGGATTCTCCGACTTGGCAGGGATGGGGGGGGGGGGGGGTCAGAGAATCCCACCCATGTTTATGAATTGAACTTAAATTCCACCAGCTGCTGTGGTGGGATCGGTACCTCTAGAGAATTAGCTCCCAGGATTGTTAGTCCAGTGATACTACCACCACACTACCCTGTCCCCTTATAATGTCCAGCAATGTCCCACCAACAATGACATACATGATCAGATGGTTCTGCTGAAAGGTCATTAACCTGAAATGTTTTTTTCTCTCTCTCCAGTTTCTTCCAGACCTGCTGTGCGTTTACAACATGAAGGGGGGGTTTTTGACGAATGACCAGATAATCTGATTTTTATATCAGTTTGTCAATAAATATTTGCCAATATATATCGGGGATAACTTTGCTGCTCTTCTTTGAATAGAGTAATTTTTCACATCAACCGAGGGGGAAAATGGGAGTCCGGTTTAACGTCTCAACCACACAACATCATCTACAACAGTGCAGTGCTCCCTAAGTTACTGCTGAGATTTTGTGTTCAAGTCCCCAGAGCAGGTCTCTGAACCCACAACATCAGAATGCCGTAAAGAATCAAAATATTGGAGGAAATTTCCTGAGGAATAAAGTGCAAAAGCACAGCAATTGGACGAGATTATCTGACCTCCCCGTGGCAAATTTCCTTCCCTAAAGGACATTAATGAACCAGATGGTTCTTATGACAATAAATGATAGTTTTATGAAGACCAGCTTTATATTCCAGAATATGGAACAAATAAATCAGCTACTTCGGTGGAATTTGATCTCACACGCCCAGCAAATACTGCTTGGGCTTCTGGATTACTAGGCCAGTGAGATTTATATTACACCGCTATCACCCTCATAAAGAATCAGGGATTATATGATATGGGTAGAATTTTAAAAATATATATTTTTATTCAATTTTTTGATATTTTAACATTTTAAACAATAACATAGAAAAGAAAAAACACAAACCCCCCACAGTAACCTCAACCAAATACCCCAGTTTGCCCCCCCCCCCCCCCCCCTTAACAGCAGACGGTAACCAGCTCCTTGAAATGTAGTGCAAACAAACCCCATCACTTGTGAAACCCCTCAAAACAAATTTCACCTTTTCCAAGTACAAAAGTTCCATTAGATTCCCCTACCCATACCAAGGCACAGGGTGGTGCAATTCACTTCCATCCCGACAGATCCCACCTGCGAGCGATCAGCGAGGCAAAGACTAAAACACCCGCCCCCACTCCCATCTGCAGCTCTGGCAAGTCCGACACCCCAAGATGGCTCCCAGGGGTCTGAGCTCCGAATCCATGTGCAGGATTGCCAGCATGGTGCTGAAGAACGTCCTCTAGAATTTTTCCAATTTAGGGCAGGACCAGATCATATGTACGTGATTGGCCGGGCCCCTCTCACAAGTATTCTCCAGCCTTCAAACAACCGGCTCATCCTCAACTTCGTTAGGTGTGGTCTGTGTATTACCTTTAGCTGGATCAACCCCATCCTCGCACAACCCCACCACCTCCATCTTCCTCCCTTCTGCTGGAGAAGGCACTACATTCAACAGACGCTGCATGTTTGACAAGAACTGCCTGTCCTTTACAAATCTTGTCTGATCTTCCCCAATCACCTCCAACCTAATTGCAGCACCTTAGCCAAAATCTTGACGTCCAAATTCAGCAGAGATATTGGCGTATACGACCCACACTCCACTGGGTCCTTTTTCTTTTTTAGCAGCAATGAAATGGATGCCTGCCCCATCATCCCTGGCAGTGCCCCCTTTGCCACCGATCCTCAAACATCTCCACCAACAGTGGCCCCAGCTTATCCAAAAACGTCTTATAAAACTTCACTGGTAAACCGTCCAGCCTGCTGCCTTACCCGTCTGCATCCCCCCTATCGCCATCCGCACCTTTTCCATCCCCACTCTTCCAACCCTGCCCTCTCCTTCTCACCTACATTAGGACATTCCAACCGCCCCAAAAACTCCTCATGTCTGACTTATCTCCGGATGCTTCGATCTATGCAAGGTTTTATAAAACTCCTTGAATACCTTGTTGACCTGCCCCTTTGCAACCATCAACACCCCTGTCTCCATCCGGAACCGAACAATCTCTCTCGCATCCTCCTGTCTGCTGAGTTGGCCTGCCAGTAAGCAGCTGGCCTTCTCTCCATACTCGTACACAGCCCCCTTCGCTCGACTCAGCTGCTGAACTGCCTTTCCTGTGGACACTAGGTCAAACCGTGCCTGCAATTCCTTTCTCCTCACCAGAAGATCCGGAGTAGGATTTTCCGCATACTTTCCATCCACGGTGATTAGCACTACTGCCTCACAGCACTGAGGATCCGGGTTCGATCCTGTCCCCGGGTCACTGTCTGTGTGGAGTTTGCACATTCTCCCCGTGTCTGCGTGGGTCTCACCTCCACAACCCAATGATGAGCAGGGTAGGTGGATTGGCCATTCTAAGTTGCCCCTTAATTGGAAACATTTTTAAAAAACTTTCCATCCAGCTCCAAACTTTCCTCTACCAGCCATTGGCGCTCCTCTCTTGCCTCCCTGTCCACCTGAGCCTTAAACAAGATGATCTCACTCTTTACTATCGACTTCAACGCTTCCCAGACCACTGATGGTGAAACTTCCCTCTTCCTTTTAAACCCCACATAATCCTCAATCACCGCTCCCATCTTTGCACAAAAACTTGAGCCCGTCAACAGCCCCACATCCAACCAGCATTCCCAGCGCTACTCCCCCTAGTGCGGACAACACAACTGCGCTTATCAATGCATGGTCTCATGTATATACAATACAGTGTGAATTACGGAGTTACATTCACCACACTGGGTCTGCAGTCTTGCACAACAACCGCTTGACGATATGGACCCCTTTTTCGGCCTTCCCGTTTGATTGTGGATAATGGGGACTGGAAGTGATGTGTCTGAAGTTGTAGGACCGTGCAAAATCAGACCACTCCTGGCTGTAAAAACACAGACCGTTGTCACTCATTACTGTGAGTGGTATCCCGTGTCTGGCAAACATTTCTTTGCAGATGATGGACCTAGACGTGAGGTCCGATAATTTCATCACCTCTGGGTAGCTGGAGAAGTAGTCGACCAGGAGCACGTGATCATGCCCATTGGCGTGAAAGGGGTCTACCCCCACTTTAGACCACAGAGAGGTCACAATCTCGTGCTGTTGCAGCGTTTCTTTGGGCTGAATCGGTTGAAACTACTGGCAGGTTGGGCAATTGAGGACCGTGTCGGCAATGTCCTGGTTGATAACCGGCCAATAAACCGCCTCCCAAGCTCTGCGTCGACATTTTGCGACCCCAAGATGAGCCTCATGGATCTGCCCGAGCACCATAGCTTGCATGCTTTGGGGAATGACGATCCTGTCCACTTTAAGAAGGACTCCCTCAATGACCGTTAACGCATCCTTTCCGTTAAAGAACTGGGGACATGGCCCCTTTTTGCCAGCCATGGGCGAGGTGTTGCATCACGCGCTGCAGTAGAGGACCCTTGGCAGTTTCATCACATATTTGGACCACACGGTCATCAGTGGCTGGTAAGTTGCTGGCACACAACTGCACCTGTGCCTCTGTGTGGCAGATGAAGTCGCCCTGTTCACACGGCGTGGTGATGGACCGGGATAGGGCATCTGCGATGTTTTGTCTGGTGATTGGTTGTTCTGTGTTGTGTGTTCATTGGTCATCCTGTGTGTCAATCACTGCCTGCCTGCATCTCATTATATACATGAGTGGATATTATGACACCTAACACATCACCACCCACCAAGGGGGAGTCAACAAATGAGGCTTGGACCTATCCACCTTTGGATTCAGCACTGTATTCAAGTCCCCCCTGTCATTAACTGGTGTGTGTCCAAATTAGTAAATCTTACTTCATCCTAATTTGGGGCATACATGCTCACCAGCATCACCCACAAACCTCCCCTCCAAGACATACTATAATGTACCTGCCACCCTGGTCAGCCACCACCTTCTCCATCTAAAACCGCACTCTCTTACCCACCAATATTGCTATCCCCAGGCCTTACTATCAAAGCCCGAGTGGACCACCTGATTCACCTAGCCCTTCCGAAGCCTCACCTGGTCTTTCACCTTCACATGGGTCTCTTGCAGCAGCACCACCTTGGCTTTCAAGCTCTTTAAATGTGAGAAAATATTAACTCGCTTCACATGTCCCCTTAGCCCTCGCATGTTCCACATCACCACCCTCCCCCCCAAACCCTGCTATTAGTCATAACCATTACTCCTAGCACTGCCCGGCTGGCTCACCAGATTCTGCTCCAGAAGTCTGTCAACGAACATCACCCACTGAGGCGCTGGTGGAGGGTGCGGATGATAGCTGTGACGTGATGATGGTGGCATCCTCAGAGGTATTCTTTTACTAAGCGGGGTGGGGCGGGATGTTGTCCGGATGTAATTCTGTGGGGTAATGGGCATATGGTCAATGAGAGGGACGGATCATAATGCTGGCATGCACAACTCACTTGTGACAGGACAGCTGGGTGGGGGACAATGGATACTCACATCGGCGACACAGGCCAATCTCAACATCAGTGGCCGATCTGTCCTCGGCCACCTTTGCAACCACCAGGGCTCATTCCTCATCGGGGGTGAGGACCCTGCGGTCCGGCATGCTGCCACCCATCTGGGCCCTGTCCTGTCTCTTGTGGCCTAACCACGGAGACACAGAGAGGGCATTGTAAGCCGCATATTTCATTCATCGCATGAGCGGTGGGGCATGGCGGGGCAGGCATGGGCACTGCACTGTTCATGGGTGGGGTGTGCTGGTGGATGCTAGGGTGTTTTGAGGCACGTGGCGGCATTGTGCTGGTTGAGGGGGTGTTGGGAGAGGCTGAGGGGGTAGCAGGGGAACCGGTGCCGGGAAGCTGATGCCAACTCATCTGTGCGGCCCAGTGGAGTTCGTTGAGCTTCTTGCGGTATTGGGTGACAGTCCTCCTTGTTACACTCCCTGAGCTGACGGCCATTGCCACTGCCTCTCAGATGGCACTGGCTGCCCTGTGGCTGACCCTCCATCCACCTCAGGGGAACAGAGTGTCCCATCTTGACTCTACCATGTCCATTAGTCTGGCCGGGTCGGCATCTCCGAATCATGGAGCTGGTCTGTGCAGTGGAATGGCTGTGTGCTGTCTGGGATTCGTTCTACGGGACCGGTTTACGTGCTGCTTCCCCTCGTTAACGGGGAGCTGTCGAGTGTGGTCCTGGAGAATCAGCCGGCAGGACTGCCATTTGCGGCGTGAAGCCATTAAGTGGCCTAATTAACATTAGATACCGATGTTGGACTGCCGGGTTGACTGCGGGAAACTCCCAGTATTTCCCACTCGCTACAATGCTTGGAGCGAATTTGGTTTGACTGTGGCTTTAGAATAGTCTCAGAATAAAGGGGTGCTAATTTAAGACTGAGATGAGGAGGTATTTCTTCTCTCAGAGGGTTGTGAGTTTTTTGAACACCTTGGGCTGGGTTCTCTGGTCGCCGACACCGAAATCACGTTCGGTGAACGGCCGTAGAATCCAAGTCCCCTAACAAATCGGGGATGGCGCCGCTTTCGTGATGCTCCACCCCCTCCAAAAGGTTACAGGGAAAGTGTAGGAAAGCGGATATGAGGAATGTCAGATCAGCCATGGCAGAGTAGGCTCGAGGAGCTGAACGACCTATTCCTGTTCCCACTCTTACCGTCTTATTTGATGGAAATCTTTAAGATCAATGGGTTAGATAGAGTAAATAAAGAAAAAATGGCTCACCAGGCTGCAGGATTAATACCCAGAAGACATAGATTTAAGAGGATTAAAGAAGAACAAGAGGTGACATGAGATAAAATGTTATGAAGGCGTGGTTAGGAATTGCAATATACTGTTTGTTAGGGCAGTGAATAGAGATTCAGTGGTGGCCTACAAAAGGGAATTAGATAAAAACTTGAAGAAAAGGGAAGGGGCCAGGGAGTGGGACTAACTGATTGCTCTTAGAAAGAACCAGTGAAGACTTGCCAGGCTGAATGACTTACTCCTGCGGTGTCAGAATGGATGAATCAATTTTTAAAAAAACACATGGAAGTTGCTTTTGCAGATCGGGCTTATGCCACTATCCACTTGTCTGGACCACTGATTAAGGATTTGCACAAGAGATACATTGCTAAAAATGTAAAAATGTTAAGGTTGGAGTTCACTGAAGTCAAAGGATCTTTTGAAAAATGAAGCCTTGCTGTGTTTACTTACTATCCGTTCCTGCCCTTGACACATTCTTGGGAACACATTTTGGGGGAAGTCCTGTACTTTGCCCATGGTCTGAAATTGTACTCGTGAAAATAAAACTGATACTGGACAACTGATATCACATGTTAAGTTGTACACAGGTATTCCCCTACATTAATTCCAACCAAATGGCAAACTGCCAAATCCCTTTTACGAGATCAAACAGGGTTCTATTTTCAGATTGCTAGCTACATTCATTTTCTCTGTAAGTAATCAATCCGTTTCTGAAGGTTCTATTTCATGTTGGAGGAATGTTTAATGGTCACCGTTGGCCCTCAACTACTTTCAGCAAAGTCCCAATTCATGTAATACAAGTATAAATGTTGTATGAAAAATATAAGCGCATTACTCTTTTGGTATAGAGTTTGCACTTGTATAGCACATTTGGCCTATTTGTTTACTGTGTGTTGCACAAACCTGTAAATGGACTAAAGGCTGCCACTTTCAGGCCTGAAAGGTGGCCCCGTTTACCTCAAACTACTCTGGAAAGGCAAACTATCTTAAAAAATTGAACATATTAAGCTAGCTGTTTTACGGTGCTACTACGCAGTGGTAAGGTACCCAATTATTTTTTCCAATTAAGGGGCAATTTTAGCGTGGCCAATTCACCTAACCTGCACATCTTTGGGTTGTGGGGGCGAAACCCACGCAGACACGGGGAGAATGTGCAAACTCCACACGGACAGTGACCCAGGGCCGGGATTCGAACCCGGCTCCTCAGCGCCGTAAGCAGCAATGCTAACCACTGTGCCACCGTGCTGCCCTTACGCAGTGGTAAGGTGACTGGTTTTTAACAGGAAGCAGCTCCCGGTCCAAAAAGGCTTTCTGCTGAGCTTCCAATCGAGACACATCGTGTGTGAATTTCAGTATCGGTGTGATGCTAGGTATGTAGGACGTATGTCCCAATGGTTGGCTGGTCGAATAAAACAGCAGGTTTATTTGGTTATTCTTAATAGGGAGAGCACAGATAATACTCAGCCAGCCATCACTTGCAAAACCCAAAACAGAATGTATTGGATGTGGGGGTGGATTCTCCATTGCCTGATGCTGCGATTAGGATTGCCGATCAGGTGGAAATGGAGCATTCCCCAGAAAAGGATTTGCCGACGCCTACGTATAATCCCCCACTGGCGGCCTCAGTGCTCTATCCACCCTGTGCCGGTGGGGAGGATGGTAATCACTGAGTTGATTCCAGTTCAATATAATTAACGGGTTAGAAGCAAGATTCACCATCAAACATCGCCCCCCCCCCTTGTTACGCACCGACCCCTATAACGGGCTTTGGTGCAAGTTTTCCCAAGCATGACCCTGGCGCAATGAACCTTGAGCTGGGTCAAGGGGGTCAGTGCATAACTGAGGTGCCCCCCAAAGTTCATCTGAAGGCCCCATAGCCCCCAACAGTGCAAATCTTGTCTCCCCGCTGAAAGGGAGGTACATCTTACCCCCACCATGAGAATAACGGGTTACCCCCCACCCCCCACAGTAGTGGTGACCTACTCCCCTCCGCCCCCAGCCCCCCCCCCCCAATCAGACTGCCCATCAGTCACCCCATCAGAAAAGGCTGTGCTTTTTGCTGTGAATAAGAGGAAGTGAAACCTATTAGCTCCTTTTGATGTGGTGAGGAGCTGTCAATCATAGCAAGAATGTTTATAAACATTGCGGTTAGTATCAAAGCAGGGTACTTGAGATGCATTCAAGTATAAAGGGAAAGGTAGATAAACAATCCACCAAGCACCTGTCTGTGGACTAATACAACTGTCAATTATTGACTAGTGCAATGTATTGCTGTGTGAAATTGTTTGGGAGCTTTGCACTTCAAAGGCTGCTAGTGTATTTGAGGCCTTTTCAAGTGTACTTGGCATCCAAGGAAGCCTCTGACATTTTATAAAAAATAAATTTGGGAGCAGCACGGTGGCGCAGTGGGTAGCACTGCTGTGTCACGGCGCCGAGGTCCCAGGTTCGATCCTGGCTCTGGGTCACTGTCCGTGTGGAGTTTGCACATCTCCCCGTGTTTGCGTGGGTTTCGCCGCCACAACCCAAAGATGTGCAGGTTAGGTGGATTGGCCAGGCTAAATTGCCCCGAATTGGAAAATGTGAATTCAGCACTCTAAACTTAAAAAGAAAATTAAATAAATTTAGAGTACCCAATTATTTTTTTCCAATTAAGGGGCAATTTAGCGTGCCTGATTCTTCATATCTTTTTTCGGTTGTGGGGGTTAGACCCACACAAACACGGGGAGAATATGCAACCACTGCACCACCGTGCTGCCCTCTCTGAAACTTCTAACAGCTGCCTCTTTCAACACTTTTGTCTGAGGCAGCAGATCTCTCACTGTATTGCCTGGTCTACTCTTCAGCTTTCGGGCAGGGTTGACCGATGGTAGTCTCTGATAGGGGTCTCTGATGGGCATAACTGACGGGGGCCTCTGATGGGGTGGCTGATGGGGGGGGGTGGTCTGATGGGCGTGACTGCTGTGGGTGACTGATGGGGACTCTGATGTGGGTGACTTATGGGGGAGTCTGAGGTGGGCTGGGGAGGGTCAGTTAGGGCAGTCAGGTCACCCTCATGCATCTGTGCTGTGGTGGATGACCCTTGATTCCCATGGTGGGATGGGGGAGGTGTCCTTCTTTGTCAGCGGAGGAGGGGCAGGATTGGCATTGAGGGGAGACTGTCATGAGAGCTTGGGATTGGGCCACCTGCTCTAAATGGCAGCCCAATACCAGGATTTCAATGGAATCCAGAGAGCTTTCCACATGCATATATTTGCATAGGTAAGGAGTGAGACACGCACATGGGCCCCACTTCCAGCACCAATGGAACCCAGTCCCAACTCTCCACTGATGGGAGCCCTTAGTCTCCAGAATGGAGAATCCAGACAGTAATTCTGCGATTGTACAGCACTTGCTGAACAAGCCTGAGTGCACTAATAGCTGTACTAACAACCAATTTAAAATAATCAGTTGAGTTTGTAACATGGCTCATTTATGCGTGCTCAAAATGACAAACATTCATATGCAGGGATCTGTTCTCTGCAAACAAAAGAACCATGTTCAAGCCTTGTGCTTTTTAATTACCAGGGAGGCTGAGGAACCTACTGTGCCCTAACACTTTCTCCATCGCAACATCTCGACCAGAGTTGATTCCCAACAAGTTAGCACCCTTTTCTCCTGTAGCATAAATTGTTGTGATTGTTTGAAATTCGGCATCTTGCACTTGTCCTAATGAATGCAAGACGGAAAACTTTGGCAACTTTTTTTACTTTTCAAACATATTCAATTTCTTTATTACCACAGTCAATTTGTGAGAGAATCTCTACAGATTTCCAATACTCTTCATGTCATGCCTAATCCGTCATGGTCTGAGTTTGGGTAATCAGGCTGGTAATGGTAACTCTGCTGGTTGGACCAGCAACAAATGATTTGTTTCTAAGGAGAAATAAGACATGATAATGAAATCACTTGCCAAGTCTTCGATCAGTTATGAAGCAATGGCACAAATAGTTTCAGATGCATGATTGTATCATGTCTGCTAATGGACATGTGGAAATGACACATAGTGCTTTGTACTGGAAACAAACACAACATATGTCACATAGACGTCTCTTAATTGGCACCTCTCTGTTCACATAGTGCGTTCTGATACCCCACTATTGGAGAAAAAGCCTTTAATCTCCTTAGGGCAATTTTCTGCACCTCCATATTGTTCACTCTGAGGATGGGGACATCACAGGCAAGATGGTGGCAAGTCTCCTACTTGAACCGTTTAGCAATTTGATACAACTGAGAGGCAAGCTCGGGGCCTTCAGGGAGAATTTACAAGCCAACTGTATTAGCATGGGACTGGAGTCACATATAGGCTGAATTTGGTTTGGGCACCCAATTGCAGCAGTAAAGGGCGTCAATGAATCCAGTTGGGCTTACAACAACAATCTGACATTATCACTTTGGCCGGTACCAAGTTTTTCGATGTGAATTTAACTGATGGGGTTTATACCCATATTTTACTGGATTACTAGTCCAAGTCTCAGGTTTACTAGCCCAGTAACATAGCCACTACACTTCTGTGCAGTGCAAGATCCGGGGGAATTCTGAGTTGGCTGATTTCAGCCAGGGTGCTATTGGGGTGAATCAATTGTCCCAGCATTGGGACAGAATGAATTTTAAATAATTACCGCTTCTGAACATTGGGCGATACGGTAGCGCAGTAGTTAGCACTGTTGCTTCACCGCTCCAGGCTCCCAGGTTCGATTCCTGGCTTAGGTCTGTGTGGAGTCTGCACATTCTCCCCGTGTGTGCGTGGGTTTCCTCTGCGTGCTCCGGTTTCCTCCCACAGTCCAATGATGTGCAGGTTAGGTGGATTGTCCATGATAAACTGCCCTCAGTGTCTAAAATGGCTGGGTGGGGTTACTGGGTTTCAGTGTTAAGGTGGAGGTGTGGGCTAGGGTAGGGTGCTCTTTCCAAGGGTCAGAGCAGACCCGATGGGCCCAATGGCCTACTTCTGCACTGTAAATTCTCTGATTCTATATGATTCTATGTAGTTCCCACCTCTATCTCTGTCTTTATGAACCTTCTTAAACTCATCATTATGCTGTGAATCTCCTAATATTTGCACCATAGTTTGGGATTAATTCCTGCAACAGTTATTACTGAACACAGAGGAAGCTATTCGGCCCATCATGCTAGTACCAGCCCTTTAAAACAGCTATTCAATTAGTCCCACTACTCAACTCCTTCAATTCAGTTTTACAATTAATAGAACATAGAACAGTACAGCACAGAACAGGCCCTTCGGCCCTCAATGTTGTGCCGAGCCATGATCACCCTACTCAAACCCACGTATCCACCCTATACCCGTAACCCAACAACCCCCCCCCCCCAACCTTACTTTTTAGGACACTACGGGCAATTTAGCATGGCCAATCCACCTAACCCGCACATCTTTGGACTGTGGGAGGAAACCGGAGCACCTGGAGGAAACCCACGCACACAGGGGGAGGACGTGCAGACTCCACACAGACAGTGACCCAGCCGGGAATCGAACCTGGGACCCTGGAGCTGTGAAGCATTTATGCTAACCACCATGCTACCCTGCTGCCCCTACAATTCTTTCTTTTTCAAGTATTTATCAAATTCCCTTTTGAAAATCACTATTGGATCTGCTTCTACCATCCTTTCAGGGAGTAATGTTGCAGATCATAACAGCTCACTGCGTAAAATAAATTCTCATAATCTCCGCTCTGGTTCTTTTAACAGTTACCTACAATCTATGTTTTTTGGTTACCAACTTTCCTGCCAATGGAAACAGTTCTCCTTAAGTCTGTCAAAACTCTTCATAATTTTGAACACCTCTAGTTAGCCTTCCCTTAACCTTTCCTGCTCGAAAGAGAACAACTTCAGCTCCCCTCGTCCCCCAGGGGAAATCTCTTGGCCCGGGTACAATTCTGGGAAATCTTCTCTGATCACTGTCTAAGGTCTTGACATCCTTCCTAAAGTGGACACTCAATTTTGGCTGGAGCTGATCCAGTGATTAGCTTTGGGATGTTTTCTAGATTTATAGTGCTGCCCAGTCAGACAATGGGTTATTCCATGGAACTGATATAACCATGCAGGCTTGGGAAATGTTGAGGCTGTGAGATCTAGGCTCACCTAGAATGGTCAACAAGCGCTGTGCAAATGCAATGTGTTGTTGTTGGAATACTAAGCCCTGAGGCTCTCAGTGTGGGCAATGTGCAAATGATCATATGTGTCAGAGATTCTGTCTGCAGCTGAACAAGGCAACACCACTCAGACTTTGCCATGGTCTGACGCTCGTCTGGGATGTTTACTATATCAATTGGGGAATGTGTTCAAACTGTGAATCTACTGTAAATGGCACATCAATCACACACCCAAGAGCCAAGGAGTGCTCAGGGAGATTAACTATCATTAGAGTTCCTGCCAGGAGTTTAACACTGTTAATATTACAGCTGCATTTTTTTTCTGCAGACTTGGAGCTGACTTGCAGTCAGCGATTGAGAATAAATAGCACAGTGCTATGATTGAGGCTTAGGAAGGAGATAGATAAACAACAACAGCAACTTGCTATTAGTTGACATCTTTAACATGGTAAAATATCCTCAGGCGCTACACGCTATCAAACATTGGTCCACATAAGGAGATATTGGAGAAGTTGGTCAAAAGATTGGTCAAAGGGGTAGATTTTAAGGAAAGTCTGAAAGTAGGAGAGATAGCTAGAGTGTGGACACGTTTAGAGAGGGACTTCCAAAGCTTTGGGCCTAGGTGGCTGAAGACATGGCTGCCACCTCGTGGAATGATGAAAATCGAAGCGCACAAGAGGCCAGATTTGGAGGAATAGGGGATCTCAGAGGGTTGTAGCGGTTGGAGGGAATCACAGAGATAGGGATCAGGCAAGGTCTTTGGGGGGGTGGGGGGGGGGGGGGGGGGGGGGGGATTTGAAAACAAGCATGTCAATTTTAAAATCACTATGTTACTGGGCCAAAAGTCAATGCCAGCTAGTGAGCACAGGAGCAATGGGTGAGCGGGATTGGTGCAAGTAATGGCACCAGAGATTTGGTTGAGCTCAAGTTTAGAGAATGTAAAATGGAAGGAGGACCAGAATTGCAATGGAATCAAGAGTAAGAAAAGATTGAAAGGAAGGGACAACGTGGTAATTGAACCAGATTAAGATTGGCATTGGCATAATGGGACAAATTATCCCATTTTTGACCTCGAATGGGGCTGAAATACAACTTCATCAGGGGCGGTCATCCATTAGACACAATCCATCCAGCGAGCATAGGGGTATATTCAGAGGCCTATTTGAATAAGCTATTAAATTGGTCCCACTCCCCTGCTCTCCGATTCCATTTTGAAGGTTCCTATTGAATCGCGTGTAAAATTTAAAAAACAATTCTATTTCCACACTGGTTGCCCCCTACATTCTACACTCTGTAAATTTGAGGTCGTTCTCTCCTAACCTGTCCTGTTCCCCCATTACCCCGTGCTGGTTGCCCCACATAGGCCCACAGTCAAGCAATGCCAAATTCTCATCTATGTTTTTAAATCCCTCCATGGCCTTGTCCCTCCTTATCCCTGAAATCTCTGGGCTCACAGCCTTCTGAAATATCTGTGTTCATGCAACGTAGCATAGTGGTTAGCACTATGGCTTCACAGCGCCAGACTCCCAGGTTCGATTCCCGGCTTGGGTCACTGTCTGTGCGGAGTCTGCGTGTTCTCCCCGTGTCTGCGTTGGTTTCCTCCCATGAAAGAGTAAAAATGGGAGGAAAAATGCAACAGTTATTGAATCTGCATCCTCCAGCCTTTTATGTAGCGCTTTGCAAACCACAATTTGTGTAGAATTAAAAAATCATCTCATCTCCTCAACTGATTCTTTTAACCATTTATCCAAGATTGCTCTCTCCAACTCAGCTCTGAAAGCAGTGGAGAGGAAAATTAGAGTTGGGTGTATAATGGGCCAGGGAGCATCCTTTTGCACTCCCCCTCCCACCTCCCCTATGGTCACATTACACTCCAATGCAATCCTATGATAATCCAATGGTAGCTCAGAGTGAAACTTCCATTGCTTAATGTTGAGTTGTGAAGTGAGCTGGTGCCAACATCCTGTCATTTTTTCTGGTGGGAGGGAGCGAGGGAGCTTCTGAGGGACGGTTTGTGTAAACATGGCCTTCGACCCCACATAACTCGATGAATGGGCCTCACTGTGTGATCAGACCATGATAAAGCTAACCGTCTGCTAACGGGCCATGCTACCAGCACACAGGGGCAGCTTTGAGTGAAGCAGTGCAATGATTGGTTTGCTCACTGAGGTGTGTCAGTGGCTTACACTGACATGTGCAAATTGCCAATGTAACCTGACTCTGTTTCAGCTCGTCAGTGCAGCATTTAAAGTAACCCAGAATCAAGTAATTGAGATGTGTACAGTTTGGTAACGTTAACAGTGGACTGGAAAATGGGCCCATTGTTTTCAGTTAAAGGAAGCGTTCTCCTGTTAAACCTGCTTTAGTATCTAAAATGAGCTGAAACAGTAAGCATCACAAGCCGTTTAAAAAAGCCATAAAAGCTAGTGATGTGTAGAAGTGCTGCAGTTAGCTCATAATGTATTAACAGTCCTGTTCCTTGTACCTTGTCCAATGCTTCACTTGCACAAAGTCCGAGGTTCACTCCCCCCATGTGTCTCAATTACATACAGAGGCCAGAGAAACTGGGGTTGTCCTCTAGCAAAGGGGAAATTTAATAGAGCTGTTCAAAATTACCAAGGGTGGGTAAGGAAATCAGTTTCCACTAACATAAGGTCAGTGACCAGAGAACTCAGAGTTAAGGTTATTGGCAAACAAATGAGGGACAGAGATGACAGTCTTTCTCCAAAAAAAATTAATTCTGCAGCAATGATATGAGATTCTATAATGAACCGCCTGAAAGGCTGCTGGAATTCAACCGTAACTTTCAAAAGAAAATTGGGAAAATACTTGAAAAGAAAAGAATTGCAAGACTGAGGCAAGAGGCAGAGGAGTAGGATTAATTAAATAGTTTTTTCAAAGAGCCAGGTCAGGCACAAGAAGCCAAATGGTCTCTTTTCCTATGGTACCGTTCTCTGATGCCAGGTCAGTCAGTGGTGGCAGTCACAATGCTTTGTGCCAGTCATTTCCCCCAAGAAAGTAACTTATTGCTGTAAACACACCCTTCATAAACTGCTACACTTAAAGGAGTGCAGGAATGCCAATGGACATAGATTAACTGAAGTTGCTTCTACATTTAGGTGGATTGGCCATGCTAAATTGCCCGTAGTGTCCTAAAAAGTAAGGTTAAAGGGGGGGTTGTTGGGTTACGGGTATAGGGTGGATACGTGGGTTTGAGTAGGGTGATCATTGCTCGGCACAACATCGAGGGCCGAAGGGTCTGTTCTGTGCTGTACTGTTCTATATTGCAGAGGGTGAGATGGGAGTGGTATTGGCACCAGACTAGTATTCCAGAGACCCAAGATAATGCTCTGGGAACCCAGGTTCGAATCCCACCATGCCAGATGGTGAAACTTGAATTCAATTAAAATCTGGAATGAAAAGTCTAATGATGACCATGAAAGCATTGTTGATTGTTGTAAAGTCCCATCTGGTTGACTAATGTCTTTTAGGGAAGGAAAAGTGGCGTCTTCACCTGGTCTGGCCTGCATGTGAATCCAGACCCAGATCCAGACTCTTAGATGTCTTCTGAACTGGCCTAGCAAACCAATCTGTTCAAGGGCAATTAGGGAGGGGCAACAAATGTTGGTCTGGCCCATGATGCCTACATCCCATGACTGAACAAAGGGTGAATTTGAACAGGGCGCAGAATCAGGCTGATGTGGAACACACTCTCAGGGTTAGCTTTCAGGTCTCAAGTGGATTTTTACTTTCTGGGTACCGATCCCTGCGGGATATCACTGGACACAGGCTTCCAGTCGCAAAAACAACATTTAACCATCACCCTCTGCCTCCTGCCACTAAGTCAATTTGGGATCCAATTTGCCAAATTGCCCTGGATCACATGGACTCTTATCTTGTTGACCAGTCTCCCATTCAAGATCTTGTCAAAAGCCATGTAGACAACATCACCTGCACTACCCTCATCGACACACGTAGTCACCTCCATGAAAAATTCAATCAAATTTGGAAGACATAGGGCAACAGGGTGGCACGGTGGATAGCACTGCTGCCTCACGGTGTCGAGGTCCCAGGTTCAATCCCAGATCTGGGTCACTGTCCATGTGGAGTTTGCATATTCTCCCTGTGTTTGCGTGGGTTTCGCCCCCACAACTGAAAAGATGTGCAGGATAGGAGGATTGGCCACGCTAAATTGCTCCAGAAAAAATGAATTGGATACTCTAAATTTTTTTTAAAACAGCCGTGACTCGCCGAAATCGGAGAGTGATGCGGCTGGAGGATCCTGGGAGAGGCCTCCCTCAGGATTCCTGACGGACGCAAGCCTCGCAAGATCGAACCAGTCTCACATGGTTAAGTGAATTTAAGAACACACTTAGCCATGCTCGCGCCAGATCTAATGGCAATCCGGAATCTATCAGCCCCGCAGAAGAGACCCCAGCTGAGCACTATTCAGTATTGATTCCCACAAAGGGGGACGAGGTTGAACTGTACCTGGGGGCGGTCTCCCAGGTGATTGGAGGCCTCCGGGTGGTCGGCCTCCAGACAGAATGGAACACTGGCTCTGCTGGAGGAACCCAGCACATCTGTGCAAAAGATGAGGGATGGGATTCTCTGGTCTGCCAGCCATGTTTTCCGGTGTGGCACGGCCCCACCGGCCGCAGGATGCTCCGTTCCCTAAGTTGGCCAATGGGGTTTCCCATCGTGGCCACCTCACGCTGTAGGGAACCTCGCGGGCATGGGGGGGCTCTGCCAGCAGACCAGAGGACCCTGCTGGTGGAGAATTCCGCTGACGGTTGAAGCACTGGCAACAATCTTCAGCCAGATGTGCTGAGTAGATTATCCATCTCAGCCTACTTGGAGGTCTCCAGCATCACAGATGTCAGTCTTCACCCAATTCAATTCACTCCAAGTAATGGCTGAAGGCACAGAATGCGGAAAAGGCTGTGGGCCCTGACAATAGGCAGGATATTCTATGCTCCTCATGGCGTGTTCCTCTACGGCAGATGTGGCCCACCATTGGCTGGGGTTGGGTCTGAGAGATCTCTTCGGCAAGAACAGCAGGAAAATCCCAGCCTACATTCCAGCAACACTACTAAAGACCTGTCCTTCAGAACTTGCCGTGGCCCTCGCCAAGCTGCTCCAATACAGCTACAACGCTGGCATCTACCCAGCAATGTGGAAAATTTCCCAGGTATGTCCTGTACAGAAGAAACCAGACAAATTCAAACTGGCCAATTACTGTCCCATCAGTCTACTCTCGATCATCAGTAAAGTAATGGAAGGGGTTACCAACAGCGCTTTTAATGATACTTTCTCAGTGATAATCTGCTAACGGACGCTCAGTTTGGGTTCTGCCAGCTTCTGACTTCATTACAGCCTTGGATCAAACATGGACAACAGAGCTGAATTCCATGGTGAGGTGAGAGTGGCTGCTTGAGATACCCTCAATTACGACACAGGAGAGAAGATAGACGATTCAAAGGCTTTAATAATCTGAGAACTGTACAGCAGCCGAGAAGTGTGCTCATCACATGCTGCCTGAGTGAGCCTCATCTTATATACTGTTTCCAGGGGGCGGAGCCAGAGGCGGAGTCCCGCAGGGTTCCAAGCCCGGTCTTAAAGGGCCAATGCATTAAAGGTAAGGTACCGTTATAGCAGCTACTGATAACATTCATCACACTGCTCTTGACATCAGTGCAGCATCTGACCCAATATGACCTCAAGAGGTCCTGGTCAATGGGAATCAGGGCAAAAACCCCCTGCTGGTTGGAGTCATATGTAGCACAAAGGAAGATGGTTGTGGTGGTTGGAGGTCAATTATCTCAGCTCCAGGACATCACTGCAGGAGTTCCTGAGGGTAGTGTCCTAGGCCCAACCATCTTCAGCTGCTTCATCAATGACCTTCCTTCCACTCAAAGGTCAGAGGTGGAGATATACATTGATGACTGCACAATGTTCAGCACAATTTGTGACTACTCTGATACTGAAGCAGTTCATGTTCAAATACAGCAAGACCTGGACAATATCCAGGCTTTGGCTGACAAGTGGCAAGCAACAATTGCAGCGAAGGCAATGGGCTGCTCGACACCAGCGACCATCTTGTGTGCCAGGACAGCCCCGATTCCATAGAGAGAGGCGTTGCATGTGAACACCAAAGATTTTGATGGGTTTAAGTGAGTCAGTAGCTGTGAGGACGACAGTCGTCGTTTCACTTTGTCGAAAGCACTCTGCTGCAGCCGGACCCATAACCAATGTTGGCCCTTCTTTACCAACAGTGCAGTGGGCCAACACTATCGCCAGGTTTGGGATGCACTTCCCAAAATAGTTTAATAGGCCCAAGAACAAGCGTAGTTCTGGGATCCTTTGGTATGGGCACCGGTCGGGTGGCCATTACCTTATCATCTACCGGGTGTAGTCCATGCCTGTCCACCCTGTAGCCTAAATAGACCACCTTTCTTCACGTGGAAAAAGCACTTTTCACGCCCCAGGCAGGCCCCAGCTACTTTAAATTAACGTAGCACATCCTCTAGATTTTTCAGGTGCTCCCTTTCGGAGGAACCGATAATTAGCACATCGTCCAGGTGGGCTGCCACCTGTGGCAATCCCCGAAGGCTATTTTCCATCACTCTTTGGAATAGGGCATAGGCTGCTGCACTACAACACCAAGGATCCAGGTTTGATCTCAGCCCCGGATCACTGTCCGTGTGGAGTTTGTACATTCTCCCAGTGTCTGTGTGGTCTCACCCCACAACTCAAAAAAGGTGAATTGGCCACGCTAAATGCGTATCCCTGAGCAAATTTGGTCGTATGTGCTGCGGCTGTTCACAGAAACTGAGTATCAAGCTCCATCTGCATCGAGAATCCATTGATCTGGACCACACTTGGATAGGCGCCACCCGTGGTGCTGAGATGCAATAAAGGTGGTGTACGTCCTCTGGCTCGTCGTCGACGAAATACATCCACCCTCTGCAATGGTCATCGGGGTGGCGGAAGGGTGTAATTGTTATGGGCCAGGGTTTAGAGTACCCCAAAGTGTATCATGGAGGTCACCTGGCCCACAACTTTTAATAGATTGTGGTATGGGAAGCACACGGCCCACTCTACAGGTGTGGTACAGCAGAAATGGAAAAGTATTTTTTAAAGCAAAACAATGTTTATTCTATGAACTCAAGTTAAACTTTTTAAAACATACAGTGAACATCCTAGGAACCATCAATTCAAATACAACCCCCAAAGAATACAACACTAAGTAATCCTTAATAACTTCCCAAACAACATCCAGAAGACAAAAGAAACACCTTTTAACAGAAACACATTAGGTTTACATTCACTACTGAGAACAGTTATAATTCTGAATTCACCAAATGATCAAAAGACAATCTTTTCATGGCAGAGAGATCAACAGTATACCTCCTCGTCGGGCTTCAGCTACAACATTGAAAACAAATCTAAAACACACACTGCAGCAAACAGCCTAAAACAAAAGTAAAAAGCTGACAGACAGCCCAGCTCCACCCACACTCTGACATCACTGCAGTAATATGAACAGCCAAACATTTCTTAAAGCGACATTCTCATGACATAATTTCTCGCTGGCGTCTACCCCGCGCCGTCTCTCTGGTGCCGGCGCATTTATCCCGTGCATCAGTGGTCTCTGGTGTGTGGGAAGCATGGTGTCCCTCAGCTGGAAAACGTTGCAGTCGGTCCTGGTCCCCTGGGGTGCGTCCTGTTCGGCGGGAGTCCAGAACCGTAGCACGGGAGAGGGGACTCCGCACCCGGTTGGGCGACCAAGGCTCAGGATGGCCATCCCTCAGAGCCCCTGGACACTGTGTTCTGCACCCTCCCAGGACAAAGCTACCTTGGTACCTTTCTTCAGGTCTGATTAGTTTCACCCAACAAACGTTCTTGGGTCGCCCTACCTCTGATCCCACAAACCAAACGGTCTCTGAGTACCTCAGATAATGTCGGTCCGAGCTCACAGAACTTCAGGCGGGTTTTCGCAAATGGCCCGGAAATTCCGTTACAGGTTTGCCCAGGTGTTGAGGAACCATGAGGAAAGGAAAACAGCGAACGATTAGCGGAGGTTTCGGGTCAAAATGGTTGCTGACCAATGTAACGAGCTCCGTAAACTGGCCGGTGTCAGGGGAGTCGGGAAAAGTTAAACTTTTGATAATGCTGTAAGACTCTGCGCCGCAAACTGCAAAGAGGGTCACCATCTGTCTGTTGCCCCTGACTATGTTATTCAGACTGTACTCAATGTACTGGGTCCAATCCCCCGTCTAGGCGTCAAACGCCTCTAGCTTACCGATGTATGGCATATCTGTTGCATGAATGGAGGCCTCCTGAGGCCTGGTCAGGAGGAAATGGCGCCTCTGGCATCTCCTCTTAATCCTTGTCGCCAGTGTAAAGTCTCAGGCAAACGGCCACTCGGAAGCAATGACTGTAGAAATGTTTTGATTTATTCTTCTTACTATTTACACCTCCTGCCCCCTGAAGGGTTTCTCGCACCAAGCCCATACCTTGGCCGGGGTATTTATGTCCCAACAGTCCTAGGGAAAGTGGGGGAGGTAGCCTCATCTGGGTAAATCGTACACAGGTGAGGCCACAGCGACTCTGATGTTGCAGATCCGTGGGCCTCCTGTAGGGTTATAACAGAGTGAGAGCCTGATGTCAATGCAAGTCTTCTCTCCTGTTCTGCATGATATTGTGCTGGGGCATTGAAATCAATTGGCCTGAAGTTGTTCCTTACACCAGGGTTTTTGAGAAATCAGCAGCTCTGGTGAACAGTATCAGTGATGTTTCCCTCTGAAAGCTTTCTGAAGGTGACCTTCCACATTCTGGCCCTTCATTTTGATTCAGTTGAATGGATTGCTGCACTTCAGTGGAACGCATGAATCCTGACCTTGGTTATCAGGATAAGCTGCTCTGCACAGAAGCCTCCAGATAAAGCTACGACTAGGCTCGTCCAACATTTTCACGTTGTGTGGGGGGGGGGGGGGCACATTTCAATTATTTTCCAACTCAAGGGACCGATGATCAAATTTCAGGAATATAACATTAAACCTGAATTTCAAAAAACAAATCAATGTCAATGAGCAAAGTGATTATTTTGAAAAAGAGTAATCAATAAAAAAATGTTAAAAAGTGCCAAGCAGCAGAGTTCACCAATAAAACACTTTTTGTCTTTTTTACTTAAGAAGCAGACCCAGAGAGAGCCAGACTAGGCCCCAAATCCTCCCTCCCTCAATCCCTCCCTCACTCACTCACTCCACCCATGATGCATCCTTCCCTCACTGGTTGTGAGATGTCATGCTGGCCTGAACTGGTTTTCAAAAATGGAAACCAGTCGTGATGACCACACTGGGGGCACGGAGGTGAGAATAGCTCCCAGGTGGTGAGGGGCATGGAGGGCACTGTCAAGTTGGCACTGCCAGGGGTAGGTCCTCTGGGGAGACATATTAGGAGTTGGGGTGATGGTTGTTTGTGGGGGCTGTGCATGCATTGGGGTGGGGGGGTGGAAAATCTGGAGGAGGGTGGGGACGGGGCCAGTGACGGGGGAGGGGTGGGGAGTGCCCCGGTGCTGATGAGGGAGGGAGGTGATTAGGTCACCCTGGTCTTTGCATGATGGGGGGCTGGATCACCTTTTGCGTTTGGGGGTTGTTCCCCTTGTCCACTGGGGGGTCCTGATCTCCATGGTAACTTTGAGATCGAGGCGCCCTTTAAAAATGGCATCTCAATCACAGAATTCTGGCTTTGCCGACGTGTTAAGGTCCTGTCTCCCCCACTGGCTGGCTGCTTAATCAGGTGGGAAAAGGCAGCTGTGAAGCCAGCGAGTTTCACACAGTTTTTCTCACCTGATCCAGTGCTCTGTGCAATTTTGGCCCAATAATTCTAAATCAGACGTTTCCACTATTTTCCCTCGGGGGGGGGGGGGGGGGGGGACCACATTTGCATGTTTTTCATTCAAGGGAAAAATGGGCAAATTTCAGAAAGGGGCGGATTCTCCGGTCTCTGAACCCAAAATCGCATTTGGCGAAAATTCTCCAGTCTCTGACACCGAAATCGCATTTGCCAATCGGCCGGAGAATCCACGTTGGCGTCAAAATCGGTGTTGGCGCTTGTTTTGCGATGCTCCGCTCCCTCCAAAACGGCGGATGCTACGAGTACACTGCATGCTGTTGGGACAGCCTCAGGACGTTATCTGAGGCCCTCCCTCTGATGCTCTGCCCCGGATGGACCGAGTTCCTGATGGCGGTATTAATTTTTGGGAACTCTACGTGGTGGCTGCAGACTAAGTCCAGTGCCGCCATATTTGGTGGTGGGGGGGGGGGGGGGGGGGGGGGGGGAAATCCACTGGCAAGGGCGGCTTTGGCGGGGTCTCTGGAGACCCTGGTGGGGGGTGGTCCAGGGTGTTCAGCCTGGCTAAAGAGGGTCACTATTTGACAGGCTGGGTCCGCGCGTGGCCGTGCCATGTTGCTTGGCACGGGCGCTGCAGGCCGCCATGTGCATGTGTGGCCATGGACCCTTCAATTTTCCGACCGTATCCGCAGCCAGAGACAGGCCAGCAGCAGCCCCTGGAGAGCCGAAGTGGTAGTTGTGAAAACTGGGGAGAAACACAGGATGGTCGTTGACTACAGTCAGATCATCAATCGGTACAGGCAACTCGACGCATACCCCCTCCCACGCATATCTGATATGGTCAATCAGATTGCACAGTACCGGGTCTTCTCAGCAGTGGACCTGAAATCTGTCCACCACCAGCTCCCCATCCGCAAGGCGGACCGCCCATACACTGCCTTCGAGGCAGATGGCCGTGTTTACCACTTTTTTAGAGTTCCCTTTGTTGTCACCAACAGGGTCTCGGTCTTCCAACGGGAGATGGGCCAAATGGTTGACCGGTACGGACTGCGGGCCACCTTCCCATACCTGGACAATGGCACCATCTGCGGCCATGATCAGCAGGACCATGATGCCAACCTTGCCAAATTTCTCCACACCACCACTCTCCTCAACCTGACTGACAACAAGGAGAAGTGCGTGTTCAGCACGAACCACTTAGCCATCCTCAGCTATGTGGTCCAGAACGGAGTTCTGGGGCCCGATCCCGACCGCACGCGCCCCCTCATGGATCTCCCCCTTCCCCACTGCTCCAAGGCCCTCAGTTGATGCCTGGGGTTCTTTTCTTATTACGCCCAGCGGGTCCCAAACTATGCAGACAAGGCCCGTCCACTCATTCAATCCATTGTTTTTCCCCTGATGGCTGAGGCTCACCAGGCCTTCAACCAAATCAAGGCCGACATTGCCAAGGCCGCGATGCACGTGGTCGACGAGACGTTACCATTCCATGTCAAGAGCGATGCATCAGACGTCGCTCTGGTCGCCACCCTCAACCAGGCAGGCCCGTGGCATTCTTTTCCCGCACCCTACATGCCTCCGAATTTCAGCATTCCTCCGTCAAAAAGAGGCCCAAGCCATCGTTGAAGCTGTGCAGCATTGGAGGCATTACCTGGCCGGCAGGAGATTCACTCTCCTCACTGACCAACGGTCGGTTGCCTTCATGTTTAATAATACACAGCGGGGCAAAATCAAAAACAATAAAATCTTGAGGTGGAGGATCGAGCTCTCGACCTACAACTCTAGATTTTGTATCATCCCAGTAAGCTCAACAACCCCCCTGATGCCCTATCCCGAGGTACATGTGCCAACGCACAGGTGGACCGACTCCGAACTCTGCACGACAACCTCTGTCACCCAGGGGTCACACGTTTTTACCATTTCATCAAGGCCCGCAACCTGCCCTACTCCATCGAGGAAGTCAGGGCAATTATCAGAGACTGCCAGGTCTGCACGGAGTGTAAACCGCACTTCTACCGGCCAGACCGTATGCGCCTGGTGAAGGCCTCCCGCCCCTTTGAACGCCTCAGCGTGGACTTCAATGGGCCCCTCCCCTCCACCGACCGTAACACGTACTTTCTCAGTGTGGTCAATGAATACTCCAAATCCCCCATCGCCACCCTATGCCCCGATATGACGTGTGCCATCGTCATCAAAGCCCTCAACACCATCTTTGCTCTGTTCGGTTTACCCGTCTACGTTCACAGCGACAGGGGATCCTCATTCATGAGCGATGAGCTGCGCCAGTTCCTGCTCAACAGGGGCATTGCCTCGAGCAGGACGACCAGCGACAACCCCCAGGGAAACGGGTAGGTGGAACTGGAGAATGGGACGGTCTGGAGGGCCGTCCAACTGGCCCTACGGTCCAGAAATCTCCCAGCTTCCTGCTGGCAGGAGGTCCTCCCTGACGCCCTTCACTCCATTCGGCTACTCCTGTGCACCGCGACTCTTTGCCTTCCCTAGGAAGTCCACCTCCGGGGTTTCACTCCCGACATGGCTGGCAGCTCCAGGACACGTTCTCCTCTGTAGACACGTTCGACTCCACAAGGCGGACCCTTTGGTTGAGAGGGTACAGCTACTTCATGCCAACCCGCAGTGCGCCTACGTAGCATATCCCGACTGCCGCCAAGACAGTGTTCCTCAGGGACCTGGCACCAGCTGGTTCTACACACACACACCCCCAACTCGGTGCCACTCTCCCCGCCCCCGGCACACCCCACCGCAGCCCCCATTCCAGGACAATCCGTCCTGCCCCTGCTCACACTTGGGGATGAAGAGGATTTCGACACGCTCCCGGAGTCACCGAAAGCCAAACCGATGCCGGAGTCACCGCCAGCATTGCGGCGCTCTCAACGACAGATCAAGGCTCTGGACAGCCTGAATTTGTAATATTATCTGTACTTTTAAAACACATCTTTCTGTATATTGTTCTCCACCCCCGCCGGACTCAATTTTTTAACAGGGGGTGAATGTGGAAGTCACCACTGATGTATATATTGTATACAGAGGATGTCGATGTAGGTGCTTTATGGTAAGGCCCTGTACTACAGGTACGGGGGTAGTTCCCTGCCTGCTGGCTCCGCCCAGTAGGCAAGGTATAAATATGTGTGCTCCCCATACAGCAGCCATTTCGCCAGCTGCTGTAGGAGGCCACACATCTTAGTGTAATAGAGCCTCGATTGCATCCAACTTTCGTCTTTGTGTAATTGATCGTGCATCAATGAGGGGTTGGGGGAATGTGTGGGGTGGGCAGGGAATGGGGGTGAATTCAGGGGGAAGGAGGGAAGTGCGTGGGAAGGAGAGGAATGGAGGGTGGGGGTGATTTGGGGGAAGGTGGGAATGTGTGTGGAGGGGGAGGAGGTGAGCTGACGGACAAAGCCTCGTCCTATGAGAATCGGGTGAGGATGAGGCCCACTTTCGTTGTCTGGGTATGTCGGATCCTTGTCATCCACCCTGCAGCTCCTCCTGCGTGTCCTCCCCAGGCTCGTCCTCCATCCCCTCCTGGTCTTCCTGTTCCTCCCCCTCAGACGAGGCTCTTGTCTCTCCTCCTCCTCCTCTAGCATATCGCCCCGCTGCTGTGCCAGGTTGTGGAGGGGACCATCTCCATGCATTGGAACCGTATTTTGAGTAGTTTGATGCATCGCTCAATGACAGCACGTAGAAACACGGGCCTCATTATATTGAGGCGTCTCAGCCTTGGTCTCCAGCCTCCACACTGGTGTCATCAGCTTGGATCTTAGCGGGTACCCCTTAACCCCCAAGATCCACCCCTGGTGGATCCACCCCTTCGGAGACGCTGAGGATCTCCGAGTGTCCCAGGATGTAGCTGTCATGCATGCTCGCTGTGCAGAGTGCACACTCGTGTATGATACGGAGGTGGTGGTCGCACATGAGTTGATTGTTGAGGGAGTGGAAGCCATTCCTGGCCAATATTTATGGCTAAGTTGCTATAAGTAAAATAGGACATCTGGTCATGATCACATTGCTATTTGTGGAATAATGCTGTGCGCTCAGGTTGCTGTGTTTTCTACATTCCAACAGTGACTATACTTCAAAAGTACTTAATTGGCTGGAAAGTGCTTTGGGATGTCCTGAGCTTCAGAGGGGCACTTTAAAGAGAGGGTGGGATTCTCCCCTACCCGGCGGGGTGGGCCATACCGGCGCCGATGAGTGGCGTGGACCACTCCGACGTCGGGCCGCCTGGAAGGTGCGCAATCCTCCTTCAGGGGCGCGGAAGGGCTTGGCGCTGTGCCAACCGCCGCAGAAAGGCCAGCGCGTGTTGCCGCATGCGCAGGAGCACCAGCGTGTGCTGGCGTCATCCCAGCCCATGCGCAGTGGGTGTTCTTCTCCGCGCCGGCCATGGCGGGGTTGACAGCAGTCGGCACGGAGGAAAAGAGTGCCCCCACGGCACAGGCCCGCCGCAGATCGGTGGGCCCTGATCACGGGCCAGGCCATTGTGGGGGCACCAACACCCGGGCCAGATCCCCCGCACCCCCCCCCCCCCCCCCCCCAGAGGACTCCGCAGGACACCCGCAGAGCCAGGTCCCGCCGGTACGTACCTGGTTTGATTTACGCCAGCGGGACCGGCCAAAAACGGGCCACTTGGCCCATCGCGGGCTGGAGAATCGGCGGGGGTGGGGGGTGGGGGGGGGGGCGCTGCCAGCGGCCGCCGACCCGCGCGGCGCGATTCCCGCCCCCGCCAAAACCGCGGTGCCAGAGAATTCAGCAGCAGGCGTCGGGGCGGCGGCGATTCTCCAACCCGGCGGTGGGGGGGTTGGAGAATTCCCGCCCTTATAGTTCATGAAATCAGCGGATTTCACCATTGTTAATGTGACTTTCCTTTGGCAAAATTTAATTCTTAGGCTCAATAATAGAGGATGTCAGCTTTGGCTCAGTGGGAGGCACACTCACCCTCATTGAAATTGTCATGGGTACTACTTGAGCATAAAATCTAGACTGACTTTTCATTGCAGCCCTGAGGGAGCACCGCATGGTTGGAAGTGTCATCTTTCAGGAGAGACTGTTCTCTCAGACAGACAGAAAATATGTCACTATTCTGAAGGAGAGCAGGGGAGCTTTGGACACCTAAAATGGCCGCCCACAGAGATTGAGCGGAAATTTGGCCTAGCCCTGAGCACAGACAGGCTGCAGCCTGCAAATATACAAAAGGCTGCAGCTCAGACTTATGCAGAAACTGAGATAGGAAAAAGGCCATTAAAATGCCAGCCCGGTACAATAGGCACCAGGTAAAAACTGACAATAAGTGGCAGATCAGTGGTGCCTGCATTTCTTATTTGGGTTGGCTTATGTACCTCGGACCCTAACGGCTGTGGCCGACCGGGACCTGTCCAGCCATCGAGGTGTCCGCCCCCAATTGGCTAAGATCGATCAGGGTGATCGAGACCTGATCGATCGATTGGACCTTCACCTGGGTCTGCCCAAAAAGACTGACAGCATCTCAGGGATAAAAAGTGCTGCACAGCCCACCACTCGTTTTCTCGACTGGAGTTTTCGACAGCCAACAACAAGGGTGATACCATCACCAGCCAAGAAGAAGACCATCCACACCATCCACAGAGGGACCAGGGCCGAGGACAGAGACGGCCAGCAACAGGAACTGCAGCACTGCCAGACTACAAGATGACAGATAAGGCCTTTCCTGCACTGTACTTGCCAGTCACCTGGAAGTTAAGTTAAGGTTGTTTAGTGTAATAGTTTAGAGTTCATCTTGCATGTGTGTGTGATTGATTAATCTTAACCTTGTGTGTTTGTTAATAAACTATTATTGCATTAAGCAACTTGTGTGATAATTTGTCCATCGTATACGGGTTAATTACACACTGTGGTTTAGATGATACAACAGAGCTATCCTTGCCAATACCAACCCCTCAATTAACATCACAAAAACAGAATAACTGGTCATTATAATATTTCTATTTGTGGGAGCCTCCTGTGCACAATTAAGCTGCTGACTTTCCTACACCACAGCAGTGAATATACTTCATTAGGCATAAAGCACTTTGTGATGTCCAATCATTGTGATGTCCAAATCATTGTAAAAGCAAGTCTGCCTTCCTTTTCTCACACAAATCCATTCAGTGCAGATCTCCTAATAACAGCTCCAATAATTTCAGGGCTGTCGTGTTTGCAAACCCAACCTTCGCATTTTACATTCTTCGCTACTGGTTTACCATTGCAACTCTTGCAGACCCACATCCCCTTCCGCCTGGTGTCTAGACTGTAGACGCCCTCACAGCCACTGCCGGTTTCAGTGGTACCGCTTCACCTCTCGGTGGAAGGTGGAGAAGGCAGCACATGGGAAATTCCACATTCATCAGCCCCTACTGAAGGCAAGAAAGGCTTTGCTCCTGACAGGGAGTTGAGTGTGAATTTTAGTTGGGACCATTGCTGGAGGCTTCAATAATTACTATGCAAAGCTGCCAGACTACTTGACCCAGTCAGCGGTGTGTAAGGTTAATTATATCATGCTAGGCAGATTCCAATGTCTAGTTCAAGGTTTCTAATAATAACTTCCTTTGGACTGTGGGGCTGATTTATGTCGAGTGAGGGTTTCAGGTAAACATCACCAATGTTTGAATTTCATCAATGCACCACTTCTGGAGATGGTTAGATATCAGAGAGCTCATTTATTTGCACTACTTTAGACTGCTGTGAAAGCAATCTCCAGCCCGCACCAACGCAAAATAGCCAATGTAAACACAAGAGCATGATTAATTTTGCTCGCTTGTTTTTGATTTTGCGGGGGGGGGGGGGGGGGGGGGCAGTGGTGGTGGTGCGTTGGGTCAATGAATGTGGCATTTGATACCTTCTTCTTTTAGGGCAATGAAAAGATTCTGGCCCGGAGAAGTGAATGGTGTTAGCTGGTCACAAAACCCCCACATTGGCAATGGCTGTGAAGGAGTCTGCAATCTAGACAGTCTCAAAATCTGGACTGGAGATGGACAAAAGGCCAGTACTGACTGAATTCTCAGCCTTATCGGCTCACAGTGAAACAGCACAAAGGGAGGTCATCTGGAGTTGATATATTAGATCCAGATCAATAGAACTGTTAAGGTGAAAGTTCATCTGTTCCTCTCTCCACAGATGCTGCCAGACTTGCTGACCATGTTCAGCATTTTAGTTAAATTATTTATTTCAGTGGAGGCCTGTGACCTGTGGCCCCGGGGTCACTTGCGGCCCACCTCGGTGCCGAGTGCGGCTCAAGAGACATTTCGTTGACCGTTGCCCATGGGCAGAGTTGCCAGATTCTGTTTGTTTACAACCACGTCGCTTTTTTTCTTACTGTTATGATACGCATGTAAAGCAAGGACACATGAAGTGTGGCTGATTGCACACAACATTGACCCTGAGAGCTGTGCAGTCCCTCCGTGTCCAATTAAAATGTAAATATTTATTTTGTTTTTACCATTTGAAGTTGATGAATGATTATGCATTTTCTACAACTCGTTCTGAAAGATAATAATAATAACAATCTTTTATTGTCACAAGAATGAAGTTACAGTGAAAAGCCCCTAGTCGCCACATTCTGGCACCTGTTCGGGTAAGCTGGTACAGGAATTGAACCCGCGCTGCTGGCCTTGTTCTGCATTACAAACCAGCTGTCTAGCCCATTGGGCTAAGCATATCTTAAATGTCTTTAATCTTATTCATGGGGTCACAGTGAGTGAAAATGCCCAACTTCAATCTTGTGGTCCACTGAGATGGTGGGAGCCACTCATGTAATAATAATAATAATCTTTATTGTCACAGTAGGCTTACAGTAACACTGCCATAAAGTTACTGTGAAAATCCCCTAGTTGTCACACCACGGCACCTATTCGGATACACTGAGGGAGAATTCAGAATGTCCAATTCACCTAACAAGGATTTGTGGGAGGAAACCGTAACACCCAGAGGAAACCTACGCAGAAACGGGGAGAACATGCAGACTCCGCACAGACAGTGACCCAAGGTGGGAAATGAACCCGGGTCCCTAGCACTGTGAAGCAACAGTGTTAACCACTGTGCTACCATGCCGCCCTCCCACTCACTTGTCTAAATTGACCATCACTGATTTACTTGCCGTGCATGGGACTTGATGTGTGCAAATTGGCTGCTCCTTTTCCTAGATACAACAGTAACTAAACTTCAAGAGTAAGTAATTGGCTGTCAGTTGCTTTGGGACGGCCTGTAGTTTTGCAAGGTGCTCCATAAATGCAAGTTCTTTTTATTCTGTAGTATCTCAGACCTAAAGCAAAAGTCTGTGGAAGGTATTAAATATGTGTCCTATTGTGCAGTCATGGCCTCAGCACAAGTTGGACATGGAAGGCGGGAAGGCAAAACCGGGTGGACGTTCTGAGACCCGGTTCTCGGATGCGTGCCTGGGAGTCCCGGTGGAGTAGGTCAGTGCCAGGTGGGGCGGTTCGAAGGTGCCCCACTTGACCAAAAGGGCCTGGGCAGAGGCTGCCACCTAGGTCAGTGGGTGTGGTGTGATGCGCTATATGTGGCTTCAGCCAGACAAAATGTTCAATGATGTTTTGCAGTTGGCTCAGATGGCAAGGGCCTGTGCGAGATGTGTAGTTGGGTGCTAGTTCCTCACGCTGCTCAGGGGTATAAGATGTGTCAATTGGCACTGAAGCATGCACTGCCAAGGTTGGGACATCAGCATGTTTCGCCTCCGTGCATTGCAGTGTGTCACTGTGACATGCCCTGCTGACTTGCTGTGAGAGGTGGTGGGAGAAAGCTGGAATGGACCTTTAGGGAGTGGGAGCACTAATGAATTATTCTATTTATCCCTTTCAGGAGAAGAGAACCCATAATGTGGTGGAGTGCCAAAGAGTGGGTGCTGGTGTGCCCAATTTACATGTCCTCACCAAATATAAGAGTGATATACTGGAGCTAGAGTGCCACCGGCCATGGTGAGGCGAGGTCTCCAATGAACATAAGAGTGCAGTGCATAGCAGGTCCTCTCTTCTGAAATGGAAATGTTGCAGCAAGAGTGCCCATTGAATCCCAATGCAGATGATACCATGCTGCAGATCCCTACTGTCTCATTAGCCTGGCATGCAAAATGTTACCACCTCCCAGTACTCCAGATCATCTAGGTCTTGAACTTCTTGGACACCTTGCCAGTGTTGGCTGACCACTTCTGGAACGGGACCCAGCGGGATCCAATATTGTCGAAAGTATAACGGATGATACAGACTGGGTGGCACTATGAGAAATCCGAGCAGGTAGGGTCCTATTTAACCTATCAAGATGAACTGACCTAAGAGAATGGTGTGAACTTGTGGATCTCACAAGTCTTCGTCCCGCCACTAGTGAGGGCACCTCTCTTACAGGAGCAACATAGTGTCCACTCTGGGCAAACAAAGGTGAAGATGCTGGCATACAGTTATATATGGTGGCCAGGCATTGGTAAAGTAATGGAAGAGATGGTACAGTAATGTATTCTTTGTCAGACTCAACAAGCACTGCCTCCATCGGCCAGTCTTCACCCGGGAGTGGCTGGTTGGTATGGACCACGGTCCATGTTGACTATGTGGGCCCTTTCTTTGCCTGAATGTTCTTAGTTTTAGTGGATGCTCACTCCAAGAGGCTGTCTATCCAGGAAATGGAGACCACGACCTTGGCGACCTTACGCCAAGTATTTGCCATACACGGACTGCTAAAATTCCTTGTACCCGACAACGGCACCTCTTTTACAGAGGCAGAATTCCAAAATTTCGTTTGACTGAACCGTTCACCACACCAGGATAGCCACATACAACTCTGTGTCCGATAAGTTGGACGCGAGGGCCATACAAACTTTTAAAAACGGCATGAGGAAATAATCAAACAGACCACTGCACCATCGACTTGCTAATTTTCTGTTATCATATAATTCAATGGAATTTTTGAGAGATCTTTAGGATTGTTTGACGATCAGTCATAGCTTCGGTCTTTCCAAGTTAGATGGAGTTATTCTATTGCAGTTCATCAATTATCCTGGACTTTGCACCCTTGTGATTATGCTGTTGGTTTCTTGTTGTCTTTTCTCCTAGCAAGGGTGGGTGAGGTGCGAGTACAAGGTCAAGGGTTGTCTGTTAACCAGTTTTAACAAATATCATATTGAGACGGTAATGTTTTTTAAAAATCTGCTGTAATCCTTGCAGCTATGAGAATGGAATGCATTTTAGACACCTCCTACCTCATTTATAATGAAGATGAGTGATGCCATGGCAGGGTGATAGGTGGATGGTTCGTGTGGAGGTGGGTGATTGGGTTAGTTAAGTCCTCACTAGGATTGAGGAGCTAGCTCCCAGTTGGAGCTTATATTACTTTGAATTGTTTTTTAGAGCTATTAGAGTAGGGGGAAATGAGTAGGGCAGCATGCCAGGGTGGGGTTGGTTAATCCTTGTTCGAATTATTGAAGAGAGAGTCTGTACGCTGTATCTCTATGTTGTTGTAGCTCTTCTTCAGCTTGGGGATGCTTGATGGAGGAGATAGGCACCCTCCTCCATGTGGTCTGATAGAGTGGTTTCCTGAGTGTCCTCTTCATTGTGGTTGGGTCTTCCATGGGGAGGCAGTGTCTTTGCCTCTGTTGAGGCAGTGTTGTCTTGTCACCCAGTATGCTCTTTACAATGCAAGCACAGTGCTGGTATATGGCTAATGTTCCTGGGCTAGTTCACATGTCCCTCCCTTGGGGAGGGGTTCATCTTCTCTTCACCTGGGTGAGCAGAATACTGTTATAAACCTGGTGTGGTTCAAAAGGTCACCGGGGGGGGGGGGGGGGGGAGAGGGGGGAGGAGGGGGAAGCTGGGGGGGGGTTCCCTTATCATTCCGGTGGTGGAAGGAATCAGTCCCCCTTTTAAGACATCCAATTACTGGCTGTCTTGATGATTCTTCTTTTGTTCGGTGGTGGGGTCTCCCTGGTTGAGGCTGGTGTGATTTTTTTTCTTCGTCTTAGTGGGTTTGGTGCACTGTCCTGGGTGCAATTGGTGAGGTGAGGGCCGGCTGAGTGGTGGTCTTGGTGTGTGCTGGGTGTGCTGGGGGTACTGACTGCTGCGTGTCAGAGTGCTGAATTAGGTCTGGTCTAGCACTGTGGTTATTATCCTGTTACCCACTTGTGCTTGGGACATCCCTTCACAAAGTCATTTATTAGGGGTTTTCTATTGATGTGTTTGAATATCCTCCCCCCCCCCCCCCACCGCCCCGCAATGGTTAGGACGGTCCCTTGTCTGAACGAGAAGTTTTTTTCTCCCCTTCATCAATAGGTGATGGGCATGTGTCAGAGGAATGCGGACCCTTGGCTGGGTCCTGGTCCTCTTTTATCCTGTGACCTTCTGCTCCTGGTAGTTCTCCCTCTTTTCTTTTTACCCTGTTTTGATTAGGTTGGTGGGAGGCGCTGACTGATCTGACCACAATCTAAATCTGAGGCTGGTTTAGCCAAGTGGGCTAAACAGCTGGCTTGTAATGCAGAGCAAGGCATCAGCGCGGGTTCAATTTCTGTACTGGCCTCCCCGAACAGGCGCCGGAATGTGGCGACTCGGGCCTTTTCACAGTAACTTCATTGAAGCCTACTTGTGACAATAAGCGATTATTATTATATTATTAAATCTGCTGCTGCTGGTCCTCTGTATAAATACATGAAATGATGATTGTTATGTTCAGTGCCTGAGGTTGGGGTTGTGTTGTGTGGTAAATTAATAACATCCTTTTGGAACTGGGTTCTTGCATTTTTTTTGTATTTTTCCTTTTTTGATCTGGTGGGTATCAAGAATCCGTGATTGGTTCCTGCAGGGGTACATATGGGTCTGTCATCCGAGGGCAGGAGGTTGTGGTGTGTTATTGATGCCTCTAGTGCTTACCGAGTTGAGGGATCTGTGTGGCGGTGCGCACCTGAAGGTGGCATACTGAACACTCGTGGTTGTTGCGAGCAATCGCAACTTGGAAAGGTGTGCACCATTTTACCAAGTTTTCATGGCATTATCCTTTTCTCTTGTTCTCTGGTGGTGTGTATGGAGGCATCAAGTGGAGTCTAATAATTGCATTGAGCCAGTTATATTGCTGTTTTCCTGTTCCCCTCTGTATCCATGTATGTTGACTGTTTTTCTTGTTTAGCTGTACCATTCCTGTGCGTTACTTGTAAAATGTAAAACTTCAATAAATATACTTTTTAAAAATGTTTTATTTTTAATCATTTTCGGTTCCCTTCTAGCCAAGATCATCCTGTTCTTAAAAGAGAAGTATAACTGCAATGTGCCTTCTATTGCATCACACAGAGCATGTACTGCTGGCTTGCTTGATATTTCGGCGTTGTTCCGTTAACCTTTCAAGTACCGGAATTCCACTGTCTAAAACCCCACTCTGTATATTGCCCTTGAGGTGACCATTGTCCACCTCCTTCTGGAATGTGCCTTTGCAAAGAAGATCTGGAGAGAGATGCAGTGCTCATCCGTAGCAGCTTTGCGATGCAAGACTCTTGTGTTCACAGGGAGGCACACCAAGATAAGCATCAACTGCGGTCGGAGGATCATCACCTTGGTGAAAGAAGCTCTTTGGTCTGACTGAAACTATTGGTCTTCCAGTGCAAACAGTTGTCTATGTTGCACACTGGAACATTCGAAGGTGTGAGGGACACACTACAGCTTGAGGCAGCTCCCACGGAGACGCAATAGGGAAAGGACACTGTCTGAGGCTTTGCAGCCAAAGTACTCCAAGGGGCTGGAAACTGTGTTGAACTCCTGGGGCTGTGTGCCAGGCATGGAATGTATATTGTGAATAAGAATATTGAAATTGTATTGAGATGCCTCAAGAGTGGAACAAACTGCATGAAGAAAAGTTGAATTTTATTGCCCTTCCTGTAATTTTCAGTTTGAAATGTTTTGAATCTACTGTTACAAATGTTTTGAATAAAGTAGATTTTTTTGCAAAAATGGAATTCCAATGAGCGGAACATTCTCGTCTACTTTCACAGGATGTGGGCATCACTGGTTAGGCCGCATGTATTGTCCAGCCATTATTGCCCTTTTGAAGGTGGCATTGATTGTCCCTCTTGAACCACTGTAATCCATGTGGTGTAGGTAATGCCACTGCGCTGTTAGGGAGTGAAAAGGGTACAAAAAGGAGGGATGCATTAAATCTTGGGGCAGCCACTGCAAAGGTACAATGGGGTAAGGCCTTACAATGTCGAAGGCCTTACAGCTCTAACACGTGAGGGGTTTGAAACTGGGTAAAATCTCTCAGGCTATAAGTTTGACATGTGATGAATCTTGTAAATATTACTTTTAAATGTAAATATGGGTAACCTATGGTATTGGAATAAATTAATCGGGTCTACACCTTATGTAATGCCAACTTTAAACGGTCATGTAATGTATTTTCATATATTTTATGAATAAAGAATAGTTTTGGGGGGGGAGAAAATACACTATTCGAATACCTAACATGAGTTATTGTCCTTTTCTAAATATCCCTGAGGAACCTGTAAACTATAAACCTGAACATTCCCAAATTAGGGAAGGGTTTTTTTTACATAAACTGGGATGTGATGCCTTTATGGAAAGTTAGTTTGTTTATCTGTTGAATGTTGAATGGTCATTCATGAATTGCCACAGAGCATCATGAGCATCCCCAGAGAGCACTTTAACATGGGAGGCCCTTCACCCTCTCTACCATGCTGGGATGAGTGAAGGCTGTACTGTAGCTGACATTTTATGAATTTCTAATATGTAGGACTGACAAGCTTCCCTATTAAAGAGAAATTAAGGCCCTGGAGAAGGTGCCTGAAGATGTATGAGGATGGGACCAGAAATGGGAGATTACACCTGTCAGGATTGACTGTCCCAGACTAGGGCTCTTTTCTCTATATTGGGAGTGCGAGGTCTTTTCGATTATGAAAGCGCTTGCGAGTGTAGACAGAGAGATGTTTCGACTTGTGGAGAAGAACTAAACTAGGGTGATGATGATAATAATAATAATAAAAGATAATCACAAATAAACATAATAACCAGGAGAAACTACTTTTACCGAAAGAATGGTTTGGGGAGAACTTGTTACCATAAGGAATGGTGGATGCGAAGAGCATCAATGCATTTCAAGGGAAGCTAGATAAACCCATGAGAGTAGGAAGGAGTTATGTTGATCGAGTGAAATGAGGAGGGATGGGAGGAGTCTCTTTTGGAGCGTAATCACCAGCAGAGACCAGTTGAGCTGACTGGTCTGACCCTATGCTGTAGACAGAATCATAGAACCATAGAACCATAGAATTGACGGTGCAGAAGGAGGCTGTTCAGCCCATCAAGACTGCACCGGCCCGTGGAAAGAGCACCCTACGCCTCCATTCTATCTCTGTAACCCAGTACCTAACTTTTTGGATACTAAGGGGAAATCTATCATAGCCAACCCACCTCACCTGCACATCTTTGAACTGTGAGGGCAGCACGGTGGCGCAGTGGGTTAGCACGCTGCCTCACGGCGCCGAGGTCCCAGGTCACTTTCTGTGTGGAGTTTGTACATTCTCACCGTGTTTCCGTGGGTTTTGCCTCCACAACCCAAAGATGTGCAGGCTAGGTGGATTGGCCGCGCTAAATTGCCCCTTAGTTGGAAAAAAATTATTGGATACTCTAAAATTAAAAGAAAAAGTCTTTGGACTGTGGGAGGAAACTGAAGCACCTGGAGGAAACACACGCGGACACAGGGAGAACGTGCAAACTTCACACAGAGAGTCACTCGAGGCTGGAATTAGACCCGGGTTCCTGGAAGTGTGAGGCAGCAGGACCACCGTGCCACTAATCCTCTGTGTGCACCATCCTCTGTAATATGTAACAAGATGAGTTACACAGCAGGTCAGTTAGCAGCTATGAAGCAAATAGGTTTTTTGGCCTGTGGCTTCAAAACCTGACCCAAAATGTTTTCTATCTTTTCTCTTCTACAAATGCTGACTGACTCATCCGCCGTTTACAGGGTTTTGTTTTCCACATTGATGATAGATGGTTATTCAGCCCATTGCAACATTAAAGTCGCTATATAAATGTAGGTTGCTGTGGTTGATGATGGCATCATGCCTCACAGGAATAAATCCTTACAGACAGCTGAAGATCCACAGCCAGGTTTTTTTTAACTTTACTGTTTGAAACGCTTTGCTCCCAGCACACTAATTATGTTGACGCCTACGGACATTATGTGGAAAATGAGGGAATGGATAAAAACTGATGACTGAGGGGCTGTGCTAAATACAGTATCAGTTTTCAAAATGCATCAGAAGTTACCATTATATAAGGAAAGAAGAACATAAAGAAAGGGCGCAGGAATTGGCCATTCAGCCCTTCGAGCCTGTACTCTGCTATTTAACTAATGGCTGATCTTCCACCTCAACGCCATCTTCCTGCACTATTCCCATAATCTTTAATTCCCTTAGGACCCAAACATCCATCTAACTCCGCTTTGGATTTACTTAACAGCTGAATGTCCACTGTGCTCTGGAGTAGAGAATTCAAAAAAATCCACAACCCTTGAGTGGCAAGGGGCGGGATTCTCCGTTGGCTGATGCCGAAATTGGGAGCGCCGATCAGGCGGAGAATAGCTCCCGACGCTGAAATTGCAGCAGTCACCAGTTTGACGGCGAATCGCGATGCTTCGTCCTCTCCAAAACGGTGTCATTACAACGCACGCCACGTGTAGTTGAAACCCTGTTTGCATTTCATTAGTGGGCCCACCCGCGATGCTCCGCCTCCGATGGGCCGAGTTCCTGACAGTGCAATCCTCGTGTGCTCTCACTAGCCGTGAACACGACATGGCAGCTGCTGAGAGAGAAAAGATGTGCAGACAGTGTCCAGCACCGCCATCCTTCGCTGACAGTCGTGCCGCTGGCTGGAAGGGCTTCTGCCAAGGCTGAGGGAATAATGGGGGGGTGGCCAGGAGGTGGGCATGCCCACTAGAAGCCAGTGCCCTGGGTTATTTAGGTAACCTCCCCCCCCCCACCCCACCCCGGGGAACACCCCGAGGTACCCCCTGTCTCCAGTCGACCTAATCAGCTGTATGGGTGGTCCAGCACAACCAGTGCCATCCTTTCGACTGTGATCAGTGTGGGTGTGGGGGGGGGGTGTATAGTGTGAAACCCGGCTGCAGCTTGTCAGCCCTGTGAGTGTCCATCATGGACCCAGCAATTTCCGCACCATATTTTTGTGTGTTCTGCTGGGGTTCCACGCGCCACCGGTACTATCCCCTCACCGGTAGCGGAATCGGTGCACATATGACGCCGATTTTCCACGGATCCTCCGTTGGGGTCAGCATAGACTCTGAAACGGAGAATCCAGCCCAAGATTTTTCCTCATCTCAGTCTTAAATGGCCGACCTCTTATTGGGAAACTGTGGCCATGTTCTAGATTGCTCAGCCAGGGGGAGCGTTTTTGACCATTTAACCCTGTCGACCCCTTTAATGATTTGACATTCTTCGCAATTCCAGGGAATAGTGGCCCAATCGACTCCATCAACCGCAGAGGACCATCCCCTCATTGAAACTTTGTTCCACTTCCCCCTAGTATAAGAATTTTCTTCCTTAGGTGGTAGGAAGATCATCAACCATGAGGGTCTGGAATAGAGAGAGAGAATTGGTTAAGTAGCTTGAGAGCACCACTCCACATCAGGTATGAGGAAGGCAAGAAGGCAGGTTCCAGGTCTATCTCAGCCAGAACAGGAAAATAACCCACACTGTTGCCATTATTCTGAATCACACACTAGCCATCTAAGCTAACCAGCCTACCTGCCCCAGATAAGGGGCGCGATTTAACCAAAACATTTTGAAGTGCAATTTTTGGCCTGTTTCTCGTCCGCTTTTTGGGTGAGATTCACACCAGATACACAGAGCGTGATCTACCGGCCACGTCCTGCCGGAGGTGGGACGCAGTGCAGCTGGTAGACCCTGGGAGAGACCTCTTCTGGGATTTATCCAGCTCACCATGCCTCGTGAGATCTAATGGGTTCTTGCGAGATGGTTTAATCTGCATCCCCCCACAATGGGAGGGACACAGATCCGGCTAATCTATACATTAAAGCGTTGTAGTCAGGCACATGGAATGGCTGCTGTGGCGATCCAAGGAGGTGAGTAACCATCTTCGCTCCCGGGCAATGAGCCCAGGGGCACTGGGGCTGTACCCCAGTGTTTGGGGGGGGGCCACGTTGGAGGGGCAGCCTCGGTTGGGGGGGTGCACCTGGGCTGGGGGATATGGTGATTGCCTCAGCGCCTGCGGTCTCGACATGCCACCCACTCTGGATCGCATGTACCCATAACAGGGGCAACCTCAGCCACTGCCTGTCTGTCCCACCGACCATCCATAACTCCGACTACCACGGAGACCTCTGCCCGCGCTGCTGAGGGCTATTTAGTGGGGAATTGGCAATCGTAGTTAAGTGAGCACTTGACTCCTCCCAAGTGGATTCCCGTGAGTAGGTGTGCCATGTAGCATGTGGGAGTTATTGCCTAGCATCCCAATCAGACAGTGAGACATGGACACTGTGCCTGAACACTGCACGAAGCAACACCACGTACGCAGCGGCCAAATTCCGAATAGCAAGGGGCTGGGCCCCAGCACCAGGGTCGGGATGAGCACCTGGTCCAGGTAACGTTATGAGCGGGTGTCTGGGGTACAGGGTCTGGGATCCTGTGACCAGGGGTCCCCGCTGTGGCGGGATTGCATGGACAGGGAGAGATGGCAGGGTTGTGAAGGGGTGGAGGGAGGAAGCCATGGGGGACTGGAAGGTTCCAGGATAGAAGGCACCACTGGTTGTCAGTCTTACACCCTCTCCAATTCCTTACAGATTACACTGAGTGGATGATATCTTGGACCCCAGGGATGCCACCTTTGTGACGCTGTTGGCAGGCCCAGCAGCTAGATGCCAAAGAAGGCAGCTGCAGCATCCTCGACAGAGGCTCGAGGCAGCAGCCCTTGTGCAGTGCCCTGCCCCGCAACCTGAGGACACGAATGCCCATCAGGTCATGGAGGGACCCAGAGGTGGAGGTCGGTGACGGCCCAAGGTGTACAGGCATCGCTGGTATTTTGAACAAGTGACAGACAGCGTGTGCTCCGTCTCCCGTTGGCTGTCAAGGTCACCGCAGTCAGAGGGTTGCCTGCTTCGTGGTGGTCTGCTGAGCGCTCCACATGCTTGGGACAGCAGCGAGGTGACGTGCTGGAGGTGGAAGGGGTGGAACATGCGGCCATCTCCAAGGAGGAGGATGAGGAGGTGCCGGACCTGGAGGAGGTGCCGGACCTGGAGGACGTGCCCAGGGAGGTCCACAGGACCAGCCGGAGAATGGAGGACAAGTGGCAGTGGCGAGAGTCTGGAATGGCTGGCGGGCCAGGGAGGCCCTCATCCTCGCCAACTTCACATAGGATCTGGCTTTGTCCATTATATCACCCCCTCCCCCACCCATCACCCCAGCCACACTGTTCCACCCTCCCAGGGTCCGTGTTCCATCACTCCAGAGTGATGGACTGTGTCGGCACTGTCAGTGGGTCCTGCTGCTTATCGTGCCCTGGCAGGCATCCTCTGGAGGTCTTGGCACCGGAGGGCCCTGGGCAATTTGCCCAGTACAGTGGTGGGCCAGAGCAGTGCCAGGTACAATACCGTCGGGGGGGGGGGCAAGGCGGCAGGCGGGTCCCGTGCCAGTGGACCGGTGATAACCCACCCCTAGCGGCCCAGTGGAATTAGTAATTGATCTTGTTACAGCACTGGATGATGGTCCTCCTGGTGATGTTTCCCGAGCTGATGACTGTTGCCACTTCCTTCAAGGCGACACTGGTTTCAGTGAGGCTGAGCCTCTGGGCCCCTGGGGGGGACAGGGCATCGACCACATCCAACAATCAGGCCAGGTCGGCATCTCCGAATCGTGGTGCTGGTCTCTTCGGTGGAATGGCTGAATGCTGTGTGGGGTTTGCTCTGCAGGATCAGATTAACTGCTGCTCCCCTTGTTAACGGGAAGCTGGTGGGCCCGGTTGTGGTGAATCAGCCGCTGGACCATCATTTGCAGTGTGAAGCCGTGGGGCCTGGTTAAGTGGACCAATTAACATTTGCTACCGGTGACGGCCTTGCTGAGTCAAGCATCGGGAAGCTTGTGGCCATTCCCACTCGCTACTGCACTTGAATGAATGAATGAATATCGCTTATTGTAGGATTCAATTAAGATACTGTGAAAAGCCCCTAGTCGCCACATTCCGGCGCCTGTTTGGGGAGGCCGGAACGGGAATTGAACCGTGCTGCTGGTCTGCTTGGTCTGCTTTAAAAGCCAGCAATTTAGCCCAGTGTGCTAAAGAAACCTTTCAATAAATCGCAGCCATTGCCATCTTTTGGACCTGATGGAGTTACTTCCCGGTCTAGCCCACACTTAGAAATATTTTCAGCGGTGGGGATGTGAACTCACTGCTGAGACCGGCTTCTTAGAGATTGGGCCACCATTTTGAAAGGGTATCCTTATTTTGATGTGAACTTGAGAGACCCCGCACCCACGAGCAATGTCATCCCCCACACACATGGGGATTACCCCCCCTCCCCCCACAAGTGACGACACTCCGCTATGGCGTCACTGAGGAGCCCCATTTACAGGTCTCACCACTCCCTCTTTCGCCACCCCCACCTTCCGGGACCCCCACCCTTCACCCCCCCCCCAACTTTTAGGAGACCCCTTCATACCCCCATCATCCTCCCTTTCATGAGCATGGCCCTCCTCAGGCCCCAGCCCTTGGCAATGCCACACTGGCACTGCCACCCTGGCAGTGTCATCCGGGCACCTTGGCTGTACCAGGGTGGCAGTGCCAAGGTGCCTGGGTGCCAGAGGAAGAGCCAAGGGTGCCACCCTGCCCTGTCCCTGATCACCCAGGGGTCTCCAATGGCCTGGGAGACCCTTCCAGGTGTCTTTACTCCTGGTCTCGCTTTGTGTGCTTAATGGAGCCTGCATGATCTCTCGCTGGGGAGCTGATTAGTTCCTAGGAGGCTTAGATTGGTCTTACATCTCGCTAATAAGATGTGTATTGGTCTTAATTGATATCAATTGGTGTCTCGCTGCGTTTGGGGGGTTAGATCGCAAACCGATTCATTCCCTGCATGGGTTCCGATTTTGGCCTCTCTCACTATTTAACCAGTGGTCCAGATCCGAGACGGATGCAACACGGCAGTTAAATCGCGCCCTTAGTCAATTGGGGCCTTGGGGAGTTTCTCCCTCATTTAGCCCATACTCACAAATTTTTTCAGCAATGGGGAGCTGAGCTCACTGACAGATCGGCTTCTCAGCAAAACCTCTCAAAGGGGAAAGCAGCCTATGGTTATCTGAGACCATGGCGACTTTGCCTTGCCTTACCATGTTTATGTGGACCAGTACTAAATGGAGTCTGGTCGAGACCTCGCTGGGATGGCCATTAGTTTCCGGGAGCCCAGAGAATATGGTGCATGCATATTTAATTGACCCTAATGGCTAATTTAAATTTGCTGATTTGGATTTCGTCCAGTCCAGGCGAGATCTAGATTGCAATGTTTCGCGTGATTTGGTCTCGGGCGTCGCAAATCTCATGAGAGGCCTCTTGCAAGATTCAACAGCCTCATCATGCCACCAAGTTGGGTGCGATGAGGCAGGTAAATCATGCCCAAGGAGACATAAACTATGCACAGTATTCCAGGTGTGGCCATCACCAATGCCCTGAATAATTGTAGCAAGACTTCTTTAATCTTGTACTCCAATCCCTTTGTGACATACCATTTGCTTTCCTAGTTGCTTGCTGTAAACTGCACGGTAATCCCCTCCCACCCTGATCTCACCCCCATGACCAACATCTACCACCCAGAGGACACAGTGTTAAGATAATTGGCAAAACAAAACCACTGGGACAGATATGAGGCAAATGTATTTTTATCCAGCACATTGTTTGATCTGGGATGTATGGACTGAAAAGGAAAGGGAAGCAAATTCAACAGGAACTTTTGAAAAGGAATTGGACAAATACACAAATGGGGGAAATTTGCAGGGCTATGGGGAAGGAGCAGGGGAATGGACGAATTGAATAACCCTTTCAGTAAACTCTTATAGCGCAGCAAAAAAGGCATCCTTCTGTAATGTATAATTATTCAATGAATAGAACACATAAAATCATTCGAGAGGGAGACTTGATCAAATCCTGTGTGATCCCTGGGATGAAGGCCAAAAGATTAGCATCATGATAAAGGTTAATTATGATTTATGATTAAGGGTTGGATCGAGTTGCTGTGTTCTGATGAGAGCGACTTGAAGAGTTAAATAGGAAGTGCAACTACTCGAATTGGCAAATGACTCATCCATCCAGTGGGGAAATCCATAAGAAAGGGGAGGTAACCTTGGATTGTGTGCTGAGCTGATCAAAAGCAATTCCCAGAGAAATGTTGCCCTTTGGGGGACAGACCTATGCAGAAGACAATGGTGTAAAGTCAACTGACAGAAAAGCAGAAAATGCTGCAAACACTCAGCAGCTCAGGCAGCATTGGCAGAGAGAGGGGGATAACAATGCTTTTATGTGGTCGAATGAGTGTTTAGAGAGGGGGATGGTGTCATAGGGGGAGTTATGGACAGCTCGGAGAAAAAAGAAATACAGGCCTTCAAGGGGTCTTTACATTTTTTCTCCACGCTTGTCTAATTGACAGGATCACCTGCCTGCTGAGTAGAAAGGCCTATGACACAAGACAGCATCTTGGGTAGAGGGTGGGAAAGATTGCTGTTGTTGGGGATTTCATGCTGGTGGGGTGGGGAGATGAAAGCACAGGGGAGAGTGGCTGTGTACAGTAGGGAGGTGCTGACTGTAATGTTCAGTGGTTTAGTTGATCTTTGCCAACAACACCTACCTGCATCCCCCCACCCTGAGCACTATTTTCCTCCCACGTGTATTTGCTGGTTAGTAGGGTATTTCAATATCTGATTTACCTCAGAGTCAGACAGTGATGACACTGGTTTATAAGTGCACAACAGGTTTATTTACAGTCCTTGAAAATATCTCAGCAATCACAGGAGTCTTACACAGCTGTTCACAGCTTTGGCTTATCTCAAGTGTTTCTGGAAGCTTCTGTTAACCTTCGCTGTTAGAGGTAACATCCCGGTTTAAAGCAATCAAGCACGGCGAACACAGATTAGTCAACAGACTAATATAGTAAAACTAAGATCAATTAAACCATTGAACATTACAGTCAGCACCTCCTTACTGTTCACAGCAACTCTCTCTATGCTTTCATCTCCCCACCCCACCAGCATGAAATCCCCAACAACATGCTCACCCGATGCCTGTGTATGCTCACCCAATGTCTGATGTATTTACATTGCGTATTTATATATTGATGCTCGATCAATGACTCCAGAAGCGAGATTGGATGACAATTGAATGCTTTATCGGACTAGATGTTTCCCCCTGCAGCACAGGTATAGAATGCAGCAGCTGGGGAGACACAGACTCTTATACTCCGTCTTACTGGGCGGAACCAGCAGGCAGACTTCACCAATGATCTTGCTGTCCCAGGTACCTCCCACATCAATGATCTTACAGCCTCAACCTGGGTATCGTAATACCCCTAATACCGACTACCACGTATATGTCCTATGTTTTTTCATGTATGGAACGATCAGTCTGCACTGTACGCAGAACAATACTTTTCACTGTACCTCGGTACACGTGACAATTAATCATATCCAAATCCAAGAACAGCAATCTCTCCCACCCTCTACTCAACTCATTGGGCCACATAAAAGCATTGTTATCCCCCTCGCTCAGCCAATGCTGCCTGACCTGCTGAGTGTTTGCAGCATTTTCTGTTTTTCTGTCAGTTGACTTTACACCATTGTCTTTTGCATAGGTTTGTCCCCCAAAGGGCAATTCTCTGGGAATTGTTTTTAATCAGCTCAGCACACAATCTAACATTACCTCCCCTTAGTTCTGGATTTCCCGACGAGCTGGATGAGTCATTTTCCAATTCGAGTCGTTCCATTTCCTATTTAACTCTTCAAGTCGCTCTCATTATTTTGAACACAACTGGATCAGCCCCTTAATCATAAATCATAATTAACCTTTATCATGACGCTATTTGTTTTTTGCCTTCAACCCAGGAATCACACAGGATTTGATCAAATTACCCTCTTGAGTTATTTTCTATGTTCTATTCATTGAATAATTATACAATACAGAAAGATGATTTTTTGCTGCGCTAAACGAGTTTACTGAAAGGGTTATTCAATTCGTCCCATTCCCCTGCTCCTTCCCCATAGCCCTGCAAATTTCCCCGAATTGTGTATTTATCTAATTCCCTTTCGAAAGTTCCTATTGAATTTGCTTCCCTTTCCTTTTCAGCGCACAATCTAATATTACCTCCCTAATTCCTGATCAATCAAAGCGCTAGATAAAAATCCATTTGCCTTATTTCTGCCCCAATGGTTTGGTTTTGCCTATTATCTTAATACGTTGTCCCCTGGACCAGTATTTTAAATGTAAAGCGTTGAGAAACAGTGAGTTAATGACAATAATTCTCAACGGCATTGAAGATTTCTGGGAGTCATTGATGTTGAGCAATCGATCGAGGGATCAGCTCAACTGCATTCATATTTTCTGGAGGAAGGTTATAGATTTTACTCTTCTTGCACTTTTAATCAGTTTATTCATCTTCTTCAGAGACAGGGGGCAGGATTTTCTGGCCCCGCCTGCCATGCGGATCGTTCAGTCCACCGAAATCGGTGGACTTTTGGCTGGGCTGCCGAATTTCCTGCTTCAGGTCCCTCCACAACGGGGCCGGATTTGGGGTGAGTTCCCATCCTTTAAGATGCTCCTTAAATCCTAACTTTGACTAAGGCCTAAATCGTCTGGTCCTGCCCCCACAGGCGGGTCGGAGAACTTGACGGATAAGCAATAGGTCTGTTGACCTTGGGTGGGAATTCTCCTCTCCCAAGGACGGGTGGGACTGGAAAAGCCTGGCCTAAGTTTTTAATCATCTGTCCTGTTAAACTCCGTGTCATAATGTACATCTATGTATATAATGGAGGGCAGACAGGCAGTGATTGACACACAGGACGACCAGTAAACACACAGAACAGAGCAGCCAATCACCAGACAGGACACGGCCACTATAAAGCCAGAGGGCACCAGCTTTCCCCGCTTTCTCGGGATCCAGCCTCTGAGACAGTCAGAGCCCGTGAACATAGTCAAGGCAAACACCATGTGGTAGTCAGCAAGTCTGGTCAGGCTAGCCTCAGGTCTCCAGTCAAGTCAGCATAGTGTCAACCCACAGTCGGATATGTAAATAGTTAGCTGTTGAATACAATCGTGTTGCATTTCATCGAGTGTTCGAAGTCTGTCTCTTGCTACACTGCATTAAGCGCAGTCCACGCAGACCCAGCCTACACAACACATCACTCCGTTTGTGGCTCAGTGTCAAATAATGATTGCTGCCGCTTTCGCGATGCACCATGGGATGCTTTGTTCCATTAAAGTTGCTATACAAATGCAGGCTGCCGTATTTGAAAAAGCAGACTCAAATCCTGAAAGGCCGTTTTTGAACCATTTGGGGCACAACATCCTGACTCTGTTTGGGAACAGAAGCAACAGAAGATGTAAAGTGCAACCTGACCTCTGTGAGTTCCACCAAGCATTTGCTGCCTTTCCCTGCTCTGTCTTTCAACTGAACAGTGAATGCCATACATCATTATTCTGTGTGACTTGGCAACAAGTTTGTCGTCTCATTCTAAAGTTGCTTTGATCACAGAACTTCCAACAAACTTCTTCCATTGCCGTACATCAAAAATTGATGAGTTCCAGCCAAACAGATATCGGGTGACTGAACTGTGAATCGAATTGATTTAAACTTCAACTCAATAATCTTTGACAGATCATGAGAAGCAAAAGGAGCAGTGCTCGTACTTTAATTACTAGTTCTAAAAAAGGTATTTCTCTACTGCTTTCCACAACCACCAGGCCATCCCCAAAGCCAATGAATTACTGTTTGAAGGATTGTCATTGTTGTAGAGAGAGATAGGTCCAGCACAGCAAGATCCCGCAAACAGCAATGTGAAAATGACCAGCTAATCTGTTTTTGTGATGTTGATTGAAGGTTATTGGCCCCAGTACACCGGGATATAAAACCCCTGCCCATTCCGTTAGAGAGTGCAGCACGGCTTTTGTGCTCAGTGCCTGGAGTGGGACTTGAACCAAGAACCCTGTAAAAGCCTCTGGGACTCCTCAAAGCGGCTATGGATCTGCTGCAGTGACTCTGACATCTCCCTTTGAATGACCCGGCCATGTCCTATTGTCTCCATCAGCTCCAGGTAACCCATTTCCAGAAGATCAGCATCAGGCTGGGACCCAGCTAGGTCCTGAGATCCAGCAAACCTCTGACTGCCGTCTCGCCTGGTAGTTCCTGCCTCCACCAGATGTGCATCGTCAGCAGTGTGGTGCTCATCAGATTGTGCCCCAGATGCCTGTCACCTAATATTTTCCACTGAGGTGTGTGTATCTGTGTTGGTGGAGGGTGTGGATGACGCTGTGCCGTGATTATAACAGTTACATCCTCAGAGCTCCCCTCTTAGGTGTTCTCCTCGGAGTCAGTAGAGGGGGAGTCCCGGGATGGATCGGATCCGTCGGCGGGAGGACCTGCGGGAAAATGGACATGTGGTCAATGGGAGGACTGGTTCAGTCAGTAAGGCAATCAGTATTCGCGTTTGATAGGCCCTCCAGGTGGAGCCCGGTGGTTCCTCACCTTGGCTGCATCCGCCAGCCTCTGCATTGGTGACCATCCTGTCCTCGGCCATAGTCACCTCCAGAGCACGCTCCTCGAAGGAGGTGAGGATTTAAATGTCTGGCACCCCACTGCCAGTCTGGGCCCTCTCCCGCTGATTGTGGGAGAGCTTTTCCTGAGGAGACACCGAGAGGGGGCATCATTAGCCACATGCATGGTTCACAGTGGTGGGAGAAGCGGGTGTGTGAACATGGGGTTGGGGAGGTTGAAGTGGCGAGGGGCTGGAGAAGTGTTGGGGGAGTTGGAGGAGAAGGAGAGTGGACTCCCCCGGCGGGGGTGTGAGAGGTCACGGTGGGGCGGGGGGGGGGGGGGGGGGGGGGGGGGGGGGGGGGTGGGGGGGGGGGGGGGGGGTTTGGGGGCATTGGTGTCTACTCACTCATGTTGCCTAGTCTAGGTCATTGACCTTCTTCCTATACTGAAGACCAGTCCTCCTGGTCACACTGCCTGAGCTGACTGCTGCCGTCACCTCGTCCCAGGCAGCACTGGCTGCCTTGTGGTTCACCCTCCGGGGCCTTTGGGGGAAGAGGACATCACTCCTGGCCTCCACCACGTCCAGGAGCCTCCCGGGGGTCAGCATCCCTGAATCTTGGGGGCTGGTCACCTCGGTGCCACTTGCGAGCTGGCTATTATTGGCTGAGCAAGTGCAGCTTAAGTGCTGCTCGACCTTATTAACGGGGGGGTGGGTGGACGCGGTAACGGCGAATCAGCTGGCGAGCCATCATTTGTGGCAGAAAGCCTGTGAGGCCTCGTTAAGTGGACCAATTAATGTTGAATAGCGTCGCCGACCTCGCCGGACTGAGTGGCAGGAAGCTCGCGGCAATACCCGCTCGCTATCGCACTGAGAAACCTTTCTGGAGAATCACGCCCTTTATGTATGAGTTATGGATTTACCTCTATCCCAAATCAAACTCTTTTTTTAAAAAAACTTTTTATTGGCATTTCCCATATTTATAAACAGTTGTTAATATACACATCACATTTTTCTCGCCCGTGCTAATTTCCTTTATTATACAGAGATCAGACAGACTCTTAAACTGTTAAAATGCACTTGACACATTTGGAGATGATAAAACTGGGGCAGAAAGTCAACTGAGCAGAATGGGTATGGAACTACGAGTAATAAATCTGAAACTAAAATTCTTCGAGAGGGCTTGACAGGATAGGGACTGAAAGGCTGCTTCTCCTGGCGAGAGAGTCCAGGCCTCCAGTGTTCAAGATAAAGGATCAAACATTTACAGCAGAAAGGAGGAGAAATTTCTTCACTCAGTGGATTATCCATCCTCCATCCCAGAGAGCTATGGATGTTCGCTCATTCTGTATCACCAAACGGAGGTTGACAGAATTTTGGACACTAGGGGAGTCCGAAGGATAAGGTGGGAAGGAGGGGCTGAAAGAGAAGTTTGTCATGATCTTGCTGATGGAGTGAATGTGATAGGCTGCATGCTTCCTCCTGTGTTTTATGTTGTCTGTGGGGATGCAAGTTTGGATATACGGCCAAATGGCCAAATTGTGGTCTTAATTTGATCAATAAAAACCTGGCAAGTTAGTCCATCCGAATTAATTTTATTAAAACCTTTTGTAATTTATCACCTTTCTCTGTTCTCTTGTCAAAACACAATTGGAGGAAAGACCTTGTGGCTTTCACATCCTCAGGACGCTCCAGAGTGCTTCCCATCCAATGATTCATCTATCACATTGAAACAAACAAGATTCCGAGGAGGGATGCCGAGAAAATGTTTTCCCTTGTGGGGCATTTAGGAATAGAGGGCAGAGGTTCAGAATAAGGAGTCTCCCATTTAAGACAAAGATGAGCAGGAATTTTCTCTTTGGTAACCTATGGAATTCTCTTCGAGTCATAGATGTTTACAGCATGGAAACAGGCCCTTCGGTCCAGCTTGTCCATGCCGCCCAGTTTCTATCACTAAGTTAGTCCCACTTGCCCATGTAACTAACTGTTTTCTAAAGGAAAAAATTGTACCCCCCTCTGGCCACTCGATCCAGATGCTCACCACCTTCTGTGTGAAGAAATTTCCCCTCTGGTCTCTTTTGTATCTCTCCTCTCTCACCTTAAACCTAAGCCCTCTACTTCTAGACTCCTCTACCTTTGGGAAAATATGTTGACTATCTGCCTTATCTATGCTCATTATTTTATAGACCTCTATAAAATCAGGCCTAAGCCTTCTACGCTCCAGAGAAAAAAGTCTCCAGCCTCTCCTTATAACTCAGACCATCAAGTCCTGGTAGCATCATAGAACATAGAACATAGAACGATACAGCGCAGTACAGGCCCTTCGGCCCACGATGTTGCACCGACATGGGAAGTCAAAAACTAAAGGCCATCTAACCTACACTATGCCATTATCATCCATATGCTTATCCAATAAACTTTTAAATGCCCTCAATGTTGGCGAGTTCACTACTGTTGCAGGTAGGGCATTCCACGGCCTCACCACTCTTTGCATAAAAAACCTACCTCTGACCTCTGTCCTATATCTATTACCCCTCAATTTAAGGCTATGTCCCCTCGTGCTAGTCACCTCCATCCGCGGGAGAAGGCTCTCACTGTCCACCCTATCTGACCCTCTGATCATTTTGTATGCCTCTATTAAGTCACCTCTAAACCTTCTTCTCTCTAACGAAAACAACCTCAAGTCCATCAGCCTTTCCTCATAAGATTTTCCCTCCATACCAGGCAACATCCTGGTAAATCTCCTCTGCACCCGTTCCAAAGCTTCCACATCCTTCCTATAATGAGACGACCAGAACTGTACGCAATACTCCAAATGCGGCCGTACCAGAGTTTTGTACAGCTGCAACATGACCTCATGGCTCCGGAACTCAATCCCTCTACCAATAAAGGCTAACACACCATAGGCCTTCTTCACAACCCTATCAACCTTGGTGGCAACTTTCAGGGATCTATGTACATGGACACCGAGATCCCTCTGCTCATCCACACTACCAAGAATTTTACCATTAGCCAAATATTCCACATTCCTGTTATTCTTTCAAAAGTGAATCACCTCACACTTCTCTACATTAAACTCCATTTGCCACCTCTCAGCCCAGCTCTGCAGCTTATCTATGTCCCTCTGTAACCTGCACATCCTTCCACACTGTCTATAACTCCACCGACTTTAGTGTCGTCTGCAAATTTACTCACCCAACCTTCTGTGCCCTCCTCTAGGTCATTTATAAAAATGACAAACAGCAACGGCCCCAGAACAGATCCTTGTGGTACGCCACTCGTAACTGAACTCCATTCTGAACATTTACCATCAACCACCACCCTCTGTCTTCTTTCAACTAGCCAATTTCTGATCCACATCTCTAAATCACCCTCAATCCCCAGCCTCCGTATTTTCTGCAATAGCCGACCGTGGGGAACCTTATCAAACGCTTTACTGAAATCCATATACACCACATCAACTGCTCTACCCTCGTCTACCTGTTCAGTCACCTTCTCAAAGAACTCGATAAGGTTTGTGAGGCATGACCTACCCTTCACAAAACCATGCTGGCTATCCCTAATCATATTATTCCTATCTAGATGATTATAAATCGTATCTCTTATAATCCTCTCCAAGACTTTACCCACAACAGACGTGAGGCTCACCGGCCTATAGTTACCGGGGTTATCTCTACTCCCCTTCTTGAACAAAAGGACCACATTTGCTATCCTCCAGTCCTCTGGCACTATTCCTGTAGCCAATGATGACATAAAAATCAAAGCCAAAGGCTCAGCAATCTCTCCCTGGCTTCCCAGAGAATCCTAGGATAAATCCCATCAGGCCCCGGGGACTTAACTATTTTCACCTTGTCCAGAATTGCCAACATTTCTTCCCTACGCACCTCAATGCCATCTATTCTAATAGCCTGGGTCTCAGCATTCTCCTCCACAACATTATCTTTTTCCTGAGTGAATACTGTCGAAAAGTATTCATTTAGTATCTCGCTTATCTCCTCAGCCTCCACACACAACTTCCCACCACTGTCCTTGACTGACCCTACTCTTACCCTAGTCATTCTTTTATTCCTGACATACCTATAGAAAGCTTTCCTTGTCAATCTCTTCTGCACTCTTTCTAGTTTAACAATATCCTTCCTATAGAACATAGAACAGTACAGCACAGAACAGGCCCTTCGGCCCTCGATGTTGTGCCGAGCAATGATCACCCTACTCAAGTCAACGTATCCACCCTATACCAGATACCAGTAACCCACCAAACCACCCCCCCCCCCCCCCCCCCCAATTTAACCTTATTTTTTAGGACACTAAGGGCAATTTAGCATAGCCAATCCACCTAACCCGCACATCTTTGGACTGTGGGAGGAAACCGGAGCACCCGGAGGAAACCCACGCACACACGGGGAGGACGTGCAGACTCCGCACAGACAGTGACCCAGCCGGGAATCGAACCTGGGACCCTGGAGCTGTGAAGCATTTATGCTAACCACCATGCTACCGTGCTGCCCCTATAATGTGATCAGAACTGTACACAGTATTCAATGTGTGGTACAGTAGTCCCCCTTTATAACGCGGGTGTTGGGGTCCAAGACCCCCACCCGCGTTGTAACCGAGCCGCGGATATCCACGATGGGGGTTTTAAATTTATTTAAAAATCTATGCTAGCGCTTCCCATTGTGAGTGTACGGGGGGCGGGGGGAGAGGTCAGACCCCCGTAGACTCACAATGGGAAGCGCTAGCATAGATTTTAAAATAAATTTAAAACCCCCATCGTGGATCCAATTAAAATTTCAGCGGCCGGCTCACTTTGATCCGGAGAGAAGCTGCTCTCAGTGAAATAATCAGCCGGCCGCTGAAATTGACACTGCCGGCTGCTCTCTCCCTCCAATCCAACTTTTAAGTTTTAATGTTTCTGATTGGAGGGAGAGAGCAGCCGGCAGTGTCAATTTCAGCGGACGGCTCACTTTGATCCAGAGAGGGAAGCTGCTCTCTCACTGAAATAATCAGCCGGCCGCTGAAATTGACACTGCCCGCTGCTCTCTCCCTCCAATCAGAAACATTAAAACTTAAAAGTTGGATTGGAGGGAGAGAGCAGCCGGCAGTGTCAATTTCAGCGGCCGGCTGATTATTTCAGTGAGAGCAGCTTCCTTCTCCGGAGCCGGCCGCTGAAATTGACACAACTGACAGTTGGGGTCCATCAGCCCCCCCGCGGTATATCGCGAACCGCGGTATTGCGGAGCGCGGTATAACGGGGGACTACTGTATTACCAATGTCTTGTACAAATTCAACAAGATGTTCCAACTCCTGTATTCAAAATATTGACCAATAAAATTTAGCATGCTGAATGCCCTCTTCACCACCCTATCCACCTTCTCCACCTTCAAGGAGCTATGAACCTGTACCCCTAGAGAGCAGTGGAGGCTGGGTCATTGAATATATTCAAGGCTGATTTAGACAGATTTTTGATTGACAAAGGAATCAAGGTTTATGGGGGACAAGGCAAGGAAATGGAGTTGGAGCCATGATCAGATCAGCCAAGATCTTATTGAGTGGTGCACCAGCTTCAAGGGGCTGAATGGCCTACTCTTGTTGCTTTTCCTCATGATCGTATTTTGAAGTGTAGCCACAGTTCCCAAGTCCCAGAATCTCAAGGCTGTCCTCAAAACTGAAGCCGGAAATCTCACTAATCCCCGCGATGCCCGCCCAGAATGGACTCTGCTTTTGTTTGGTTGGATTGCGCCCTAAATGTATTCTTGAAGGTTTCATCACATGACCTGTCCCCAGGCTTCCACCATTAATAATAATCTTTATTAGTGTCACAAGTAGGCTTACATTAACAGTGTAGTTACTGTGAAAATCCAGTCAGCCAACACATCCGTCCTTGTGATGCACTGCCTTCCTACACCAATTGGAAAGCTGAAAACTCATTACTTAATTGGATGATGCTTGACTGTCAGCCAAACAGCCTTTTATCCCCCCCCCCCCCCCCCCCCCCCCCCCCCACCACCCCCCACACCCCACCCCCACCCTCTCCCAGCCCCTTTTCAGTATATTTATGTCTGGTAAAGAGAAATGTTCAAAGAAAATGAAGGAACAAAATAACTATTTTTAATGATTTTTCTCCAGGGTTGCACACAGCAATGTCCTGGAGATTGATCTTCAATTCCTGGAGACCAGGCCAATCCTGGAGGGTTGGCCACCCTTGCCCTTTGAACCAATCATCGTTTGGGAGTAGCAGCCAGTAGGCCCCTCTTCTTATGCTTGGGTTCCCAACATGAAAATGCTGATATGCTCTAGCAATAATTAAAGTGCTAAGATCCCACCCATAAAGTCTTCACTGTCTGCTTACCTGTTGTTATATCCTCTCTTAATATTGACATTACTTCATTCTTAGTAACGAGGGCCGCTTTGTACCTCTACCATTTCCATTCTCTCTCTCCTTATAATCTAGTATATTTAATTCCCATTTCTGACTGTCTTGCAGTGAAATTTCAGTACTGATGACCATCTCATACCCTCCGGTTAAATTTGTGCTTGCAATTCATTCAGCTTTTTTTCTCTCCCTGTCTTTGTATAAAAAATATTTATTTGGACCACACACCCTAACCTTCAATTAAGAGGCAATTTAGCATGGCCACTCCACCTACGCTGCACATCTTTGGGTTCTGGGGGTGAGACCAACGCTGCTAGTAATCGGTATTTCTGCTGTCATGTTGCACTCACATATCTAATACATTTCACTTACCCATAGTGGCTGAGCGAGCACAAACTGTGCTGATGGGCAAGATTTAATGGCCGCTTTGCGTCCGGTGAGGATCCATGCTCGCCGATTAAATCGCAGGAAAGACAAATCCACTCCACCCACCTACCACGGGAATTGCTGGGTCACCCCCCCCCCCCCTCCCCACATCATACAAGCATGAGGGTCTCCCAACGTACCCCTACGACCCTCATCACCAATCAGACACCCCCACCGGAGACCCCCTCAATGTTAATAAACATCTAGCTATGATTGACAGCTCATGACCACATCAAAAGAGGAAATGAAAGCATTGGATACAGAACTGGCTCGGTCACAGAAGACAGAGGGTAGCAGTGAAAGGGTGTATATCTGAATGGAGGGCTGTGACTAGTAGCTTTCCTTTGGGATCAGTGCTGGAACCTTTGCTGTTTGTAATATATATAAATGACTTGGAGGAAAATGTAACTGGTTTAATTAGTAAGTATGCGGATGACACAAAGGTTGGTGGAATTGCGGATAGCGATGAGGACCGTCAGAGGATACAGCAGGATATAGATCGTTTGGAGACTTGGGCGGGGAAATGAGAGATGGAGTTTAATCCGGACAAATGTGAGGTAATGTATTGTGGAAGGTCTAATACAGATGATAAATATACAGTAAATGGCAGAAACCTTAAGTGTACTGATAGGCAGAGGGATCTGGGTGTACAGGTACACCAGTCACTGAAAGTGGCAACGCAGATGGAGAAGGTAGTCAAGAAGGCATTCGGTATGCTTGCCTTCATCAGCCGAGGCATTGAGTTTAATAATTAGCAAGTCATATTGCAGCTTTATAGAACCTTAGTTAGGCCGCACTTGGAATACAGTGTTTAATTCGGGTCTCCACTCTACTAGAAAGGTAGAGTGTACTTTGGAGAGGGTACAGAAAAGATTTATCAGAAAGGTGTCTGGTATGGAGGGCATTAGCTATGAGGAGAGGTTGGAGAAACTTGGTTTGTTCTCACTGGAATGACTTGGTTAAGGGGAGACCTGATAGAAGACTATGAGGGGCATGGACAGAATGGATACACAGAAGCTTTTTCCCAGGGTGGAAGAGTTAATTACGCGGGGGCATAGGTTTAAGGTGGAAGGGGCAAGGTTTAAAAGTAAAATAATCTTTATTGTCACAAGTCGGCTTACATTAACACGGCACTGAAGTTATTGTGAAAAGTCCTCAGTTGCCACGTTCTGCCGTCTGTTCGGGTACACAGAGGGAGAATTCAGAATGTCCAAATTACCTAACAGCACATCTTTCAGGAAGGAAACCAGAGCACCCGGAGGAAACCCACTCAGACACGGGGAGAACGTGCAGACTCCGCACAGACAGTGACCCAAGCCAGGAATCGAACCTGGGACCCTGGAGCTGAGAAGCAACAATGTTGGGCACCGTGCTGCCCAAAAGGAGATGTATGAGGCATTTGTTTTACACAGAGAGTGATGGAGCCTGGAAGACGCTGACAGGGGAGGTAGTGGAAGCAGATACGATAGTGACTTTCAAGGGGCGTATTGACACATACATGAATAGGACGGGAATAGAGGGATATGGTCCCTGGAAGGGCAGGGGTTTTTAGTTCAGATAGGCAGCATGGTCGGTGCAGGCTTGGAGGGCCGAAGGGCCTGTTCCTGTGCTGTAATTTTCTTTGTTCTTTTCGTTTACTCTATGTTAACTCCTAGATGTTTATCAGCTTTGAGGTTAGGTTGAAGCAAGGCACTTGAGATGCATGCAATTGTGAAGGGAAATAGGGGGTCTGGTGGGAGGGTCTATTGCAGGTTTTTGGTGTGTATCTCTGGTGGGAGGATCTGAAGGAGGGGTTTGACTGAGGTGTGGTCTGAAGGAAGGGTTAGGGATGTGATGGGCGCAATTTGCGTTGTGGGCGGAGTGGCCCTCCAATGGACTTTGGAAGCACCTTTGTTAAATACTTACCCCCTGGCCCACTGCAAGGTCTCCCATGCCAGGGCCATTCTGACAAATACTTGCACCAATCCATGCCCACCTGAATCCCGGTCCAGAGTGCCGGAGCATTCTGGAAGCATAGTGAATCCGGTGTCCAGCTGGTTAATAAGATGCAAATGGTTTCAAATGGCCCATTTGCATCCGCCCACTGGCGAGAGGCATGAACCTTGATGCTGCGGGAGACCAGAGCATCACAACGGGATCAGTGCCGGACACGAGATTCTCTGCTGCATTAGGAACCCCTCTACTGGCAGCGGGTAGCGGAGAATCACTTCTCCTACAGTTTAAAAAAAAATGTTATCTACACTATTTACAAGATTTTGTGGTAAGTATATGATTCTAGTCTGCGTCCTGCTCTCTTTGACATGTGACTCTTGATGTAATTTTACATCATCGTGAACATCATTGCCTCATTAACATATTATTAATCCTCCATTCTGCACAACAATTAAACACCCCATGGTGCTTCACAGAAGAATTATGACAACATACAACAGACACCAAGCCACAGAAGGAAATGAGATGTCAACTTGTCCTCTCAAGTAGTAGTAAAAGACCCAATGGCACTATTACAAAGAAGACCAGGGTAGTTCTGGTCAATATTTATCTCTAATGCAGCAACATATGAAACAGATGATCTGGTTATTTATCTTATTGCTGTTTGTGGGAGATTGCTGTGCACGATTTGGTTGCCACATTTCTTACATTACAACAGTGATTACAATTCAAGAGCACGGTAGTACAGTGGTTAGCACTGTTGCTTCACAGCAGGGTCCCAGGTTCGATTCCCGGCTTGGGTCACTGCCTGTGTGGAGTCTGCACGTTCTCCCCGTGTCTGCATGGGTTTCCTCCAGATGCTCCAGTTTCCTCCCACAAGACCCGAAAGACGTGCTGTTAGGTAATTTGGACATTCTGAATTCTCCCTCCGTGTACCCGAACAGACGCCGGAAGGTGGCAACTAGGGGCTTTTCACAGTGACTTCATTGCAGTGTTAATGTAAGCCTACTTGTGACAATAAAGATTATTATTAAAGAGTACTTCATTGGTTGGAAAGCACTTTAGGACATCCAATATTTCAAGTCTTTTCATTAAAGTTCATGTTTAGTTTAATAATAGCCAAGTAACTCATGGTTTTAATGAACTTACATTATATAGCTCCTTTCACAACTTCAGAACTTCAGAAATTTACTGCCAATGAAGTACTTTTGATTCTGGTCACTGTTGTAATGTAGAGCAAGATCCCACAAATAGCACTGTGGTAATGACCACGGGTGTGGTTCTCCGATTGTCGGCAAGGAAATTGCGCCGAAATCGGGGGCGGTGCCATTTTTCAGATGCTCCGCCCCCTCAAAATCACCATAATCGCTGAATAGGTTGGACGCCGTTGGGACGGCCTCAGGACGTCACCTGAGGCCTTCCCCTGATGGGCCGACTTTCCGGCGGCGTTGGTCGCATGTCCAGCGGCGACACAGTCGGGGGTGGTGGTGGGGGGGAGCCGTTCCGCTGGCTGTGGTGACTTTGGGGCAACTGGTGAGGGATGGTCCGGGGGTGGCGTGGGTAGTTACACGGGCCACGATCTGGCAGGCCGGGTCCGCGCGTGGCCGGCGCCATGTTGTATGCCGCGACTGCTGCAGGTCGTCGCCATGTGCAGCGACGGACCTGACCATTCTCCGGCCATATCTGCAGGCCTGGCTTTACATGGCTCAGCTGCTAGCCCCCTATCGGGCGGAGCATTGGTGCGGGGCTGCCGCCAACGTTTTGGTCATAAAACCAGATGCTTCCTCCAGACATAGCCGCAAAATCGGAGAATTCAGCTCCACATAATCCGCCAGTGGTATTGATTGAGAGATAAACCTTGGCCGAGGCACCAGGGATAGCTACCCTCAGCTTCTTCACAATAGTGCCATGGGATGTATTACATCCACCTGTGAGAACAGATGGGTTCCTGATCTAACGTCACATCTGAAGGTGGCACCCTCTAATAGTGAAGCAGCTTCTGATGGGTGAGGCTCCTTACAGGAGCACAGGGCCAGATATATCCCTCAGGTGTGCATGTATGGAAAGTGGTTGTGTCCAGCTTTAAACTTTCAGGTTTTCCTTTGAGTGCAGGATTGTTGCTGTTGTTGGCTTGGAGTTAGCATTTTGTCCAGAAGGCTTGGGGTTCAAATACCATTCTCCTGGAAAATCTAGACTAACAATTCAGTGTCATACTGAGGGAGTGCTACACCGAAAGAGGGGCCATTTTTAGATGAGACGTTAAATCATAGTCTTGTCTGCACTCTCAGGTGGCTGTAGGCCTCATGGCACTATTTCTCAGACAGGGAGCTCATCCAGTATCCTGTCCAATAGTTGTCTCTCAGTTAAAGCACCAAGAAACAAGTCATCAGGTCAACTACCTCATTGCGGTTTGTGGGACCTTGCTGTGAACAAATTGACTGCTGTATTTACCTACAGTTCAAGTGACCACATTTCAAGAATATTCTCCTTCATATGTTGCCATATGGTGCCTTTTACAACCAATTGAAAGGGAACATTTAGTTTACCAACTCATCTGAAAGATGACATTCATTTTCTGGTCACATCTGGAACAGGGCTTGAGCCCACAGCATTTTGACTCAGAAGATAAAAGCGACCCACTTAGCTATGACTGACACCAATGAGTTGCTGCTGCTATGTTGCGTTAAGAAGGGTATGCTGGAACAATTTGCTGTTGGTGGCCGCAGTGACATCTTGCTAACCTGACCTGGTAGCCCAAGACTTTGCAGTCAGCAGAACAAGGTCGCCTCCCTGATACGTGCCTGAAGCAATCTCCCTGTGAGGCTCAGCCTGACTGCCTCCCAGCTGGGTTGAATTCTTCCAAGCGGCTATGCCTAAACAACAGCTGTTCCCCTCTGACAAGTGATGTTTCTATAATTTGTTGTATGCGGATTCTATATGAGAGCCTCCTGTCAGCCTGCTTTGAGCAAATCCTACAATCCACCAAATCCCCCCACTTCCCCACACAGTTCAGCTCAGCTCAGCCCGAAGGCATTAGTGGTCGTGGGAGGTCCCAGTGCCCCAGCTGCTGCAGGCGGGGACGGACATGAAGGAGAAAGATGAAAGAGTGTGTACAGTGCAAAAAATGTCTGGAAAACGTAACATCGACGTGAATTAAAGAGGGGATAATGGGCATTCAGAAAGAAATATCAAACAACTCCAGGCAACTTCACAATAAGCTTGCCTGCTGCTCTGTTGCAAACATTCTGGAGGAATGTTCAAAATGTGGAAATTCTATCAAAAGAATCACAGAACAGAAGCCACCTGCCTCCTCAGTGAATCCTAAACCTGCAACTTCAAAACAAAAATACCATTTGCCTTTTTAAAGGCTATCTCCAGCACAAGCCAATGCATGTTGTTCATGTGTACATTCATAAGAAATGTAGTTTATTATTGGAATTGGATCAAATGAGTTCAATTTTACTGACAGATACCTGGAGACAGAGCTAAGCACCTGCAGTGCCAGCATCTGGTTCTATATGTTCAGCACCGCACAGCTCCCCACTTCCAGAAGATAAAGGAGTAACTTTAATATTTGGCAGTGGGAGTTTATTAAAACCTTAATGGCACTGTTACTGAGTATAACTCAGTTTGCCATGTCAACACCAGCAGTCTTGCATAATGAACATTAGTTTTACCTCTTTGCCTACTCTTCTTTAGTGACCTGAATACTGACTTGGCCTTTAATGAGATCAAGGTTTCCCCTTCTGTCTCCGAACTTTGTGCCAGCTGAGCCACATTGCGTTGAGACAAATGAACCACAGGTTTGACCCTGACAGGATTCTATTACAACATTTGGGTCGTGCTTACAGATAACCTCCCGGCTGGGTTGCTGTGCTCCCTTAGCTTTGATAATGCAAGGAAGTCAACAATTCATTGATATGAATAGAAATCATCACTGTAGTTTCAGGATAGGGTGTGTGCACCTGGAAACCGCTCCCCCGCAGGATGTTATTGTACTTATGTTCAACTAGCATTATGCTGGGAAAGCAGTTTTTTTTCTGCTTCACATTTTCTCTCAGTTGGATTGTTCCCAATCTACATCTGTGGTCTCTTTAGCATTTGACCGGAATTGTAATTATAACGGATGCATTATAGTGGTCTTTGGACAAATGCAGAGCTGAATTAGATCTGTGCTGCACGTATGCAGGGTGGAATTCTCCCAAGCCCCTGCCAGCTTGATGGTGAAGGTGGGCGGGGAATATGGTGGGAAGCCCAGAAATCGGTTTCACGGCGGCGTGAATTTACAGTAGTATCTTCCGCTGGGGCCCGCCATTGTCGGAAAGACCACCAGAGGCCAGCAGGAACTTGATTTGCATCCCGTTAGTGAGATACAGGTAAAGGCCCAACATCCCCACGCCAGGTTCTCTGTCATGCCAGCAGGAAAACATGTCAATGGGAAACATATTTGCAACAACGTGGCATACAAATGTCAGGACTCACCTGAACAATGCCTGTGGCTGCATCCAGAGTTCTGGATGGTGTCTGCCTGCAATGCTGGGCCCTGGAACCTCATGCCAGTGGGTCAGGGGTGCATCTGCAGGGGAAGCTTCAAGATTCGGGGTCCTGAAGGGGGTCCATCTTCCAACCTCATATTCATAGATTCATAGAATTTACAGTGCAGAAGGAGGCCATTTGGCCCATCAAGTCTGCACCGGCCCTTGGAAAGAGCACCTTACCCAAGCCCACACCTCCACCCTATCCCCACACCTCCATCCTACCCCACTCCTCCTCCCCATAACCCCACCTAACCCAATCCTTTCGGGGACTAAGGGCAATTTAGCATAGCCAATCCACCTAACCTACACATCTTTGGACTGTGGGAGGAAACCGGAGCACCCAGAGGAAACCCACGCACACACGGGGAGAACGTGCAGACACTGCACAGACATTGACCCAAGGAATCGAACCTGGGACACTGGAGGTGTGGAGCAACTGTGCTAACCACTGTGCTACTGTGCTGCCTATTGTTCCTGGAGAACTATCTTCAGTCTCAGGAAGTCTATCTTCTGGTCTTGTAATGCTCCCTGGGAATTCTTTCATTTCCAGGTGTTCCACTTTCTTCAATAGTGGGTCGGTGATGTTGGGCACCTTTTCAATATGGCACCCGGACACAACGGCGGGCCACGTTCCGTCCAGGCCTGCCCTGTTACTGAATACAGGGTGAAACATCTGGGTGCATAACTAAGGAGATTGGGCCGGAAGATTTGGCAAGTTTTCCTACTGACCTCTGCAGTGGGAAACACTGAAGTTCCTGCCCTGCCACGGCACTTAGAGTGGAATTTTCCCACATTTTCCAGTGTCAGGCTGACTGAAACCCAGCGAATAGCTCTCCAGGTGTGCAGCTGAGTTTTAAAAAATATTTTTTTATTCTCCTCCTTTTTCATATTTTCTCCCAAATTTACACCCAGCAATAAACAATAATCAGTAATGAATGTAATGTCAATCCCCATTTCAATAACAACAATCCCATCCTCCCACCAAACCCCAAACATTAGCCCTCATGTTAATATAAACAAATTACAAAAAGGAATCAGGAATCGCCCATACTCACCATTAACACATACAGCCCCCCCCAAAATGTTTGATGTAAACCAATTCTCGAAAGTGCATAATGAATAACGCCCATGAATTGTAGAACCCCTCCATCCTTCCCCTCAGTTCAAATTTGACCTTTTCAAGCATCAAGAATTCCAGCTGGTGTCCCCGCCATGCCAGGGCACAGGGTGGAGACGTTGCTCTCCAACCTATCAGGATCCGCCTTCGGGGTGATCAATGAGGTGAAGGCTACAACATCTGCCTCCACGCACGTTTCCAACCCCAGCTGGTCTGACACCCCGAATATGGCCTCCCGAGGGCCCGGGTCCAGTTTCAAGTGCACCACTTTAGAGATTACTCTTAAAAACCTCCTTCCAGTAATCCTCCAGATTTGGACAAGACCAAAACATATGAACGTGGCTTGTGCCCCCCCCCCCCCCCCCCCCCCCGTGGTTTGTGCCCCCCCCCCCCCCCACAACGTTCACACACATCCTCTACCCCCTCAAAGAGCTGGCTCATCCTCGCCCTTGTGAGGTGGGCTCTGTGTACCACCTTCAGCTGTATCAGCCCCAACCTCGCGTTCTGCAGCTGGGTTTTTAAACCAGATCTTGAGACTCACTGAAAAATAAATTCAGGGGGGTGGTTTATGCCATCACATAGAGCCTGCAAGGCTGGCTCCTGAGAGAGATGATCAACACAGAAAATATCCCCCCCCCCCCCACCAGAGCTCCCATGGTCACTCCCACACAAGCAGCATCAGGAGCTTCCCTCCCACCACCACCATCAGCATCGGGGTTCTCAGCACCTCCCCCCCCCCGCCCCATACCCCCTCCCAACCAGAAGCATCAGGGACTCCTCATAATGCAAACTCCGTCCCCAGTGGGGCACCCCAGAGGGTCTGACCCTGGCACTGCCCAGGTGTGTTCCTCTTCTTCCGAGGGGCAATCCTTACCGTTGCGCCTCGACTGATTCCCATCCTGATGTGACGACACGTTGGCGAGGTTTGAATATTCAGTGTTGGGGTCATGTGGCGGGGGAGGCTCGGTAATGGGAATAAAACATATGTATAACTATTAAAATGGGGTTCACGCCTCCTGTTACATTATTAGTGAGGGGCATGGAAAATCGTAAAATGAGATCTCGCCAGCGCGTATCTCATGTCCTGATTCTTGTGAGATGTTGTGCCTGGGTCTCCGTTCTCAGTGACGGCAGACACGGCCTCAAAATGGGAGAATTCTGCCCACAGAATCACAACATCGCAGGAGGCCATTCAGCCCGTTGTGTGTGCACCGGCCCTGCAAACGAGCACCGTTGTAGATCCTTCTCCCTGCATGTTCTTCCTTTTCGATTGAACCTGCCTCCACCAGTGCATCCCTGACCCCAACCACTCGCTGTGTGAAGATGTTTTTCCTCAAGTCCCTTTTGTTTTTTTTGCCAATTACTTTAAATCTTTGCCCTCTTCTTCTCGATACTCTGGACTCTGCCCAGACCTCTTGTGATTTTGAATACCTCAGTCAAATCGCTCTCAGCCTTCGGGGTCCAGGGGTCGTGGTGGAGCAGAGGTGGGGTTGAAAGATCGGGATGGCATTTAATAATGGCACCCCAATCCACGAGTCATCTTCCTACATTGGCAAGCTGAGCTCTTCAGTGCAGGAAATGAGGTAAGTATGGCGGGGCATTCCTGATCCAAGCCAAAAGAAATGACAGAATCCCCAGATAGCAGGGTGTCTCTCGCTGCTGCAGACACTGAAACACCCCGCTATACGCGCCCAAAACGACACTCTTTTGCGCGTTAAATCGCGCCCATTGTAAGTGTCTTTCAGTAAAGGAAAGCAAGGCCTTATTTGTTCAATGTAAAAGATCCCAGGGCTTATGCTTAAGGAAGAGCAGGGGCGTTTTCCTCCTGTCTTGGTCAACACTCTCCCATCAACAGATTAACTGGCCATCCATCCCATTGCTGATTGTGGAACCTTTCTAAACGTAAACTGGCTCTGAAGTATGTGTACGAAACAACAATGATCATGCTTCAAAAGTAATTAATCGTCTGTGAAGTGTTCTGGGATGTCCCGAAAACATGGAAGGAGCTATGTAAATGAAAATTTTAAATTAATTCTTCTTTAACTGACTCTATACTATTTTACACAAAATCCTAAATGTGTTTATGAAGAATTCTATTTGAAAAAGAGCAGACATCTCCCAGTGCACCAATCAATACTCTTCCCTCAACCAATGCCACTACAAATAGGTTCATTGAATGAATTCATCTCATTACTGTTCATGGGATCAAACTGTACATGTAATGGTTGTTGCTTGCTTAGATGGTAGCAGTGGCTGCACTTGACTCCTTTCATGGGATGTGGGGGTCACTGGCAAGCTCAGCATTTGTTGTCCATCCTGAATTGTTCTTGGACTGAGGGCAGTTCAGGGATCCGCATTGCTGTGGACATGGAGCCACATAAAGGCCCCACCAGGTAAGGATTGGCAGAGTTCTTTCCCCAAAGGAGATTAGTGAACCAAATGTTCTTTTTGTGACGATCGATGATTGTTTGACAGTCACCATTACTGTGACTGGCTTTATAATTCCAGATTTCTGAAGTGAAATTAAATTCCACCAGCTGCAGTGGTGGGATTTGAGCCCATGTCCTGGGCCTCTGGAATATTCGTCCAGTGATATTACCACTATGCCACTGTCTCCCCTATAAATATATACTCTCAATGGGGAATTGAACTCCAGTCGCCCATGTGATAGGCAGAGAAACTAACTACTGTACTAACCAGGAATTGACAACTCAGTTGCACTTGGTGGGATAGGTGCTCCCTGATTTCCCTCTTAATTTACAATTATGTCCCGTTGTTCTCGATTGCCCCATCAGAGGAAATCATTCTCCTGTATTGACCTTCCCAAATCCAATTTAAACACCTTTATTAGATTAGCCCGCAGCCCCCTAAACTCAAGAAATACAAGCTAGGTCTATGTTCATAATTGAGCCCTCAATACTTGGGAATTTTATTGTTAAATGGTGCAGTGGGTTGAAAATAGATCGGATCATAGCTCCGTAGGAAATTCTGATCGGATCATAGATCGGATCAAATAGATCGGATCATAGCTCCGTAGGAAATTCTGCAAGTCAGACTCCTTTCGGCTCTTGCACACTAATCGGGAGGCAACCGCCCTGGAAACTGGTTGAGCTTATTATCAGTGGGAAGCATCTGTTACCAGCCAGCAAAATAGTAAAGGGTGTATATTCTTAGATTGTCTTAAAAAGATTTACAGTGACTGCTGGGTGTGAACTAGTACACTGAGCTTTGCAAATGTTTGTGTTTTTCATACCTTCAAGGTTGATTCCCAATTGATTTTGTGTATCTAACACTCACATTGATGAGACCCCTTGGTTCTATTGGCGTGGCTTTCTCTGTTGTTTCTGTGCCAAAGCATCAGGGCTAAATCCCTCAGCATAAGATCTAGGCTGACACTTCAATATGCACTTTCATCACAGCAAAACTGCCGCCACACCTGGACCATTCTGCTGCTGTTAAGGGGCTAGCACCGGCGCCATGTGGAACACAATGGATTATAATGAGAAACGGAACCGGATTCACCGGTGTCGCAACTTATCATTAGGAAGCTGCCAAGCTGCACTCCCTACACACACCATCCCAGCCAACAAGATGGCAGGAAGGAGAGCGGCTCCACGCTTCACTGACACTGAGCTGGAGACCTTCCTGGACGCTTAGAGGGGAGGAGGGTGACCCTGTACCTCGTCCCAGGAAGAAGGCTGGCAGCTGCCGTCATTTGTCGTGCCTGGCCGCAGGTGGCAGGGGCGGTCAGCACCACCCGCAACACTATCTGGACCGGCTGGCAGTGCTGGAGAAAACTACACAACCTCCTCAGGGCAGCAGGATCAGTAGGCAGTAGTGAGCCTTTGGCACTAACAGCGTCCGACACACACCCGAACCGTACCACACTCCCCCCCCCCCCCCCCCCCCCCCCCCCACCGGAAACCGGAGTGCGGCTGAACCCCACCCCACCCCCACATACCGGTACCCATATCTACTGCAATGGCCAGGTGCCCTGGCCACTGAGGCCACCTGCGACCCATGCCCTGGGCTGCATGAGTCAGACTTTCGAACATTGTGGTTTTCTGTGTTTTCGGGAGGTCGCCGAGGTGGAGCACGGACATGGGCAAAGAAGTGAGACCCAGCTTAGTTGTGGTTCGCCGTGACACGTGTGCCAGCCCCCCCCTAACACCACCCTCACCCCCAAACCACCCTCACCCTCAAACCACCCTCACCCCCCTCACTATCAACCCACGCCCTGTGATGAACAGCGATGAGAACAGCCCTCGGCTCGAGTCTCAGGAGACCCCGGTGCTCGGATCTGAGGATGACAGTGATTTCCCATCACAACTATCCCCACCACTCGCCGCCATCCCAGAGACACTCACTTCAGTCGGGCACTTTAGTGAAGAAGCTCCTGGGAAACTCTCTGTCAGCCCCACAGTTGATCTGGTTCAGCAAGTGGTGCTCGGAACACCCAAGGGGGCAGACAGTACAAAGGAGGACCGAGCCGAGGAATTAACTGCCACCCAGACGGGTCTCAAGCTTCTGGGACAAACTGTCCCATCCATAGTAGAGATTCAGTCGCAGAGCCGGGGACTACATTAGGGGTTGTCAGCGAGCATCCGGAACCGGCAAGCGCAGTTGGAGAGTCCAACCGCGTGCAGGAGCAGGCGGTGGTGTCCACAATGCGTGCCGTCCAGACCAACACCGCACGGGTGGCGTTCGCAGTGGAGGCATGGGGGGGGGGCAATGGGTGTCGCTATGGATCAGCATGTCCAAGGCCTGGGTCATTCTGTGCAGGCGCTGGCCGAGGCCCAGGACAGTGTTGCCACCTCACAGGCGACCGTGTCCCAGACCTATCTGGAGATTGTAACAGCGCTTCTGAGTTTGGCCCAGTCACAACAGGCCATGGCTGGGAACATCGGCTACATTGCCCAGGCGCTGGCCAACATGGTGCAGACACAGAGGAAGGTGGTGGCACAATCGCAGCGTGATGTGGTGCAATTCCAGGCAGAGATGTTCACTCCCTGTGCTCCATGGTTGAGAGCGTGCAGACCCTGGTCGAGACCAGAGCGTGCCTCAGGACTGGCAACGCCAGGTGGCGGCGGATCCTCAGGGTATAGCTCCGCTCGCACCCCTGTCCCATGGAGTAGCCCATCAGGCACCCCGAGGGAGGAGGAGGTGAGTGCCTTTGCTGGTGACTCCTGCAGGGAAGGTGCTGGAACAACGCAGCACCAATGACACCCCCTTTCTGCACTTGGCATATCTGGTGGGCAGTGGGCAGATGGGGAGGCACCACGCTATCTGGGACAACCAAGCAGCAGCCGCCCCGGCCAGACCCAGTCGCCCAGAAGATGTCCACCAACAGGGACCCAGGTTGAAGGGCAGGAATCACAGCAGGTCACCTCCACTCCTGCTGTACTGTCTGGGGAACCACTTAGACGTAGCGTTAGGGGCCGTAAGGCCAGGAAGTTAGACACCAGCACGGATGCTGGGCACAGTTTAGTTATAGGGGCTAGGGCACAAATCTGTAAATATCCTTTCACATTAAACATCTCTTCACACTGTTACAAACTGTCTCGTTGCTCTGTCAGATGGGTGTGAGGGGTGGGCTGGTCTGGGCTGGCCGACGTGGGGGGGAAGGGAGAGGGGGAGGGTGGGACAGGCGGGGTCAGCAGAAATGGGTGGACTTTGGGGAATGGGGCGGACCCTGTGGGTGGCCTACGCTCCCCACCCTCCCCCGACCGTCCCCACCACCCCAGGGATCTGATGGGACCGTGTGATGGAATGACCAGCTCGCATGCAGGAATCACCCAGGTGGACGGTGGAAAGTGCTACCGTGTGCAGGAGACAGATGTCGTCAAACGATGTGGAGCACCAGAGATCGTCCCAGAGCAGATTGTCATCACCCTTCATTACATGAACCAGAGACGCTGTCATTGCCAACCCAGGGCCTGCACCCCGTAGTGTGGCAGGTACGTATCACGGAGGGACTTTCAGGCGGGGGTGGCCGGGGGGCAGTGAGTCAGAGGGTGTGGGGTTGGGATGTAGTGTCCATGCCCCTCGTCAGTCCCCTCCCTCCACCCACCACCACCAGTCGGTGAACCTAGTGGCGATCAGTGGCCCTGGCGCATATGTCGTGCGGCCTCCCGTCCCTTCCTGGGCCCCATGTCCTGCCCAGGCATCCCACCCCCGCGTCCCTCTCGTCGGAGGAGGCCTGATGTTCCTCCTTCTCATCTACTGCGCGATGTTGTGGAGGACACTGCAGGCCGCCACAATGCGGGCGACCCTCTCTGCTTCATACTGGAGAGCCCCTCCAGAACGGTCCAGGCACCTGAACTGCATCTTCAAGAGGCCGAAGTACCGCACATTCATGTCCTGGTCGCTGCATGGGCTTTGTTGTAGCGGGTCTCCCCGTTGGTCTGTGGCCTCTGAATAGGTGTCACCAGCCACGACCGCCGTGCATAGCCCCTGTCACCCAGGAGCCAACTCCCCAGCCAGGGGAGGGTCTCAAACATGTCAGGAATCATCGAGTTTGCCAGGATTAAGGCGTCGTGCATACTGCCCGGGTATCGGGCGCAGACGTGTATGATGCGCAGCTGATGGTCACATATCAGCTGTACGTTCATCGAGTGGAATCCTTTTTGGTTGGTGTAGAGCGGCCTGTCACCTGCAGGTGCTCGTAGGAGGACATGCATCCCGTCGATCACGCCCTGGATCCGGGGCATTCTGGCGATGGCGGCAAACCCCGCTGCCCGGGCAGCCTGGTGGGCTCGCTCCACATTGAATTGCATGTATTGTGCCGACTGGGCCTATAGGCAGGGCCGGCCCAAGGTACCGGCAACTCGGGCAGTCGCCCGGGGCGCCATGTGCTAGGGGGCGCCAGATACTCGGGTCCCGCGCATGCGCAGTTGGGCCGATGCCAACCAGCGCATGCGCAGTGGCCGCCCTCCCCCAGGGTGGCCCCCTCCGCCCCCCCTCCGGCCGGCCGCCCCCCCCCTCCGGCCGCCCCCCCCTCCGTCCGCCCCCCCCCGGCCTCGGCCCCGCCCCTGCCCCCCCCGGCCCCGCCCCCCGCCTCGCACCCCCCCCGCCTTGTCCCCGCCCCCGCCTCGCCCCCCCTTGGCCCCCCCCCTCACCCCCCCCTCGGCCCCGCCCCCCCGCCTCGGCCCCCCCCACCTCGGCCCCACCCCCCCTTGGCCCCGCCCCCCCTCGCCTCCCCCCACCCCCCCCCCCCCCCCTCGGCCCCCCCCCCCTCCAAGGGCGCTGAAGTTCAGCTTGCCCGGGGCGCCAGCAACCCTAGGGCCGGCGCTGCCTATAGGGCCTCTGTGATGGTGTGGATGCACCTATACACCGAGCTGGAAGGACCCCATTGTGTAAAGGTTCACCTTGATGGCTGGCAGAGCAGGTGTCCTCCCCCATGGTACCAGGTGTGCCATCATCTGGCAGATACGTCGCACTGTCTCTCTGCTCAGCCAGAGTCTTCAACGGCATGCCCGGTCCAGAAGGTCCTCGAATGACAGGCAGTGCCAGTGCACAAGAGGCCTCATGCAGCGCTTCCTTGGAACCTCCTCCTCCTCAGCCTGTTGGGCGGCTCACTCTCCATCCTGTGCAGCTGCCTCCTGTCCCTCTGTAGCACGCTCCACAGCTGCAGTTTCCTCTTCCTCCTCGAGCAGCGTCCCCTCGTACAGCCGCAGGGCATCCCCCAGGGCTGCAGCGACATTGTCTGCAGGGGGTGAAAGACCAACATGTGAGCCTGGTATGTATCCCCATGCCCAACCAGGTCCAATGGGTTACATGGTGGCCTCAGTTGGCACTATAGACTTTGTCCCCCATGCTGCGCACCCCCTATCCCTGTAACCCTGGCCCCGTTGGTGGCCAGCACACTGGGTGCCTTTGGCCCTGGTGCCTGTCCGTGATACCAGGCGTACCGTAGGCTGGCACTGCCCTTACCAGGGGTATGCACCATGGCCCCCGTCGGGGCTACTTTGGGTGTGCCCCTGGGTAGGCCTCCAGTGGGTGGCAGCCGGGTGGGGTGCGGGGTTGGGGGCACCCATACAGTCAATGTCAATCTGCAGAACCAGAGACCAAGCTGAGTGGTCAGTGGGGTGCGCAGCAAGGTGGCTGCGGTAATGGTGGTCTGTGCCTGGGCACTGCCCCAGTCCTGTACAGGGTCTCGCTGGCACTTGGCCTGTTGCTCCCATCCACCCCACCTCCAACCCTGGCCCTGGCAGGGATTCCCCTACCCCAGCCAGCCTGGCCAGTGTCTGGATTGGCAGCCCACGGTCGTGCATCTCCATGCCCTACCTCCTCTCTGTCCCTCAGCAGCCACCACGCCGGTTTCACAATTTTTTAAAGCACAAGTGAACCGCGCCATTAGGAACTCGGCCCATCGGAGGTGGAGAATCGCAGAGGCCCCGGAGAATGCCTGGTCAGAACCGCTAATGACATGCAAACGGTGTTTACTGTACGTGCATTTCAGTACGCATTGACGTCGCTGTCAAGGTGACAGCGAATCGCGATTTGGTGTCAAATTGGTGCCCACCGTGATTTTGGCGGTGGAAGTCATTCTCCGCATAATCGCGTTTCATGATTTTGGCGTCAGCCAATGGAGAATCGTGCCCTGTATGTTTTGCTTGTTAGACAGAAGTTAATATCCCACAGCAATGATTGAAGAGGAACAGCTAGGACTTTTCCTTATGTCCTGGCCAATCAACACCGACAAAACATTGATTGACCACTTTGCTCACAGCACACAGGTTAGCCACTGCATTTGAATACACTTCATAGGTGCGATCTAACAAATAAAAAACAGAGAGTGCTTTATGGGTGGGAATAGAGGGGTCGTTTCCAGCACTACAGGTGATGGTCTTTTTTGGTGGGCCCCTATTTATGGAACATTTTTTGGAACGGGTTTTTTAAACCCTCCCTCCCTCACTCAGTCGCATTTCCTACACTGAGGAGCTCCACTCACTGGAACTCCTCATTTCAGGATATCGGGACGTAATTTTTAAATGGCACCCCGATCTCCTGATCTCACGGCCCCCCCCCAATGCCCAAACTCACCTTTAAGGTGGTCCTCGGCCCCCCCCCCCCCCCCCCCCCCCACATCGCACCTCACACAGGTAGGTCACCCCTGAGCCTGATCCCTGGCATGGGCAAAATGCCAGTGGTGCCAGACCAGGTGCTAATGCCCAGGGTGTCAGGCTTGCAGTGCCAAGGTGCCCAGGTGGCACCAACAGTGCCAGGGTGCTAGCCTGTCCAGAACCTAACCACCTGGGGGCTTCCAAGGCCTGTCCCACCTGGTCCCTGTTTGTGGGGACTAGTCCTGAATGCCGCTTGGGTCTCTGAGGCAAAGGGGTTAGATACCAAAGCCTCGGGTCGATCAGGCAGGTGAGTGCAGATCAGAGTGAGACTTGCTGTTCACTCTAATATGCAGATTTTCCAAATACTGATCCCTCCCACAGTGGGCGGAATCCAGGTCTCGGGAGAACCCGTTCAGCGAGCTGGGTAAATTCCAGAAGAGGCCTTTCCCTGCATCTACTGGCCATACTGCACCCTGGTTCAGATGGGACGTGGCCGGTAGATCGTGCCCATAGTCACTGGAACAGACCTTGAATTTGTGCGACAGTGTAAATAGAGGATAATGAGTTCGCAACCCATTTTACATCTCCCAAGATTGAAGTAATAGAAACAAAATTGCAGAGAGATGTCAGGTTGACAGCTCACGAACGTCCATTTTATAATATCACACAAGTCTTTATCTTCTCCTGCGTGTGTGAAATGCCTTGAAGGTCCGAGAGATAAGGGTAGACATTTAATCTGTGTAAATTCCTTTTTTAACAAGACTGTTGCCCTTACTGGCCTTATCAGTTGCCAAACATTAGTTTCACATTTTCAATTTTATATGATTTATTCATATATTATCAGGTGTCAGTGGGTAGTATTGTCATGTGAGAGTACCTTTAAGAAATGAGTGTTTATAAATGGGTGTGTATATAAATATCTGTAGTGAGAGTACCTTTAAGAAATGGGTGTTTATAAATGGGTGTGTATATAAATATCTGTAGTGAGAGTACCTTTAAGAAATGGGTGTTTATTACGGCAGTGATGTCAGCGAGTGGGTGGAGCTGGGCTTTCTGTCAGCTTTTTACTTTCGTTTTAGGCTGGTTGCTGCATGGTGTGTTTTAGTTTCATTTTCAGAGCTGGATAGCTGCAGTCACAGCCAGAAGGGGTATTAGTCTCTCTCTATAATCTAAAAACTGTAAATCGATTCTTTGGTGATTTAAAACTAATAACTGCTCTCATCAGTGACTTTAACCTGATGTGCTTCTGTTTAAAGTTATTTTTTAAGTCTTATGGATGTTAAAAGGACAGCTTAAGGATTACTTAGTGTTGTAGTCTTTGGGGGTTGTATTTGAATTAATGGTTGCTAAGATGTTCACTGTATGTTTTAAAAAGGTTAACTCAAGATCATAGAATAAACATCGTTTTGCTTTAAAAAATACTTTCCATTTCTGCTGTACCACACCTGTAGAGTGGGCCGTGTGCTCCCCATACCACAATCTATTAAAAGTTGTGGGTCAGGTGAACTCCATGATACACTTTGGGGTTCTCTAAACCCTGGCCCATAACAGTATACTCAACTCCAAATGATAAGTTGTGGGTTCAAGTCCTACTCCAGATCTATGCTCCCAGTGCAGTAATGAGGGAGTTCTGCATAGACAGAGGTGTCACCTTTTCAATGAGACATTAAGGAAAATGACTGCCTTTTCAGGTGGACATAAAAGATCCCCTAACATGAAGCAAAGAAGAGCAGGGGAATTCTCCTCAATATCTTGACCAATATCTATTCCTCAGTCAACATCACTAAAACAGATTACGTGGTCCTTATTTTGTAGCTTTTGTGGGATCTTGCTGTACATAAATTGTTCTGCTTTCTTACATTACAACAGTGACTAAATTTCAACATAAAAGCACAAGAAATAGGAGCAGGGGTAGACCACATGGTCCACTGAGCCTGGTCTGTCACTCAGTCCGATTATAGCTGACCTTGGGCTTCAACTCCATTTTCTCGACCGCTCCCAAATTCCCTTAGTTTCCTGAGAGACCAAAAATCTGGCCCAGCCTTAAATGTATTCAATGATGGAGCATCCACAATCCTCTGGAGTACAGAATTCAAAACCCTTGAGTGAAAGTTTCTCCTTATCTCAGTCCTAAATTATTGGCCTCCTTATCCTGAGGCTGTTCCCCTTATTTCAGATTCCCTGACCAGTGGAACCAATCCCTTATTCAGCTATCCATCTTCCATACCTTGTGCGTTTCAATATCGCCTCTCATTCTTCTAAACTCCAGAGAATATAAACCCAATTTCCTCATCCTCTCATCGTAGGACGACACCCTCATCCCAGGGACCAATTTAGTGAATTGTTGCTGTACCGGCTCCAATGCAAGAACATCCTTTCTTAAATGTGCACACACTGCAGTCTCGCCAAAATCAAATTAAGTACCTCATTGGTGGAAAGGCCCTTTGCGAAAAACTGAGGATGGGAAAGGTGCTATGCATATGCAAGTTCTTTTTTTAATAAAACGTAAATAAATGGAAAAATCCTCGAACTTCTGGAGCCATCGTATTACTTAAGTTCATAAATGTTGGCTCAATCAGTACTTTTACAGACAAACACATTGAGTATTGCGTTTCTGCCATTTTCCCTAATCTGATATGTGCTTACACATTTCTGTGGGAATGGCTTGAATCCCTAATACCACATTTCCGTTTCGCAGTTGGACACTGCTTCGGTATTTTGCTCTCTGCCCGGTTGCCACTCCTAAAGCACATCTTGAGGTGTTATAAGGAATGACACAGCGGTTACCTATCAGGCATTAGAGGAAAATGGTGACTGCTAAATTCATCTTTGTTGCCAGGGTGAAATCCGTTTGCTGATCTGTTCCGACAATCCGTTTTCTTGTGGTTTCCTTGAAGTGTAATCAAGCTCTCGATATGATTGTGTAAGACACATTGCAATATGGTTTATTTTTCATCAGGTTCAGGCTGGCTTTCTTTCGCACTGTAATTGTTCGCAGTAAATGCTTCATGACTGCAGCTCATCAGACAGCAGACCAAACCAAACAAACTGACAGATTAAATACAGGACTGGTGATACAGACTCGTAGTATATCATTGACAGATATACAGCAATGTTGTGAGGAAAATGGCAACTGAGGTCATTGTCGTTTTGTGTGTGTGTTTGTGTGTATGCACGAGTCTGAGTGTGTGCGAGTGTGACTGTACCTGTGTGAATGTGAGCGTGTGAATTGTGGGTATGCGTGCAAGTGTGCTTGTGGGAATGTGTGTGCAGCTGCACCTGTCTGCGTGTCTATGTCTGCATTTGTGGGTAAGTAAATTCTAATATTTTGGCAGCAACACGTTGCATTAACTTGACATAAACAGGTATGTTTTATAGAATCATTGAATCCCTACGGTGCAGAAGGAGGCCATTCGCCCCATCGGCTCTGCAGTCACTCTCTGAAAGAGCACACTACCTAGGTCCACTGGCTGGGCTGGGGGAGGAGGGGGGGAAATACGAGACGACGGGCTGTGGGGCCGTGACCTGCCCAAGGGACTGGGGTGGTGCCCAGGCACAGACTGCCACTGCCCCGGCCTGCAGGCAGCTATCTATCTGCGCAACCCACTGACCACCCACCTTGACCACTGGTTCAACCGTATGGGTGCCCCCACCCAATCACCTCCACCTCCACCCTCCACCACATGACCCCCGCACCGCAGCCCCAACATACCACCCGCCACCATGGTACACCAGCCCCCACCCCACCAGCCCCCGCACCCCACCCTCTGCCTTCCCACCCCTGCCCCTCCCCACACCCGCCACCATGTACCCCAGCCCCATCCCACCAGCGCCCGCACTCCGCCCTCATGTAGTCCCTGGCTCTGCAACACAATCAATGTTCGTTCCAGAAGTCTGAAACCCATCTGGATAGCAGCTAATCCCTGGGGTTGGCTCATCCTCTGACTGTCCGCGCTCTCGGGGGTTCCTACCTCCACCTGCTCTACTCGAGCATGGGTGCAGTGCGAACCAGATAGTTTCCCAGGGGACTTCACTAAAGTGCCCAACCAAGGTGAGTGTCTCTGGGATGATGGATGGTATTGGAGACGGCTGGGACAGGAACTCAGTGTCATCATCGGATTCAAGCTCGGGGTGTCCTGGGTCTCGAGTTGATGGCTCCCGTCCGTGTCGGTGTCCTCATCGCCTTTTGGCATCTGGGGCTGATGGTGGTGTGAGAGTGGTGTAGGGGTGAGGGCAGTGTGGGGGTGAGGGTGGTGTGAGAGTGGTGTAGGGGTGAGGGCAGTGTGGGTGTGAGGGTGGTGTGGGAGTGATGGTAGTGTGAGTAGTATAGGGGTGAGGGCAGTGTGGGGGTGAGGGTAGTGCGGGTGTGGGGATGAGGGTGGTGTGAGAGTGGTGTGGGGGTGAGGGCAGTGTGGGGGTGAGGGTGAGGGTGGGGTGAGGGTGAGGGTGGGGTGAGGGTGGTGTTCGGGTGGTGTGGGAGTGATGGTAGTGTGAGTGGTATAGGGGTGAGGGCAGTGTGGGGGTGAGGGTGGTGTGAGAGTGGTGTGGGGGTGATGTTGGTGTGAGGGCAGTGTGTGGGTGAGGGTGGTGTGAGAGTGGTGTGAGGATGAGGGCAGTGTGGGGGTGAGGGTAGTGTGGGGTGAGGGTGGTGTTTGGGTGGTGTGGATGGTAGTGTGAGTGGTAAAGGGGTGAGGGCAGTGTGGGGGTGAGGGTGGTGTGAGAGTGGTGTGGGGGTGAGGGCAGTGTGGGGGTGAGGGTGGTGTGGGAGTGATGGTAGTGTGAGTGGTATAGGGGTGAGGGCAGTGTGGGGGTGAGGGTGGTGTGAAAGTGGTGTGGGGGTGAGGGTAGTGTGGGGGTGAGGGTGGTGTGGGAGTGATGGTAGTGTGAGTGGTATAGGGGTGAGGGCAGTGTGGGGGTGAGGGTGGTGTGAGAGTGGTGTGGGGGTGAGGGTGGTGTGGGGGTGAGGGTGGTGTGGGGGAAGCTTGTTACATGGGAAACCGCATCTCAGTGGGGTCTCACTTCCTCGCCTGACGCCGATCTCCACCCCGGTGACTGCCCTTTCCTCAGGCCCACAACCACGTCCAGTGCCCTCTGCCCTACCGCAGTGAGGGGCCACAAATCCAGCATGCCCCCTTCAGTCTTGTCCCATTCCTGGCGGTTATGGGTGGCTTTCCCCTGGTGTGGCGGGTGGGGCCAGGGGGAGGGAAGGAGGGGGGGGGGGAGACAGAAATTGCAGTGTTAGACAGTCCGACAGACATGCAGCCCAGGGGGTGGGTAGCTGGTGGCTTCAGTGGCCAGGACACCCGGCCATGGCAGCTGATATGCCAGCTTGTAGTGCAGATTCGGACACCCTCTGGGTGGGTGGAAGGGTGGGGGGGCAGAAAGTAGGGTTACGGCATTGGGATGGGGGTTGCTGCCTGTGGTAAACCACTGTTACACCTGTATCAGGTGATGTAAGGTAGGACCTGTACTACAGGCCTTGTGACCCTAAAGGTCGACCCACCCTCCCTCTTTGCCAATCTAACTCCGGATTGCAAACCTGTTGCCACCAGGAGCAGACGATACAGCACCCAGGACAAGACCTTCATAAGGTCCGAGGTCCAGCGGTTGCTTCGGGAAGGTATAATCGAGGCCAGCAACAGGCCCTGGAGAGCCCAAGTGGTAGTCGTTAAAACTGGGGAGAAACAAAGAATGGTCGTGGACGACAGCCAGACCATCAACCGGTACACACAGTTCGACGCGTACCCCCTCCCACGGATATCTGATATGAAAAATTAAATTAAATCGCTTATTGTCACGAGTAGGCTTCAATGAAGTTACTGTGAAAAGCCCCTAGTCGCCACATTCCGGCGCCTGTCCGGGGAGACTGGTATGGGAATCGAACCGTGCTGCTGGCCTGCTTGGTCTGCTTTAAAAGCCAGCGATTTAGCCTAGTGAGCTAATCAGATTGCGCAGTACCGGGTCTTCTCAACGAAAGACCTCAAATCCGCCTACCACCAGCTCCCCATTCGTAAATCGGGCCGTCCATACACTGCTTTCGAGGCGGACGGTCATCTCTATCACTTTCTCAGGGTTCCTTCGATGTCACTAACGGGGTCTCGGTCTTCCAAAGGGAGCTGGACCGAATGGTCGACCGGTACGGTTTGCGGGCCACCTTCCCGTACCTAGGCAACGTCACCATCTGCGGGCACGATCATCAGGACCACGACGCCAGCCTTGCCAAATTCCTCCACACCGCCGCTCTCCTCAACCTCACCTACAACAAGGAGAATTGCGTGTTCAGCACAACCCGCTTAGTCATCCTTGGCTATGTGGTCCAGAATGGAGTTCTGGGGCCCGATCCCGACCGCATGCGCCCCCTCATGGAGCTTCCCCTCCCCCACTGCCCCAAGTCCCTCAAACGCTGCCTGGGGTTCTTCTCCTACTATGCCCAGTGGGTCCCAAACTATGCGGACAAGGCCCTCCCACTCATTCAGTCCATCCACTTTCCCCTTATGGCCGAGGCACAACAGGCCTTCACCCGTATCAGAGCTGATATAGCCAAGGCCGGGATGCACGCAGTAGATGAGACACTGCCCTTCCAAGTAGAAAGCAATGCATCAGACGTCGCACTTGCCGCCACCCTCAATCAGGCAGGCAGACCCGTGGCATTCTTTTCCCGCACCCTTCATGCCTCAGAAATTCGGCACTCGTCCGTCGAAAAAGAGGCCCAAGCTATCGTTGAAGCTGTGCGGCATTGGAGGCATTACCTGGCCGGTAGGATATTCACTCTCCTCACTGACCAACGGTCGGTAGCCTTCATGTTTAATAACATGCAACGGGGCAGATCAAAAACGATAAAATCTTGCGGTGGAGAATTTGAGCTCTCCACCTATAATTACGAGATTTTGTATTGCCCTGGCAAACTCAACGAGCCCCCAGACACCCTATCCCGAGGTACATGTGCCAGCGCACAAGTAGACCGACTCCGGGCCCTACACGACAGCCTTTGTCACCCGGGGGTCACACGATTGTACCATCTTGTCAAGGCTCGCAATCTGCCTTACTCCGTCGAGGAAGTACGGACAGTCACCAGGGATTGCCAGGTCTGTGCTGAGTGCAAGCCGCACTTCTACCGGCCGGACGGTGTGCGCCTGGTGAAGGCCTCCCGCCCCTTTGAACGCCTCAGCGTGGATTTCAAAGGGCCCCTCCCCTCCACCGACCAAAATACGTATATTCTCAGTGTGGTCGATGAGTACTCCAGATTCCCCTTCGCCATCCAATGCCCCGATATGATGTCTGCCACCGTCATCAAAGCCCGAAACACAATCTTCGCTCTGTTCGGTTTCCCCGCCTACATCCACAGTGAGAGGGAATCCTCATTCATTAGCGATGAGTTGCGTCAGTTCCTGCTCAGCAGGAGTATCGCCTCCAGCAGGATGACCAGCTATAATCCCCGGGGAAACGGGCAGGTAGAGAGGGAGAACGGGACGGTATGGAGGGCCGTCCAACTGGCCCTACGGTGCAGGAACCTCCCAGCCTCTCGCTGGCAGGAGGTCCTCCCTGATGCACTACACTCCATCCGGTCACTACTGTGCACCGCTACGAATAACACACCCCATGAACGTCTTTTTGCCTTCCCCAGGAAGTCGACATCCGGGGTGTCGCTCCCCACTTGGCTCGCAGCTCCAGGACCGGTCCTGCTCCGTAGGCACGTCCAACTCCACAAGGCGGACCCGTTGGTGGATATGGTGCACTTGCTCCATGCCAACCCCCAGTATGTCTATGTGGCGTACCCCGACGGCCACCAAGATAGTCTCCCTCAGGGACCTGGCACCAGCAGGTTCCACACACATCCACCTCTCCGGCCCGGCGCCACCCTCCCCTCCCCCAGCTCTCCCAACATTAACCTCACCAGGACCATCCCTCCTTCCCTGCCCACTCCAGAGGATGAAGAGGATTTCGGCACACTCCTGGAGTCATCCAACATCAGGCCAACATCGACATCGCCAGCATCGACATCGCAGCCACCGCTACGTCGCTCCCAGCGGAACGTCAAGGCACCAGACCGGTTGAAACTCTAACTGGCATCAGACTTTCAAAGGACATTTTTTTTTCTTTTCCCTGATAAAACACACTTCATAAATTCACTACTGTATATAGTTCTCCATCACCCCCGCCGGACTCATTTTTAACAGGGGGTGAATGTGGTAAACCACTGTTACACCTGTATTAGGTGATGTAAGGTAGGACCTGTACTACAGGTACGCCGGTAGCCCCTGCCTGCTGGCTCCGCCCAGTAGGAGGAGCGTGTCCTCTATTCATCAGCCATTTTGCCAGCTGCTGTGGGAGGCCACACATCTTACTGCAATAAAGCCACAGTTGTATCCAACCTTAGTCTTTGTACAATTGATCATGCATCACTGCCTACTCACCCCGCACCGTTTCACATTAGAATCGTTTGTCTTCCGGCAGCAGGTGGCGCAGTGGTTAGCTCTGCAGCCTCAAGGCACCGAGGTCCCAGGTTCGATCCCGGTTCTGGGTCACTGTCCATGTGGAGTTTGCACATTCTTCCCGTGTTTGATTGGGTTTCACCCCACAACTCAAAGATGTGCAAGGTAGGTGGATTGAACATGCTAAATTGCGCTTAATTGGAAAAAAAATGAATTGGGTCCACTAAATTTATTTTTTTAAAAGGATCAATCGTCTTCCATGTAGCCCGTTAATGGTCGCTGAATTGGTCCAGGTTCAACGCAAGTTTTGCTGCTGTAGAAGTCCATGAATCCTGCCCCGGCGTCAACACTTAGTCTCAAGAACAGAGAATTCTGCTGCCTGTCTGACTGCATGTTCAGACGGATGTAAGAATGGGACATAGCATTATTTTGGAAAAGAACAGGGGCGTTCTCCCTGGCCAATACCTAACACACAACCAATGTCACTAAAAACAGTTCATTTGGTCATTATCTCATTGCTGTTTGTGGAACACACTATGCCCCAATTTGGCTGCCACGCCAACATTACAACGGTGACTACATTTCAATGAAGTGGTTTGGGATATCCTGAGGTCAGTTGGTAGCACTCTCGCCTCAGGATCGCAAGGTTCTGGGTTCAAATCCCACACTAGGGCTTGAGAACAAAAATCTAAATATACACTTCAGTGCTGAATTAAGGGAGCACTGCACTGTCGAAAGGGCCTTCTTTCAAATGAGACGCTAAAGAAATGACTGCGCTTGCCTCTCAGGTGGATGAAAGCGATATAATTTCATGATATCAAAGAAGAAAAGGGGAGTTCTCCCCAGTGTCCTGGCCAAAAATATTTTTCCATTAATCAATATCACCAAACAGATTATCTGTTTTGTTTTTTTAAATTCTTTTTTTCTTTTTCTTTAGATTATCTGGTTATGATCACATTGCTGTCTGCGGGAAATTGGCCTCCACGTTTCCTGCATTACTCAAACACACAGACTCACACACCTGGTGCGACCTGGGCATACTGGCAGTGCCACCTGTGTGCCAGCTTGGCAAGATGTCCAGATGGTACTGCCAGCTGGCAGGGACACTATCAGGGTGCCAGGCTGGCACTGGCAAGGTGCCAAGCTGGCATTTTTTACGCAGTAGTGATTGGGCCAGGGTGAACCCTGAGCGGTTGTGGGAAGGGGGTGGGAACCTTATAGTGAATTGGGCTTTAGGGGGGGTGTTCGGTGGTTGTGCCAGGGGCTCGAGAGATCGGGTCGCCAACCAACCCTGCTGAGGCCCCTGATCTACCTGGATAGCCATGATGTGGAGATGCCGGCGTTGGACTGGAGTGAGCACAGTAAGAAGTCTTACAACACCAGGACAACACCTGGATAGGTGTGAGATAGGGGGTGTTTCTCGGAGTTCTGAGCGCCCGGAAACACGTGACTAATCTCGTGCACGAGGGGAATCTATCCCCATTCGTGAAGATCGCGTCCACTGTTTCCTAAAAACTTTTTAAGATTCAGAATTATGGCTTTGGATTGGAAATTCTAGGAGATCTCTCAGGTGAGTGTCAGTTTTGGGGATGTTTCTGGAATCTGTCGTCAGGAACAGAGTGACTGAACAGTTGGGCAATCAAGAGTTGATCAAAACGAATCAGATTGTATCTGTGAAGGGCAGCTCGATTCTGAGTTATGCAGCTGATCATTTTCAGGTGTCCCATATCATGGTGCATAGGGGAGTGTTATTGGATATTGTCTGTTTGAACTTACAAGCTGCAATTGGTAAGATACCACACAAGAGTGTCATAGATTAGTAATTAACCAGGAGATTGTGGGAAGATAACGATGAAGACGAGTGGGATGTGACAAGTAGTTTCCCCCCAGGGATCTAATATGGAGACTCAACTTTTCAGCATACATAATGACCTGGAAGGAGTAAGAGAGATAAAAGCAAATTACTGCAGATGCTGGAATCTGAAACCAAATGTAATAGAGAGGAATAGAGAGTTAGATATTCAAGCAAATGACACTGAGTGTGGAAGAATGTAAGTAGGATAAATGGGAGTAAGAAGTTGTAAAGTGACCGCAGATGGAGTGTAATGTCAACTTTGGATCTGAGAGAGACAAATGAGAATATTTTCTTAAAAGTGAGAAATTGGGAGCTCTTGAAGAGCAAAGGGATTGAGAGGCCGATGCTTCGAAGCAAGAAAGAACGACTTGCATTTATATAACACTTTGCATCAGCACAGGATGCCCCAAAGTGCCGACAGCCAGGAGAAATTCACCTTGTGCCATTCTCCCATCTTATTTCTGTAACTGTTGGCATTCTTCCTTTCCCACATTTCAGATCCTAACTATTCACTGTGTGAGAAATGATTTTTCTCATGTAGCCAATGTGGTGATATGATCTGCATACTCGTCTGCCATTGGGCCAGAACGTCGGCTTACAATTGGCCCTGGCCGGTCATGTGCCTCTCGACCGTTTGGCTGAGAGGCTGAGTTAACCGCGCCTCTAGTAACGAGGTATAAATGCTCAGACGCCTGACGATCGTCCCTTTCCACTGTAGACGATCGCAGAGCTGTGTTCTAGTCAATTAAAGCCAGACTTTGGTAAATCACTCGCCTCGCGTACAATCGATGGTACATCAGCCATTCCATTTTTTGCCAATTATCTTAAATCTGTGCCCTCTCAATCCTTTCACAAGTAGGGAACAGTTAACCCTATCTACTCTGTCCAGACCCCTCCTGATTTTGAACACCTGTATCGATTTTTCTCTCCACCTTCTCTGAGCCAAGGAAAACAGGCCCAACTTCTCCAATCTAGCCACACAACCAAACATGGCTGCCAAGTTACACACAGAAAGCTCTCGCAAACAGCAATGTGATAATGACCAAATAATCTGTTATTATGGTGTTGATTGAGGGATAAACATTGACCAAGATTCAAGAGATAACCCCCCTGCTCTTCTTTGAGAGATTATTTGTTAAAGATCATTAATGACCACATGAGAAGATAGACAGGACCTCGATTTAAAGTATTTTCCAAAAGACAGCAGGCGGGATTCTCCGTTCCTGAGACTAAGTGTTGACGCCGAGGCAGGATTCGTGGACTTCCATGACAGCAAAACTGGCACCAAACCTGGGCCGATTCAGTGGCTGTTAAGGGGCTAGCTCTAGCGCCACGTGGAACACAATCAGTTCCAATGGGAAACAGTGCGGGATTCGCCGGGTCCGTGATTGACACTCGGAGGGCTGACAAGTTGCAGCCGCTATACACATTACAATCCTCACATACACTCATCCCAGCCAACAAGATGGCACTGTTGCGCTGGCCCGTATCCATCCCACTGATGATTTGGCTGGGGTCAGAGGTCACCTAGGGGGTGCCCTGGGAGACACTCATATGACCTGTGGCCCTGGGTTTCCTCTGGGTGCTTTGGTTTCCTTCCACAAAGTCCTGACGTGCTGTTAGGTGATTTGGACATTCTGAATTCTCCTCAGTGTACCCGAACAGGTGCCGGAGTGTGGCGACTAGGGGATTTTCACAGTAACTTCATTGCAGTGTTAATGTAAGCCTACTCGTGACACTAATAAAGATTATTACATTAAGTTCACAGTGGGCAGTCAGCGGCGTGTGCAGCTGCATTGCTGCCTTGCAGGCCGCGGCAATGGTGCTCCGTGCCCATCCACCCTTACCCCACAGCCCACCTCCACAATTGGATTGGATTGGATTTGTTTATTGTCACGTGGACCGAAGTACAGGGAAAAGTATTTTTCTGCAAGCAGCTCAACAGATCATTAAATACATGGGAAGACAAGGGAATAAAAGAAAATACAGAATAGGGCAACTCAAGGTATACAATGAATAAAAGAGAGAGGTTAGTAATAATGTTAGTCTTAGAATTAAATTTTAAAATATTAGAACAAGTATGTTAAATAAAAAGTGGGTCTGTTGGGGAGAGCTCGCAGTGAGTCACCTCGCTCCGGTTCCATCTTCTGGACAATTCCCGATGATGAGGTTCACTTATTCTTTTAAAAATTGTGAAACTGGCTATTAACTGAGCCATAGCTGACACCTTAACCTAACAGCATTTGCCGAAGTACAAAACTTAATCAAGAAGGTTAATGAAAAGTTGGCCTTTATCTCAAAGTGGAGGGTGTACAAACAAATGCTTTGGAAGTGGGGTTATGGGGATTGGGCAGGGAATGGGCCTGGGTGGGGTGCTCCTTTGGAGGGTCAGTGCAGACTTGATGGGCCGAATGGCCTCCTTCTGTACTGTAGGGATTCTATAATCCCATGGGTGCGATTCAGCAGCCTAGCTGCGCTCAACACAAGGCGTCACGATCTGAAGCTCGCTCTTGCTAGGCGCGATACACACACACATACTTAAATATACCATTAGGCTAACTTAAATATGCGTTCATTGGATTCGCCCAGGTTTCACTGGCCGAGCCTGGGAGACCTCGCCAGGGCGCCGTTTAGTACCAATCAACACAAATGTGAACCAGTCATAACGGCACCTGGGGGTGGGGGTCTCCCAAGCTATTGGAGATCCCCGGGTGTTCGGAGACAGGATATGGTGGTACCCTGGCACTCCCTCTGGCTCCTGGGCACCTTGGCACTGCCACGTGCTAGGGTGCTTGTGTGACACTGCCAGGCTGGCAAAGGCACTGCCAGGGTGACAGGCAGGCAATGCTAAGGTGCCCAAGTACCAGGTTGACCATGCCAGGAGTCGGGCCTGGACGGACCTTGCCAGATAAAGGGTGGATGATGGGGTCTCGAGGACCCCGGAAGAGGTAAATTGGGTGAAGTAGGGGGTTCCGGAGGTTGCTGAGGTCGGTTAAAAAGTGTGTTGCGATCCGCGGGTAGTCTTCCTTTGTATGGGAAATTACTTAAAGTGCCGGCTCGACAGGGAGTTCCTTGCCGTGGCCAAAACAACCCGGCAAAGTTCCATTGAAGAGCGGGGTCTACCTCTGCACTGCAGCTACCGGGGAACACCCTGCTAGACGTGCCGTTCAGCAGACTTTAACTCTTGAACTCTGAGAATTGGGCGCCTGGAGAACTGAATTGTGTTCTGAGCACCTTCCTTCAGGAAGGACTGGCCTGTGATGTGGCACATTATACAATAATATCTGGGTTTAAGGGATAAATTGTAAAAACCTAGGAAAGGTCTGTACTTTTTTGAGTTTCGGCGGATCAGGATGTAATCTAATTGAGCTGTTTAAAATGATAAATCAATGTGATCGGGCTGATGAAGAGAAATTATTTCCATTGGCAGGGGGATTCCAGAGCAGAGGCAAATGGTTAAATTCATGGTACGTTTTTCAGGGATGATGCCAGGAGACGGTTGTTCACATAAAGGATAGTAGAAATCCAGAACTCTCTCCCCCAAAAGGTTGTGGATGTTGGGGATTAACCTCTGGACTGAGATTAATTGATCTTTGTTAATTAAACAGCAGTCGATCATTGCACAGCAAACTCTTACAAACAACAATATGAAATCGCCAGATAATCTATATTACTTATGTTGGTCGACAGGTAAATAATGGGCATGACAACTGGGAGAACTCCCCCAAGCCATCTTCTGGTACGTCCACCTGAGAGGGCAGATGGAGTTTCAGTTTAACATCGCATCCAAAAGGTGGCATCTCCCACAGCACAGCACTCCTTCAGTACTGCACAGGGAGTGTCAGCCTGGATTTTGTGCTCAAGCCTTTGATGCAGAACTTTAACCTGCAACCTGAGAGTTGAGAGTGCTGTATCCACTGAAGCACATCAGAAGCAGGGAGCCCCTTCCCTGAAACCTGCCCACTCCATAACGCTGACCTTAATTGGTGAGTTGCTCCTGAATGAAATAGGATTCCTGACAGAGAATTGGGTCCTGGGACATTCAAATCCTGAGCTCTCCCAGTCTATCGAAATGTGTCAGGAAAGGATAACCTAAGAAAAGATATACTTGCCATGGAGGGAGTGCAGCGAAGGTTCATTAGGCTGATTCCTGAGGTAGCAGGATTGTCGTGTGAGGCGAGACTGTGACAACCAGGCATATATTTACTGGAGTTTAGAAGAATGCAAGGGGATCTCATTGAAGTGTATAAAATTCAGACAGGGCTATCAGCCTGGCTACAGGGATGTTGCTTGCCCTGGCTGTGGGGGGAGGGGGGGGAAGGGGGGGGGGGGGGGTGTTCTAGAACAAGGGTCTGGATATGGAGTCGACCATTTAAGACTGGGATGAGGAGACACTTCTTCACTCAGAGGGTGGTGAACCTGTGGAATTCTCGACTACAGAAGGCTGAGGAAGCCAAGTCACTGAATATATTTAAGAAGGAAATAGATGGACTTCTATACTCTAAAGGCATCAAGGGATTTGAGGAGAGTGTGGTTTTCAGATAGAGGATCAGCCATGATCATACTGAATTACGGTATCGCAGTGGTTAGCACAGTTGCTTCACAGCTCCAGGGTCCCAGGTTCGATTCCTGACTATGGTCACTGTCTGTGCTGAGTCTGCACGCTCTCCCTGCTTTTCACAGTAACTTCGTTGCAGTGTTAATGTAAGCCTACTTGTGACAATAAAGATTAGAATCATGGAGCAGGCTCAAAGACTGAATGACTTACTCCTGCCCCTATTTTCCATGCTTCTATGAAAGCTTCAGAATTCCTAGTCAGTCAAAAAGCATTCTGAGCTGAAATTAAGGAACAACTTTGCACAAGTGCCATTGTATTTTTTGTAACAACAGGGGAAGTGCTGAGAAAGCTCTATTGAAACTGTCAGGAGACAGTAAAATAATAAGCACCAATTGCCGGGAATTGTGCCTGATACGCTATCATTCCCATTTAGAGGGCTGCAGTACCGTAAACTGCACTTTTGTGCAGATTGGGAGTTGTGAGGTAGCAAATTCCAGCAGTTTCTGGCATCAGCTTTCATCCAGCTGGGATGAATGTGGGTCAAACAGGTGTCCACTCACTCACTTCGCCTTTAATACCAAACTCTAGAGCACGTACCAGGACTGGTAGCCTGATACCCTGCACCATCTGAACTCGGCGGGGTCAAGGGTTAATGCCGCTGTTCTGTTTACACGAGTGGTTGAATTACATTTTGTTCTCTTTGGCCCCAAGTGAATTGATCCACATCAGCCTTTACAGAAGCACTTCACCCGTCCCCATCTCTACCAAACTCCGCACCTTGTACCCGTCCCACCCCCCCATAAGAGTCTTGAGGTAGCTATCGAATGATAGGCTGACTTATGGATTGTGCCTGCACCTCAGTACAAACCAGGATATTGACGCTGAATATGCTAGCTCTGATTCAAATTATTCAGCAGGGTATCTTTGCTGATACGTGACAGATTTCTCAGCTCCTCACATCAAGAACAGATTAATTTCCTGAACAATGCCTTTGGACTAATAACATATACACTGAGATTACATACATTGCTCCTCCCCCCACGCCCTATCACCATTTCACAACTGAAAGAAATTCTACAGTCCAGTTATGTGCCCTTGCATATTTTACACAGCAACAGCATGTCTTTAAATCGTAGCTTTAAACATAGCAGAACAAATGCCTCAACGTGCGTCACAGGAGCAGCCCAATGCCCTGACCAATATTTACCCCTCAATTAACACCACAAAATCAGATTAGCTGTCCATGATTACATTGCTGTTTGTGAAAGCTTGCAAATTAGCTGCCTTGTTTCCTGCATGACAACAGTGACTCGACCTGAAAATACTGCATTGGTACAAAGCACTTTGAGATATCCAGTGGTTGTGGAAGGCATTGTATAAATATAAGCCTTTCCTTTTATTTCCCAAATAGTGAAATCCTAGAAGGAGTGGAGGCCCGAAGAAATTTGTGTGTGTGTGGGGGGCATGATCCATAGAGATCATTAAAATATTATGGGCAGCGGCAAAAACAAATTAAAAGGCCAATGGTCTGGCTGAATGAAATGTTAAGGAAATGAGAAAATGATCTGAAAAGGGACAATGTGCAAGTAGGGGGAATGGCATTAGAGTTCAATTACAGCCTTGGCTGACTGTGTGAAGTTTGCACATTCTCCCCATGTCTGTGTGGGTTTCCTCCGGGTGCTCCGGTTTCCTCCCACAGTCCAAAGATGTGTAGGTTAGGTGGATTGACCATGTTAAATTGCCACTCAGTGTTCAAAGATGTGCAGGTTAGGTGGGTGTGGTAGTATGACTAGGGGTATTACGGTACCTTGGAAATGAGCTGCTATTGGTGCCGAGGACTCGCTGCCCATTAGCCCAGGTAAGTCATGTGCCTCTCAGCCGATTGGCTGAGAGGTAGGTAGCTCCGCCTACAAGGCGGGATATAAGAACCCGTGCTTCCCGGCAGTCGGCCTTTCTTCTGTACGCCTGCTGCCGGGCACACATCTTGTGCATTAAAGCCTTTTGTTTGGATCTCATCTATGTTTTGTGTCCATTGATTGTGCATCAGTGGGATTATGGGGTTACAGGGATGGGCCAAAGGGAGTAAAGTGCTCTTTCAAAGTGTCGGGGCAGGCTCGATGGGCCGAATGGCCTACTTCTGCAGTGTAGGAATTCTATGATTCTATTCTAAGAGTAGCTCATTTGGAGAGCTAGTGTAGACAAGATGGGTCAAATGGCCTCCTTCTGGGCCAAAGCAACTCGGTGATTCTGTGAACATTAGCCTGTATACCTACAAGGAATCACTGCTGACCGGGACAATAGGAAACCCCATTGCCCAGCTGCAGTAATGGAGAACCCCTCTGCCGGCAGGGGCATGGTGTGCCAGAAAAGGAGGCTGGCAGGACGGAGAATCCCACCCCATGTCTGTGGTGCCTCTCAATGGATGATAATCACACTGCAACACTGGAGCTCTGCAGTCACTGGGAGGAAACAATTGAAGAGGATCATTACAATGAGCTTCCAGGTGGCAGACAGCAGGGAGACTCATTTGTATTTACCGCAATCAAACTTTTCTTCCTTCTTAAATATAGTCATGAACACAGCATCTCTGAGAACCCCACAGTATGCACTCCTTTCACCACATGAGGAATATGGGGCTGGATTCTCTGCACACCGATGCCAAAATCGCAGCCAGCGCCAGGGCGGAGAATCCATTTAACTGCACGGAATTGGGACCAGTGCCGGTTCCCCAATTCTCTGAGCCCCGAAACGCGAGTACGCCGCGCCGCATATCCTCTACCTGGGGCCATGGCTGGAGGCCCGCTCTGCCATTCTCCACCCCCAACCGGCCCAAATCCCAACGGCATGGACCACTCATGGTCCTGCCGGTTGGCAAACTCAGTCTGTGGCCGCCCTGGTCGGGTGTGGGCCGATCGGAGGGCAGGGGGTGCTTTATTCACGGCCGGGTAATGTTTGGGTGGGCGGTCAGGGTCGGGCACACGGCCATTCAGGGGTCTATTTTTAACGTCCAGCTCCGCAGTCTGAGTACGCCATGGAGCACAGCGTGGGCGCTGGAGGCTGCCGTCACGCGCATATGCAGCCCCCGGCAGGGCTATGAATATGTGGCCCTTTCGCGCCAGTTTTTCTGGCGTGAAAGGCCAGTTTTACAACGGCATGGGGACATAGTCCCAATAACAGCGAATCTAGCCCATGAGGTTGTGGAGCTGTGCCAAGAGTGTATCTCTCCTTCATGTTTCAGAATTCCAGCAGGAATTCCATCCGCTCCATGGGGCTTTCTTGTTTTTCAGTTGTTGATTGTCTTTTTCGACTTTGGTGTGGACCAGGATGAGACTGAGCTAAATGGGGTATTGAGTAATGGAATTGAGGGTGTCAAGTACACAGCCTTAGTTGAGAAGTTTGTTAAATTGTTCTCTTTAGTTAGAGCACTGACTGCCTCCATATTCTTGATGAGCTCCCTTCATGTGCTTGGCTACCTGGGGTGAACCCTTCAGTTCTTGGGCCAGAGATCACATTGACAGTACTGAAGAATCCAGGCATATCGACGGTGTCTGCGAGTTTTTGGATCTCCCGTGCTCTTTCTATCCATTTGTTCTTCATCTTGCAAGTTTTATGCCGTACTGAGCCTTCAGCCACTCAGGAGCTGCTGCTTTTCTCTCGTGGTACGGGGAAGTTTCAGTCTGTGAAAACTTTGTGCTAACATTCGGTTAGATCCTGTGCCTCTTGGTCACAACGATTAATGGTAGAGAGGCCAAGCACTTTCTTGTAATTGTGGACTTTAGGATTGACCAGGCCCTATGGGGACACTGCAGCTCTTGATGTCTGGAGGGGGGCTGCGAGGCACTGAACAAGAGGGACCTCTCTGGGATTTGTGAGGCCTTCAATGTTAATTTTCTTGCAGCATTGTTTCAGTTGATTAGGGGACAGACTGATGGAAATAGATTGGATCTGGCAGATCATTGATACAGCAGTACCTGGCATGACGTGGGTGATATGGGGCTGGTTTCCCTGGTCGGCGATGCCGAAATCGCGTTCGGCGAGAGAATCAGAGTTCCCAACCTAATTGGGGACGGCGTCGCTTTTGAGATGCTCCACCCCCTTCAAATTGACGTATGCTCCGAATATGCTGCGCCATGCAACGACGGCCTCAGGATATTGCTTGAGGCCCGCCCCCCGATGCTCCGTCCCCAACCGGACGAGTTCCCTGTGGCGTCGGCCGCGTGTGGTCTCATCCGTCAGGAACTCGGCATGGCAGCTGCGGACTCAATCCAGCAGCGCCGCAGTCGGGGGGGGGGGGGGGGGGGGGGGGTGCTGATCAGCAGGCAGGGGGGGACTTTATAACGGCTGGGTGCACTGTGGGGGGGGGGGGGTTGCGGAGCGCGCAAGCTGGCCAAAGGGGGGCACTATTTCACGGGCCGGGTCGCGAGCAGCCACCGCCATGTAGCACGGCGTGGCTACTTCGGGCCGCTGCAGTGCACATCCGCGGCCATGGACTCGGCAATTCTCCGGGCCCTATCGGCAGCTACAGCCGGGTGGTCTACGGTGCCAGCATGCTAGCCCCCAGCAAAATAGGGAATCGGTGGCCGTTTTACGCTATTTTGTTTCTGGAGTAAAATGCCACCGTTCCCATGCCAGCATGGGGACATAGCCCTGGAATTGGAGAATCCAGCCTATGGTCATCTCTGTGATCCCTTTCTTGAATGATGATCGAATCGCGCAGGTGCTAGTGTTTTGGTTGTGAGTGTTGCCATGAGATCCTGTGCTTGTCTTGATGGTGGAACAGATCGTTGATTATGACAAGGTCATGGTCTAGACATTTCATCAAGAAGCTCCAATATGCTTTGGAGACTTGGACAACTTACTGTTGTCAGCTCAAAGCACTCAAGACGTACCATCAGCAATGCCGAATTTGGGTGGAAGAAAGGCAATACAACAGCAGCGTCCTCTCCCAAATCAACTTTTCCAGTATTGTGATACTAATCACTTAAAAAGCAGGTCTGCTGAGTGGAACATATCCTTCAAATGCCCGATACCAGACTCCCAAAGCAACTGCTCCACTTGGAATGCAGTTGAGGCAGGAGTATCCCAGGAGAACAACTGAAACACTTTAGGCATGTCCTCAAAACACCCCTGAAAAGGTCAAACATCCCCACCAGCTTACAGGAACCCCTGGTTTGTGACCAACCAAAATAGAGAAGGTTAATTCAAGAAGGCACCGCACGCATTGAGAGACTTAGTTGGAAACACATAGAGGTGAAGTTGAGACATCGGAGAGATCTCCCAACAACTTGTCTACACAAGCGCCAATTACCCTACGTGGCAGTCTTCAGATCGTGCACTGGACTTTACAACCATCTCAGAACTGATCGTATTGGAGTGGAAGGAATTCATCCTCGATCCCGAGGGGCTGCCTAAGAAGAGAAGAGGGATCTAGAGGAATAAAATACTAAGGGGCTGGAAGTTCTCTGAAAAGCCATAGTCAGACCATATGTTGAGAATTATGTTTATGGGCACCACCACTTCGGAAGGATATTTCGGCCCTGAAGGGTAGTGTAGATTTGCTTGAATTATATTTAGTTGTTTGTTCATACAGGATTTGAGTATTGCTGAAAAAAAGACACGTATCATCAAAGCTTTTTGCACTCATCAAGAATAGTTCACAAAAATACCAGTAGCAAACAGAACAACAACTTATACTGCAAGAGAAGAGAATGCGGATTGGTTGCTTCTGATTGGTAGAGGTGTTGTCATGCAGAATGCACCAGGGAACAGTGAACTGTCAACTTTTGTTCAAATTCAAACCAGGCAGACCAACTCCTATTGATCAAAGCATTGCCATGGGAATGAACAAGGCTGTCCCACAATCTGAAAAAGGGTCAATGCTTGGGCATGTTCTTTCTGTATGCAATGGGTAGAGTTGACCTGTCTTTACCAATCAGAGTCCACTTGTCTCAGCACTCTCTTCACATGCAATACATATTTTGCTCCCTATACTATTGGTGTTCTTGTGAACTGTCCTGATGAGTGCAAGGTGAAATGCTTCAACGACATGTCTCTTTTTTCAATAATGCTCAATATTGATATTTGGGCTTCATGGGTTAAATAATTAGGAGTGATCGCCTAAACTGGTAGTGCCTAGAATGTAAAGGATTAAGGTGCGATTCGACTGAAATTTAAGATATTAAGGGTGGCAGATAGGATACATAAAGACAAGCCTTTCTGGTGGTTGGCAAGTCTAGAACTAGGGGGCATAGTCTAATAATTGGAACTAGGCCTTCCAGAAGCACTTCTATTTTCAAAGGGTGCTAGAAGTTTAAAACTTTCTTTTGCAAATGGTGGTTGATTTTGGACCAATTGTTAAATTTAAAACTAAGATTTATAGATTTTTGTTAGCCAAATATATCAAGGGATACATATGAGGGAAAGCCAGATATATGCAGTTACGTCACAGATTACCTCAATGAATGATGGAACAGGGTGTATGTGGGCTATTTTTCTCATACTTTCTGATGTGTACTCTTGATTGGAAATGCTTTCTGTCAGAGTGATCAAACTCAGATAATGTCCCCCTTTGCCCTTTATCTCAAGCAGAAAATAATGGAGTGTGACTGGGCATTTAAAGCTTATCCTGCTTGAGGTTAGATTTATCTTTCAAGAGACACAGTTGTCAAGAGGAATGAATAACAGTCGATGCCTGAGAATTCAAAGCCGCATCTTGCACAAGGCGATTAGAATCATCCAATACTATGAAAGAAGCTATAGGCCATAACTTGCTGTCAAAATAATGGTGAGTTTAATGGTACTCACCCATTAGTTAGGTGACAATGCTGCAGCATCTTTAGGTAAGGAGTGGAAGCATGTTTTTTTTTCTTTTTTCATATAAATTTAGAGTACCCAATTTTTTTTCCAATTAAGGGGCAATTTAGTGTGGCCAATCCACCTACCCTGCACATCTTTGGGTTGTGGGGGTGAGACCCACGCAGACACGGGGAGAATGTGCAAACCTGACATAAACAGTGACCCGGGGCCAGGATCGAACCCGGGTCCCCAGCGCCATAGGCAGCAGTGCTAACCACCCTGAATTTAAATATTTTCTGTTGATTTATTTTTAAGAACCATTTATTTAGTAGGAGAAGAATATCCCACATAGTCCCTGATCCTGGCCCCGGGTCACTGGCTATGTCAGGTTTGCACATTCTCCCCGTGGCTGTGAGGGTCTCACCCCCACAACCCAAAGATGTGCAGGCTAGGTGGATTGGCCACACTAAATTGTCCCTTAATTGAAAAAAAAATTGGGCACTCTAAATTTATTTTTTAAAAAGAAAATATTTAAATTAAAAGTGGACTGTTTGCAAATTCTCAGCATTCACTTGATAGCCTTCAAAACTCAGTTAGCTGCTGAGAAACAAAGTACAATGTGAGAGGTAAATTCGAATTTGGATCAATTGTGAAGGACTTGGTGTTACGGTGATATTTCTAAGCCCCTGAAAATTAGTTTAATTAAATATTATTCCCGAATTACAAATCTGCCTCTTGAGACTGTGCCACTGGCATCAGGACTTGGCAGGATTTCCAATATTTATCTTGAATTTGGATTTTTTCATGTTAATGCAGTGAATAAAGCAGAGAGTTTTTCAACAGCTCGTCCACTGGGACTGCAGATGACTCATCCTGACATTAGAATGAGTCACAAGTGGTGCAGAGCTTCAGACAAAAAGACACACCAAAACAGTTCTCAAAAAATGAATTTGACTTTCGAGCAAAAGAAAGAAAAGTAATGAATGTCATTATTTGGAGCTCACTGTATCCTATTAGTCTACATCACATCACTACATTTTCAGACTATGTTATATTTTACTTTTAACCCATTAAGTGTTGGTCAATATTTGTTCAGTAAATATCCCTGCAAAATACTTTAAACTATTCTAAAAAAGGAATGTTCTACTCAAATTAGTCCATCTTGTCTAAAATAGTACTCTCATAGCCACACCTACACTGGCCAGCAGTTTATATTTGTCAATACTCATGTACAATTGTCCATTAAATGCCAACCAAGCAAATATTCCTTTGCATACTGATACTCCACGCAAATGGCAGCATTGTGGCTATATTACTGGAATAATCCAGAAACCTGAATTAATGATGTAGAGACATGAGATCAACTTCTACCATGGCATCTGGAAAATTTCAATTTAATTAATTAGGTAAGTCAATTTGTAATAAGAATCTAAGATTTTGGGGCAGCACGGTAGCATGGTGGTTAGCATAAATGCTTCACAGCTCCAGGGTCCCTGTTGGGTTACTGGTATAGGGTGGATACGTGGGTTTGAGTAGGGTGATCATTGCTCGGCACAACATCGAGGGCCGAAGGGCCTGTACTGTTCTATGTTCTATGTTCTATAATGGTGACCATGAAACTACCAGATTATCGCAAACATCCATCCTTTTCACTCATGTTCTCTGGGGAGGGAAATCTGCTGCCTTTGCCTGGTCTGGCCCATATGTTACTCCAGACACAGAGCAAAGTGGTTGATTCTTAACTGGTCTCTGAAATGAACCAGTTACATCAAAGGCCACCAAGATAGAATGCAGCAGTTCAAGAAGGCAGTTCACAACCACCTTCTCAAGGGCATTAGGATTGAGCAACAATTGCTGGCCTTGCCAATGGTGCCCAATCCTGTGAGTGACTAAGATAAAATGCCCAACTTTGCTCCTTTTAAGGTCAGCACACCCACTGCAATAGGAAAAGGCTCCTAAGTGTAAGGGGCAAATTGGACATGATGCACATCAGTATTAATATACATAATAACTGTTGAAACTTCAAGTGTGACTCGTCTATCCTTGCTGGGTCTTGGCAGGGAGTGGAAGTCGGATTCAGAAGTGACCAATGTCTGGTGACTGGCTGCTAGACAATATAGGAACTTTGGGGATTTTACATAATTCTTTGTGCATACAGAATTTCATCCCCCACCCCCCCCCCCCCCCCCCCTCCTTCTCAGGTAACAAGAGCTAACCCTAAACTAGGAAATAACTGATGAAATTGACCAGAGGCATGTGGCTTGACTGGGGAAGTCCCAGGAGAGTTAATGTGCTTTTGAGGTTTGCAGAGATTATTCATGTTTCAACTTGGGGGTATGAGGTCATTGCTGGGTGAAGCCCAGAAAAAGCAGCAAGGCAGTTTAGTTTGGAGAAACTTAAAGAGAGAGAGGGCGGGATTCTCCGCGAACCGGCGGGGCCGGCCACTCCGGCAATGAGGAGAGGCGTGAACCACTCCAGTGTCGGGTCGCCCCGAAGGTGCGGAATTTGGCGCTGCGCCAGACAGCGTGGAAGGCCTTGGTGCCGCGTCAACCGGCGCCGAAGGGCTTCCGCCAGCCGGCGTGAGTTGGCGCATGCGTGGGAGCGCCAGCATGTGCTGACGTCATCCCACCGCATGTGCAGGGGGGTTCTTCTCTGCACCGGCCATGGCTGAGGTTGACAGCGGCTGCTGTGGAGGGAAAGGGTGCCCCCACGGCACAGCCCCGCCCATGGATCGGTGGGCCCCGATCACGGGCCAGGCCACCGTGGGGCCACACCCCGGGGCCAGATCTCCCCGAGGACTCTGCAGGCCACCCGAGGAGCCACGTCTCGCCGGTAAGGACCTGTTGTGATTGACGCCGGCGGGACCCGCCAAAAACGGGCAGCAACAATCTAGTGGATTGAAATAGCTAGTAGAAGCAGCTATTTGAAGATATTCATCCAGAGTCTGAAGGGGTCCCAACCGGAGACAATCTGTTTTACAAAGCAGGTATTACTCTATGCCCTGCTAATTTTAAGATGGCATAAGAGCTGTATGTTACTTTTCTTATTGTCTGTATGGTAGCATAAGTTGGAAATTGTCTAGTTGTGTTAAGGGGTAATTGTAAGTTGTTCTTTTTGGGTGTGAAGTTAAACATTTAAGATTGTATTCATAATAAAGTTTTGCTTTAAAAATATTCCTTTTATTCCTACAGTCACTCCTGGAGTGATTCATTCTTTCACACAGTCTTAAAATAAATTAAAATGTTGGGGTATCAGTCCAATATCCTAGCCACTTTTGGGGTCTGGTCTGGTTTCGCAATACTATATTATTTTATGCTTGCATTTATGTTTTAATGTACTGTTGATTACAAGTGAAAGGAATACTGTTCGTTACTTCCTGAGTGCCTGCATATTAGTTTACGCATAGAATCCATAGAATCCTTACAGTGCAGAAGGAGGCCATTCGGCTCATCGAGTCTGCACCGATTTATCAAACCAGTACTCTACCTAGGCCCGCACTATTTTTTCCCAATTCCCAATAGAGATTTCCCATCTCTCATATTTTCCTCAACCACTTCCTTATCAGTGCATTTCCACAAAGCACCTATAATTTACCTCATCCATTCTTTTTTTATAAATGTTTTTTATTGAGTTTTCATATTTTATATCCAACAAATTACAAATTATTAGAGAGAGAAAAAGAAAAAAAAGAAAAAAAAAATACGCAAAAATTAACATGTATATTTACAGGTAAGCATCTTCATAATAACAACTGTGGCCGCCCCCTTTAGCCGGCATACATATTTTACATTCCCCAATATGGCCAAGGCACATGTTTATAGGCATTTATTTACAGTCTGGTTTTGGGCCTTAGCTAGCCATCAAACCCCCATAACGAACCCGTAGCCCCCCCGCCCCCCCCCCACCCCGGCTACCTTCCCCCGATTCCCATCCATTTTCCCCTGATTCTTGGCCACCCGACTATTCTTCCTCTTGTACGTTGGCCACAAACATGTCCCGGAACAATTGCATGAATGGCTCCCACGTTCTGTGGAAGCCGTCGTCTGACCCTCGGATGACGAATTTGATTTTCTCCATTAGGCGAGATTCCGAGAGGTCGGACAGCCAGCTCTGGGCGGTGCTGCTGACCGCCAGCCAAACAGGATTCTACGGCGGGCGATCATGGAGGCAAAGGCAAGGGCGTCCGCCCTCCTCCTCAGGAATAGATCTGGCTAGTCTGAAACCCCGAAGACCGCCACTATCGGGCATGGCTCCACCCTCACCCCCACCACTTTGGACATAGCCTCGAAGAAGGCTGTCCAGTACTCCACAAGTCTGGGGCAAGACCAGAACATGTGGGCGTGGTTGGCTGGGCCTCTTTGGCACCGTTCACATCTGTCCTCCACCTCCGGGAAGAACCTACTCATACGGTTTCTTGTTAAGTGGGCTCTATCTACCACTTTTAGTTGCGTCAGGCTGAGCCTTGCGAACGTGGAGGTGGAGTTGACTCTATGCAGTGCTTCGCTACCTCATCCATTCTGCGCTCTTGTAAGGCGAGGTTACGTTTTCTCCAATGCCAACAAACTATATGGCACTTGAATTAACCTCTGCTATATGAGAGGGAAGAATTGTCAAATATCTGGATGATGCACATGGTTGTTTTTAAACTATCCTTATGGCCTCACCTCTCCCTATCTCTGTACCTTCCTTCAAGCCAACAACAAGTTCAGAGGTAAGTGAGTGATTGGAATGCACTTAGTGCTTAGAATGCACTTTTATCCCTTTGATGTGGTCAATGTTTACAAACATTGGGGTTTCACCACTTGAGCTACTGAACCATGGGGCTGCACGGTGGCACAGTGGTTAGCACTGCTACCTCACAGCGCCAAGGACCCCGGTTAGATCTGGCCCTGGGTCATTGTCCGTGTGGAATTTGCACATTCTCCCATGTCTGCGTGAATCTCACCCTCAAAACCTAAAAACGATGTGTAGGTTTGGTGAATTGGCCAAGTTAAATTGCTCCTTCATTGAAAAAAAAGAATTGAGTACTCTGGATTTTTTTTTTAAAGCCACTGAATCGTGAAGAGAGATGAATGAATCACAGCTACAGATGGTTTGTAGAAGCTGTCAATCACAGACCACTACTTGAAAGCTATGAATGGCATGCATCTAATGGATTTGTGGGTTCCGGACACATTCACAGCTGCTCTCCTTCGAAGAATGGACATGTGGAACTGCAAGGTAATCATTACAGCTGTAGTCCTTCTCACTGCCCCTGCCTGGACTGCTCTGTTTGTGTGTGTGGGGAGGTGGGGGGGGGGGGGGGGGGGAGGTCTGCGAAGGGGCTTCCTTTACGCAGGGGTCTCTGCAGGGGGTCCCCCTATTACAGGGGTCTCTTGGGAGGGGGTGACCCTAGCACAGGAGTCCTGTCGGGGGTTCCCTTATTACAGGGGACCTGTGGGGGAAGGTGGGTGTGGCGGGGGGTCTGGTAGAGGAGGCATGGGCAGGCAGTGCCTTGTTGGGGGTGGGTGGCTCTCGGGTGGGCTCAGATGGTCACTACCAGTGTGGCCCTGGCGTGGTGGACCTCACAGTGGGCAAAGTGATCTGTGCCCATGTGATTCCCGACCGTGGTGACCAGAGAATCAAGGAGGGCCGGAGCACAGGGTGCCTGCTAAATAGATGCAAATGAGTCATTAAGGCCTATTTGCATTTATTTACATCCCCCTGCTGGCACGCATCGTGGACCTCATACATGCAGTAGACAGGGGGTCGGAGTATCGCGTGGCAATCCTTTTTTCATCTGACGCCCAATTCTCTGTCCCATCAGGGAACGCTTTCCCGGCATACCGGGATGGAGAATCCCGCCCAATGGCTTAAGTAGGGTGTTCTTTCCAAGGGCCGGTGCAGACTTGATTTGACGAATGGCCTCCTTCTGCACTGTAAATTCTATGATTCTATAATTGATTCAAACTGCTCATAAGCTTTACAATGTAGACTGTTCTCACCTAGGTTTGGTGACTTTTAATTCACATCTACCCCTCCCCCATCACGGAAGGATCTCCACCCACCTGACCTTGCAATGCATATATACATTTTTATTGAGTCGAAGAATTCTAATTAGAGGAATACAATTTGCTGGATCTCTACTACGGTAACACCGTATATACATGATTGAACAGTTATATAAAAGTGGGTGGTGTTCAAGTTAATGTCAACTGTTGTTCCTGGTTGTGGGAGCACATTCATCACATTTTCTCTTTCACCAGGTAAGTCGAGATAATGTCAGCACAATATATGTTCACAAACAATGTAAATGTCCCTCTGTGATCAGTTGGTTCTCAATATACGCCAATGCAATACAGCTAATCAATTTCTGCTTCCTTTATAAATGGAATGCTCTTGCCTGCAGTGGGCCTCCAGTCTATTTGGCTTGTGTGTTCAATTATTCAGTGAGGTTGTGTAATGAGCTCTATCTATAATTATAATACTGAGGCAAGAAGCAGACACATTTTCAGCCCTGCTCCCCTTAAAAAGGACGGTCTAGGATGTGGGTTATGAAAACCACTAGCACATGAATTAATTTGAATTTGCAAACCAATTTTTACTTAAATATCAGAACGTAAGAAATAGCCAGAATAAGCCCCTTGAATCTGCTCCGATATTCAGTGTCATGGTTTATTTTCTACTTCAATTCTATTTTCCTACTCTATCCCCATCTATCTTGATTCCCTTCGAGTTCAAAGATCCACTGATCTCAACCTTTCACCGACTCATTGGCTGAGCATCCACAGTCCTCTGGGGTAGAGAATTCCAAAGACTTACGTGATGACATTCCCCTCAACTCAGTCTTAAATAGCTGACCCCTTATTCTGAGACTATGACCCCCCCCCCCCCCCCCCCCGCTCCACTAATTCCAAACTCTTCAGCCAGTGGAAACAATCTCTTCGCACCTATCCTGTCAAGTCCTCAAATCGATTTCATACTTCAATTATATCATTCATTCTTCTAAACCCTAGGGAACATAGGCCTATTCTACACAATATGTTCTCCTCAGATAGACCTTTCATCCCAGGGTTAATCTGGTCTGGGTTGGGGGGGGGGGGGGGGGGGGCATACACTGGAATTGCAAACACCACCTGCTTATTTTCTCAACTAGTTGAATCCAGTCACTTCAAGACTTACGTTTCTTTCATGACCTCAGGACCTCAAAGTGACTTTTACCCAAGGGACACCTTTGAAGTGCAGCCATTGCTGTAATGTGAGCAATGTAAGAGTCAACTTGTGCACAGTCTCCCACAAATAGCAAAAAAAGGGTAGGTTTTAATTGAAGTATGGATATTGGTCTGGACACTTGGGAGAACTCCTCAGTCTAAATATGTGCAGGTTAGGTGGGTTGGCCATGCCAAATTGCCCCTTAGTGTCCAAGCAGGTTAGGTGGGGTAATGATGTTGTGGGGATAGGGCGGGGGAGTGGGTCTAGGTCGTGTGCTCTTTCAGAAGATGGTGCAGACCCGATAGGCCAAATGGCTTCCTTCTGCACTGCAGGAATTCTATGCTTCTATGGTTAACTCTTCTTTGAAATGATGCTGTGAGATTGTTTACATTCATCTAAAAATGTGGATGGGACCTCAGTTTCGAGTCTCATTCAAATGATCGTACCTTGAACAGCATTTCCTCAGTACATTGCTGGAGTGTGAACCATATTAAGCACACAAGACTTTGGAATTAAACATATGAACAGAATTAGGCCATTCAATCCCACCACCATTCAATTAGATCATGGCTGATCGTTATCTGAACTTCATCTATTTGCTTTGATTTTGTAACATCCTTTGCCAATTAAAAACTTATCAATCTCAGTTTGCTTTTTCTATTGATCCCAGCTTCAAGTTGTTTGGTGAAGGTGTTCCGGATTTCTGATTAAATGAAGATTTCCCTTGTCTGAAGAGTGCATCTTGATATCCTTCTTGAATGGTCTGACTCCAATTTTAAGGTTATTCTGCCTTGTTCTGGACTCCTCTTCCAACAGAGGAAAGAGTTTTACGCACTCTGTTGTATCATTTAATTATCTTAAACATCTCAGTACGATCACCTCTTAATCTGCAACATTTAATTGCAAGCTTAGACTGTGCAACCTGTTCTGTTAACCTCCAGTATCATTCTGGTGAATTTACGCAGTCCTGACTCCGAGGCCAAAATATCCTTCCTGAGGTGCGGTGCCCAGAGCTGAATGCAGTATTCCAGGCACTTCCCAGAGCTCTGTTCAGCTGGAACATAACTTTCACCCCTTTTGTATTCCATATGCCTGGAAATAAAGGTTAACATTCCATTGGCCTTGTAACTATTTTTGTACCTGTGCACTAGCTTTTAGAGATATATGTTCTTAAATCCCAAAATCTCTTCGCTCTTCCACATTTCCTCGCTTCTCAACATTTAGAAAATACCATCTTTCTTGGGTCCATACTTTCCCAAATTGAACTCCATGTTCCACAGTTTTGCCCACTCAACCTATCAAAGTCCTGTTGAAACCTTCTGCTCCCATTTACATGATTTACAGCACCACATAGCTTAGGGACAGTAAACCTAGATTTATGGAGCTCTTTATCTAAGTCATTTAGAAATACAGTGAAAAGCCCCAACCGCAGTAGATTCCCACATGACACCACTAGTCACATCCTGCCAATTTGAGTACATATCCATTATCCGTACCCTCTGTCTCCTACCTCTTAACCAACTCTCTATTGAAGCCAATAGGTTGCCTCCAATGCCATGTATTCTCATTTTTATTAGCAGTCTCTTATGTGGACTTCAACCCACAACTGTCTGACTCAGAGGAAAGAGAGAATGCTGCCAATGTGAACCAGAGATCTAAGGCAGACTGCCAACAGGCTATGATTGTGCACAATTCTGAGTTTGCACCACACTTCCCACGCTCTTTGTAAAAGGAATAAAAATAAATTTAAGCATTTCAATACTTGGAGATTTTGTGCACTACACTCAACCATCAACAACCCTGTGCTCGTTGATGTATATTGCCTTCTGGAGTGACAATTATTTTAAAATTCACATCCTTGTTGTTTTGTTATCTGTGTGGTACATGTGCTACTCGATCCTTGGCTAATGAAGAGGTCTTCTGAATCTCGATGAAGAAGACTCAAACTCATCCAATAGTAACAAAAGGTTTATTGAGTAACTATAACAATAATTACATGAGTTCTTTACTTTAACTTTGATACTAGTGATCAGGTTAACAAGATCTAACTACAGTAACTATACTTAACTCCACTAGCCATCTGAACTACTCTGCTATTGCCCTGGTCACAGTGCACCCCTGTCAGAGCCAGAGACCCACTGTGGTTGCCTTTTATACCCCTGTTGGTCCGACCCTCTAGTGATCATGTGGTGCTACTGATTGCACATTAACCTCTTGTGTACATGCACATATAGAGATCACTACATCCCCCTTTTTTGTGTTACATATTCTCTGTATGTTGTAAAGAAAATTGAACAAACATAATGGATGCAGTTTGAAAATGCATTGCATAAAATCAATGAGTTAGTCTGTCAAATGTAAATACATTTAGTCCCCAAGGTTTTTTCGCTTGCGTGAAATAGGTATACAAATGATGTTATGTAGAAGTTGTGATGATCTTGATGATTATACAAAGCCAATTAATATTTATGAGTCCAATCTTAATGAAAAAAAATTTGAGTCTAAACTTTATGAATTTGTTCAGTTGAGTTGCTTTCGTCTTCTGTTGTTGAAGTGGTGATGTTGATGTTGTTACTTTTTTATGAACGTCGTCTGTGTTCTTGTGTTTAAGTGACCAACAAGTCATCATGAGGTGCTCGAATGGTCGAATCACTTTGTTGTCTGATGAAGACTTTCTTTTTTTTTCTCTATACTTGTGGTAGCGATTCTGTGTTACATCATTGTCTGACCTGGACTTTTTCTGTGCTTGTGGTATTGATTCTGTATGTCATCTTTGTCGTCTGATGGCAGCATGGTGGTGCAGTGGGTTAGCCCTGCTGCCTCGCGGCGCCAAGTCCCAGGTTCGATTCCAGCTCTGGGTCACTGTCCATGTGGAGTTTGCACATTCTCCCTGAGTTTGTGTGGGTTTTGCCCCCACAACCTAAAAATGTGCAGGCTAGGTGGATTGGCAATGTTAAGTTGCTCTTCAATTGGAAAAAATGAATTGGGTACTCTAAAATTTAAAAAAAAATCTTTGTCGTCTGACCTAGACTTTTTCCTGTGCTTGCGGTATTGATTTAGTGTGTCATCTGCCTTGAAAGCTGGCATGCTTGCTTGTTCTGGAGCAGATGTGAATTCGTGAGATTCTTTGTCATGCCTTGGCATGTTTGTAATCTTGTCATTGTTTTGCAGTGTGCTGTGGCATTGTCCTTCATGTGCAGAGTTGTACCATATTGTACAGGTTGTTGTTTCATTGTTGTTGTTTCTGTGTTTGTTGTTTTTGTTGTCGTTCTTGTTGTTCTTGTTTTTGTCGTGCTTGTTGTTTCTGTTTTTGTTGTTTTCGCTGTTGCTCTTGTTGTTTTCTTGTTGTGCTTGTTGTTTCTGTCTTTGTTTTCGTCGCTGTTCTTGTCGTTTTTATTGTTGTGCTTGTTGTTTCTGTTATGCTTCTTGTTGTCTTTGTTGTTCTTGTTGCGCTGCATGTTGTTTTTGTTGTTGTTCTTGTTTCTGCTGTGCACTTTGCGGTGTTTGTTGTTCTTGTTGCGCTCAATGAGTGTTCCATGTGGATGATTTGAGTCATTGTCACAGTTATTGGTGTCAGTGTCTGTCGTGGTATCTGTTACATTGAGCGTTTCTTCCTGAGATGTATGAGAATGATCTGATGTTGCATTGATGTTGCTGACAATAGTCATTTGTGGTGGATTTGATTCCTCTTCTTTGCTTCCTTGGTACTCCTCTTCTAGAGTCATTTCTGGTTCATTTGAATCATCATTGATTTCTTTGTGCTCCTCTTTTGGAGTTATTTCTGGTTCATTTGAAGCATCATTGATTTCTTTGTGCTCCTCTTTTGGAGTTATTTCTGGTTCATTTGAATCACCTTTGGTTTCTTGGTGCTCCTCTTCTGGAGTCAAAATCTTCACGATTTAATTTTCTTGTTGGTCTTGTTGCTCCTCTTCTGGAGTCAAAATCTTCAAGATTTCATTCTCTTGTGGGTCTTGGTGCTCCTCTTCTGGAGTCAAAATCTGCAAGATTTCAATTGACGTGGTCTCTCTGGACTCATGAGTAGCCCTCCTCTGATTGCTGAGTGCTTCTGTGCAGACAAGCTAAGATCTGTCATTTTCGCTGTGATCCTGCACATCCTGTCTGGGAATTGTGATTTCTTCATCACGTCTCACATACAGTGGATAGACATTCAGTGTCTTCTTGTTGGTTAAATGAGCTGGGTAGACTTTCATAGTCTTCATCTGGTGGCTCAAATAAGCTGGGTAGACTGTCTTCTTGTTGGTTAAATGAGCTGGGTTCTGGTGGCTCAAATAAGCTGGGTAGACTGTCATATTCTTCTTGTTGTTCACGTGAGCTTGGTAGACTTTCATAGTCTGCTGCTGGTTGCGCAGATAAGCTGGATAGACCTTCATAGTCTTGTTCATGCATGGCGTTCGTTATGAAGTGTTTGCTTGCTTCCATTTTTGAGTCTGTCACCGAGCTGTCTGTGGAGGCTTGCTTTGCTCACTTTGTGGAGGCTTGTGTCGCTCTCTCTGTGGAGTCTTTCAGCGCTCTCTCTGTGAAGTATTTCATCGCTCTTTCTGTGGAGTCTTTCATCGCTCTCTCTGTGGAGTCCTTCATCGCTCTCTCTGTGGAGTCTTTCATCGCTCTCTGTGTGGAGTCTGTCATCGCTCTCTGTATGGTGTTGTCTTCTTCTTGGGTATTGCTGTCATCCAATGTATCGACGATCTGCCATGGCATCATGGTATTCGATTCATCTACCATGAGAAGAGTCGTGTTGAGCATTTCAACTGTGTTGCTGATGCAATGATCATCAATTCCAAATAACTCATCCATGTCTGAGCAGTAGTCTTCAATGAACAAATCATCTCTTATTGTTTCGGATCTGTCATTGTTCTTTCTATGTCCAATGAAGAAATCATCTTCTGAGTAGTATTCTTCAATTAATAAATGACTGTGCTCTCCTCTTAGGGTGGTGCAAACTGCTTGTGCCAGGGTGCTGCAGAGGTTATTTTTAACTGCTGGTGTAAGTTTGGGCATTGTTGTCTTTTGATGTAAGAACATTTGGTTTTGCAGCTTTAAATGTCTTTTTGTTCATTTTTGTGTATTTCACTTTTAAGTGGGCGTGGTCCAGGTCCTCTGACGTCATGATGCTCGTGACGACATGCGTAGGAATCGATTGCGAATGCGCAATTCGAGTTTCCTTTACTGTGCGTTCTTTTTGCAACTGCGCATGCGCAGCTTCTCGAGTGTATTTTGCCGTTTTCCTTCTTTTTGAGAAGTGCGCATGTGCGTACTGGCCAGAACGCTCTCGTTCAAGATAACTGCCAATCAAAAAGCGCTGTTGCATTGAGTGAGATCCTGCTGCTGCCTCGTGGTGAGTGTTGGCCCCATTTTTACCAATTTTGTTTTCTAGATTCTGATTCTGTGTTTGTAAAGACTCTTTTTTTTGTTCATAAGCAAGGCATTTTTATATAGCAGTTTCCAGAGTTAGATATTTATCGTTTGAAAATTCTTCCTTCAAATTTTTGTCAGATAGTCCAGAAATTAATTGATCCATTATCATAGTGTCTCTGAAATCAGCATAATCACAGCTTGGTGGTATTAACTTGAGATTTGTGATAAAATCAGTGATGGGCCCTCTGTTTCTCTGGCATTTATGACAAGAGTTAAATCCTTCCAGCATCTCTCCAGACTGACTCTTGCAGTGTTCATCAAATTTTTTGAGTATTACTTCTATTTTGGTGTTGTCTTCACCTTCTAAGTAATTGAAGCAATTATAGATTTCTCTAGCTTCATGCCCTCCTATTGAAATGAAAAATGAAAATCGCTTATTGTCACGAGTAGGCTTCAATGAAGTTACTGTGAAAAGCCCCTAGTCACCACATTCCGGCTCCTGTCTGGGGAGGCTGGTACGGGAATCGAACCATGCTGCTGGCCTGCTTTAAAAGCCAGTGATTTAGCCCAGTGAGCTAACCAGCCCCTGAGAGTAATTATGCTATTTTCATTGTGTCAGAGACCGTGCTTAAATCATTAGTTGCGATAAATATTTGGAGATCTGTTCAAATCTTTTCCAGTTATAATTTCAATCCTTGACTAATGAAGAGGTCTTCTGAATCTCGATGAAGAAGACTCAAACTCATCCAGTCGTAACAATAGGTTTACTGAGTAATTATAACAATAATTGCATGAGTTCTTTACTTTAACTTTGATACTAGTGATAAGGTTAACAAGATCTAACTACAGTAACTATACATAACTCCACTGGCCATCTGACCTACTCTGCTATTGCCCTGGCCATAGTGCACCCCCGAGAGAGCCAGAGACCCAATGTGGTTGCCTTTTATACCTCTGTTGATCCTGCCCTCTAGTGATCATGTGGTGCTACTGATTACACATTAACCCTTTGTGTACATGCACATAAAGAGATCACTACACTTGTGTTCAAATCACTCTGTGTCCTCATCCATCCCTTTCTCTATAACCTTCTCCAGCCATCCAAGATCTCTGGGCACCTTTATTTCTGTCCTTTTGTTTATTCCTCATTTTAATTGCTCCACCTTCAGCAGCTGTGTTTTCACTTGCCTAAGCCCCAAGCTCTCCGTCCATCTCCTCCTTTAAAATGTTCTACAAAGCCCACCTGTTTGACCCACCTGTCCTAAAATCTCCTCAGGTGGCTTGGTGTTAAATGTTTCGATTACACTCCTGTGAAGCGCCTAATGATGTTTTACTGTATTAAAGATGTTATATAAAGGCAAGATGTTGTTGTTGCTTGGCATGCAAGTAACTGTGGGCAGTTTGACTCATTTGTACCCATATTAAATCAAAATCATGGAAACAGTTGCGCTGTTGGTTGAGCAATAAAGATAACCGTTGTATCCATGCTTGCTCTCTATAAGAGGTACTCACCTCGTCCCACTCTCCCGCCTTCTCCCCAAACACCTGCAATTATTTTCTCTTTAGACGTTGCCCAACTTTGAACCTGCCTCCGCCACATCCTGAGGCAGTGCATTTCCAATCCTAACCACATGCTGCACAGGATACCTTTTTTTTTCATGTAACTGTCGGTTCTTTTGTCAATCATCTTAAATCGGTGCCCTTTGGTTCTTGACCCTTCCACCAATGAAACCGGTTTCTCTCTATCTACTGTGTCTCGGCCCCTCATGATTTTGTGCACCTCCATCAAATCTCCTCTCGCCTCCGCCTTCTCTTCACTGGAGAAAACAGACCCACCTTCGCCAATTTCTCCTCACGACTGAAGATTCTCATTCCTGTAACCATGCAGATCTCATGATGGAGGTGCTGCCTCTCAGATGAGATATTAAACGGCACCATTTGACAAAGAAAAGGGGAGCTCTTTAACAGACAAGTCTTTAATTTAACCAAAGGCAAATTTTTGGAGGTGTCACATGTTAAGATATAATGGTATGACAACTTTGATATCAGGTACCTTATTGATCTGACACAATGGACGCATGTTGGGTGAAAAACCTTAAACCATATGGATATAATCCTTGCTTTATTCAAATCTCCCAGATCAGAATTGTGCAGAAATATATTACAAGAGAACCTCATTATAAATTCAGGCTGTCGGCACAGTAATAACTGTGTTGTTAAAAAAAATAATTGTTACATCTGTGACCATGGCAACAGTCATTGCCTTTCAATCAAAGCTCCCCTTTCTACATGTGATTTGAAAAGGTTCTTTTGAATGAGAAATCTATTGTGAGTGGCATATAAAATTGATATTAGCAAAGAGTGATTTGCCATGTTCTGAGGTGCTGAAAGGTGCTATATAAATGCAAATCTTTTCTCACCACCAGATGTTACCCTGTGCAATCTGTCTGAATGAACAGAACACAACCTAACCTCCTCCCTTGATGTGCTGGATGATTTTATGCATGAGCAGAAATTGTTCATAAATTAGCGATGTTTGGGAATCAGTGCAAAACAACATTTAAATCATCTCCCACTTGCCCTTTAGGTAGTCACCCAATATTGGTGTCTCTAATATTTCTTCTCAGCTAATTTATTTTGTGGTGTTTCTGTACCAGGATTTGTTTTGAATTTTATCAGGGTTTTTTCCCCGATGGTAATTTTCTCTGCGTGCTGGATGCAGTTGTTGCGACTTCCTTACTGACACTGCTGTAGAAACAACAAATTGGATAAGCATTTAAAGAAATCAAACCACAATTTCAAATAGTGGAGTCTATTTTCAATGCTCTGTTGTTTGCATAACCTTTTACCATTTAGTCCCTTATTGACTGTCCCTTTCTGTTTCCTAGTCTTCTTTAGCAAATTAACTATCATCAGGGTCCTCAAATAGGAAGTTTTGTGGTGAGACCGAGCACAACCAGAGCATTATTTGTGGTGAAGTGGATAATATAGAAAAATAGGAGCAGGAGTGGATATTTTAAAAGAGCGAGAGCTGAGAGTCAGAGAGGAGATTTAAAAAGAGCGGGAGCTGAGAGTCAGAGGAGATTTAAAAAGAGCGGGAGCTGAGAGTCAGAGCAGAGATTTAAAAAGAGCGGGAGCTGAGAGTCAGAGCAGAGATTTAAAAATAGCGGGAGCTGAGAGTAAAAGCAGAGATTTAAAAAGAGCAGGAGCTGAGAGTCAGAGCAGAGATTTAAAAAGAGCGGGAGCTGAGAGTCAGAGAGGAGATTTAAAAAGAGCGGGAGTTGAGAGTCAGAGCAGAGATTTAAAAATAGCGGGAGCTGAGAGTAAAAGCAGAGATTTAAAAAGAGCAGGAGCTGAGAGTCAGAGCAGAGATTTAAAAATAGCGGGAGCTGAGAGTAAAAGCAGAGATTTAAAAAGAGCAGGAGCTGAGAGCCAGAGCAGAGATTTAAAAAGAGCGGGAGCTGAGAGTCAGGGCAGAAATTTAAAAAGAGCAGGGTTGTGAGTCAGTGAGGAGATTTAAAAAGGGAACTGAGAGGAATCCTCTGAGCAGCGAGCTGAGTTCAAAAAGCAATCCAGGTGTGACGATAAGTTAATTGGCTGGTAAGTAACTGCTAATTTGCATGACCTATTCTAAATTGCTTTCAGATTAAGGTAAAAAGAGAAATATTTTACAGATTAGAACAGCTAAAACTAGCTGGAAATTTTTAAAAATCTAATTAAATAAAATAGAGATGCAAGGCCAGGTGATGTGTTGTTCCAGCATGATGTGGGAGCCAGTGGATCCCACTATGATTCCCAATGACAACATCTGCAATAAGTGTTCATTGTTTGAGGAACTCTGGCTTAGAGCTGGATTCTGAGCTTCGGACAATTCGACACATCAGGGAGGGGGAGAGGTATCTAGACATTGTGGGCGCGATTCTCCCAAAACATTTCTCAGTAAATTTGTGGCGGGTTTTTCAGGGAGTTTCCCGTCGGCTCTGCCGGCAAATTCCCCACCGGTATTCAATGACACTTCGTCACTTTTATGGGCCCTGGGCAGTTTCTCACTGATTTAATTTTTTTTTAGCACTTGGGGGCAGAACTCAAGAGATCGGGCCGCCACATTGAAAGGGTTCCCCGATCTCTAAGTGAGCTTGTGGGTCCCCCACCCATGGGCATGGTCACCCCCCCACATACATGGACACTACTCCACCCCACCCATGAGGACACTCTGCTACGGGTTCCCTGGAGACGGCCCTTTTTCAGGTTCCCCCAAGCCCCCTAACAGCACCTCCTCCCTTCCAGAACATTCATCCATCACCCCTCCCACCTACCAGAGGCCCTCACTTACCTGCCCTTCATTCTTCCACCCTTCAACCCCTCATCACCCTCATTTTATGGGCATGGCCCCCCTCGCCCCCTGGCCACCTTGGCAGTCGGGCACCCTTGCACTGCCTCCCTGGCACCCAGGCTTGGCAGTGCCAACCAGGCACATTGGCAGTGCCACGGTGTCCGTGTTCCAGGGGGAGGGCCAGGGAGCCACCCTTCACTTATCCTGATCACCCAAGGGTCTTCTATGGCCCAGGAGACCCCCCCGGTGCCGTTCCACCTGGAGCACATTTGTGTGGACCAGCACTGATCGGCGCCCACCTTCAGCCTCCCTGGGGAGGCCGGTGGATCCCGCATGGGTTGGTCGTAAGAAGATTTACAACTTACTTCCGGGAGTGGCATTTGGTCACACCCATTTGGGTTGCAGTTCTGATTCCGACGTCTTGCGGGACTTCGGAGAATCACGCGAGGCATGGAGCCTGTCGCGACGCTCGCTGGGAGCCTTTCTCGGCATTCTCCGGCCGCGTTTTGCTCTCGCTTGAGCGCAATGCGGCCGGAGAATCACGCCCTGTGTTTCAGCAAGCAGTCACACCGCTTAGACCAACTACTTGAATTCGGCCAGTGGTCAGGGACAGAAGGATGCGGCTGTGAGTGAGGCAGGTTGAGGAATCCAGGAGGTAGGGTTGCAGGAGCCTCAGCCCTTGTCCAACAGTTTTGAGGGGCGGGATTCTCCCAACAGGTGGCTAAGTGCCGACGCCGGAGTAAAAATTAGAGTGTTTTACTCTGGCGTCGGCGCCCGTTCCGGGACCCCATTCGGCCTCCGCTGCTCCAGCTGGCGATCCTATCCTGAACCCGGCGCCACGGGATCCGCGCATGCGCAGTGGCCTTCTTCCCCGTGGCGGCCCCGCGCCAAATGGCGCAGGGTTACAGGAGCCGGCGCGGAGGAAAGAAGGCCGGGGGCAGAGAGGCCGGGGGGGCAGAGAGATCGGTGGGCCAGGCCACTACGGAGGTCCCCCCCCCCCCGGTTCAGTCCCCCCCTCCCCTCCACAGGCCGCCCCCGGACCATTCAATGGCGAGGTCCCACCGGCTCAGAGGATGTTAGAATGGCGCCAGCTGGACTCGGCTTTTTGTTGACAGCCGCTCGGCCCATCCGACACTGTGGAGAATTGCGTCCCGGCGTCATGGCGCGATTCGCTCAGCGCCGCACCGATTGTCCAATCCAGCGGGTGGGGTCGGAGAATTCCGCCCCAGATTCTTGCTCGCTGTGTGAATGAGGACTGCAGGGAGAATGAGAAAACTGACCACAGTATTGTGGTACAGGGATCCATTAAAACAGAGGTGAGGAGGAATTTCTTCAGCCAGAACGTGGTGAATCTATGGAACTCTTTGCCGTAGATGGCTGTGGAGGCCAAATCACTGAGTGTCTTTAAGACAGGGTTAGATAGGTTCTTGATTAATAAGGGATCAGAGTTATGGGGAGAAGGCAGGAGAATGGGGATGAGAAACATAGTAGTCATGATTGAATGGTGGAGCAGACTCGAAGAACCGAATGGCCTAATTCTACTCCTATGTCTTATGGTCTAGGAGGAGACCATTCAGCCCTTCGAACCCGCTCTGCCATTCATTATGATCATGGCTGATCATCCAACTTAATAGCTGATGTGTTGGGTATGCTGGGTCTGCGAGGACTGCATTTACCATAGCACTGAGAGAGACAGGCTTCCAACACTTGTAGAAGTATAACTCTATTTTATTTAACTATGAGCTGTTAAACATACTTGCACTGTGGGTTGACACTATGTTGAGTTGACTGGAGACCTGAGGCTAACCTGACCAGACTATACTGCTAGCAGTATATGGTAGATGTTCGTGTTGCTGATCACGGGCTCTGGCTGTCTCAGAGGCTGCATCCCGAGAGAGAGGGAAAACTAGTGCCCTCTGGCTTTACAGCTGCTGTGTTCTGTGTGTTGATTGGTCATTCAGTGTGTCAGTCAGTGTCTGTCTGTGCACCATCATATACTTGTGTGTATATTATGACAATAGCTTGATCCCGCCTTCCCCCATATCCTTTGATCCCCTTTGGCCCAAGAGGTATATGTTTTTTTTACAAATCCTTGTACTGAATTTATCAAATATAATCAGTAACATACATATTAACAAAGAGATATACATATTATATAAATGCCGAATCAAGAATTTTAAAAAAGTGATTAATAATTACAATGGATCAAGAATCTCTGATATCTAAACTAACCCATTATAACTCAACCCCCCATCCGTCGAACGTGTCCAGGGGTAGGGTTCTCCCGCAGTCGGCGGGATGGCCCGACGCCGTGGCCACGAACGACGCAAACTACTCCGGCGCGGACCACCTAGAAGTTGCGGAATTCTCGGGACTTCCGGGGGCTAGGCAGACGGTGGAGGGCCACCATGGTCCCGCGCATGCGCAGAACCGCCGACGTGTTCTAGCGCATGCACAGGACCGTCGCCGTGTTCTTGCGCATGCGCAGGGGGTTTCTACTCCGTGCCGGCCATGGCGATGCACAAGAGAGGCCGGCGCGGAAGGAGTGCCCCCACAGCACAGGCCCGCTCGCAGATTGGTGGGCCCCAATCGCGGGCCAGGCCACCGTGGGGGCCCCCTCCCGGGGCGGGATCCCCCCGCACCTCCCAGAAGACTCCACTAGATGGCCTCCCAGCCAGTCCTATCGTGTGGGACTGTGTCCATTTCACGCCAGGTGGGACTGGCCAGGATCTGACGGCCGCTCGGCCCATCGGGGCCCGGAGAATTGCCGGGGTGGGAGCTACTGCCAACGGCCCCCAACTGGCATGGCGTAAACCCCGCCCCTGCCCGAAAACCAGCGCCGGAGAATACGGCAGCCGGCATTGGAGCGGCGGGGTGGGATTCACGCCCCCCCCCCCCTCCCCCGGGATTCTCCGACCCGGCGGGGGGTCGGAGAATCCCGCCCCAGGTCTTATGGTGCTGGTTTAGCACAGTGGGCTAAACAGAACAATGCCAGCAGCGCAGGTTCAATTCCCGTACCAGCCTCCCGAGCAAGCGCCGGAATGTGGCAACTCGTGGCTTTTCACAGCAACTTCATTGAAGCCTACTTGTGACAAGAAGCGATTATTATTAAAGTATGAAATGAATGGCCGTCACCTCCCCACCGAGCCCCTAATGCTCTACTTATCTTTTCCAGATGTAAGAATGATATCATATCTTCCACCGACGCAGATGCTTTGGGTGATGAGGGAGATCTCCAGTAGGTTGTATTTGCCTCCTGGCTATGAAGAAGGTGAAAGCAAGAATCTTCGCCCCCGGTCCCAAATGGGATGACGGGGAATCCGAGACTCCAAATATTGCAAGCAGTGGGCAAGGTTCTAGGGTTACTAGTAAAATCTTGGATATTGTATCAAAAAATGAAACCCAGTATCCAGCAAGCTTAGAATGCATGAATATGATTAGCTGGGGCAAATGAGCAGCAATCACACTTGTTCTCCACATCTCAAAAGAATCCACTCATCCTTGCCTTTGGCCAATGTGTTCTGTGTAGTACTTTGAACTGAACCAAACTCAGTCTGGTACAGGATGAAGTGGAATTCACCCTGTAGCATGCTTCACTCCGAGCTTCCTCAGTAAGTACAGAGCCTAGTTCCCCCACCCATTTCTCATATAATCAATCCAAAGGGGCAGGATCCGAAGATGGAGTAAAGTTATACAGGTTTGAGATAGACCCTGTTGTGCAAAGGACAGGACTTTTTCCAGTAGGGAAGAAGATGGGGCCAAGGAGAAGGAAGAAAAGAACTCACATGAGAAATCCAGAATTTGAAAGAAACAAAAAAGATTGAAGCCAGTCAGGCTGTATCTGTCTATGTGTTTCTCAAGGCTGACAAAATCTCCACCTAGAAAGAAGTCCCCGAAGTGCACAAGGCCTCCCATTCTCCAGGGCCTGAACAATGGGTCCAAGCTCGAAGACACAAAGAGGTGATTGCCGCAAATCGGGGCAAGCGAGGACAGTGAGAGTGTTTTGAAATGCTGCTGGAACTGTTTCCAAATCCTGAGGGAGGAAATCACCACAGGACTCGAAGAAAGACCTACAGGGGAGAAAGGCAGCGGTGAGGTAATTATGGCCTGTAGAGAGGAGGCTGTGATGCAAGAATGTGCCTCCATTTTACTCCAGTTCGACCCAGGGTCACCAAGCCATTGCAGGATTTTCTGTATTTTGGCACTCCAGTAATAAAGCAGGAGATTCGGGAGGGCTAAGCTTCCCGATGCTCTGTCTCTCCGAAGCAGAGCGCTGCGGACTCTTACCTGCTCAGATAAAAGCTGATGTTAATTTGTTGACTGTAACCAAAAATGCTTCGGGCAAAAAAATACATTGAAATAAAAATACAAACCGTGGGAGCAAATTCATCTTGACAGTTTGGACCCTGGCTGCAAGACTCAGAGGAAGACTATTCTATCTCTGTCAGTCGGTTTGAACCTTACCGATAAGGTTTGAAAAGCTCATTTTGTGGAGTAAAATCCAGTTATGGGCCACGTTAATCCCCAGGTATCATAAATTAGAGGGCGAGGGACGAAATGGCAGCGAACCAAGCTGAGCCCCTCTGGCTGATGGGTTCACTCGAAAACACTTACTTTTTCCCACATTCAACTAGTACCCTGAGAAAGTGACAAATAACGTCAGTATCCGCGTTAGTTGTTCATTGAGGAGGCCTAGTCTGTAATATCTCGGAGTAGATCATCGAAGTTGAGGGAGACCCAGTGCTCCACTCCCTAATGATGTTTTCCCCTCCATCCATCCACATACACATTACACTCCCGACACACACTTATCAAGGCAAAAAGATGGCCCTGGTTGTGCTGGAGTGCGCTCATGCAGCTGATGGGTCAGCTGGGGCCAGAGGGCACCTAGGAGGGGTGCCCTGGGGACACCTATGCGACCCGTGGCATGAGGTTCAAAGTGAGCTGTTAGCAGTGTGTGCAGCTGCATGGCTGCCTTGCCGGCTGCGGCTATGGTGTTCCCTGCCCATCCACCCGACCCCACAGCCTGCCCCCAGGCCACCCCCGACTACTCCTCCCGGCCCTGGCAGAGGTCCCCCGGCCAGTGGTATAACTGTCAGCAAACTACGGCGATGTTGGTCACCTTCCGTACCCCCTCTCTCTCTCCCTCAGCAGCCGCCACGCCGGTTTCACGATTTTTAAAAGCACATGTGAACCACGCCATCGGTAACTCAGTCCATTGGAGGCGGAGAATCACGGAAGATCTGGAAAATGCCGGGTCAGGCCCGCTAATGATATTCAAATGGTATCTACTGTATGTGCGGAGTGAAACGCATTGATGCCATTTTTGAGGTGACGGAGAATCGCGATTTGGCGTCAAATTGGTGCCTGCTGCGATTTTGGCACCGGAAGCTATTCTGTGCCCAATCGCATTTCCCGATTTTGCCGTCGTCTCACGGAGAATCCCACCTAATTGTCCCTGTTTTGTTGGGCTTGATAAAGTCTGCTATGGCAGCAGACAAACGCTCACTAAATATTGTCATCAGTCAACAAAGTGGTGTTTAGTCTCCAGGGCGGGTGTTCAAGAGAGCCAAAGTGAAAGCAAAAATCAACAAAATGAGGAGCACGATCAGAGATGGTAATGGGTGTCCTCACTGAGGGGAGGAGGGATTTGTCAACAAGAAAAAATCAATTCAGGATTAGGCACGAGAACATGTGAAAAAAAGTAGAAAATTCTTTATTGTTTGGATGCAGAAAATGCCATGGGTCGATCCCCCCATGTCCATTTCATGAAAGAGGCCAATGCCCTGGACATCCCAGATTGGGTCAGGGATTTTGGCATGGAATGGTCCAACTTAGGGTCCAAGACACAGTTTAGGTCACCTCCCTGGACCAGCCGATGTGAGTCTAAGTCAGGGGGAGAGTTCATAACATTTGGTTTGTCGCAGTTGGGAGCATAAATATTTACTCAACTAACCGGAGTGTTTTCCAGTGAACTACAGTCAACAATGTAACGACCATTGGGGTCATCCATAATCAGAGAGGGGGTAAATTGTATTTTTTTGTGGATTAGTATTGCCGTGCCTCTAGCCCTGCCATTAAAGCCCAAGTGAAAGACTTGTCCCACCCAATTTTTGCGAAGACTTATATGGTCCTTCACCCACAGATGGGTTTCCTGTAGGAATACGACACCTGAAATTAGACCCTTCAGATATGCAAAAATCCTTGCCCGTTTCACTGATCCATTCAAACCCCTCACATTAGAAGTTATAAGGTGAAAAGGAGATTCCCCCACCGCTTCTCAGACCAGGGTCAGCCATTTGCTCTGAAAATTAACAAATAAGGAATCCTCTTAAGCCAAAGCGAAGAGATCCTACCAGGACAGCAGCCAAGCCGGCTCACAGATCAGACAAACACAGAATATTGGACAACGTCAAACAACTAACTTTAACACCCTCCCTCCCCTTCTCCCCTCTAACCCAACAACCCCCAACAGGAATACTATGGGCGGGATTTTCCCTTCTGGGGAATAAGTCCCCACGTCCGCCCGAAAATGAGCGGAAAACTGGGGCTGGTTTAGCACACTGGGCTAAATAGCTGGCTTGTAATGCAGAACAAGGCAGCAGTGTGGGTTCAATTCCCGTACCGGCCTCCCCAAACAGGCGCCGGAATATGGCAGGGGCTTTTCACAGTAACTGCATTGAAGCCTACTTGTGACAATAAGCTGTTTAAAAACAAATCACTCCGGACGTTTTCCTAGTCTTTGCGCTGGCCCCCACGCAACATGGCAGAGCCCTGCAGGGGCCCGGCGCGGAGGAACATTGTCCCCCACCCCCGGAATGATCATGCCTGCCGATCGGTAGCCACCGATCGTGGGCCTGGCCACCGTGGAGGCCCCCCGGAGTCGGCTTCCCCCCCCGCCCCCTCCACCAGAACGGCCCCTGCAGTCGGAACACCGACCACATGAGAACCACGCCAGCGAGACTCAGCGGGGACTCGGCCCGTCGAGCGCAGAGAATAGCCACGGGGGACGCTTTCAACGGCCCCTGACCGGCGCCACGTCGATTGCAAGCCGGCGTGGGAGCCTATTTTGGGAAATTCTTTGCCCCAGCGCTGGGCGCGTTTTCAGCGCGGAGGGTCGGAGAATCCCGCCCCATATCTATACAGAACATAAACTTCTCAAAACTATAATCAAAGCTCCCATTTGCAGGGTGTTTGCGAATAGGACCTGCAGTATACCCACTTTCGTACCTTCCGTACCTCCCCGAACAGGCGCCGGAATGTGGCGACTAGGGGCTTTTCACAGTAACTTCATTGAAGCCGACTTGTGACAATAAGCGATGATGATGATTATTATTTTTATTCTCTTTGCTAATCTCGCCTATCGCTGGGAGGCTTTCCGCCCAACCCATTATTCAAAAACGAGAAAAACAATTAACGTGTATAAAATTCCAGATGTAACAAAACAGTGATAAGAATGACACAATAAGAACAATATGTACAGCACTTGTAAAAAACCCCAACAATACTTTCTTCGTATAAGCCAATCAGGTAAAAAGTACTTAACTCCAAAACACACAACTTCAATCTTTAAAAAACAAAGATAGATTTAAACAGAGTTCAAACTAAGCTTCTGAACAAACGAGTTTGCATCTTCTGGAGAGTCAAAAAAAGTCATCCTTCCTTCGACAGAATCTCGGAGGCAGGCTGGGTATAATATATTGGGCGCGTTTCTCCGCTCCCCACGCCGGGTGGGAGATTTGCGGGAGGGCCCCCTGACAAATTTCACGCCCCCCTGGCGCTCCCCGCGATTCTCCCCCCCCCCCCCCCACCCCCGGCTCGGAAGAATCGCCGCTCGCCGTTTTTCACGGCGAACGGCGATTCTCTGACCCGGATGGGCCGAGCGGCCTGCTGTTCGCGACCGTTTCACGACGGCAGCAACCACATCTGGTCGCTGCCGTCATGAAATGGGTGAGATATGCCCGTTTGGGGCCTGTGGGGGGAATACATGGGAAAGAGCACCACATCTGTGCTCGGGTGGGGACAGGCCCGCGATCGGTGCCCACCGATCGTCGTGCCGCCATCCAAATCGGACGCACTATTTCCCGTCCGCCGCCCCGCAAGATCAAGCCGCCACGTCTTGCGGGGCGGCTGAGGGGAAAGACGGCGCCATGACGTCAGCCGCACATGCGCGGGTTGGAGCCGGCCAACCTGCGCTTGCGCGGCTGACGTCATCAGGCGCGCCGGCCCCATCATTCTTGGCGCGACGCCCCCGCGGCAGGAGGGTTACGGAGCGCCGCTCCTAGCCCCGCCGGGAGGGGAGAATAGGGGGCGAGGAGTGGCCTCCGAGGCCGTTGTGAAACTTAGCCGAGTTCACGGCGGACCTCCCGATTTTTCCCGGGAGCGGAGAATTCCGCCCATTGTTTTTAAGATAAATTTAAAGTACCAAGTTCTTTTTTTCAATCAAGGGAAATTTAGCAAGACCAATCCAGCTACCCTGGACATCTTTGGGTTCGTGGGGGTGAGACCCACGCAGACACGGGGAGAATGTGAAACATCCACATGGGCAGTGACCCGGGGCCGGCATGGAACCTGGGTCCTCAGCATCTTGAGGCAGCAGTGTTAACCACTGCACCACTGTGCCTCCCCAGGGCTGGGTACAATAAACCAAACTGAATACCCTTTTTAGAGCAGATTGCACCCCATTGAAATGAAAAATGAAATGAAAATCGCTTATTGTCACGAGTAGGCTTCAATGAAGTTACTGTGAAAAGCCCCTAGTCGCCACATTCCGGCGCCTGTCCGGGGAGGCTGGTACGGGAATCGAACCGTGCTGCTGGCCAGCTTGGTCTGCTTTAAAAGCCAGCGATTTAGCCTTGTGAGCTAAACCAGCCCCTCAACAGAGGGGAACAGAAGCTGTTCTCTTCTTTGGATTGGATTGGATTGGATTTGTTTATTGTCACGTGTACCGAGGTACAGTGAAAAGTATTTTTCTGCAAGCAGCTCAACAGATCATTCATACATGGAAGAAAAGGGAATTAAACAATTAATCTCTTTGCCAGATCGACACTGAGGTCTTGGTACAGCCGGATCGAATGACCTTCTCATTTTGTATCCCGGTGTTCCCTGGCCCACTGAAGGACATGTTCCTCCTTCTTAAAATTGTGGAATCTTATGATGATGGCACGTGTGGGCTCCCGAGCACAAGGTTTCGGCCGCAGTGCACGATGAGCACGATCTAGCTCCGGGGGAGACGTGAACACGATTCTGGACAGCATGTCAGACACGTATTGTGAGGGGGTGTTGCCCTCCATCCCCCACCGGCAAATCCACGAGGCTGATATTCCGCCTTCGGTACATAATTTCGGTACATAAACGTCACATAATTTGGCTTTTAAATATTTAATGGATTCCATTACTGAAGACAGCTCTTTTTCAAGTGCTGAAATCCGATCACTATGGTCAGAGTGGGCCTCCTCCATGTTCTTCACTGTGTCCTCACGTGTCTCCATAATTCTATTCATCCCTTCAAATTGATGCACTATATGGGCCAAGGCCTCATCTCCCGACTTTTTTACTTCATCAGCCACCACTATGCGGCTGATGCCGTCGGTTGATGGCTACCAGGCCACTGGGGAGGAGAGGAAGCTTTCTGCTGCCATTTTGTCTCTCGCTGATTCTTGTGATGCCTCGGAGTCCGAGGAATATAGACTCCTTCCTATTCTTATTTTTTTGTTCGGCATGTTTAGTGGCTCTTCTATCCCCCAATGAATCCTAGGTTTTTTGAAGTTCGTGCTGCCATCGTTGCGCTGCACATTTCAGGGTTAATGCGGAGAGTCTCCAGATCTGTACGTCCCCTCTACATCCGCCACTGGAAGTTCTCTAGACCTAGATCTAACTGCTTCTTGAAAACATACAATGTTTTGGCCTCGACTACTTTCTGTGGCAGCGAATTCCACAGGCTGACCGCTCTCTGTCTGAAGAAATTTCTCCTCATCACTGTCCTCAACGGTCTGCCTCGTTTCCTCAGGCTTGATCCCTGATCCTGGACATCCACACCATCAGGGAATATCCTTCCTGCATCTGCCCTGTCTAGACCTGTTAGAATTTTATAGGTTTCTATGAGATCCCCCCTCATTCTTCTGAACTCCAGCGAATACTGATAGATAGATGTCTTTTGAAGAATAAAGGGATTAAGGGTTAAGGTGTTCGGGCCGGAAAGTGGAGCTGAGTCCACAAAAGATCAGCCATGATCTCATTGAATGGCAGAGCAGGCTCGAAGGGGCCAGATGGCCTACTCCTGCTCCTAGTTCTTATTGGTTCTTATGAATACAATCCTTTTTTTTTTTAAATTTAGATTAGCCAATTATTTTTTCCAATTAAGGGGCAATTTAGCGTGGTCAATCCACCTACTCTGCACATTTTTGGGTTGTGGGGGCGAAACCCACGCAGACACGGGGAGAACGTGCAAACTCCACACGGACAGTGACCCAGAGCCGGGATCGAACCTGGGACCTCAGCGCCGTGAGGCGGTTGTGCTAACCACTAGGCCACCGTGCTGCCCTTGAATACAATCCTAACCAACTTAATCTCTCCTCATACGTCAGTTCTGTCATCCCAGAAGTCAGTCTGGTAAACCTTTGCTGCACTGCCTCAAGAGCAAGAACATCCTTCCTCAGATAAGGAGATCAAAACTGCACACCAAGGCCCTATCTAATTGCAGCACGACATCCCTGCACCTGTACTCGAATCCTCTCGCTATGAAGGCCAACATACCATTTACCTTCTTTACTGCCTGCTGCACTTGCATGCTTATCTTCAGCGATTGGTGGATGAGGACACCTGTGGTTGCACATTCCTCTCTCCTCATTTATGGTCATTCAGGTAATAATCTGCCTTCTATTTTTGGCACTAAAGTGGATAACCCCACATTTATCCAAATTATACTGCTTCTGCCATTCATTTGCCCACTCACTCAACTTGTCCAAATCACACTGAAGAATTTCTGCATCCTCCACACAGCTCACGCTCCTACCCAACTTTGTGTCATCTGAAAATCTGAAGATATTACATTTAGTTCCCTCATCTAAATCATTAATATATTTACTGAATTGCTGGGGTCTCAGCACTTATGGTACTCCACTAGTCACTGCCTGCCATTTGGAAGAAGACCCGCTTATTCCTACTCTTTGTTTCCTCTGCCAATCAGTGTTGTATCTATCTCAATCCACTACCCCTAATCCCATGCTCTTTAATTTTATACACTAATCCCTGATGTGGGACCTTTGTCGAAAGCCTTCTGTCCAAATAAACCATGTCCGCTGGCTCTCCCTCATCAACTCTACTAGTTACACCCCTATCTCTGAGACAGAAGCTCCGGGTTTGAGTCCCATCCCAGGACTTGATGGCCAAGGATGGTGCATTCATAACCTGGTCAAACAGGTTGAGTGACAACCTGCAAATCTTTCCAACATGCCAAAGGCTGACTGTAAGAGCGGGAAAGATTCCTGAGCAACTGCGCTTGATGTGGAGAGGCGTCCCTCAAGCTATAAGCCCCAGGCGACAGGCTAGCGTCCTGACAAGGATTTACTAGCTATGGAAACAGACAGATGTCTACTTTAATGCACCACTAGGTGCAGGGAGAGAATTGGAATTGGAGGGACCTCAAATGGGTTACTGCACATGGGAGGTATGGCTCAGTGTACACACGAGGTGAAATTGAGTCATAGAGGACAAAAACATAACTGGATCAGTGTGGACAGACATAACTTATAGAATCATACAGCTAAGAGGATGGTCAATCAGTCTATTCTCCCTGGAAAGGGATTCTCTAACTGGTTCCACTCCTCCTTGCTTTATCCCCCAGTAGACCCTTGAATTATTTTCCTTTCAAATATTTATGCAATTCTCTATTTAAAGTTACTGTTGACTCTGCTCAAACCACCTCTTTAGTCAGCGCATTCCAGGTCATAACAATCTGCTGCATAAAGAAATGTTTCATCACCCCTCTGGTTCTTTTGCCAATTATTTTAAATCTGTGTCTCGGGTAGTCATGCAACTACAGAAATACACATGGGACTTTCTGTCTATGTGAGCTGTGCCCCTCCCCAGCTCCAGGCTGCAAGTGATGGATACACCATGGAAAGTACAAGTCGACAATAAGCGACTATCTCACTGTTTTGGTATCAGGAAAGTCCCAATCAAACACAACCTCCCGAAGGCCCATGTCCTAAGTGAATTCCAGTGAATTAATTAACTCAGAGTATGCACTGCCTCCACTGGGAGAACATGGGCCAGATTCTCATCTTGGGGTGGAGGTATGAACGGGGTCCTGAAATGCTGAACATTTTGCCAGAGAAACAATTTTCTTGCACCTTGCCAACACTGCACCATTTTTGTGTGACCTGTTCATGGTCCCAGGAGGCCTTGGTTGCAAAATGCACAAGCAGGGACAGCAGTGGTTCAGGAAGGCAGCTCTCAAGGATAACTAGAGATGGGTAATAAACGCTAGCCTAGCCAGCAATACCCACATCCCGTGAAAATTATTTTTTTTAAAAACCTCTTCTGAGGTCATGTAATTGTGAGGAATGCAGGAAAATTGTATTTTATCCTAAGGCCTAAAACATGCACTTCCTTGGAGAGTTTGTGACCACTGGGTGAAGCCTGCTGGGGGGTCGGGCGCATTCAGAAAGGCAAGAGTAAAATGCTTTTCACTTTCAAACGTCACAATTAAATGTATTCTAGTGTAGATGTGTTTTTAATGCAGTGAGTCATCTTCAGGCATTGTCCTAAAAAGGCAAGTTGACCATTAGATTGACCATCCATGTAAGTGTTGTCATGCATTACAATACATATTTCAAAGGAGAAAATGCTGTAATGCATTCAAAAATGTGGAAGAACGTGTTGGAAATTCTCCTTGTCATGTTTGGCAATCGGATTTAAATAGACAGCTCAGACTGTGAAACAATTTCATGCTTTTGAAAAAACAGTCTGAGCACCTGTTCCCGTCCATTGATTGACAGGCAAATCTACTTCGAAATTGAAAGCACGCCTGTTCTTTCAATTTCAGGCTCTTGCACTGCAATAATGTTTTGATAGCTGTGGCCATTATGACTGCTCAGCTGAATTCTAAAAACTAATGGAATTCTTAGTTCTGTTGACATCGCTGTTCAGAGAAATGAATGGCTGTTCTACAAGGTGGTAATAACATACTGTTATGAGTCCAGACCAGAACCCCAATTTTGGTTAAAATCCCAGATTAATATCCAACTATTTGCATTTGGTAAAACTGTGAGGAAATGTTACTGCACCACAGGAGTGATAACACTGACTGGTAGACAAACTTTAATTTGAACACAGAATTAAGCATATTAGTAACAAAGAAATAGCTTTAAAGTTAACAGATATAGCATCTTAACTTGCTTCTGAAACCAGCCTCTACATTCTAATTAAGTAACCCATATATTGCAAATACCACTTATGTATAAAGTTTCTTTTAAATAAATTTACAGTACCCAATTATTATTTTTTTCCAATTAAGAGGCACTTTAGCATGGCCAATCCACCTAACCTGCACATCTTTGGGTTCTGGGGGTAAAACCCACGCAGACACGGGGAGAATGTGCAAACTCCACACGCACAGTGACCCAGGGCTGGGATTTGAACCCAGGTACTCAGCGCCACAGGCAGCAATGCTAACCACTGTGCCACGTGCCGCCCCTTTATATATAAAGTTAACAATCATGGACGGGATTCTCTGAGCCTCCGCGTTAAAATCATGATCGGCGCGGGGGCAGAGAATGGGTGACAAACCCGAGATCAGGTCCGACGGCACTCCCGCGATTCACTGGCAATCGCGCGAGTTCGGTCAACGCAGCGCGGAGGGCCATTGAAAGAGGCCCCCACTGCGATTCACCAAGTGCAGCTGGCTGAGTTCCCGATGGCGTGGTTCTCTCATGGTTCCACCTATCGGCAACCTGGCGTGGCGGCTGCGGACTCAGTCCCCGGCTGCCTTGGTGGGGGGATCATTCACTGGGGGGGGGGCTATATTTTCGGTGCTGGTCCGCAGTGTGGGTCGGCAATGTCACGTCAAAGGCCGCCACTGTACTCATGCGCGGACTCCCGACTGGAAGTGCAGGGCCCCGTATCGGCAGACGGAGCTGCGTGGAGCACTCCGGAGCCCTGATAGCCCCCTGCAAATCGGAGAATCACCCTGGACTTTCTCCAGGTAAATCCAGAGTATTCACACGCATTTTTCCGCGGGCGTGGGGACATAGCCCCATTATTGAAGAATCCCGTACCCATGTTTTACTTGCTTATCTTGGTGCAGAGTCCTTGGAGAGATAAACTTGTTTTTCAGACCAAGCTAAACAACTTGCTCATCTTAAAGCCCTGGATGCAGCTTCTGGACACAGGTCTCAAGACAGACTTGGCCCCACCCATTAACTACACCAGCTGCACTCAAGGCACTATTTTGTTTCTTTACAAGAAGTCCTTTGATTTGTTTCACCAGGCTCAAACTGTTACAACATTGCATTATCTCTCTATCTGCAAACAGGTAAAATAGTTTTTAATGACAGCTCTAGCAGACATACCAGGCACGATTGAGCAGCCTTGTCGCACCCAACTTGGTGTCGGGTAAAGGCTGTTGAATCTGGCGAGAGGCCTTCACCGGGAATCGGGACATTCAAAACGTCTTGTGAGATTCAATGGAATATTTTGGCGTGTTATGATCTGGAGCCATGAGGCTCATTTAAATATGCACTTGGCCAATTCACCCAGGGCCTGGAATTCACTAGTCTCACTAGCGAGGCCTCAGCTGGGCGCCATTTGGTACTACTTCACAAAGTTGTGATGGCACCTCAAGGGGTCTTGCTGGGGAGTTGAGACCTCTGAGTGGTCGGTACTGGGCAGGGTGGACCCTGGGCACTGCCAGCGTGGCAGTGACACCATGCTGCAGGTGCCAGGTTGCCCATTCCAGAGGTCGGGCCCAGTGGGACCTTGTCCATAAGAGGTGGGATGAAGTGGATTGAAGACTCCGGAAGGGGTAAATTGGGTGAAGTGGTGGGGGTCCTGAAGCTGTGATGGGGGCACGGGGGTGCTGAAAGATTGGGGTTGCCTTTAAAAATGGAACTCCAATCCGCGAGCTCAGCTCACCAGTGCAGGAAATGACTTAAAGAGTGGTCTTGACGAGGAGCTCCTCAATGAGGTAAAAAAAAAAGGCCAAGTGCTGCAGGTGCTGAGAAACACCCTGCTAAACGTGCCATTTAGTGACTTTAACTTTTGTTTGTAAGTATTTTAATCTTGGTTTTAATATTACTGCAAAAATATAAAGACAATTTCTATATTCATCACACCTTCCCTCTTAAAAACATTAACCAACAATATGAAAAAATGGCTTCATTTTCGAAAGCCTTATTCACATTAGATATTCCATTCTTCTCCCATCTCTACAATTTGGGATTCTCTCTTCCTGCTGCATGTATCATTTTTTTTCTTTTCAATCTGATCTTTTGAAATGGTTGTTTGTGATTGTGCAGGATAGTCACCCAGAATGACATTATCTCATTGGATGTCATTGAAGCACTTCTTACAGAACTAACACCTGTCAGCAAGAAGCTTATGTTTGGGTGAACTGTTCTGATAACTGATATATGTGGCATTGCAAGGGATTGTACACAGCAGGTATCCATAGCAGCACAATATCTGAGGAGAGAACTTGTATTTCCGCCCACAGCAGTAGCAAGGAGATTGCATGATTGGATCAATTTTCAGCTCAAAGACCTCAGCCAATTTTATACAGTATTTATCTACATGTGAGGTCTTGGGACTGTACAACCATGCATTGTTGAACATACGTCTTCCACATACGACCAAGGGTCCTGGTACTGTCCAGTATTCCATCTTGCCCTTTATTGTTGATAGATCCATTGGATTCTTCACTCTGTCAAAATAGTCTGGAATCCCTAAAAGTGAAGGAACCACAGGTTGCTGGAATGGCAATGATTCTGGGACCTGATGGTAAAATGCTTCAATTGTGGGCAAAAGAGCTTGTTATGCCTCCTCTGGTTTCAAAAGCCTTCTGCATGCCTGAGGTGGTGATGCCAATGACTGAGAAGATGCATTGGTCCTCGCCTCCTCCTCTAGTTCAGACTCTTGCTTCGTGTCAAGACTCTCATTACTCTCTTCCTTCAATCGTGGACATTAAGACACTTTATCATTTTCAATGATATCACCCTTAGGCATACTTTCAATCTCCTTTTAAATCTGTGCCAACTTGAGTGGATTCAGTCTATATGGATGTTGCTTAATTGGAACAGAGCTTCCCACATTTACATCATGTATAATCATCCTTGTAGTTTATTCCATCTGACATATAGCTCCATCTGACTGTAATAGCTCTTTCAGGTCACTCTGATTTTCCTTTGGAATGTAACTCAGTAATTTATTCCAATTTCTTATTACTTTCTCATTTTCCAATCTAATTTGAGGACTGTCAAATTCAGAATCATCTGGATTTATCTCTTCTCCCTGAGTTATAATTACGAACACATCCCCCTGCTTTCCTTCCCTATCAAATACCTTTTGAGCATATTAACATGAGGCACTTGTGCGTTTACCTTCTATCTGGCATTCTTATCACGTAATTCACCTCACTCAATTTCCTTTCAATTTGGTACGGCCTACAAAACCGATCACTGGTAATCATACTAATACTTTCTCCCCATTAACAAATGTATGAGTTCTTGATTTCTTATCTGGCTCGTTTCTCATCACACTTCCTGGCCAACTCACCAGCCCTATTAAATCTCTCCCTGAAGTTTGACACATAGTCCAAAACTGTAGTCTCAAAACTCTTGACTCACCAATTTCTCCTTAATCAATTTAAATGGCCCTCTTAACCCATGACCAAAAATCAATTTGAACGGACTGAATTTAGTTGATTGATTAGGTGCAAACTGTGACAATGGAATTCCTTTATCCCAATCCTCTGGAAAATCTTAACGATAAGTCCTCAACATGGTCTTTAATCTTTGGTGCTGTGATGAATGTAGGAATTTCAGATATTGTGTTATAGGTATTTGGTGCAATAAGGGTTAAAAGCCTAGATTCGTCATGTCTTAAAGAATCGTGGTCTGAAAGGTTGAGAGCCAGAGGTGCAATTAAGGCATTGTAAAAAGCTTGGGCTAATGCATTTTTGTCTGGATATAGGGGGTTCCCTGTAGATTTCAGCTTGGTAAGTGATGTAATTACTGGGTGGAGCTAAGGTGTCAGGCATTTTGCAGAAAAGCAGTTCAGTTATGTTCAAGATGAAACTGTGAGCCGAAGTCAATCATTTTGCCCTCACTGTAGTTCAGTTAAAGATATGTCTGTAGACAGATTAGCATTCGTTCCAAGCAGTTCAGGATGGTCTGATTAGAAGGTGAGCTGAAACAAGGAGAAGCAGCTGCTGATGAAATACAGCCATAGTTCCTGCATGGTTCTGACAGGATTCAGGTCTTTTCTTTAAAACAGTCTCAGAGAACATCTCTGTACACAGGTATTCCTGGGTGCGAACTGTATTTTAACAGTGGATTGAGAGCTCAGATTTTTGTTGTTGTTTGGTGGTGGGAGGGACCCGACCCCGAGGGGGGGTGAGGCCCCACGTTGGCCTGGCCTGCGATCGGGGCCTACCGATTGGCGGGCGGGCTGGTTCCATGGGGGCATACTTTACTCCGCGCCGGGCTCCTGTAGGGCTCCACCATATTGCCCGGTGGCCGGCGCAGAGAAGGGAACCCCCATGCATGTGCGGAAATACGTAGGCCGTTCCGCGCATGTGTGGACTCGGGCGGACCATTCTGCGCCGGCTGGAGCTGCGGGGACCACTCCGGCGGCAACCTAGGTCCCTAGAAAGGGGAGAATGCCTCACTTTCGGGGGCTCTTGACGCTGGAGTCATTGGTGCCAGTTTTCATGCGGGCGTGGGGACATAGCCCCATTATTAGAGAATCCTGCCCATCCATTCTAGTCAATAAGTACGCTGATTCTCACTTTTCTTCTTAGGAACCACAAAATTAGTTAGGACTCTAGTATTAGGGTTCTCAGATGCTCGAATGGGTATTAAGGGTGCTGATTGGATTACTGCTTGAGGTTTTCCTTTCACCTGTGACATGTAGGACAAAAGTCACCTACATTTTTATGCAGTCTAAGCCTATAAAAATGTTTTGTATTTTTTCCTGAGTTTTCCTTATTCCTAAATGCCCCACCATTCGAACCATGCACTGCCCGCAAGATCTTTCTATAACGCATCGGTCGTACCACTTGATGAACTTCTGACCATTTCTCACCTGCCTGAATATGTAAAGTTCTCCACTTTCTCATTAATACATCATTTCTAATGTAATAACTCTCCAGTATACTCAGAGCCTATTTCTGTACAGGCTTTCTGATACAACTGCTTTATTCTCTGAATCCTTTTGTTGTAACTAAACTAAATTCCCTGAACTAAAGATGTCAGCTTCATCCTCCACTTGTTCTTGTTCTTTATCAACAATCTGGTCATAGATTGTTCCTGATAACTGAACTTCAGCCTCCCTACCTTTACTCCTTGATTCCTCCTCCTGTCTTAACCTGTGGCTTTGTGATCTTGTTCCCACACAATCTGTAAACACCCCAGGAAATGCTTCTTGCAACAACTAGTTGTTTGGCTTTCCACAGGCCTTTCAACCACAGTAGGCATCATTCCTACCCATGATCCAGCTATATCATTACCCAGGATAAGCTGTACTCCTGAAAGGGTCATTTTTCTAATACTCCTCCCAACACTTCACCACTTTCCACTGGACTCTCTAACCTTACCTTACATAATGGAAATATTACTCACCACCATTAATTCCACATATTACCGCCTTTTCTGGGAACACTCCTTCTGAACTACATATCTCCTTATTTCACACCATTAAAGATTGACTTGCTCCTGGATTCATTAAGATTTTAACCTCCTTACCTACTCGACCTTGTAAGCATGAGTAAACCCAGGGCAGCAACCCTAACCCAGAGTTAGCCCTGCTGCCTCACGGCGCCGAGGTCCCAGGTTCGATTCCGGCTCTAGGTCACTGTCTGTGTGGAGTTTGCACATTCTTCCCGTGCTTGCATGGGTTTCACCCCCACAACCCAAAGATGTGCAGGGTAGGTGGATTGGCCATTCTAAATTGCCCCTTAATTAGAAAAAATGAATTGGGTACACTAAATTATTTAAAAAAAGCATGAGTAAGCCTTACCCATACAAATAAAATTGTTAATAAGATCTGGCACCTGTTCATCGACCGGCCTCTGAACAGGCTGTACGTACTTTTGAACATCTTCAGCTGCAACCATAGTTTATTTTGCCACTTTAATAAACTCCATAGGCTTACCCTGTTTTAAAGAGTCTATCTTCCCAGTACTTTTCTTAAGCCACCAATATTCTGACTTTGTGCAACTTTCTTACAACGGAAATATCTGAATGTTCTTATCTCTCTTTCACTCTCATATGTTTCCTTTTTGACCTGAAGGAAAATCGCTTTGTTATCACCAATTATACCTCATTAGCCTTGCCCACCTGTGGAATTTCTATTTCCGCAGTTTCTATCCTTTACAAACTGAAAATGAAGTTGAAAACCAAACCTTCATTTATGAACTGATTTAAAATCATCTGCCATTTTGGCTGCCTATCTGGCAGTATTAACCATTTGCTCTACTACTGCAGGAAGTGAATCTTTAAATTCCTCCAGAATAATTACTTCCCTAAAAGCTCCATATGATCGGTTTATTTCTAATGCTGTTATCCACCTAGCAAAATTGTTTGTTTAATTCTTTTAAATTTATATATGTCCAACTGGTTCTTTCCTTATATTTCGAAACTTCTGTCCATAATCTTCTGGCCCTAATTCATGTGCAGTTAAAATGGCTTTCCTCACCTCATCATAATCCTTAGATACCTCATCTGACAATGATGCAAACACTTCACTAGTTCTACCTATTAATTTTTATTGAACCAACAATATCCACATGGTTTTTGGCTAATTCAATTGTTTTGTTTTTAAAAAAATAATTTTTATTAAGATTTTCAGAAAATATAAACAACAAAACAATATTAACAAAACAACCATGGTAAAAACCCAAGAACAACACCCAGCCAACTACAAAAGCAACTGAAACCAAAGAGAAAAAAAAATCAAACAACAAAAGGAAAAGAGATAACACCCCACAAACCCATGTACACAGTTCTCCCTCCCACCGAACCAAACCACCCCCCCCTCCCCCCTCCCGGGTTGCTGCTGCTGCCGGCCTATTTCCCTACCGTTCCGCCAGGAAGTCCAGGAAAGGCTGCCACCGCCTAAAGAACCCTTGTACTGATACCCTCAGGGCAAATTTCACCTTCTCCAATTTGATGAACCCCGCCATATCATTGATCCAGGCCTCCACGCTTGGGGGCCTCGCATCCTTCCACTGAAGAAGAATTCTCCGCCGGGCTACTAGGGACGCAAAGGCCAGGACACCGGCCTCTTTCGCCTCCTGCACTTCCGGCTTCACTGCATCCCAAAAAGTGCGAGTCCCCAGCCTGGCTTGACCCTGGATCCCACCACCCTCGACACCGTCCTTGCTACCCCCTTCCAAAACTCCCCCCTTCCAAAACTCCCCCAGCGCTGGGCATGCCCAAAACATCTGGGCGTGGTTCGCTGGGCTCCCCGAGCGCCTAGCACACCTGTCTTCTCCCCCGAAAAACCTACTCATCCTCGTCCCAGTCATGTGGGCCCTATGCAGCACCTTGAACTGTATAAGGCTATGCCTCGCACAGGAAGAGGAAGAATTCACTCTCTCTAGGGCATCCGCCCACGTCCCCTCCTCAATCTCCTCACCCAGCTCCTCTTCCCATTTACCCTTCAGTTCCTCCACCGAGGCCTCGTCTACCTCCTGCATTACCCGGTATATGTCCGAAATCCTCCCTCTTCCAACCCACACCTCCGAGAGCACCCTGTCCCGTACCCACATGGGGGCAACAAGGGGAACCCCTCCACCTGCCGCCTGGCAAACGCCCTAACCTGCATGTACCGAAACATGTTCCCGGGGGAGCCCAAACTTCCCCTCTAACTCCCCCAAGCTCGCAAACCGCCCCTCCACAAACAGGTCCCTCAACCTCCTAACCCCTACCCTGTGCCAGCCCAGAAATCTGCCATCAATGCTCCCTGAAACAAACCGATGATTCCCCCGTATCGGGGCCTCCATCGAGCCCCCCACTTCTCCCCTATGCCATCTCCATTGCCCCCAGATTTTGAGGGTAGCCGCCACCACCGGGCTCGTGGTATACCTCGTTGGAGGGAGCGGCAACGGCACCGTTACCAGCGCCTCCAGGCTCGTGCCCACACAGGACGCTACCTCCATCCTCTTCCATGCTGCCCCTTCCCCGTCCATTACGTACTTACGCACCATCGCTGCGTTGGCAGCCCAATAGTACCCACATAGGTTGGGCAGCGCCAGCCCCCCTATCCCTGCCCCGTTCCAAGAACACTCTTATCTCCCTCGGAGTCCCATGCGCCCACACAAATCCCGTAATACACCTGTTGACCCTGCTAAAAAAGGCCTTCGGGATAAGGATGGGGAGGCACTGGAACAGGAACAAAAACCTCAGGAGCACCGTCATCTTAACGGACTGCACCCTCCCCGCCAGTGACAGCGGTAACATATCCCACCTTTTGAACTCCTCCTCCATCTGCCCCACCAACCTTGTGAGGTTGAGCTTGTGCAGGGCCCCCCCAGCTCCCAGCCACCTGGACTCCTAGGTACTTGAAGCTCTTCCCTGCCTGCTTCAGTGGGAGCCTACCAATCCCCTCCTCCGAATCCCCGGGTGCACCACGAACAACTCGCTCTTGCCCAGGTTCAGCTTATACCCAGAGAAGCCCCCAAATTCCCTAAGAATCCTCATCAGCTCCGGCATCCCCCCCACCGGGTCCACCACATACAGCAACAGGTCGTCCGCATAAAGCGACACTCGATGCTCCTCCCCACCCCGCACCAGACCCCTCCAGTTCCCTGACTCCCTCAATGCCATGGCCAGGGGCTCAATTGCCAACGCAAAGAACAAGGGGGACAGGGGACACCCCTGTCTCGTCCCCTGGTACAACCGAAAGTACTCCGACCTCCTCCTATTCGTGGATACACTCGCCATCGGGGCCTCATAGAGCAACCTCACCCAACGGACAAACCCCTCCCCAAACCCAAACCTTTCCAACACCTCCCACAGATACCCCCACTCAACCCTATCAAAGGCCTTCTCCGCATCTAATGCTAGCACTATCTCCGCCTCCCCTTCCACAGCCGGCATCATAATAACGTTGAGGAGCCTCCGTACGTTTGTATTCAACTGCCTTCCCTTCACAAACCCCATCTGGTCCTCATGAATGACCCCCGGCACACAATCCTCTATTCTTGTGGCTAAGATCTTTGCCAGCAGCTTGGCGTCTACATTTAGCAGCGAGATCGGCCTATAGGCTAATTCAATTGTTTAGCTACTTTCACAAAAGAGGAAAAAAATGCTTCCATGTCCTTCTCATCAAATCATGAGGAGTGCTTGTACATATTTAAGCATATCCCTATTAGGATTTGGACTGGGAAGGGTTAATCCTTCCTCTTGACTTTCTTCAGCTTCTGTCTTTTACTTATTCACTCTCTCTCCTTTTCCGTTTCTTCCCTTGCTAATCTTTCCATTTTCACATCACGTTTCCTCATTTCAATTTCCTTTTGAAAAGCTGTTTCACGTTGCTTCTAATTGTTTCATTTGTAATTGGATTTTAGCTAATTCCACTGATTCCCAACACAGCCCAGGTTGTGTTTCTGGCATCCCTTCCAAATTTAAATGCTGAGCAATTACTTAATTATCTCTACCTTCCTCACCTCTGCAGATAAATTCAACTGCAACTTCTTTCCAATTGGAAAAGTTTGGTTTTAACCACCTTTTGTAAATAAGCCTAAGATATCTCTTCAACGCACAGGAAGTCCTCAGCTTCGGAAAGAGCCATTTTACAACACACCCCCTATTAAACTGACAGGGTATCAGCACCTGAAAGCAGCAGCTCCTCACACTCACGGTCTTTATATTCAATAATCTCAAACCAAACAAGGAATTATACTTTTTAAACACCAGAAATAGCCCCCAGTTGTTAGGGGTCTAGACCACCAGTTTTGGTTAAGATCCCGGATTAGAACCCAACTATTTGTTTTTGGTAAAACTGTGAGGAAATGTTACTGTCCCACAGGAAAGATAACACTGGCCACTAAACAGCTTTTATATTAAAACAGACTTCAATTTGAACACAGAATTAAGCACATTAGCAACAAAGAAATAGCTTTACAGTTAACAGATACAGCATCTTAACTTGCTTCCTGAAGCCTGACTCTACATTCTAATTAAGTAATCCATATATTTCAAATACCATTTATGTATAAAGTTAGCAATCAGATTTTACTTACTTGCCTTGGTTCAGAGCCCTTGGAGATAGAAACTTGTTTTTAAGATCAAGTTGAAAACATTCTGCTCAGCTTAAAGCCCTGGAAGCAACTTGTTTGTCCGGATAGATCTGACTACCCCCATTAGCTACACCAGCTGCACACAAAGCACACAACATTCTTTTGTCTCTTGTTAAATATGTGTCTTGATTTGTTTAGCTATGCTCAAACTGTTACATTAATTAGCTCTCTATCTGCAAACAGGTAAAATGGCTTTTAATCACAGCTCCAGCAGACATATATCTGTAAGTATTTTAACCTTGTATTTAATAATATTACTGCAAAAATACAAACTATAAAATATGACAATGTCTTACATTCATCACAATACTCAGTCTTTAATGTGATTTCAGAGTAAGGTTGTCTTTTTTTTTGTACAACCTAATGGCCACTTTAAGAATTAACATTTTTTAGTGGAGATTGTTTTTGCAATATCAGTGGCAGATCTTTAAATGAAAGATTTATTATACTGTCACAGCTTAAAATATTTTAAACCTGCATTTAAAATAATAGCCATTGTTATTCCATGGCTCCAGAGGGCGGTACATAATGGATACTGGTAGGTGACAGTGCAAAATGTATGGGGGAATGGAGGTTGCATTGATGAACTGAGAGGTCATAGAGGTGGCATGAGGGATTTGAAGTGGCATTGGGAATCTTGGGGCATTGAAGTGGTATAAGGGATTCTGAAGGGGCATGGATCTAGCATTGGAGATGAGGGACATCGAGGTTGTGTGGGGAATCTGAAGGGAATGGAGGTGACATGAGGGATCTGAGGGGGGCATGGGGTGACAAGAGGGGTGGGTGGCAGTGAGAGACAAGGTCTAGGGGTGTTTAAATTAATTTGAGAAATGGTCTGCTTTACTGGAGAATGGTGGTGGGCCTTCTAACAAAACCACCTCTGCACTGATACTTTTACACACTCCATCCTGGCTCGCAACTGGACTGCTAACATGTACCCTGGGCAAAATCTCGCATGGGTCGAATATGCAGTTTGGAAGTCACAAAAATGCGCAAGTTGTGTTTCTCAAGCCTACATGAAAATCAGGGCCAACTCGAGATTCCCATTGGAATTACATTTTTGTTTTGTGTTGGCTGTCTTGATGTCACACAGGTTAGAGGTGATAGTTTCTGCTCAACACTATTGGCCATCCCTTCAATCCAAGGGGCTGTACTGAGTACAGTTATGTACTAGTTATGTCACTGGTGTTTGTGAACCAATCTATGAGTAACAATCGTATTTCAAATGAGTTCAAATTCCATGTCTGGCAATCTGTGAATTTGAATACAGTTTGAAACTGGGAATTTAATAAATCTAATAATTTTCACACCAGCATCAGGAGCAATCAACATAAAAGCTGTTGTTTTAAATTAAGATGCAACATTTCAGGTCATCACAAAGCTCTTCCCAGCCAATCAAGTACTTTTAGAAGTTGTTTTGACGTAGGAAATATGGCAGCAAGGTCAAATAAACAGCAACAGGATAAACAATTTGTTTTAAATTATATTATCTGAGAGATATAAAGGAAAGTATCAGATGAATCCATTGGTAAATGTCCAGGAGTCTTTTCAGATTAACTGTTCAACAATCTTGGCTTAGGCCACCTGTAAAATCTGTCCAACTGGCATCTGTGGAGTGCTGCCCAAGTGGAAGGTTCTCCTGCAATAGTAAAGGAACAGCTTGATCTAGGCACACTCATCAGCAGGTAAAATTCCAGACTCTGCTGTTGTCATTTCTGTGCCTGTCCTGTCCCATCAGCAGATAACTTTGACAGCTCTTCACAAACTTGGACCCTCCACATCCTAGCAGATGTCTAATCTTCGCCTTCTGAAGATAACCTTGGATGGGGAATACATGTGGTCTCACTACCCACATCCCAAGAACAATTCCAGTAACTTCCTCTCTGCCCTCCAATTCTGCCCTCTTGGTCATACCCGATTACCGTCATTCCACCATTGGCGGGTGTGCTTTCAGTTGCTGGGCCTCAAGCTCTGAAATTTCATCCCAAAATCTCCCTGTCTCCATATCATTCCACTCCTTTAGGATGCTCCTCAAAACTACCTTGTAACCAAGCTATTTGTCACCTGTTCAAATATCTCCTTACGTGGATAGATTTACATCGTGCCTGATAATGCTCCTGCTTTATTACATTAAAGACACTAGATATAACCACGTTGTTTTGTTTTTCCCACTTGCTTCCTCTTTCATCAAACTTTCATATTTTTCAATTTTCATCTCTGATAAGAGGTCATGCCAAAAACATTTTCACTTCTATTTTCTCTTCACAGATGAGCTGTGAACATATTTCTAGCATTTCCAGGGGTTTTTTTTGAAAAAAACACAACTCTATGCAATGCAAATATATTGCTTCATAAAATATGCAAATTACTTTCATCTTCAGCCTCTGTGAAGTGTTAATTTGCAAGAAGCAACCTCTTAAGAGTGGGGGACTTGTAAAGTATTGCTAAATTAATTGCAAACCCTTGAAATAATGCACTGTTCTTAACATGCCACAGACAAGGGCCCTTCTTAGTCCCTTGAAGGAGATCCTATTTCAGCAGAGCATTGTGTTATGAATCATTGCTTTGTGTGCCCAGGGGTTCAGGCAATAAATCATTACCCAGCTAATAGTAATGTAACTACAATAGGAACTAAACAACTTGCCCCACAAAACCTTCCTCACAGCAGCTTTTCAATTTTCCTGGGTTAATTAGAAAGAATGCACTTGCATTTCAGAATCAGAGGGCAGCCTCCCTTAATGCCCTCCCTTGAGGTGGGGGGTTGGGGAAGCAGGGCCGGGGGGGGGGGGGGGGGGGGGAGATATATACATGAATGGGACAGTGGTGGTTGAAAACCCCACTGAAAAGCCATTAATGGGAAAGACCTCATCCCACAGCCACTGCTATTCAATCAGCGGCAGGCAGGAGACTCTACATGCAGGAAGACGGAAGACTCCTGCGTGAAGGTGGGCAGCCCCTTGTTCTGAGTGCCCGATCGAGTGACCCAGCATCAGGAAGTGTGGGGTTCCAATTGAGAGCAAACCCGCTCCCCCCCTCCCGTGTGACCCAAACCCCCCCCCCCCCCCCCCCCCCACCCCCACCCCCACCAACGGGCAGTCCCCTTCCAGCTCTCACTCACCTGTGGTTTAGGATCCCTTGGTCAATGTAGGCTTCTGATACGTACATTGCTGCAACCACTGTTCCTGCTGGTGCTTCCTGCAAATCACAGCTGCTGACCTTTGATTGGCCAACAGCGCTTGGAGAATGGGATTTATCCCTCCACAACATGGTCCTTGATCCTTTGGATGGCCCGCTACCTTCCAGAAAGGCCCCATTGACAGTTAATACGATGGGTCTTCCCTAAAGGAGGCAAAGTGACGATCTCGCCAGCTCCCTGTCCACTGAATGAGATCACCACTGCCTCTATTGAATACTCCCTGTCGAATGGGTTTAGAACAGAAGGAGGCCATTCAGCCTGTGGTGATCATGGCTGCTCTGATTGTGGCCTCAATGCCACCATCCTGCCTACCCCTGTACCCTTTGATTGCTTGTTATTCAAGAATTTATCTCCCTCTGCTTTATAAATATTCAATAACCCATGCCTCTACCAGTCTCCGGGGAGGAGAGTTCCACAGACTCAGGATCATCTGAAAGAAACAATTTCTCCTAATCACCATCTTAAATGGCAGACCTCTTATTTTAAACTGTGTCCTGTAGTTCAGGGGCTGGATTCTCTGCACCCTGACGCCGAAATCGCGTCCGGCGCCGGGGCAGAGAATCCACATCCACGCATGCAATTGGGACCGGCGCCAGTCCTCCGTGTCCCGAAAAGCAGCGTATCACCTACCTGCGGCCATTGCTGGAGGCCTGCTCTGCCATTCTCCGCCCCCGACCGGCCAAAGTCCTGCAGGGTGGACCACTCATGGTCCTGCCAGTCAGGATACTAGGGTGGCAGCTGTGGACTCAGTCGATGACCACCATGGTCGGGGGTGGCCCGATCGGAGGGCAGGGGGGGCCTCATACAGGCCTGAGGTATTTTTGGGCGGGCAGGTGGTCAGGGTCGGGCGGCAGCCGATCGGCGGCACTATTTGGGAGGTCCAGCTCCGCGGTCTGAGTCTGTCATGGAGCACGGCGCGGTCGCTGGTGCACATGCGTGGCCTCTGACCCAGAGGTACGGGGGCCCGTATCTGCAGCAAAATCTGCTAGTTTTACGCCAGGCCCCTGCTAGCCCCTTGCAGTGCTTTGAATATGTGCCCCTTTCACGCCAGTTTTTCTGTTGTGAAAGGCCACAGTTTTTGCGACGGCGTGGGGACATATCCCAAAAATGGAGAATCCAACCCCTGGTCTCTCCTACAAGGGGAAACATCCTCTCAGTGTCCATTCTGTCAAGTACCCTCAGGATCTTATATGTTTTAATAAGATTCTTCTAAACTCCAATAGTTACAGCCCAACCTGTCCAACCTTTCCTGTTGCATTCGGGTACCTTTCCCATGGAAAAAGTGCCACTATGCATTCAGAATTGTAACAAACAATGCTTAGGGACCCTGATGTCATGGTCTGAAGTAATTTAAGTGTCCAATATGCTTTAACATCGAAGGTAATTGTCCTGCTGATGTACAGAAAATAAAACAACCACCTACTCCTGGAATTCTTTGAATGACAAATCATCTTATTTTGACAAGTGAGCCCATTTTGAATGTTTGGCTGGGTTCCAAAAGCTGCTGAAGCACTTAGCTCAGTAGGTGGTTGTGTACACTGTTTGATTAACAGTTTTAAGAGGACTATCTCTTTTTGATGTGATTTCTGAATCAATGTTTGTTTTTACAACTCAATGGCCGCTTGTGGGGTTTCACTTTTTTTCATTGGGTCTAGAGTTTGTTTTTCTGTGCAGGAGATTGACGGAGCATTTGACTGATAGCTCTAATTGATGGTTGGAGGTTTCATTTTCGCTCTTTTCAAAGGCCATTACATGGTTCTTGAGGTCTGTCCAAGAGTAAGAGTTAAGGGGGAAAACAATGACATGGAGAGGTTAAGTGATGTCCTCAAGAATCAAAGCAAGCCTTCTAACCAATCCACCTTGGCACCTGCACTCCTGGGATGTTGCCTCCAATCTGCCTCGGGAGGCAGTACGTCCTGCACCTTGTCCATTCATGTCTCTAGGAGAAGGAAATATGGTGAGTATGGGTGGAAATAACGGGTTCAGGTTGCTGAAGTTGGGTCCTGGCCCAACTCACATGTTTCTAACTGGAGATGAAAATCCCTACGGTCTTGGGCGGGAATCTCTCAGCCCGAGACGGGGCCGTAGAATCACCACGACCGGCACGACTCGCGTCATGCCACCCCGACGCCGGAACGCGATTCCCCGCAGAGCGGAGAATCGGTACCGGCGTGGTCAGCTCTACGCGCCCCCCCCCCCCCCCCCCCCCCACCGCCGATTCTCAGCCTGGGATGGGCCGAGCGGCCGTAACATAAATCCTGAGTCCAGCCGGCGCCGTTATAACCTGTTCCTAGCTGGCGGGACCTCAGCGTGGAAGGGTCCGGGGGCGGCCTGTGGGGTGGGGGGGGTCCGACCCCAGGGGGGAGCCTGGCCCGCGGTCGGGGCCCACCGATCGGCGGACCGGCCTCTCGGGCTGGGGGCCTTCTTTCTTTCCGCACTGGCCCCTTTAGCTCTACGTCATGTTGCGTACCGCCGGTGCTGGCACAGAGAAGGGAGCCACTGCGCATGCGAGCGTTGGCACCAATGCCACTGCGCATGCGTGGACCCTGCGGCGCTCAGTTAACACCGGGATCAGCAGCTGGAGCGGCGAGGGTCGCTCCAGTGCCATGCTGGCCCCCTGTAGGGCCCAGAATTGCTGATCCTGAGGTCATGTTGACACCGTCGGGAAACACTTAGCCTCAGGATCAGAGAATTTCACCCAGTTTGTCTGAAAAATGATGCATCTCCACTAAATTACTAGGCCCCAGAGTTCAAGCAGCATCGATTAACAGGTTCCGTGAGGGAGGGTCTGACTAAAGAAGTAGAGGGCCGGTCTGACATGAAATACTTCAATTTAGTATAGAGCAGACAATATCTAGCTAAGTATATAGTACGTAGCTAAGACAGACCACCTGGTCTATCCATTGTCCTTACGAATCGAGGTTTCATAGAGCTGGAAGAATGTTTTTAAATGTATTCTTTCTTGCGATGTGGGCATCACTGACCAGGCCAGGATTGGTTGCCTATCCCTAATTTCCCTTGAATTAGTGGCTTACTGTACCATTTCAGAGGGCAGTTAAGAGTCAACCACATTGCTGTAGGTCTGGCATCACATGTAACTGTGTAGCTGGAGCCACATGACGGCAGATTTCCTTCTCTAAAGGACATTAATGGACCAGATGGGTTTTTACAAAAATGGTGACCATTGCTGAGACTAGCTTCCAATTCCAGGGGCTGGATTCTCCTCTACCCGGCGGGGCGGGGGGTCCCGGCGGGGTGGAGTGGCGTGAACCACTCCAGCATCGGGCCACCCCAAAGGTGCGTATTTCTCTGCACCTTTAGGGGCCAAGCCCTCACCTTGAGGGGCTAGGCCCGCGCCGGAGTGGTTCCCGTCCTGCCGGCTGGTGCGGAAGGCCTTTGGCGCCACTCCAGCCAGGGCGGAAGGGACTTCGCCGGCCGGCGGAACTCTGCGCATGCGCAGGAGCATCAGTGGCTGCTGACGTCATCCCCGCGCATGCGCAGGGGAGGGGGTCACTTCCGCATCGGCCATCGCGGAAGCAATGGCCGAAGTGGAAGGAAAAGAGTGCCCCCCATGGCACAGGCCCGCCCGCGAATCGGTGGGCCCCGATCGCTGGCCAGGCCACTGTGGGGGCACCCCCTGGGGCCAGATCGCTCCGCGCCCCCCCCAGGACCCCGGAGCCCGCCCACGCCGCCAGTCCCGCTGGTAAGGGAGGTGGTTTGATTCACGCCGGAGGGACAGGCATTAGAGCAGCGGGACTTCGGCCCATCGCGGGCCGGAGAATCGGCGGGGGGTTGGGGGACCGCCGAATCTCTGGTGCTGGAGAATTCGGCGGCTGGCGGGGGCGGGATTCGCGCAGCCTGCCGACGATTCTCTGACCCGGCAGGGGGTCGGAGAATCTAGCCCCAGATTTTGGTGCCATGGTGGGATTTGAACCTGTGTCCCAAAGCATTAGCCTGGGCCTCTGGATTACTTGGCTGGCAACATTATCATGAAAATACCTTCCCCACATTTACCCGATTTAAAATCTTGTTTTACATTCTGTTACATTCCCACTTCCCTCAAGGTGGCTGCTCGGAGCTCTATCAAAGACACAATCACCAAAATACATTATGGTGGCAATTCAACCAAAGAATTTCTAAGTATCGGGTTGGATGGGTTTGGCGGGGTGTTTCTCACAAGCTTTTTGCGTGTGATCTACACCACTATTCAACCACACTTCAGGCTCGATATACTGGCCACACTGTGCCCGAACTGGGGCATGACACAGCAGGTAGTTCCTGGGAGAGGCCTACCCGGGCTTCCCGACAGCCGTTGCGGTTCCTGAGATCTCACCAGATCTCCTGAAGCGTGCGATCTGGTTCCACACACTGTGTTGCTAGTCTTGCACAGCTGAGTGGGTTTAAGAACACACTTAACCATGCCAACGCCAGGTCTAACTGGCTCCCGGCATCTAGCATCCTCCTCAGTGAGACCATAGCCGGGCGCCGATAGTACTGGTCCAATTAGCACGACGCTGGTAGATCGCGCCCAGAAACCTTCCCATTAGAGCGTGCCCTTCGTCATTTGCTTGGCCCTTGGGGAGTTTCTCCCCGGTCAAGCCCACAATTTTCAACACGGGGAGCTGAACTTGCTGGCCAAACCTCAGAAATCCGGCCACCATATTGAAAGGGTACCCTGATCTCTAAGTGAGCTTGAGGGTCGCCCACACCTTCCCACCCATGGGCAATGTCACCCCATACACAAATAGGCATTACCCCACACAACCCCCACCCAAGTGAGGACATCCCCTTTTCAGGCCGCCACACGCATCCTTTCGCCTCCCCCTATCAGGATCCCCACCCTTAACCCCGCCCAATGTTTATGAGGCCCCTTCATACCCGTCCTTAATACTCTCCCTCATCCTTCCTTTCATAGGCATGGACCCCTCAGGCCCAGACCTTTGCTCTTGCCAGCCAGGCATTGCCATCCAGGCACCGTGGCAGCACCCAGGTGCCACGAGAGGGAGAGCCAGGGGGCTATTCTGCCCTGCACCCAGGGGTCTCCGATGGTCTGGGAAACTCCCCAGGTGCTGTTACGCCTGGTCCACATTTGTATAGACCAGTATTAAACGTTGCTTAGTCTGGGCCTCGCTGGGAAGCCAAGAGAAACTGGCATAGGCATACTTTAATAATTAAATATGCTGATCTGGATCTCGCCCAGTGCGGGTGAGATCCAGGTCGCAACATCTCGCGAGGTTAAGCTGAATCTCATGAGACGTCTTGAGCGGCATGTGTCAGTGGCCTCGTTGTAGGGTGCGATGAGGCTGTTAAATCACACCTTATGTCTAATTTTTGATATCAGTGAATTATTCATTTTTTAAAAATAATTTCTTGCACAGTGTGAATTAACCAAACACCTCTCTCAGAGTCAGTTTGGAAAGCTAGGCAGCAAGATTATCGTGTAACAATCAAAGAAGCTCAAAGTTTAAACAAATATGGCAGCATGATTGACTATTAACTGCCATCTTTCAAGTAATAATAGTGAAAACCATGCAATTTAAAGAAATGAATGCAGAAGTACTGCAGGTTTTTAATAAAATATATAAATTTTATGACTTGTAGAAGGAACACTGCAAATGTGGCCCTTGATTTACAATGCCCTGAATGCGGCATAGAATTACATAGAAAGAGGCCATTCAGCCCAATTGGTCTTCTTCAGTCTCTGCCCAAAGAAAGGTCTGGCCAACAGGGCCACGACCACCACCATGGGTAGGGCAAGGAGGCAGGTCCCAAATCCACTCAGCTACAATAGGGTGAAGTTGGCACCAATCTGATCCACTTCAGCCATCCATCCAACTGAACCAACACCACCCCACCAAGATGTCTGAGTTGCTGTCGCAACATGTACTATAGAATCCTTACAGCGCTGAAGGAGGCCATTAGGCCCAATGGGTTTACACTGATCATCCGTAAGAGCACCCTACCTCGGCCCACACCACAGCCATATCCCCGTAACCCCACCTAACCTGCATATCTTTGGACACTAAGGGGCAATTTGGTATGGCCAATCCACCTAACCTGCACATCTTTGGACACTAAGGGGCAATTTGGTATGGCCAATCCACCTAACCTGCACATCTTTGGACTGTGGGGAGAAACTGGAGCACACACCCTCTGCAAGTGTTATATTTGTGGCCTCAGCCTTTTTTCAATTGTTTCTAATTGGTATAATCTCTCAGTTTGGGTATTAAGCTTGTGCCTCAATGTAATAATAGCATTTTCCCTATAACCACAGATTTGTTCCCCTTCACGTGCCTATTCCAATTCACAATTGAGCCTGCCACCAACATGCTCGGATAATGCTTTCCAACCCATTGTTGCATCAAATGTTTTCCTTATGTTGCCACTGTTTCTTTGGCGAAGGTGCAGATTGGTGTCCTCTGGTCTTTGGCCCCTCTGTCAAAGAGAGCAGTTTATCTCTATGTCCTCTGTCCAGATTTCTGAAGATTTTGAATACCTCTCAAATCTTCTCTCAGCTTTCTATTTTTGAACGAGAACAGTCCCAGCTTCCCCCATCTAACCACATATCGAAAGCCTTCCTAAAGCATGGTTCCAGAATTGAACAGAATACTCCAGTTAGGCTTACCCAGTGTTTTACAAAGATTCATCATAACTTCCTAATTTTTTTTAGATAATACTCTATTTATAAAGCCCAGGATCCCATATGCTTTTAAAACTACTTTCCCATTCTAGGGCATCATGGTAGCACAAGTGGCTAGCACTGTGGCTTCACAGTGCCTGGGTCCCAGGTTCGATTCCCCGCTGGGTCACGGTCTGTGCGGAGTCTGCACGTTCTCCCCATGTCTGCGTGGATTTCCTCCGGGTGCTCTGGTTTCCTCCCACAGTCCAAAGACGTGCAGGTTAGGTGGATTGCCCATGATAAATTGCCCTTAGTGTTCAAAAAGGTTAAGAGGGGTTATTGGGTTACGGGATAGGAAGTGAGGGCTTAAGTGGATTGGTACAGACTCGAAGGGCCGAATAGCCTCCTTCTGCACTATATGCTCTATGATCTAGCCTGCCACATCCTTTCAATAATTGCTGTATGTATACCCAGGGTGTGCAACTCTTATCAAATAAAACCTGGGCTTTATGAATGCAGTCTCAGAGTACACAAGCAAGGAAGTTATGATGAACATTTAAAATACACTTAGTGCTCGGGGTTTGGATGTGGTATATCCAGGAAGTCTTCTTGATGCAATATGTAGATTGTCCAACTAGGGAAGGGGCAGTACTGGATCTGGTATTGGGGAATGAGCCTGGATAGATGGTTGAGGTTTCAGTAGGGGAACATTTTGGGAGTAGTGACCACAATTCCGTACGTTTTCGGGTACTTTTGGGCAGGGATGAGGGTAACCCTCGCGTTAAGGTGCTAAACTGGGGAAAGGCAAATTACGATAACATTAGACAGGAATTTGGTTTGGGTGCGGCTGTTGGATAGTATATCAACATCGGACATGTGGGAGTCTTTCAAGCGACAGTTGATTGGGATTCAGGAAAGTCATGTTCCTGAGAGAACAAAGGATAAGTATGGGAAGTTTAGGGAGCCTTGGATAACGAGAGATATTGTGAACCTCGTCAAACAGAAAAAGGAGACTTTTGTACAGGTCTAGAAGGGTGGGGACAGGCAAACCCTTGAGGAGTATAAAGTAGGAAGGTACTGAAGCGGGAAATTAGGAGGGTTAAGAGGGATCATGGCAAGTAGGATTTAGGTGAATCCCAAAGCTTTTTATTCATATGTAAAAAGCAAGAGGGTGACCAGGGAAAGGATTGGACCACTTAGGGACAGTGGGGGGAATCTATGTGTTGAGCCAGAGGAAATGGGCAAGCTACTAAATGAGTACTTTGCATCAATGTTCACCAAAGAGAGGGACTTTGTGGAAGATGATTCTTGGGTAGGGTGTGTGGACAGTCTGGATCATATTAACATTGAAAAGGAGAATGTATTGGGTCTTTTAAAATATATTAAGGTAGATATGTTTCTTGGGCCTGATGGGATTTACCCCAGAATACTGAGGGAAGCAAGGGAGGAAATTGCTGGGGCCTTGACTGACATCTTTGTATCCTCATTGGTTATAGGTGAGATCCCAGAGGGCTGGGGAATAGCTAATTTGATACCGCTGTTTAAGAAAGGTAGCAGGGATAATCCTGGAAACTATAGGCTGGTGAGCCTCACGTCGGCAGTAGGTAAATTATTGGAGTGAATTCTCAGGGACATGATTTATACCCATTTGGAAACAAATGGACTCATAAGCGATAGACAGCATGGTTTTGTGAAGCGGAGGTCATGCCTCACTAATTTGATTGAGTTTTTTGAGGAGGTGTAAAGATGATTGATGAGGGGAGGGCGGTGGATGTTATTTACATGGACTTCAGTAAAGCTTTTGACAAGGTGCCTCATGGCAGACTGGAACAAAAGGTGAAGTCACATAAAATCAGAGATGGTAAGTTGGATACAGAGCTGGCTCTGTCACAGAAGACAAAAGGTAGCAGTAGAAGGGTGTTTTTCTGAATTGAAGGTTGTGACTAGTGGTGTTCCAAAGGGATCTGTGCTTGGGCCTCTGATGTTTGTAGTGTACATAAACAATTTGGAGGAAAATATAGCCGGTCTGATTAGTAAGTTCGCGGATGACACCAAGGTTCGTGGAGTGGCAGAAAGTGTTGAGGATTGTCAGAAGATACAGAGGACATAGATACGTTGGAGACTTAGGCAGAGAAATGGCAAATTGAGTTTAGTTCGGACTAATGTGAGGTAATGCATTTTGGTAGGTCTAACATAGTGGGGAAATATATTGTAAATGGCAAAACTCTTAGGAATATAGAAAGTCAGAGAGATCTGGGCGTGCAGGTCCACAGATCTTTGAAGGTGGCAACACAAGTGGACAATTTAGTCAAGAAAGCATACAGAATGCTTGCCTTCATTGGATGGGGCATCGAGTATGAAAACTGGCAAGTCATGCTACAGTTGTATAGAACCTTGGTAAGGCTGCACTTGGAATATTGCGCACAATTCTTGTCGCCACACTACCAGAAGGATGTGGAGGGTTTGGAGAGGGTGCAGAGGAGGTTTACCAGGATGTTGCCTGGCTTGCAGGGTGTTAGCTATGTGGAGAGGCTGAATAGACTCGGACTGTTTTCTTTTTTTTTTTAAATAATTTTTATTGAAATTTTTCGATACAAACATTTACCCCTACTACATTTTAAATTATAACACAACAAATCCCCCCTGGAAAATCCTCCCCACGCCCTCCCCCGCGCGCACCCCCCCACCCTCCCTCCCCCCCCCCCCCCCCCCCCGCGCTATCAGTCTAGCAACCAAACCGTTTTTTCCCTTTCTGCCGATGGCCTCGGGCAGTCATTGCGCTCGACCCCCCGCTGACGTGCTCCCTTCGTTGCTATCCCCCCCCCCTCCCTTCCCCCCCCCTTTCTCCCCGGGTTGCTGCTGTTTCGGCCTCCAGTTCCTATCTCTGATCCAGAAAGTCAAGGAAGGGCTGCCACCGCCGGAAGAACCCCTGTACCGACCCTCTCAGGGCGAATTTGATTCTTTCCAATTGGATGAAGCTTGCCATGTCGTTTAACCAGGTGTTAACACTTGGTGGCCTTGTGTCCCTCCACTGAATCAAGATCCTTCTCCGAGCTACCAAGGACGCAAAGGCCAATATTCCGGCCTCCCTTGCCTCCTGTACTCCTGGCTCCACCCCAACCCCAAAAATCGCTAGCCCCCACCCTGGTTTGACCCTGGTTCCCACCACTCTCGATACCGTCCCCGCCACCCCCTCCCAGAACTCTTCCAGTGCCGGACACATCCAGAACATATGTACATGGTTCGCAGGGCTTCCCGAACACCTAACACACCTGTCCTCACCCCCGAAGTACCGACTCATCCTAGTCCCCGTCATATGGGCTCTGTGCAGCACCTTAAATTGGATGAGGCCCAACCTTGCGCACGACGACGACGAATTGACCCTCTCTAGGGCATCCGCCCATGTCCCATCTTCTATCTGCTCTCCCAGCTCCGTTTCCCACTTGTCTTTCAGCTCCTCTATCGGTACCTCCTCCACCTCCTGCATTATTTTGTAGATGTCCGAGACCTTCCCTTCTCCGACCCAGACCCCTGACAGCACCCTATCACTCGCCCCTCTATCGGGAAGCAAGGGAAATCCTTCCACCTGTCGTCTGGCAAATGCCTTCACCTGCAGGTATCTAAACGTGTTCCCCGGGGGGAGCTCAAATTTCTCCTCCAGCTCACCCAGGCTCGCAAACCTCCCCTCTATGAACATGTCCCTCAGTTGCCTGATGCCCGCCCTGTGCCAGCTCTGAAATCCCCCGCCAGTGTTCCCCGGGACAAATCTGTGGTTCCCTCTCAGTGGCGCCGCCATCAGACCCCCCACTTCCCCCCTGTGTCGCCTCCACTGCCCCCAGATTTTAAGGGTGGCCGCCACTACCGGACTCGTGGTATACCTTGTGGGGGGGAGCGGCCATGGTGCCGTTACTAGCGCCCCAGGCTACCTTGTGGGGGGGGAGCGGCCATGGTGCCGTTACTAGCGCCCCCAGGCTGACTCGGACTGTTTTCATTATACAATTATAGAATTTACAATGCTGAAGGGGGCCATCCGGCCCATCGAGTCTGCACCGCCTCTTGGAAAGAGCACTCTACTCAAGCCCACACCTGCAGCCTATCCCCATAACCCAGCAACCTCATCTAACCTAAGGGCAAATTAGCATGGCCAATCCACCAAACCTGCACATCTTTGGACTGTGGGAGGAAACCAGAGCACTCAGAGAAAACCACGCAGACACGGAGGGAACGTGCCGACTCTGCACAGACAGTGACCCTAGCAGGAATCAAACCTGGGATCCTGGTGCTGTGAAGCCATAGTGCTAACCACTATGCCACCGTGCTAGAAAGATGGAGGTTGAGGGGTGACCTAATAGAGGTCTACAAGATTATGAGGGGCATAGATAGAGTGAATCAGCAGGCGCTCTTTCCCAGGGTGGAGGGGTCAGTCACCAGGGGGCATAGGTTGAAGATCTGTGGGGTAAACCTTAGAGATGTGTGAGGCTGGTTTTTTTACACAGAGGGTGGCGAGTGCCTGGAACACGTTGCCAGGGAGGTTGTGGAAGGAGATACATTAACGGCGTTCAAAAGGCATCTTTACAAGCACATGGACAGGGTGGGTAGAGAGGGATATGGCACAAGGAAGTGCTGAGGGTTTTGGCAACGGTTGGTATCATGATCGGTACAGGCTTGGAGGGCCAAAGGGACTGATCCTGTGCTATTGTTTTTTTCACCTGAGGAAGGAGCTGCACTTCCGAAAGCTCGTGTTTGAAACAAACCTGTTGGACTTTAACCTGGTATTGTAAGACTTCTTACTGTGCTCACCCCAGTCCAACGCCGGCATATCCACATCATTCTTTTTTTGTACACTGGTTCAGGTTTACTAGAGCATTATGTTTAATTCTGAGCACTAAACTTCAGGAATTATATCCCCCTGAAGAGCCTCTGGGAAGACTAATCCTGCAAATCTAAAGGCCAAGTATTTTTCTTTGTTCACGCTAACTCACCCCAGAGACTCCCAGGATCAGTCTCCCACATGCTATAAGAGACAAAGGCTATGTGGCACAATGGTTAGCACTGGTGCATCACATCATTAAGGACGAGGTTCAATTCAGGCCTTGGGTGAGTTTGCACGTTCTTCCAATGACTGCCTAGGTCTCCTTTGGGTGCTCTGGTTTCCACCCACAGCCCAAAAATGTGCAGGTTAGGTAGGGTTATAGGGATAGGATGGAGGAGTGTGCCTAAGGTAGGGTGCTCTTTCAGAGGGTCGGTGCAGATTCGATGGGACAAATGATCTCTTTCTGCACTGTGGGATTCCTCAAGGCACAGGGAGTAATCAAAAAAGGGGCAATTCTTAAAATGGACAGCTGGTCGCCCAGTTACTCTCTGATCTCTTTGTTCTTTGCGCTCTTTAACTTATAATCAGGCTCTTCGGGTTGAGCTGATGTTATTGGTGATTGTATGGAACTCCCACAATTCTCCCCCCCGCCACAGCCACAGCAGCAATGTATCCATAAATACTGCCGCACCACGTGATCCCAGCGCTGCGAGAACCACGTGACCTCAAGCAGCACCAATCCCACTGCTCGACAAGGAAATTACGTCACTCACATCCTTGACGATGATGTCACCCAACCTCGAGCCCCGCCCTTTGTTGTACCAACGTCACTTCCCGATTTCCCTCTCACATATAAATAGCAGCTCCGCACTCCATCCCGTCCCACTCGGTGGCGGACCGACCGCGTGTGGTCATGGATCAGCAGCAGTGTTTCAGGCAACAACAGCGCTGACTCATCGGACCTACAAAGACTTCATTATACCGCCACACACGCACACACATCAACGACGAAACAAAACCTTTCCCTTGTCTTTAAAACAAAATTGACCCGTCCCCAATCCACATTACCGCGTAAAGAGAAAGGGGGTGATTACCGCGGCGGTAGAAATTTTTTTTTTCGGAAATACATTTTTATCGAAAAATAAACTTTCTGAGGGATAGAAAAACCGAAATTTCCTCAAATGTACGTTTTGGGCACCTGGGCCGAGATGAAGCCAGAGATCAGCGCGGCGGTGGGATTTATCTGCAAGCTCCTCCGGACCAAGGCGACCGCGGTGGACGAGCGGCAGCTGCAGACTTTCTGCCAGTCGCTGCAGGAACTGCTGGCGGGTAAGTGTCTGCGCTCGCGCTCTCTCTCTCTCTCGCGCGGCGCGCCAGGCGCGGGGGGTCGCGGTGCAGCACCGCGTTCCTAAAATGGAACCTGGGCCCGGGAGCCAGCGGGCGGGCGGGCGCCGATTGTCCCGGAACGGCAGCACGCGCACCCCGGGGTCCTGGCGCTGCTCAACCAAGCTGCAAGCTTCTACCATCAGATTATTTTCCACCCCCTCTTGCCAAAGGCGCTAAACAAAAGGTGCAAAATGCCCTCTCGGCTGCACTTAAAACCAGGGTCAAAAATCGTGGATCTCAAATGCAGGAAACGATTTGGGTCTGCAAGCACGTTAACAACTCTCCCCAACTTTTGGGAGCCTATCTCGCTCCATTTATTAATTAGCTGGCTCACGTCTTCCTTTTGTCTTGTGTTTTCTTCTGCCCAACAGAGCACTACCAGCACCACTGGTTCCCCGAGAAACCTTGCAAGGGCTCCGGGTACCGGTGCATCCGGATCAACCACAAGATGGACCCCATCATATGGAAGGCGGCGAACCGGATCGGCCTGAGCGACCAGAAGGTTTTCCAGCTGCTGCCCAGCGAACTCACCCTCTGGGTCGACCCGTACGAGGTGTCGTACCGGATCGGCGAGGACGGCTCCATCTGCGTCCTGTACGAGGCTCACCCCGCCAGCCACGGCCACCACCACGGCCACCGCCTCGGCGTCGCCCCGCCCGCCATGGCCCCCCGGGTGGACGGCAGCCGGAGCAGCTGCAAGGACGAGTTTCTGCTGGGCAGGACCAGCCCTTCCAAAACCTACAACATGATGACCGTGTCCAGCTAGTAGTCAAAATAAAAATAAGCGGACCCACTCCCCCCGAGCCCACCCCCCACCCAAACACCACCCCCCACCGCCCCCCCCAACAAAAAGAATCTGCACTAGAAATGGGGGGTGGGAAAGAAAGGAAGACGCCTTTATTATTTCGGACCCAAATTGGGCTTTGTTCAGGGGCGGGTTTGTCTCTTAAATGTTAAGGAAGTGGTTGTTGTAGCTCTTACACAGGCTGTGTGTCTTTCAGGAAACAAAAGGTCAAATATTTCCAGCAAAGTACCAAATCCAAACCAAAATTATATATTTTATATATATCTATAGAAATATTTGTGTGAGGAAGCGACAACTGCCATTGTTTGCCGCCTTTTATTAATTCTTCAAAACAGTATTTTGACACTTGGCAATTTGTCTTTTTTTTTTAAAAAAAACATAAAATTAAGGGGAAGTTGAAAAAATCTCTTTGAAATGGGTTTAAACAGCCTTTGTAGAGCTACAAGAGCACTGCTCTTTAACATTTGACTAACCTACTTTGATGAAATAGCTATATCTGTACATTGCTAGCCTAGGGTTTTTCTAAAGTGCCGTCTTTCATTTTTAGCACTGTTCAGTGAAGTGGATGCGGACTGTAGTTTCTTCTCTACCGTGATCAGGTAGCTTCACAAATGTTTGATTTGTGAATTCTGTTTTGACCATCTCGCAATTTGATAAATTATGAACTGCTGTAAATTTGTACAGTTCATGTATATTGATTGTGGCAAAGGTTGTACAGATTTCTATTTTGGAAGAGAAATTTTCTTCTCGATTATAATAAAACGTTTCCTATCTTGCCATTTTAACAAGACAAACATTGCCTTCCGTGTTTGGTTTTGGTTGGAGAATGTTTCCAATTTCTTTGTGTGCCCCCCAGCCCTCTGCAGACAGTATTCAACATAATGAAATTCCACCGAAGACGGGAAATGAAAGCAAAAGCTTAAAGTCCAAACTCAAGTTAGCAGCTAATCCAATGTTTCAAAACAATGTGTAGTTATTAAGGTTTTTTTTGGCATTTGCAATTAGCAAAAAATCTGCAGGATGCTTCGTTTTTAAAGGAAAGATGTTCTGGATACAAGAATTGACCAAAATAATTCAAGTGCAACAAAGGATTGCCCAGATCTCTGTTTCCCTTCCTTTTGGCAATTCAAACCCCCCCTCCCCAACCAATCCTCAGTGTTTAGCTGCACAAGTCTGAATGAGGGTATGATTGGTTTTTATAAATAGAAAATGTTGGTGTAAAGATCAGCAGCGTCTGGTGAAGTGGACAAGTCTCAACATGTCACGACTTGCCGTTGAGAATTTTCTCAGTAATCGAGAGGGGCTGATTATTAGCTGTGGCTTGCTTGCATTTGCAATCGTTGGCCCTCAGCTTCCTAGTTTTGCGTTAACTCTGGAAAAATGTTTCCAGCCTTGACGTAGCCAAAGCTATACGTATGCTGTTTCCAATTGGAGCTCATCTCCCTTTCCTTGGGTCCTGATCTTATTGCATCTCAAAGTGACACTGAATTACACCAGCATCCCCCACCATCTTCCCTGGAACTGAGTTGGAGGTCGAACCCCTTTTTTTGTTTCAGTGCAGGCTGGATCTTAAGCAGCTTGAGGAACATTCATCCAAACTCCCATTGGTTAACAGTGACAACTGCTGGTAAGTTTTGAAGATTTTAAAAATATCTCAAAGAGATGGTCGTGAGACATTAATGTGCAGAAGAGAATATTTTTTGATATCTTTCATTATGCAAGAGGAGGTGCCACTTTAAATACCATACATCATAATACAAATGAAAAAAGATTAATTTTCCTCTGGTTAAGAAGAATGCTCACACCAACCGTTGAGATAATTTGTATTCTGTTCGTGGAAGCGAGTAAAACTCACTTCCAATGTTTTTGCTCATGAATAAGTCCTCTAACCTCACATATGGAATACAAATTTGCAATGTCTGGCAGATTCTCCCAACTGTTATGGTTTGATGCTCCCCTGTTATGTCAATCACTTCCATACCCTTCCCTCTTGCGGGTGTCCATTTTAATAATGGAGACAAAATTCAATTGAAAAACATGCTGTTGAATTTTCCATGTTTGTAGTTCCATGGGTTGTTTGGAAGTGAAGATAGTTAACGGCTCAACTAAGTCTTAAATAATTCAGGTTAAAGATCCTGCTGATAACAGTTGTCTTGTTAAAGGGGCGCTGTCTTTGTGAAAAATTGTTTGGCAAATCCTTTCTCAATTTGTTTACAGACACACAAGGCAGTGTAATTTGCATTAGCGTGCTTCATTTGCATCAGATGTCAGGAAAATGGCAAGACTCTTCACAGTCAAAATAAAAAGATTGCCAGAGACATAAAGACAATGCCCCTTTGTTTAATGCTCAGCAGTCATTGTTGACTTGGATACACAGAACCGGAGAAGGGAACAATTGCAAGTCGAGTTGCTATCTTTATAGTGCCCATTGATGGTAACCTAGCCCTGAATGCATGGACATAATTTGAAACTTAACAAAGGCAGCAAGAGTGTTGGAGCGCTACAATATTGAAGCCATTATCCACAATTGCAAGAGATGGAATTATTTTTGAAGTTCAGGGCTATCTAGACCTGATAATGAAAATTACCCAATATTACTGGATATCATGAGCACTTCAGAAAATGCCAGATTACTTTTACGATTGCTGATTTTATGACTACATGGCAGCCTACGGTTGATTTAAAAAAAAAATTAATTTGATGCATTGCTGGGGATGGCTCTTATTGGAAATTGGTTGTAGAGGTTAGCAAATCCCTGCGATTTCTCTGCTTTAGTTCCATTAGTTTGAATTCTTGAACTTTTGTCTCAGACTTGCGTTTCAAAGAAAGGCTATAAATATGTTCTGCTGGGTGGAAACAAGACTTATCTCAATAAAAGAATGCGCAAGAACCTCCCCATTTCAGTATTAAAGGCCCAGAATAGACACATCAGCTTCATAAACTGTTCCCAATTGCTATGGATAGACATCAAGAATGGGAGTTCATACAGAGCCTTTCGGACATCCATAAACACTAGGCCAATTAAGTTGTTTTTGAAATGTTGTCATTGTAATGCGAGGGTGACAACCAATTTGTGCATCGGATGGCCCCACAAGCAGCAGTGACATGTATGACCAGATCAGCTGTCTCTAGATGTTGGATTGGGATGTATGTTTCATGGGATGTGATGTCACTGGCAAGCCTATCCCTAATTGTCCTTGAGAAGATACAGGTGAGCCACCCCACCTGGAACTGCTGTAGCCCATGTGGGGTTCGGTGCTGTTATGAAGGAAGTTCCAAGGATTTTGACCCAGTGACAATGAAGGAATGATGATGTAGTTCCAATGCGTGTGGTTTGCAGGGGAACTTGCAGGTGATGTTCTCGTGCATCTGGTGCCCTTGTCCTTCGAGGTGGTTGAGGTTGCTGAATTGCATCTTGAACGCTGCTACCACTGTGTCAGTGATGGAGGGAGTGATTGTTTAAGGTGGTGGATTAGGTGCCAATCAAGTGAGCTGCTTTGTCCTGGCTGGTGTCAAACTAGAGCTGGACTCATCCAGGCAAGTGGAGGAATTCCATCACGTGAGCCTTGTAAATGGTGGGATCAGCTTTGCGGAGTCAAACAGTGAGTTACTCACTGTAGAATTCCCAACCTCTGACCTCTTGTAGCCACAGTATATGTCTTATTCAGTTTCTAATCAATCATAACCAGGATGTTGATACTCGGGAGTGCTGCGATGGTAAATGCCACAATGTTGAGGGGCGATGGTTGGAGATGGTCATTGCCCGGCACTTATGTGGCATGCATGCAAATTGCCACTGAGCAATCCAAACCTGAGTGTTGTCCGGGTCTTGCTGTCTATGGACATGGATTGCTTCAGTATCTGAGGAACCACAAATGGTGCTGAACATTGTGTAGTCATTGATGTACTTCTGACCTTATGATGGATGGGAGGCTGTTGATGAAGCAGCTGAAGATGATTGGGTCCAGGACACTACTCTGAGGAACTGATGTACTGGAACTGAGTTGATTAACCTCCAACAACCACAACCATCTTCCTTTGTACTAGGAACGACTCCAAACCAGCAGATGGTTTTCTCCCTGATTCCCATTGACTCCGGTTTCACTAGGGCACTTTGATGCCACACTTGGTCAAATGCTGCCGAGGGGTGGCAAGATGGCACAGTGATTAGCACTGCTGCCTCACAGTGCCATGGTCCCGGGTTCAATTCCAGCCTTGGGTGATTGTGTGGAGTTTGCACTTTCTCCCTGTGCGTGGGTTTCCTCCGGGTACTCTGGTTTCCTCTCACAGCCCAAAAATGTGCAGGTTAGGTGGATTGGCCATGCAAAATTGTCCCTTTAGTGTCCAAAAGATTAGGTGGGGTTACAGGGATAGGGCAGATTGGACATGGGTGGAGTGTTCTTTCGAAGGGTTGATGCAGACTCGATGGGCCAAATGGCCTCCTGCACTAGGGATTCTATGATTTGACCGATTGCCACAAGACATCGAAATTGGAGTTAATATTGAAGACTCCCAGGGCTGCTACTCTCCTGACTCTTCCACTGGTTGGCCTACCCATGGATGGTGATGCTGGTGTGTGGAACATTGTGTCGGGCTATTGCTTGACTGGTCTGCAACAGCACCTCCATTTTGGCGCAAGCCCCCAGTTATTTGTAAGGAGGACCTTCCATGGTAGAGGAGGCTGGTGTGCTGTGGTAATTTTTGTTGCCGGGTGGTCTGTCCGGTTTCATTCCTTTTTAGACTTTGCAATGGTTTGAGATAACTTGAGTGTCTTGCTGGACCATTTCGGAGGGCAGTTAAGAGTCAACCACATTGCTGTGGGTCTGGAGTTGCCTGTAGACCAGACCAGGTAAGGATGGAAGATTTCCTTCCATAAAGAACTAAAGTGCACCCGATGTGTTTTTAACGACAATCAACAATGGTCACCATTACTGAGCTTTCTAATTCTAGAAAGTACTTTGCACTTCGTTCTTTTAATTGAATTTAAATTCCACCAGCTGTTGTGGTTGGATTTAAACCCCACAGCATTAGCCTGGGCCTCTGGATTATTAGTCCCAATGATATTACCACCACGCCTCCGCCTCCCCTCAAGGCCAGAACACTGTGGTGAACTCCCCTGCTCGAAGCATTGTCGTAAGGGCTTGCATACTCACCTGCGATATCATGTGGGGTCTTGGTTTAATGCCCATTTTGGAAGACAGCACTTCTGTCATTGCAGGCCTCCTTCGGTACTGCACTAGTGTCAGCCTAGATTTTGAACTTGAAGTCTCTGAACTGGGATTCGAAAGGCAAGTGTTCTAACTGAGCTACGGTAGAGTGAGGTTTCCTCGAAGTAGCAATGGGGCAGATGTGAAAGGGTAGCCTAAGTAAAGTTAGTAGAAGAAGGACTGCGGCGGCGTCGTCTATGCGGTAACTTTTAGGTAGACCTGTGAGAGAATAACTGCTGTGGGGCACTGCGATGGAAATGTTTAATGCATTTCTCTGAAATTATGGCACAAGCATTAACCTGTTAAACAAATGGGTTAAGCCTCTTAAATTAACGGAGTGACATTTCAGCTGATGAGTATGATTTCAGGGACTATATCTTTAGAGAATTGATCTTTATTATAGCAGTGATAGTCTTGGAGGACAACAGTGTCCTGAGTCAGCCAGTGCATCTTGACAGGCCTGGCGTGAAGGCTGTGAACGTTGAGATGAGCCATGCAGCAAAAATATTTTGGGATGGACTTTGAGTCGAAGGCTTCGATTTTTAAAAAGTGCAAATGCCCAAAGAAAACTTCTAACCCAATAGAAAAATATTCGCACGATTATAACCATCAACTACAGCACAGATTGAGTAATTTCTGAAGCAACACCGGCTGCCAATGACTTTCTCTGGTGCAAGACCAGATGGTGGTGACTTGTTCAGGAATGTAGGGTCAGACTACTGTCATAAAGTCTTTGGAGATGATTCATCAAAGTGTTCCAGAGGAAAATATTTAACTTTATTTGAGAATTCACAGCAGTTACAGAGATGAGCAGAAATGCTTGAACATCTGGAAGGTCAAAGCCATCGTCTTCTACCTCCTCCACAGACTCCGATCCCGAGCTAACAATTCCATCCTGCATCCTGGCCACTACCTCATGACTCGGCTTTTGTGACCAATCTTAAATCTTCCACCCTCCGTAAACCTAAACTCATCCAAAGCTCTAGTGCGGGATTCTCCAAGCCCCACGCCGGGCCGGATAATCGCTGCAACCGCGCCCTGATGCCAGCACGCGGAACGGAGAATCTACGCTATTTGCACCGGCATGTTTGGCGCGGTGCTGGTCGCGGGCCGGTGTCCGCGGCCGGGCTGCCAATTCTCCGGCCTTATTCGGCCGCGCGGAAACGGGTCGGGGGGGGGGGGGGGTGGCCTGTGTGTGTGTGTGTGTGGGGGGGAGGGGGGGGGTGGCCTGTGTGTGTGTGTGTGTGTTGGGGGGTAGGGAGGCTCCGATTGAGGCTTCACGGGGGGAGGGGGGCGGGCTCCGATTGGGTCTGGTTCCCGAGTCGGGCTCACCGATCTGCGGGCCGGCCTCTCCAGCCCCAGCCCTATTATGTTACGAGGCCGGCCCCTGAACCCCCATGCCATGTTGCGTCGGGGCCGGCGCGTTGAGGAAGTCCCCCCACCGCGCATGCCACTGCGGGGGCCAGAATCAGTAGTGCCCGCGCCTGTTTTGCGCCATTGTGAAACGCAACGGCGTTCACGACGGTGCGGACACTCTGCCTCCATTTCGGAGAATCCCGCCCCTTGTGTCCCATACCCTAACTCGCAGCAAGTAGCATTTACTCATCACCCCTCCAACCCCTGATTGCTGACCCATATAGTCTCCCAGTCTATTAATCCTATGAATTTAAAATTCCTCACTCGTTTTTTAATTCCCCCCCCCCATGAGCTTGTCCTCTCTTATCTCTATAAACTACTTATACCCCTGCAACCTTCCCAGAACGCCCACTTTCTCCAGTTCTGACCTCTTTTGGAGCCCTGATTATTTCCTCCGCTGTTGATGGTAGTGCCTCTTTCTGTTTAGGCTCTTAGCTGGAGTTTCCTCCAACACAGACCACACTGCTATTCCTCCTCGTCCTTTGAGAGATCCCTTAAAACCTCTTTGCCCGAGTTTTTTGTCACCCCTCCTGAAATCTCTTGACTCTGTGCCAGCTTGTCCGATTTCATCTCCGTCTTGGAATGTTTTATGAGATTAAAATGCAAGTTGTTGTCATCGAAACGGTGTTTATCAGATCATCTTTCTCGGAGGTGGGGGAGACCTTGGCCAGATCTTGAAACAAAATGACAAGCCATGAGCAATTGAAGAGAGGTTCTATGCAGGGTTAAATCTGGCAGCACAAACGGGAAGGTGGTGGTTGGGATACCTCCAGGATCAGTGATCCTTCTAGAATGCAGGTAGAGGCTGGCATATAAGTATTGATGGATAAATATGGCACCAGCCAGATTTGCCAAAATAATAGAGGAAAAGAGGAGGCTCATGTGAAGCAGTAAAACCAGAAAGGATCAGTTGTGCTGATTGGCCTATTTTTGCGCTGAACATTCTGTGTAGGAGTCCCGCAAGCTTCCCCACCAACTAGAGCAGTATCAGTTGCTTCACTGGCACAGATTGTGAGGTCAGGCAAGTTGGACTGAACAGCAACAAATAAATCACAACAACTAGTCTGACGTAAGAAGTGCCAATTATGAATGGACTGGTTCACAGAGTGCTGTTTGTTACTGAGTAATCTTGTTAGAGATGGATCTGAGACAGGGTAGAATATAACAGGATTAAACTATAATGAGAAGTAGTATGTTCTCATCTTCCCCCCTCACTCCTTCCATGGTCCCTGCTCCCACCACACCATCTGCTTGCTTTGGGGTGGAAGTTATGCTATAGTTGCATAAAGCTGCCTTCGTTTACTCTTACAAGGGTCAATGATGGCTCAGTGGTAACACTCAGAACCCTCCCTGTACAGATCCCACTCCAGAGACCGGAGCAGGAAAATCTAGAAAAATATGACTCAAGTGTATGGAAAGGGCCCCAAGGCACTATTGTCAAGTCTCCATAGATAACTCTCCCATCTTTGCTTAGAAATAGTGGCAATGGGAATTTTTATATCCATTTGAGAGGGCAGACCGAGACCTGGTTTAATGTCTCACTGGAAAGACGACACCTCCCAACAGCTTAGCACTCCCTCAGTACTACACTGGGTGGGTCAGCCGAGATTTTGTCCTCAGAGGGGGCTTGATTTCTCAATCTCCTCCCTCGGAGGCAACAGAAACGCACAAATGAAAGCGCCCATTGTGGGATATTGTAGCTGTAACTTGAGTCTGTGCGTCTAACGATTAGTCTTTATAACAACATAAACACAGATTCTAAATGTAATATCATAATTCTGGAACACTTATTTAATACATATTTAAAAGGTCAGAGTAAATTGCTGTAGATCAGTGTCAATGATTTGGCCAAATTTAGAGATTGCGAGTTTAAATAACTCAAGATCAAAATTGCTGTTGAACCTTTGAGCTGCGGTAACTTACAACATTGCAAAAAAGGCCCTGGAGCAATTCTATAGATCATTTATTTAAAATAAATGTGTTATTCTTGAACTCATTCGGGTCAGTTACACTAAGTTGCTTTTGTTTGTTCAAGGTTTAAGTACATTGGCTTCATACCTTTTGCTGGGCTTTTATTGACATAGCCTTTTGAGCGAGAGAAATGGAACTAACCTAGTTTCTGAGGCACGCTTGCTGAATATGACGCAAGTGCTGGACTAGAAGCGGTTGTGTGCGTCAAAATTAGAATAAGGCACTTGGAATTTGGCATTTGAATTGAGCAATGGTATGATCATTTTGATTTCATACTTGGGTTCCAAAGACCCAAAGTTAGTGTTTGTGTGCTTTCCCCACATTTCGTGCAATATTTTAGCCATTGCTTATTTTTTTGCTAACTGGCTCATTGGGAATGAACAGTCTGTTAAAATAGATAAGTCTACCGGGTTGCTGCTGGCAGGGTCAGGAAGGAGCTGGTGTGGGCCGGGGGGACAGAGGTGAGTTGTTGTCGCTGTGGGGACTGGGTCGGGCAAGGGGTGCTGGCCTGGGGCGGGCAGTCGACGGGCTATGGCTAGTCGACGGGGGGAGGGGGACGGGACGCCCTCTGATCCGGTTGGTCACCTGAAATGCGAGAGGATTGAATGGGCTGGTGAAGCGGTCGAGGGTACTTTCTCAACTGAGGGGGCTAAAGGCAGATGTGGCAATGCTTCAGGAGACCCACCTGAAGGTGGCGGACCAGGTCCGTCTGAGGAAGGGATGGGTGGGGCAGGTTTTCCACTCTGGGTTGGATGTGAAGAACCGGGGAGTGGCGATTCTGGTGGGGGAAAAATGTTGTTTGAGGCATCTGAGGTGGTGGCGGATAAGGGGGGTAGGTATGTTATGGTTAGGAACAGGCTACAGGGAGAGAAGGTGGTACTTGCTAGTGTGTATGCCCCAAATTGGGATGATGCGGGCTTTATGAGGCGTATGCTGGAACGGGTCCCGGATCTAGAGGCGGGAGGTCTGATTATGGGGGGGACTTCAATACGGTGTTGGATCCTTCACTGGATCGGTCCAGCTCTAGGACGGGTAGGAGACCGGCGGCGGCCAAGGTACTGAGAGGGTTTATGGACCAGATGGGAGGGGTAGACCCATGGAGGTTTGTGAGGCCGAGGGCGCGGGAGTACTCTTCTCCCCACGTACATAGGGTTTATTCTCGGATAGACTTCTTCGTGGTGAGTAGGGGACTGATTCCGAGAGTGGAGGAGGCCGAATATTCGGCCATTGCAATCTCCGACCACGCTCCGCATTGGATGGAGTTGGAGATGGGGGAGGTGCGGGACCAGCGCCCGTTGTGGAGGTTGGATGTGGGGTTGTTGGCGGAGGAGGAGGTGTGTAAGAGGGTCCGGGCAAGTATTGAGGGGTACCTCGAGGTGAATGATACGGGGGAGGTCCAGGTGGGGATGGTCTGGGAAGCCCTGAAGGCAGTGATTCGTGGGGAGCTGATATCCATCCGGGCACACAGGGAGAGGAGTGAGAGGGATAGACTGGTGGGGAAGATGCTGGAGGTAGATAGGAGGTACGTGGAGGCACCAGAGGAGGGATTGTTGGGGGAGAGGCGCAGCCTACAGGCCAAATTTGATTTGCTGACCACTAGAAAGGCGGAGGCACAGTGGAGGAAGGCACAAGGGGCAGTGTACGAACATGGTGAAAAGGCGAGTAGGATGCTGGCTCATCAGCTCCGCAAGCGGGATGTGGCTAGGGAAATTGCTGGAGTGAGAGACAAGAGTGGGATTGTGGTGCGGAAGGGGGTAGAGGTGAATGAGGTCTTCAAGGACTTTTACGGGGAACTGTACCAGTTGGAGCCAACGGTGGAGAGGAGGGGAATGGAGAGGTTTCTCGACGGGCTATCTTTCCCGAAGGTGCAGGAGGAGCAGGTGGAGGGGTTGGGGTGGCGATTGAGCTGGAGGAGCTGGTTAAGGGGATCGGGCAGATGCAGTCAGGGAAGGCGCCGGGGCCGGATGGGTTCCCGGTGGAGTTTTATAAAAAGTTTGTGGACCTAGTGGGCCCCTTGCTGGTGCGGACACTTAATGAGGCGTGGGAAGGGGGGACTTTGCCCCTGACGTTGTCGCGGGCGCTGATTTCTTTAATCTTAAAGAGGGACAAGGACCCCCAGCATATCTCTCCTTAATGTGGATGCCAAGGTGCTGGCAAAAATCCTGGCCACCAGGATAAGGACTGTGTGCCAGGGGTTGTACACGAGGACCAGACAGGTTTTGTGAAGGGAAGGCAGCTGAACACGACTGTGCAGAGATTGTTGAATGTCATCATGATGCCGGCGATTGAGGGGGAGGCTGAGATAGTGGTGGCGCTGGATGCGGAGAAGGCCTTCGATAGAGTGGAGTGGGGGTAATTATGGTGGGAGTGGGAGGTGTTGGGGAGGTTTGGATTTGGTGAAGGGTTTATTAGATGGGTGAGGCTGCTATATGAGGCCCCGATGGCATGTGTGGCCACGAATGGGAGGAGGTCGGAGTACTTCTGGCTTTACCGAGGGACCAGGCAGGGTTGCCCCCGTCCCCCTTGTTGTTTGCATTGGCAATCGAGCCGTTGGCGATGGCGTTGAGGGATTCAGGGAGGTGGAGGGGTTTGGTGCGGGGTGGGGAGGAACATAGGGTGTCGTTGTATGTCGATGACCTGCTACTGTATGTGGCGGACCCGGTGGGAGGGATGCCGGGGGTGATGGAGCTGCTAGCCGAGTTTGGGACCTTTTCAGGCTATAAACTAAATCTAGGCAAGAGTGAGGTGTTTGTGGTGCACCCTGGGGACCAGGAGGAAGGAATTGGTAGGCTCACGCTTAGGAGGGCAGGGGAGAGTTTTAGGTACCTGGGGTGCAGGTGGCCAGGGACTGGGGGATTCTTCACAAGCATAATTTCACCAGGCTTGTGGATCAGATGGAGGAGGAGGTCAAGAGGTGGGACATGCTGCCATTGTCGTTGGCGGGGAGAGTGCAGTCCGTCAAAATGACGGTGCTTCCGAGGTTCTTGTTCCTCTTTCAGTGCCTGCCCATCTTCATCCCCAGGGCCTTCTTTAGGAGGGTGACTAGCAGTATTTTGAGCTTTGTGTGGGCACATGGGACTCCTAGAGTGAAGAGGGTTTTCCTGGAGCGAGGGAGGGATTGAGGCGGGCTAGCGCTGCCCAACCTTTGGGGTACTATTGGGTGTAAATGGGTGATGGGGGGGGGGGGGGGTGCGTGGAAAGAATGGAGAAGGCGTCTTGCAGAGATACGAGCCTGGGTGCCTTGGTAATGGCGCCATTGCCGCTCTCTCCTAAGAGGTATGCCACGAGCCCGGTGGTGGCGGCGACCCTAAGAATCTGGGGACAGTGGAGACGGCATATGGGGGAAACAGGGGGCTCGATGGAGGCTCCAGTAGGTGGAAATCATCGGTTCATCCTGGGGAACACTGATGGGGGATTTAGGGGGTGGCATAGGGTGGGCATCAGTAAACTGAGGGACCTGTTTATTGGCGGGAGGTTTGCGGGCCTGGGGGAACTGGAAGATAAATTTGGGCTCCCCCAAGGGAACATGTTCAGATACTTGCAGGTAAAGGCGTTTGCTAGGCGACAGGTAGAGGGTTCCCTTTGCTGCCCTCGCGGGGGGCGATGGACAGAGTGCTTTCAGGGGTGTGGGTCGGAGAGGGGAAGGTGTCTGACATTTATAAGGTAATGCAGGAGGTGGAGGAGTCGTCAGTGGAGGAGCTGAAGGCTAAATGGGAGGGGGAACTTGGGGAGCAGATAGAGGATGGGACTTGGATGGATGCCTTGGAGAGAGTCAACTCTTCCTCCTCATGTGCGAGGCTTAGTCTCATCCAATTTAAGGTGCTGCACCGGGTCCACATGTCCGGGACTAGGATGAGTAGGTTCTTTGGGGGTGAGGACAGGTGCACCAGGTGTTCGGGGAGTCCAGCGAATCATGCCCATAAGTTCTGGGCATGCCCAGCACTGGACGAATTCTGGAAGGGGGTGGCGGGGACGGTGTCGAGGGTGGTTGGATCCAGGGTCAAACCAGGGTGGGGACTCGCAATTTATGGAGTTGCGGTGAAGCCGGGAGTGCAGGAGGCGAAAGAGGCCGGTGTCCTGGCCTTTGCGTCCCTAGTAGCCCGGCGGAGGATCTTGATGCAGTGGAAAGATGCGAGGGGGGGAGGGGGAGAGGAGAGGGGTGGGGGGAGAGAGGGGTGGGGGGGAGGGGGAGAGGAGAGGAGAGGGGGGAGGGAGGAGAGGGGGGAGGGAGGAAAAGGAGAGGAGGAGGGGGGAGGGAGGAAAAGGAGGGGAGGGAGGAAAAGGAGAGGGGGAGGGAGGAAAAGGAGAGGAGGAGAGGGGGGGAAAGGGGGATGTGTTCCTTATTTTTTCTATGGTTATGTAACTTAATATTGTGTTAATTTAAGTTGTTAATATGTTGTGTTCATTGAGGATGGGCGAATGTTTATGATTGCTATCATTATTGTTATTGTTGGTATTTTATTGCGTTTCGTTGTTGTTATATAAATACAAACTTTCTCAATAAAAATTATTTTTAAAAAAAAATGGACAAGTCAAGCTAAAAGTGGATACGCCAGAGTGGATAACATACTTAAAATACAGAGATAAGACTTGTTAGGGTGACAGGAGTAGTTAGGTGGAGAGACTTATTTTTAAAAATAAATTTAGTGTACCCAATTCATTTTTTCCAATTAAGGGGCAATTTAGCGTGGCCAATCCACCTAACCTGCACATCTTTGGGTTGTGGGGGCGAAAACCCACGCAGACATGGGGAGAATGTGCAAACTCCACATGGACAGTGACCCAGATCCGGGATCGAACCTGGGACCTTGGTGCCATGAGGCTGCAAGGCTAATCCACTGTACCACCGTGCTGCCGTTAGGTGGAGAGACTTAAAGCTGGAGTTGTTCTCCTTAGAGCAGAGAAAATGAAGGGGTGAGTTATTAGAGGTGTTGAAAATTGAGGGGCTTTGGCGGCGTAAAGAAGGAGAAACTGTTTCCATTCGCTGAGTGTCAGTAAGCAGAGGGTATGGATTTAATGTAATTGGCACAGGAACTGGAGGGAGATGAGAATTGCTCTTTGCATGGTGCCTTATGATTTGGAAGGCACAGATTCAACAGCAACTCCCAAAAGGCAATTGGACAAAAGGTCGATAAAGATTTACAGGGTGACGGGGCAGAGGAAATGACAGTAAATGGATAGCCCTCCCAAACCATCCAACACAGGCACAGTGGGCTAAATGGCCTCCGATGCTGTGTGATCCTAGGGACTGACCTCAGTGGCTGAGTTAGTGGCGAGTGTCAAGGTGTCTTTCCGTTTAGGAAAAACTCACACATTGATGCAAGTGGAGAATAATAGTTTTAGTTTTGTTTCTGACTTTTAATTCAGCCTTGATATCTAGACATCACATCAAATGGTTCAAAGAATTTTAGCTTTAGAAAAAGGGGCTCTAAAAATATGAACAGAGATTTGCAACTAATTCTACAGATCATTGCAATTTGGTACGGAAACATCCGTCTATGTGCAAACAACATGCAGTGTTTTATCTTTACTGTCTATGAAATTAGATCAGTCAGGGGCCCAGCTTAGCCTCTGATGTGCAGAAAATAATTAAATAATACAACCGGTTTTAATTAAGGCTTTCTTCTTATCATGCAGTTTCAGGAGTACAAACAGATTGTCAAATCCCCCATTTTTTTGTTAATCTGAGTTAATGCGCCATTATTTACAAGATTAAACAGCCACTCACTGCTACATCTCTGGTGCCTTATGGTTTGTCGCACATCTGTTTCCTGTTGCCAAAGGAGAAATGAAACGCAATCAAGTGTGCTTGTAAATTAGATAAAGGGGGTGTTAAACATAACCAAAACCATTCCATTCAAGATGTAAGTTAGAACCTGGCCTGTTGCGGAACATTACATTTGTTTGAGATTTGAATGACAAAGTAATACGTGTGGTGTTTCAGGCCCGACATTGGTGAGGTATGATCATATTATATTTAGTGCCGGAAAGTTGATTGCCTTTCTGCTGTCAACGCCAAGAAACCCATGTCCAAACACACAGGAAAGCCCCAGCACAACAACGTTATTGTGTTTTTAATGTAATAAAAAGTCCCAAGGTGCTTCAAAGGAGTGGAATCAGTCAAAATGTGACACTGAGCCACATAAGGAGATATATTAGGTCATAGAGCTGGTGATAAGCAGCACCTTAAATGCGGGGATAGGAGAAAAAGAGGTTTAGAGAGGGAATTTCAGAAATTCGGGTCCGAAAGACTGAAGCACGGCCGATATTGGTGGGCAAAGGATGTCGAGAGTGCACAAGGGACCAGAGTTAGAGGGCTTTATGAACAGTATATGATCAACCATCTCCAGTCTAATATTTCCACTTCCCAGGCCAACTATTCGTGTGGGCTGTGCGAACATCTGGGCCTGTTTGTGCTTAGTTCTGAGCAGTTTCTTTAACCTATGGGATGATGTGCCCTTAGGAACTGGGAAACGCCCAATGTTTATTTGGCTCAGAGTTTTTGCAAACAATAAAAAGAGGATTGTCACCTCATTAAGCAGGATTAATGGTTGGTGTTTAACTGTATTGTCCCTTCCTACTTGCTGCCACGTTTATTTTTTCACAGAAGATTGGAAATGTGAGGATAAATGAGATCCTGGCTTCATTTCAAATCCCTCATGGCCTTGTTCCTTCCTATCTCTAACCTTGACTATCCCTAAAAGAAGTCCCCCCTTGAACTCTCTTCCGCTGTGTCTCACAGCCCTTGTACATCCTCCTATCCCTTTCCCCAACATTAGTGACTGTTTCTTCATGACTCCTGGTCCCTGCTCTGGAATTCCTTCCCTCAGAACCCCTTCATCTCCCTGCCCTCCTCCAAGAGCCTCCTCAAAACTCGCTTCTAACCAGTATTTAGATGACGCTTTTCAATGCTACCTCTCAGGTTTGTTTTGATTGTGTACTTTGGGGCATATCTTGCATATTATTCTTGATTTCTTGCATATAAATAGAAGTTGTTGGCTGGATGAATCAGGTCCTATTAATGCCGTACCTACACAATACAGAGGGAAATCAATATCTCGAAAGAAAGTACTTCTACCTACTCGGAGGTTTCCAGAGCCAACCATGCAAATTGAAAAAGAAAGCACACAACCTGCAATTGAAGCCATGATGTTTTGTAAATCTCCAGAGTAAGCAACCTAGTAGAATATGCACAAGGAGACATGTGCTGACATGAACACTTTATGATTAAAAAGCAGTAGGATTAGTGCGAACCATATGTTTGTTGCTAATAGTGTACTGTCTGCCTATCCAGCTACCGCTGTTTTTATATCCTTGGAGCTTTCTTTTTCCACCAGTTGTCCAAAAACAACAGCCATTTAAATGTTAGCATAATATCATAGGAGTGTTCATGCAAGTTTACTGAATCTAGTGTGAGATGGGAATAGCAGAGCAGTTGAGGGGTGTCTGGTTGTATGTTTTAAGGAGTGAAACTTTGAGCTTTTGTTGTTCGGTAGCTCCTCTACCCTCTGTAACTTGCAGCTCATCAAAGCTCTGATGTCTATTCTGGCTTTCCCCACACCCCAATCACTCATCACCCAACCCCTTTCAGAAATTGGCTCCTATTTCGCTAGTGCCTCAGATTGAACATAGGGGCTGGTTTAGCGCAGGGCTAAATCGCTGGCTTTGAAAGCAGACCAAGGCAAGCCAGCAGCACGGTTCAATTCCCGTACCAGCCTCCCCAAACATGCGCCGGAATGTGGCGACTAGGGGCTTTTCACAGTAACTTCATTTGAAGCCTACTCGTGACAATAAGCGATTTTCATTTCAAGTAGGGCAGCACGGTGGCGCAGTGGGTTAACCCAGTTGCCTCACAGCGCCAAGGTCCCAGGTTCGATCCTGGCTCTGGGTCACTGTCCGTGTGGAGTTTGCACATTCTCCCCATGTTTGCGTGGGTTTCGCCCCCACAACCCATCTTTGGGTTGCAAGGTAGGTGAATTGACCATGCTAAATTGCCCCGTAATTGGAAAAAATGAATTGGGTACACTAAATTTATTTTGAAAACGTACCCTCACAAGTAAACCCCCATGGTCTCGTCCCTCTTGATCTCCGTAATCCCCTCCAGCCTTGCGTCCCACTCACTCATGACATCTCTGCTTCTGGCCCCTAAAGCATTCCTCCCTCCCCCATCTTCATCCCCCTTGCACCCTTGAAAGCCAAAGAATGGCCATTCTCCGCAATTTCTTTCCGGAACCATCTCCCGCTTTTCCACCTCCATCTCTTTGGGCTTTCGTTTATTGCTCCTTTGGCTTGGCATCATGTGTTTCAAAATCGAACCTCTGTAAAGAACTTTGGAACAGTGTTGGATCTAGAAGAGGCACAAAGGGGCGTAGCAGAATCATTAGCAACAGCTGCTATCCAAAAAGAAAGAAAAATGGGTATGGAGGTTATTGTCGAGTTCAGAAGGCGTGTAAAATGCTAAATCGAGAAATAGTTTGGCAGTTGGTGATGATTCTATTTTCCCATTTATACCCCATCTATTTTTCTTTACTTGTCCCATTGCCACTTTCTTTTGACTTGCGCCATCGTCCGTTTTGTCATTTAATCTCCTGCCTTTCAACTATCACACACCTTCTATTTTGTTTCTTTACTTCTTCCCCACACTTTCCCTGCCTCTGAACTTGATTAAAGCCTGCCACATCTCTTAACTATTTTCAGCTCTGACCAAAGATCACTGACCAGAAACATTTACTCTGTTTCTCTCTCCACTCAGATACTGTCTCACCCATTCTGTTCCAGAAAGCCAGATGGCGAAGGATAGAACTGGAGCCAATATTAAAACACTTTTTATCAGCTTTATTTACAGACATACACATTACAAACATGCGCCTCCCAGCCCAAAAAACCCAATCTCACTCTGTTCCTATTTATAGGAGCACAAGTGAATCCACAATTGTTGCCCACCACCTGTATACAGCTAAACACAATCAATATACAATTAACACAGCTGCTGATTCTGTTTTTATTTTAGATTTCTATTATTTTCTGCTTGCGTGTTTATCTGGCTTCCCCTTAAATGCATCTATGCTGTTTGGCTCAGATACTACCTTTGGTAGCAAGTTGCACATATGAGTGAGAGGTTCCTCCTGATTTCTGTAGCTCATTTAACGTTGACTATCTTTAGTTTGATAGCACCTAGTTTTGGCTGTCTCCACAAGTGGAAAAAAACGATGAGTTAGCTTTGATGTTATTTATTAGAAATGGTAAATAATGCACATTAGTCTACCTCGGTTGATGATAAACATATTGTATGTTGTCATAGGAAACCTCTGAACCTTCTGTTGGGGGGGTCAGAAGGAAATGAAAAGAGATAGGGACAGTGAGCCTGGGTTTTGAAGCAGAACTGTCAAGCCACAGCAAAATGTTGCGCAAAAGTTAAGATTGTGAGGGTTGATTACGGGTGGTTTTATTTAAGTCAAGCAAATTAACTCATTGGAGAAATGTGGCTTATTTGTTGTTTTTGCATCATTACAAAAGATAAGTTATAATGATTGAACAAGAGTCTGGTCATCGCTTGTCGCTCTGTATATTGCTTTGTGGTGAAATAAAGCAGCTCAATAATTTGTCTGCGATGTCTGTCCATTTGTTTGCTTATCGATTTTGTCTAGATTAAGACCGCACACATTAGAAAAACTTGGGAATCCAGCTCAGAAGGCAAATGGTATTATTGTACCACTGTTATATGTAAAAAAAAAATGACTTTCTGGGAATGCTTTAGGTGTGAGATCCAGCTGCTCAGAAACTGATCAGAATATCACAGGCATACTGTTGCTTTCTCCCAGTAAGTATTGGCAATAGGCAAGGGTCAGTGCTAACAGTATCCTGTCAAAGAATGACACATCACAGACCCGGGGCAGTTTGACCCATTGTGACTGCGTTAACTGGTTGGAAAAACTATTCCCTTGCTCTTACCTCATAGCCCTGCAAATATTTTCCTAAAGTAACTATTGAATCTGCTTCCACTACCTTTTCAGGCAGCAGATCATCGATCATTATAATTTGCTGTGTTTTAACATAGCCCACTATATCTCTTGTTCTTTTGCTAATTACCTCAAAATTGTGTCCTCCAGCTAGTAAACCTCCTGCCTGAGGAAGAAGTTTCACTTCATACATTCTTTCACAATCCTTTATAATTTCAAAGGCTTGTATTAAATCTTCCTTTAACCCTACTCACGGGAGAACAATCCCAGTTACTCTATAAATGTATTTCCCAATGTAGCCACTTTGCATGCAATTGCCAATTTGCACCGAATAACAATCTACTTTTTCAATATAAAATATATTTATTATAATACAGACACACATCTTGTCATAATATGCACTCATACACATCATGAGGTAAAGACAGGCAGTGATAGACGCCCAGGTGAGCCTATCAACACGCAGGACAGAACATTAGAGAGGGGCTTCCTACTATAAAACACACAAGGCATCAGCATTCTGCCTCTTTCCACTGGTAATAACTGTATGACAGTCAGGGTGTATATATCAGTTAGCACCTTCTACATGTGGCTCAGAGCTAGTCTGGCCTAGTTAGTTGGAGATGGTATACTTAGAGTAGTAGAGTGTCAACCCACAGCAAGCTGTGTGCCTTGTTACCGAAGTTCAATAAATCTTATTGAACCAACGTCTAAGTTTGGAGTCTCCTTTCCAGTCTAACTACATCCAGTTGCAGTCTGTGTTACCCCATGGTCAATAACATGACACACCTCACACAAGCACACACCTACATTATGTATGCTAGGTGTGGCTAGCACAACTCGAGAGGCTTGAGTACAAAATTTATGCCAACACTCCAGTATGGTACTGAGGAAATGGAGCACTGTCGGAGGTGCCATCTTTCAGATGAAATGTTAAACTGAGATCCTGTTGCCCTCTCTGGTGGACATAAATTACATGGCATGGTTTTGAAATGGAGCAGGGGAAATCTCCATGTTGTTCCCACCCATATTTATTTCTCACCAAGAGGAGTAAGTGATCTAATCTTTTATTACATTTCTGTTGGCAGACCTCTCTGTGTGAAAATTGACTCCTGCTTTGTAACAAAGTGTACACTTAAATCGGTGTTGGAGCAGAGAAAGGTGCGAGGCAGAAGAAGCAAGATGGCGGCAGGCGGGGAAGCAGCAGCAGCGTGGCAGCAGTGGGCGCGAGAGCAGCAGGAGCTGCTTCAGCGCTCCTTTAAGGAGCTGAAGGCAGAGATTCTGGAGCCGTTTAAGGCCTCCCTGGACAAGGTCATGGTGACCCAGATGGCTTAGGGTGCGGAGATCCAAGAGCTTCGGCAAAAGGCCTCGGAGGGCGAAGACGAACTGGGCCTGGCAGTGAAGGTGGAGTCGCACGAGGCACTCCATAAGACGTGGTCAGCGACGATGGAAGAGATGGAGAACCGGGCCCGTCGGAAGTACCTGCGGATCCTGGGCCTCCCCGAGGGGCTGGAAGGTTCGGATTTGGGGGCCTATATGGCCATGATGCTGAACACGCTAATGGGTGCGAGGTCGTTCCAGGGGCCTTTGGAGCTGGAGGGTGCCCATCGGGTGCTGCTGAGGAAACCCAGGCCAAACGAGCCGCCTCGGGCGGTGCTGGTCCGTTTTCACCGCTTTGTCGACCGCGAGTGTGTGCTGCGTTGGGCGAAGAAGGAGAGGAATAGCAAGTGGGAGAATGCGGAGGTCAGGATATACCAGGACTGAAGTGCGGAGGTGGCGAAGAGAAGGGCTGGCTTTAACCGGGCGAAGGCAGTGCTCCACAAGAAGGGGGTCAAGTTTGGCTTGTTACAGCCGGAACGCCTGTGGGTCACGTATAAAAATCGGCAGCTATATTTTGGCTCCCCGGAGGAGGCCTGGACTTTTGTTCAGGCAGAGAAGCTGGACTTGTACTGAGGGCTGGGGAATGTTGTATACAGGCCGGAGGCTTTGTCCTCCTTGGTATCCTTTCGCTTTATCGGTTCTATTGGATGGTTTTTTTTTTGCTGTTCTGCCTTTTTGTTTGCTTGTTTGGACTGTTATCTGTTTATTTGGGTGTTTTGTCATGTTTGGGGTCTGTATTTTGTTCACTGGTTGAGAGTTTGGGTGGGGTTCGCGGTCCTGTTGGGTCATGTGCCCGTCTTTTCCCGCGTTTTGGGTCGGGGGGGCAGGGCTTGGGATGGAAGCGCGGGCTTTTCTCCCGCGCTAGAGGAGCGGTGGGCGGGGCCGGCACTGGGGAGGTGGTTGTGTTGCACTGGGGGGGGAGGGGGGGTGATTAGGGTGGCGGGAGCAGCCGGGGTCAGCAGGAGTCGGCTGACTTACGGAAGTACAATGGAAGGGGTTACGCAGCTGCGGTGGGGGGGGGGGGGGGGGGGGGTGGGAAGGAGAGGGGGGAAGGGGGGGGGGGGGGGGGGGGAAAGGATAGGTTGGAAAGAACGCGGGGGGGGAAGAACGCGGGGGGGGAAAGAACGCGGGGGGGGAAAGAACGCGGGGGGGGGGTAAAACGAGGGGGGTGGGGGAAGAAACGATGGGGGGGGGAAGAAAACGAGGCGGGGGGGGGGAAGAACGAGGGGGGGGGGGGGGAAGAACGAGGGGGGGGGGGGGGGAAGAACGAGGGGGGGGAAGAACGAGGTGGGGGGAAGAAAGGGGGGGGAAGAAAGGGGGGGGTACCGGGTTGCTGCTGGAATGGCCAAGACAGAGCTGGAGCATGTAGAGGAGGTTGGGATGGGGGTCTGTCGCTGTGGGGAATGGGCTGAGCGGGGGGCGCAGGCACGTGGCGGATTGCGGAAGGGTGATGGCTAGTCGACGGGGGAGGGGGTAGGCGGTCCCCTGATCCGGCTGATCACCTGGAATGTGAGGGGACTGAATGGGCCGGTCAAATGGGCCCGAGTGTTTGCGCACCTGAAGGGGCTGAAGGCGATGTGGCTATGCTCCAGGAGACGCACTTGAAGGTGGCGGATCAGGTTAGATTGAGGAAGGGATGGGTTGGCCAGGTGTTTCATTCGGGGCTGGATGCAAAAAATTAGGGGGTGCCGATCCTGGTGGGGAAGAGGGTGTCGTTTGAGGCGTCGAATGTGGTGGCAGACAGTGGCGGGCGGTATGTGATGGTGAGCGGCAAGCTACAAGGGGAGCGGGTGGTGCTGGTTAATGTATACGCCCCGAATTGGGACGATGCGGGTTTCATGCGGCGCATGTTGGGCCGGATTCCAGATTTGGAGGCGGGGGGTCTGATAATGGGAGGGGGATTTCAACACGGTGCTGGATCCGCCACTGGATCAATCCAGTTCCAGGACGGGTAGGAGGCCTGCGGCGGCTAAGGTGTTGAGGGGGTTTATGGACCAGATGGGAGGGGTGGATCCATGGAGGTTTGCGAGGTCGAGGGCCAGGGAATTTTCATACTTTTCCCATGTGCATAAGGCCTATTCCCTGATCGACTTCTTGGTTATGAATAGGGCGCTGATTGTGAGGGTGGAGGATGCTGAAGATTCGGCGATAGCCATTTCCGACCATGCCCCGCACTGGGTGGACCTCGAGCTGGGGGAGGAGAGAGACAGATCAACTCCCCCCTAACCACCGCCTTCAGTGCCTCCCAGACCGTCCCCACTTGGACCTCCCCATTGTCATTGGCCTCCAGGTACCTCTCGATACATCCTCGAACCCGTCCCCCCACCTTCTCATCCGCCAGCAGCCCCACCTCCTAGCGCCAAAGTGCCCACAGGGAGAGAAGGGAGCAGAGAGAGAGGGAGAGTTTGATGGGGGAGATGGTGAGGGTGGACAGGAGATACGCGGAGGCCCAGGAGGAAGGATTGCTGAGGGAGCGGCGCAGCCTCCAGGCTGAGTTCGACTTGCTGACCACCAGAAAGGCAGAAGCTCAGTGGAGGAAGGCACAAGGTGCGGTGTATGAATATGGAGAGAAGGCGAGCAGGATGCTGGCACACCAGCTCCGTAAGCGGGATGCGGCTATGGAGATCGGTGGAGTTAAGGATCGGGGAGGAAATGTGGTGTGAAGAGGGGTAGATATTAATGAGGTCTTCAGGGACTTTTATGAGAAACTGTATCGGTCCGAACCCCCGGCGAAGGAGGGGGGGATGGGGCGCTTTTTGGACAGGCTGAGATTCCCGAGTGTGGAGGAGATACAGGTGGAGGGACTGGGGGTGCCGGTTGAGCTGGAGGAGCTGGTCAAAGGGATAGGGAGCATGCAGTCTGGGAAGGCGCCGGGGCCGGATGGGTTCCCGGCTGAAATTTACAAGAAGTATGCAGACCTGTTGGGTCCCCTGTTGGTTAGGACCTTTAACGAGGCAAGGGAAGGGGGGCTTTGCCCCCCGACGATGTCCCGGGCGCTGATCTCCCTGATTCTTAAGCGGGACAAGGATCCCCTGCAGTGTGGGTCATACAGGCGGATCTCACTTTCGAATGTGGACGCCAAGCTGTTGGCAAAGATCTTAGCCGTGAGGATAGAGGACTGTGTGCCGCAGGTTATCCACGAGGATCAAACGGGGTTTGTGAAGGGGAGGCAGCTGAACACCAACATAAGGAGGCTCTTGAACGTTATAATGATGCCAGCGGTACAAAAGGAGGCGGAGATTGTGGTGGCGCTGGACACGGAGAAGGCCTTTGATAGGGTTGAGTGGGGGTACTTGTGGGAGGTGTTGGAAAGGTTTGGGTTTGGGAAGGGGTTTGTTAGTTGGGTGAGGCTGTTGTATGAGGCCCCGATGGCGAGCGTGGCCGCGAATAGGAGGAGGTCGGAGTATTTTTGGCTATTCCGAGGGACGAGGCAGGGGTGTCCCTTGTCCCCCCTGCTCTTTGCGCTGGCAATTGAACCCTGGCTATGGCGCTGAGGGAGTCAGGGAATTGGAGGGGGCTGGTCCGGAGTGGGGAGGAGCACCTAGTGTCACTCTTATGCGGGTGACCTATTGTTGTATGTGGCGGACCCGGTGGGGGGAATGCCGGAGGTGATGGGGATTCTCCGGGAATTTGGGGATTTCTCAGGGTACAAGCTCAACTTGGGGAAGAGCGAGCTGTTTGTGGTACACCCAGGGGACCAGGAGGGGGGGGGATTAGGAGGCTCCCACTGAAAAGGGCGGAGAGGAGCTTCAGGTACTTGGGGGTTCAGGTGGCCAGGAGTTCGGGGGCCTTGCATAAGCTTAACCTCACAAGGCTGGTGGAGCAAATGGAGGAGGAGTTTAAGAGGTGGGACATGTTGCCGCTGTCTCTGGCGGGTAGGGTACAGTCAGTCAAAATGACGATGCTCCCGAGGTTTCTGTTCCTGTTCCAGTGCCTCCCCATTCTTATCAGGTGGGTTAACAAGAGCATTACGGGGTTTGTGTGGGCACACGGGACCCTGAGGGTGAGAAAGGTGTTCTTGGAGCGGAGCAGGGATAGGGGGGGTGGCACTGCCCAACCTCTGTGGGTATTATTGGGCTGCCAACGCAGCGTTGGTGCGTAAGTGGGTAATGGACGGGAAGGGGGCAGCATGAAAGAGGATGGAGATGGCGTCCTGTGTGGGCACGAGCCTGGAGGCGCTGGTAATGGTGCCGCTGCTGCTCCCTCCAACGTGGTATACCACGAGGCCGGTGGTGGCCACTACCCTCAAAATTTGGGGGCAATGGAGACGGCACAGGGGGGAGGTGGGGGCCCCGATACGGGACAACCACCGATTTGTCCCGGGGAGAATTTATGGTGGGTTCCTGAGTTGGCACAGGGCAGGTATCAGGAGGTTGAGGGACCTGCTTGTAGACGGGAAGTTTGCGAGCCTGGGTGCGCTGGAGGGGAAGTTCGGGCTCCCCCCGGGGAACACCTTTAGGTACATGCAGGTAAGGGCGTTTGTCAGGCAGCAGGTGGCAGAGTTTCCTCTGCTGCAGCCGCGTAGGATCCAGGACAGGGTGCTCTCGGGGTGTGGGTTGGTGAGGGGAGGATCTCAGCAGCGTACCAGGAGATGGATGAGGCCTCGGTCGAGGAGCTGAAGGGTAAATGGGAGGAGGAGCTGGGTGAGGAGATAGAGGAGGGGACATGGGCGGACGCCCTGGGGAGGGTGAACTCCTCTTCTTGTGTGAGGCTTGGCCTCATACAGTTTAAGGTGCTGCATAGGGCTCACATGACTGGGACAAGGATGAGTCGGTTCTTCGGGAGTGAGGACAGGTGCTCAGGGAGCCCAGCAAATGATGCCCATATGTTCTGGGCGTGCCCAGCGCTGGGGGAATTTTGGAAGGGCGTAGCAAGGACGGTGTCGAGGGTGATAGGATCCAGGGTCAGTCCGGGCTGGGGTGTCGCAATTTTTGGGGTTGCAGTGGAGCCGGGAGTGCAGGAGGCTAAAGAGGCCGGTGTTCTGGCCTTTTGCGTCCCTAGTAGCCCGGCGGAGGATTCTTCTTCAGTGGAAGGATGCGAGGCCCCCAAGCGTGGAGGCCTGGATCAACGATATGGCAGGGTTTCTTAAATTAGAAAAGGTGAAATTTGACCTAAGGGGATCAGTGCAGGGGTTTTTCAGGAGGTGGCAGCCATTTCCGGATTTCCTGGCAGAACGATAGGAAAAGGCCAGTAGCAGCAGCAGCCCGGGGGTGGGGGGGGTTTTTTTTTTTCGTTGTTTTGGACCGAAGGGACGGGCATTGTTGCTCTATGCTAATAGCGGGCATTGATTTATTTCTATCTCTATGTATAAACTGGGGGGGGGGGGGGGGGGGGGGGTGGTCCGTCGAAGGGGCGGGCGCGTGTTTTGTGCGAATGGTGGGCGTTAATTTACTTCTTCCTTTGTGTATGCGCTGGTGGGGGGGGGGTACTGTTTTTTTTTTCTGTTGTTAGTAAAAACATTTTTGTTTTTTTATGAAAATTGTGAATAAAAATAATTTAAAAAAAACAAAGTGTACACTTTAAATGTGCCTCATTTGCTATTTGGGGCATTGAGATTGAGAAAGATGCTAAGTAAATGCAAATCTACTTTTGTGCGCATTGGATTGAGATTACACCTACTGTCAATAGCCTTTGGCTCCTTTGTTAGTCAAGAATCTATCTACCTCTGCCTTAAAATTATTCAATGACCCGGCCTCCACTGCTCTCCGGGGAAGAGAGTTCCAAAGATTCACAACCCTCAGAGAAAAAAATTCTTCTCATCTGTCTTTTTTAAAATTAACATTTTTTTTTAAGAGTGCCCAATTGTTTTTTTTTGCTTTTTTTATCCAATTAAGTGGCAAGATGGGCAAAACGGTAGCATAAGTGATTAGCACTGTGGCTTCACAGCGCCAGGGTCCCAGGTTCGATTCCCCGCTGGGTCACTGTCTGTGCGGAGTCTGCACGATCTCCCCGTGTCAGCGTGGTCCGGGTGCTCCAGTTTCCTCCCACAGTCCAAAGACGTGCAGGTTAGGTGGATTGGCCATGTTAAATTGCCCTTAGTATCCAAAAAGGTTAGGGGTTATTGGGTTACGGGGATAGGGTGGAAGTGAGGGTTTAAGTGGGTCAGTGCAGACTTGATGGGCCAAATTGCTTCCTTCTGCACTGTATGTTCTTTTTTTTAAAAAATAATTTTATTGGAATTTTTTACAGAAAATACAAAATATAACAACAAACAATAAAATGCAACAAAATAACCCATAAAAACTGTAACACCCCCCAAACCGTGACAACGCATGTATCCCCTCCCTCCCACCCCCTCAGCCCCAATGAACAACAAGAGAACTTAAAAATAAATTAAAATTAAATAAACAAACATAGTCATCGTCCCCGCCCCCCCCCCCCCCCCCCCCCCCCCCCCCGGGTTGCTGCTGCTACTGTCCCTGTACCCTATCGTTGAGCCAGAAAGTCGAGGAAAGGTTGCCACCGCCTAAAGAACCCTTGTGTCGATCCTCTCAGGCCGAATTTGACCTTCTTTACCTTAATAAAACCCGCCATGTCATTGATCCAGGTCTCCACGCTTGGGGGCCTCGCATCCTTCCATTGTAGCAAGATCCTTCACCGGGCTACTAGAGACGCAAAGGCCAGCACACCGGCCTCTTTCGCCTCCTGCACTCCCGGCTCTACCCCAACCCCAAAGATCGCGAGTCCCCATCCTGGCTTGACCCTGGATCCCACCACCCTTGACACCGTCCTCGCCACCCCCTTCCAGAACTCCTCCAGTGCCGGGCATGCCCAGAACATATGGGCATGGTTCGCTGGACTCCCCGAGCACCTGACACACCTGTCTTCACCCCCAAAGAACCTACTCATCCTCGTCCCAGTCATGTGGGCCCGGTGTAGCACCTTTAATTGGATGAGGCTAAGCCGCGCACACTAGGAGGAAGAATTAACCCTCTCCAGGGCATCAGCCCATGTCCCGTCTTCGATCTGTTCCCCCAGTTCCCCCTCCCACTTAGTTTTCAGCTCCTCTACTGATGCCTCCTCCACCTCCTGCATAACCTTGTAGATATCAGATATCTTCCCCTCTCCAACCCAGACCCCCGAAAGCACCCTGTCACTCACCCCCCTCGCGGGAAGCAAAGGGAATCCCTCCACCTGCCGTCTAGCAAATGCCTTTACCTGCAGATACCTGAACATGTTTCCCGGGGGGAGCCCAAATTTCTCCTCCAACTCCCCCAGGCTCGCAAACCTCCCATCAATAAACAGGTCCCTCAGCTGTCTGATGCCCGCTCTGTGCCAACCCTGAAATCCCCCATCAATGTTCCCCGGGACGAACCTATGGTTCCCCCTTAACGGAGCCTCCATCGAGCCCCCCACTTCTCCCCTATGTCGCCTCCACTGCCCCCAAATCTTGAGGGTAGCCGCCACCACCGGACTCGTGGTATACCTCGTAGGAGGGAGCAGCCACTGCGCCGTTACTAAGGCCCACAGACTTTTATCTCCACAGGACGCCCTCTCCATCCGTTTCCATGCTGCCCCCTCCCCCTCCATCACCCACTTGCGCACCATCGACACAATTAAGCTTATGGAGAGTCCCCCAACTCCTGGCCACCTGCATCCCCAGGTATCTGAAACTCTTCACTGCCCTCTTAAACGGGTGCCTCCCAATTTCCTCCTCCTGATCTCCCGGGTGTACTATAAATACCTCGCTCTTGCCTAAATTTAACTTATAGCCCGAGAAGCCCCCAAATTCCGCTAATAGCTCCATCACCCCCGGCATTTCCCCTTTTGGGTCCGCCACATACAACAGCAGGTCGTCCGCATACAGCGATACCCGATGTTCCTCCCCACCCCGCACCAGACCCCTCCATCTCCCTGACTCCCTCAACGCCATAGCCAGAGGCTCAATCGCCAGTGCAAAGAGCAAGGGGGACAAGGGACACCCCTGCCTGGTCCCACGGTAGAGCCTAAAGTACTCCGATCTCCTTCCATTTGTAACTACACTCGCCATCGGAGCCGTGTAGAGCAGCCTCACCCATTTGATGAATCCCTCCCCAAATCCGAACCGTTCCAGCACCTCCCACAGGTACTCCCACTCAACTCTATCAAACGCTTTCTCTGCATCCAACGCCACCACTATCTCCAGCTCCCCCTCCACTGCCGGCATCATGATAACATTTAGCAGTCTCCGCACATTTGTATTGAGCTGCCGTCCCTTAACGATCTTCGTGTATCACCCCGGCACACAATCCTCTATCCTGGTGGCCAGGATCTTCGCCAGCAACTTGGCGTCAACATTGAGGAACGAGATAGGCCTGTATGATCCACACTGCAAGGGGTCCTTATCCCGCTTTAGGATCAGAGAGACCAGTGCCTTCTCCCCATACTCATATACCGCGCCCTGCGCCCTCCTCCACTGTGTCTCCGCCTTTCTGGTGGTCAACAAGTCAAATTTGGCCTGCAAACTACGCCGTTCCCCCAGCAACCCCTCCTCCGGTGCCTCCGCGTATCTCCTGTCCACATCCAGGAGATCCCCCACCAGTCTCTCCCTCTCCTTCCTCTCCCTCCTTTCCCTATGGGCCCGGATGGAGATCAGCTCCCCCCGGATCACTGCTTTCAGAGCCTCCCAGACCATCCCCACCCGGACCTCCCCGTGTCATTGATATCAAGATACCCCTCAATACTTCTCCGGACCCTCCTACACACCTCCTCATCAGCCAGCATCCCCACATCCAGGTGCCAGAGCGGGCGCTGGTCCCGCGCCTCCCCCATCTCCAGATCAACCCAGTGCGGAGCATGGTCTGAAATCGCTATGGCCGAATACTCGGCATCCTGCACCCTCGGGATCAATCCCCTGCTCAGGATGAAAAAATCTATACGGGAATAAACCCTATGGACATGGGAGAAAAAGGAATACTCCAGCGCTCTCGGTCTCCCAAACCTCGAGGGATCCACCCCTCCCATCTGGTCCATGAATGCCCTCCGTACTTTGGCCGCCGCCGGTCTCCTACCCGTCCTTGAACTGGACCGGTCCAGTGGGGGATCCAGCACTGTGTTAAAGTCTCCCCCCATGATCAGGCCCCCTGCCTCTAGGTCCGTAATGCGGCCCAACAAGCGCCTCATGAAGCCGGCATCATCCCAATTCGAGGCATATACATTAACCAGCACCACCTTCTCTCCCTGCAGCCTACCCTTCACCATAATATATCTGCCCTCCTTGTCCGACACCACCTCAGCCGCCTCAAACGCCACTTTCTTCTCCACCAGAATCGCCACCCCCCGGTTCTTCGCGTCCAATTCTGAGTGAAAAACCTGCCCCACCCACCCCTTCCTCAGACGAACCTGGTCCGCCACCTTCAAGTGGGTCTCCTGGAGCATAGCCACGTCCGCCTTCAACCCCTTCAGATGAGAAAATACCCTAGTTTTCTTAACCGGCACATTCAGCCCCCTCACGTTCCAGGTAATCAGCCGGATCAGAGGGCAACCCACCCCCCTCCCCCGCCGGCTAGCCATAGCTTATCCACTGCTCACCCCAGGCCAGCTCGCCCCGCCCGACCCGTTCGCCATGGCGATAATGCCTCTCCTCTACCCCCCCGGCCCACACCAGCTCCTTCCTGGCCATTCCAGCAGCAACCCGGTATCCTCCCCCCCCCCCCCCCCCCCCCCCCCCCCCAAGCTAGGACCCCTCCTAGCCGCGACGCACCCTCCATGGTACTTCCGTGAGTCAGCTGACTTCTGCTGACCCCGGCAGCTCCCGCCAAAACCCATCCCTTCCCATCATGGGGTCATCCCCCTCTTGCCACACCTCCTTGGCACCGCTTCAGCGTGGGAAAGAAAACCATTAGAGGCCACACCCCCACCGCCAGCTCCGCCCCCCCCCGCCCCGCCGCGCGGGAAACCAGAGGAAAGCCTGCGCTTTCACACTGCCACACCCCACCCTTCTGACGCAGCTCTCTAAAATCCAGTTTCACCCCAACCCCCAGCCCCGTACAGAAGAGAACATATAAAATACAAACCCCCCACATTCCCCACATATCCCACACCCATACCCAACAGACAGACCCACCCGGAAACAGAGCAAAAAGAAAACCAGCATAAAAAACACACATGTCAAAGTTGAACAGCAACAGCGAAAACAGCAACGGCCATAGTGTGTCCCCAGACCCTAGTTTGAGTCCAGCTTCTCCGCCTGTACAAAGGCCCACGCCTCCTCCGGGGACTCGAAGTAGTGGTGCCGGTCCTTATATGTCACCCACAGGCGCGCAGGCTGCAGCATTCCAAATCTGACCTGCTTGGCATGCAGCACCGCCTTCGTCCGGTTGAACCCGGCCCGCGGCTTAGCCACCTCCGCACTCCAGTCCTGGTAGATTCGCACTACCGAATTCTCCCATTTGCTGCTCCTCTCTTTCTTGGCCCAGCGCAGCACAAACTCCCGGTCGCTAAATCGATGGAACCGCACCAGCACCGCCCTCGAGGGCTCATTTGCCTTAGGCCTCTTGGCCATCACTCGATGAGCTCCCTCAAGCTCCAGGGGCAAATGGAAGGACCCTGCTCCCATCAACGAGCTCAACATCTTGGTCACATAGGCTGGGAGATCCGACCCCTCCAGCCCCTCTGCCAGGCCCAGGATCCTCAAATTCTTTCGCCTCGTGCGAACGTCCAGCTCCTCCAAGCGGTCTTGCCACTTTTTGTGAAGTGCCTCGTGCAACTCTACTTTCCCCACGAGGACCAGGGCCTCCTCCTCCCTCTCAGCGGCCTGCTGCTGCAACTCCCGAATGGACGCCTCCTGGGCCGCCTGGGTCCCAAGCAGCTTGTTGGTAGTCGTATTCAGGGAGTCCAGCAGCTCAGCCTTCAGCTCCGCAAAACAGCGCAGAAGAGAGGCCTGCTGCTCCTGCGCCCACTTCCACCAGTCCTCGGGTGTTCCGCCGCCCGCCATTTTGTCCTTCTTCCCCCGCTTTTCTTGGGGAGCTGCTGCAGCCTTTTCCTTTGCCCCACTCCGGGTGAGCACCATAAATTATGGGGAATGCTCCTCTAGACACCTTCCCCCACCGGGATTTGTCGAAACAGCGCCGTTTGGGGCCCTCAAATCGGCCCAAAAGTCCTTAAATAGCGGGAGCTGCCGAACGTGCGGCTTAGCTCCGCATAGCAGCAACCGGAAGTCCCCCCTGCACTGTATGTTCTATGTATAATTTAGCGTGGCCAATCCACCTAACCTACACATCTTTGGGTTGTGGGCTGAAACCCACGGAGACACGGAGAATGTGCAAACTCCACAGGGACAGTGACCCAGGGCCGGGATTCAAACCCGGGTGTCCTCAGTACCGTAGTCCCAGTGCTAACCACTGTGCCACATGCCACCCTTTCTCATCTCTGTCTTAAAGAGGACCCCTTTAAAAAGTTTAAACCGTGTCCCGCCAGAAGAAACAACCTTCAATATGATCACCTCTCAATCTTCTAAACTCCAATGGTCACAGGCCCAGCTTATCCACCCTTTGCTCATAAGACAACCTCCCCCCTCTCCAGCCCAGGTATGAGTTGAATGAGCGTTCTTTGAACTGCTTCTATTTATATTTATATCCTTTCTTAAATAAGGAGAGCAAAACTGTGCACAGTACTCGAGATGTGGTTTTACCAATGCCCTGTACAACTGTTGCAAAACATCACTACATTTATATTCCATTCCCCTTGAAATAAATTACAACATCCATTGGCCTTCTGAATGACTTGCTGTACCTGCACACTGTTATGTGCAATGGATAATTTTTAAATTGAATGTATATGTGTATGTGTTAAGTAAGATAAGGGCAGCACGGTGGCCTAGTGGTTAGCACAACCGCCTCACAGCGCTGAGGTCCCAGGTTCGATCCCGGCTCTGGGTCACTGTCCATGTGGAGTTTGCACATTGTCCCCGTGTCTGCGTGGGTTTCGCCCCCACAACCCAAAAATGTGCAGAGTAGGTGGATTGGCCATGCTAAATTGCCCCTTAATTGGAAAAAATAATTGGGTAATCTAAATTTATTTAAAAAAAAGTGATGGTTGTTCAGGGACACAGACACAGAGAAAAGATAGAAGAGTGGGTGTCAGAGTGTGAAGACAGGGATTTTCAGCTCTCTGAGAAGAAAAGATTGCAAGGCTATTGAGACAGTTGTTGACTGAATTATCTAGAACTCCGTAAGGTGATCAGTTTAGCAGAGGATCTACTGGAAAACCGAGTTTGGATTTTGGGTGTCTCAGGGAGAGATACGAGTCGGGTGAAAAACATCAAGTGAATGCTCAGAAATTCATTGGAAGAAAACTATTTGCAACTGTGTCGGCTCAAGTGGGAAACCTTTGTCTGTCAAGCTTAGGTAACTCTTCCACTGGCTTATCTGTAAATATATTTCTGCGGTGAAGGAATATTGTGAATTTGCAGCGTCTTCCTGCGTTTGTACTGAGATCTTTCCAATCTTTTTTCCTGGTGCTATGTAGTTCATTTTTCTTGTTTAAAAAATACTTTATTATTTGTGTTAAGAGTTCAGCTGCAGACTCCTATGAATTTGTTCAGTAATTTTCCTCCATGTTCTCACTCTGGGATCTGACTTGTCCAGTATCAACACCAGCTGTAATTGAAGCAACACTTTTCCTGATTCATGTACGAGGACACCCAGATTATGCAATCTCTCTCCTTTTAAATAATATGCTCCTTTTCTATTTTTCCTGCCAACATGGCCAACTTCACATTTTTTCTCATTATACCCCATCTGCCAAATTTTTGTCCACTCACTTAACCTATCTATGTTACGTCCCTTTGCAGACTCCTTCTGCCCTTTAAACAATATACTTTCCAACCTATATTTCTGGCATCAACATATTTAACAACCATACATGCATCTAAGTCATTAATAGAAATTGTAAACTGGGTTGGAGAATCGCCGGGGGCCAGCGTGGAACTGGCCCCCGTCGTCTCCTGAATCTCCGAAACCGGAGACTCGGTGGGGGCGAGAATCGCGCCGCGCCTGTCGACGGTCCCACCCCCCCCCCCCCCCACCCCCAGCAATTCTCTGGCCCGTGATGGGCCGAAGTCCCGCGGGCGCCAACCACTAGTTGGATTGGCCATGCTAAATTGGCCATCCCTTAATTGGGGAAAAAAAAATTGGGTACTCTACATCTCTTAGATATTTCTTTTTATAAATTAGTGATAATAAGCTTTTCAGCAAAATCCAAACGTTCTTGGTGTTTCTGCGTGGTGGCGTAACTGTGAAAAGCTGGAGGTTCAGATTTTACTGGGAAATCTGAGTGTGGAATACAATAACCTTCCTTCTTGACAACTCATTGCCTTGACAATTATTTGCTTTGTCACAGTGTGAAGTTGTTTTCTGCTGATCCCGTCTCCAGTGCTCACCTGAGCCTTGGAACAGTGACTAGTACTTGCCAGTCCTTTCCATAGTGTGATCACTGAACAATTCACTATTGAATCAGAAGGTATTGAAATGAAAAATGAAAATCGCTTATTGTCACGAGTAGGCTTCAATGAAGTTACTGTGAACAGCCCCTAGTCGCCACATTCCGGTGCCTGTCCGGGGAGGCTGGTACGGGAATCGAACCGTGCTGCTGGCCTGCTTTAAAAGCCAGTGATTTAGCCCTGTGAGCTAAATTGGGTTGAACTCTTGATTAATAAGGAGGTCAGGGGTTATGGGGAGAAGGCAGGAGAATGGGGATGAGAAAATATCAGCCATGATTGAATGGCGGAGCAGACCCGATGGGCCAAGTGGCCTAATTCTGCTCCTATGTCTTATGGTCATATGGTCTTATGAACCCCACTCCAGAGACATAAGCACAAAGTGCAGACAGCACTGAAGGATGCTGCATTGTCAGAGGTGCCGCAATTCAGCTGAGATAATAAACTGAGGTTACGTCTGCCCTCTCGGGTAAAAGATTCCGTGGTACTCTTTTGTGGAAGAGCAGAGGGGCTTCTCTCAGGCCTATCCTTAAACTAACACTAAACTAAAACAAACTAATGGATTGTCTGGTTATTATCACATTGTTGTTGGTGGGATCTTGCTGTGTGATGTTTCCTTACATTGTAACAGTGACAACACTTGAAATAATGTTTCATTGGCTATAAAACATATTGGGATGTCCTGAGGTCATGAAAGGCGCTGTATAAATGTAAATTCTTTGTTTCAATCTATTGTGTTTTCCTTCTGATCGGCCAACAGTGATGGGACTTTCCAGTAGCAGATTGGCTGCCCATGTGACATTCATGACTGACTGCGGGGAGTGGCAGGAAAGCACCTATTACAGTCAATATGGTCAAGCACAGTGTAACACAGTATGTTCAGCTAGTTAACTAACTGATCCTTTAGAGAAAGACCTTAACAGCAAAACATGGTGTCCCCTGAACTCACTTACCAAACTACAGCTGGAACTATAAAAATAAACTGAGTACAGTCAATGCCTCTAATTCTGTGCACTCTTTAATTGTTAAGGATTACCCTTGATTGACCTACCACTGAATGTTTGCTCGATACTATCTTTTTTGTATGTAATTTAAAGCCACTTCTCTACATCTAGAGTTTTATTTCGGAATTCAACAGACCAGCCGTCTCTTAGCATTTAAAGATATTCATTCTTGAGCTGTAAAGGTCGCTGACAAGGCCGGTATTTATTGCCCATCCCTCATTTGCTCTTGAGAAGATGATGTGAGCCACTTTCTTGAACGGCTGCAGTTTGTCTGGTGAGGATGCTGCTCGGGACGCTGTGCCAGGATTTCGGACCCAAAGAGCAGCGGAGGCTGGGTCATTGAAAATATCCACTGTTGAATTGCACAGGTTTCGATTGACAAGGGAGTCAAAGTTATGGGAGGGCAGGCAGACAAGTGGAGTCAAGGTCACAATCAGGTCAGTCATGATCTTGTCAAAGGGCAGAGCAGGCTCGAGGGGCCGAGTGATCTCCTCCTACCCCTATTTCTTATGATCTTATGGCCATGAAGGAGCGGAGGTAAGGTTCCAAGGTGTGTGATTTTGGAGGGCAACTGGCAAATGTTGGTGTTCCCAAGCATGTGCTGTCCTCGTCCGCCTCGTGGAGGTTGTGGGTTTGGGAAAAGACATTGACAGTGCTTTTCTTGCTTGAGGAGGGAGGAAAGCCAGATCTGTATGTAGTGTTCAGTACAATGGCTTTGCACATGAGGACTTTCTGCAGATTTACAAGTTAAGAACAGGAGGAGGTCATTCAGCCCCTTGAGCCTTCCCTGTCATTCAACTAGATCCTGGCTATTCTGTATCTCAGCTCCATTTACCCCTTTTGCTCCTATTCCTTCAGTGTCCCACCAGTAGGAGCAACTTATCATATTGTGCTTATTCTGAGTCCCAACAGGAGGTGAGGCTGATGGGAATTCTCAGATCCGCACCACGCACTTACACATTCATTCCATTTTCAGGGTTAAAAAATCAAGGAGTTGGGCCTGGGGTTTCCTCCAATGTTTCTTCCTGCAGGCCCTGCTCAACAGCAACAGCATTTCCATAGCACCTTTAACATATGCCTCAAGGAGTGCATTCAAAGAACCAAATTGACACTGGGCTAAAGAATGGATGACAAAGTGACCAAATCTTTAGCTCCAGATGTTGGTTTTCAGCAGCATCCAAAGGAGAAGAGGTTCAGGGAGGGAATACAAAAGCTGAGAGTGGAGGCAGCTGAATCACAGCAGCTAATGGTGGGGTGAAGGAGCTGAGTTGGGAGACTGCAGGGATCTGCAGGGTTGTATGTCTGGAGAAGGGGATTACAGAGACCATCGAAAGATTTGAACATGGCGGTGAGATTGAAAATGTTGGTATACGCGCAGAGGTGACAGGTGGAGCATGGAATTAGCCTTCCTGCCTTTACCTAATAAATTTCCAAATACTGTCTTATTGAAGATGTTGTGGGGGGTTTGTGAGGAGAACTTAAGAATTGTTCTTCTAATGGGGCAGCATGGTGGTGCAGTGGTTAGCACTGCTGCCTCACAGCACCGAGGACCCAGGCACTCTAAATTAAAAACAAACAAATTGTTCTTCTAATGTCCTCCTGTGTCAGTCTAATCACAGAGTTCCGACTGGGTGACTATCGCCACTTGTACAGAATGAAAGAGTTTTTTTCTTTCCTGTCTGATACATGCAAATATTCTAATAAATTATGCCCTGGATGCAAAAGAAAGTGAGTTATTCGCAGTATGGTACATCTATTTAGTGGATTTATACCAAGGCAAGGAGGGGGGGGTTAATATCTGTAAGAGAAAAACCAATTAAGCTTTTTATTTTTTAAGAAACGTTACGCTCCACAGTTGAGAGCTCTGCAGAGTGAGACTGTGTCACTGCTGCCACAGGAAACAACAAAGAGAGGTTTATATACTTAGGTGGGCCCTTAACAGGCCAGATGCTGTGAACAATGTAGAAGAAGTTGCATTGATAAAACTCTTAACCAGACCTAATTCCTCCCATCCCTGTTTGGGTCCCTTTCAGGAACACCACAAACTACGCTAATGAAATTCAGTGGCAGCTGGTGAATAGCTGGGAAAGTACAAACCTCTGCTGTGAACCCTTTCCCCTCCAGACCTATTCAACACTTTTGCCTGTCACGCTTTTTTTAAAAAAAGGAGTGACTTGTGGTGGAAAGCTTCTCAGGGCAGTTCAGAGTGGATAGGAGGAGGGGTCGGGGGACAGTTAGGAGAAGTGTATCGGTTAGAGTACACCACCGGGTCCCAAAGCCACACAATAGGCTGCATTTTTTCCACTGTTGCTAGCCAGTCTGGTGAACGTTTGTACCATTTGTGGCTGATAATGGCGAAAAAAGATTAGGGGGCGGGGGGCAAATTCAGATTCGGTCTGAAAGCAGGCACAGGGTACGCGAGGTGGGATTGGCAACCACAGTTCAATGGACTGCAGACAGCACCCCATCTTTGTCCACCTACAGGCCTCTCTCTGTATGCAGCTGATACCAACTGGGCTGTTCATTGGCTGCACGTATTATCACGTGCAGTACTTACAACTTAATGCTCAACACCAGCCTGCACCTCTTGAAGGGAAGCTACAATGTAACAGTTGGAGGGACTGTCAATATTTGGAATATGCTGTGCAACAAGGAACAATGGCTGGCCATGGTAAAATGTCCACCAAGGCTTTATGGTTCTGCTGGAGGCCTGTCTGGCAGAGGTGGAATGGAGCAGAGGTCCTGTATCCACAGGCGGATGAGCTTGAGGCAGTGGAAGCAGATGGCTGTGGACTCAGTGCCAGGGATTTAGCCGCCAAAACCTGGATGTGGTTGTTTAAAGTTCAATGGCCTCACACGAGTGGTCAAGATCAGTGAATTCAAATTGCATATCTTGCTTAACCAGCTTCGTACTGCACGTATCATCAGCAGCCCCATCACTCACCTACCAACATCTATCAGTCATGACTCCCATCTAATATTCATTCGCATTCTTCACCTCACCCTCACACACTTAGTCCAGCTGCAAGCCTCAAACTCACATCTCACAGCTTACTCACACTGCCAGCAATGACAGCCACATCACCAAAATAAGTTGCATAGCACACACCAACACATTTCGCTCCCTCTTTCTCTCCTAGAAGCTGATGAACAAATGGAGGCAGCAGCAGTTAGGGCAGCACGGTAGCATAGTGGTTAGCACAATTGCTTCACAGCCCCAGGATCCCAGGTTCGATTCCCGGCTTGGGTCACTATCTGTGCAGAGTCTGCACGTTCTTCCCGTGTCTGCGTGGGTTTCCTCCGGGTGCTCCGGTTTCCTCCCACAGCCCAAAGATGTGCAGGTTAGGTGGATTGGCCATGCTAAATTGCCCTTAGTGTCCAAAATTGCCCTTAGTGTTGGGTGGGGTTACTGGGTTATGGGGATAAGGTGGAGATGTGGGCCTGGGTAGGGTGCTGTTTCTAAGAGCCGGTGCAGACTCGATGGGCCAAATGGCCTCCTGTACTGTAAATTCTATGATCTATGATACAGGAGCTAACAGGTGGAAAGGCACACATGCACATTGTAACTCCCCTGGCGGAGATGCATTGGCATTTTAGGGAGGGCCATTCCTGAGGCCGTGGTCACATCCATTGAAGATGATGTGCTCATACCTAAGCTTGCTTCTCATACCCCATTTCCCTCACATCCCACAATCTCTTCTGACTGAGTAGCTGCAGATGGTGTGAGCATGGTTCTTCTCATCAAACATTATCTTTGTGTTTTTTCTTTTCAGATTCCCAAGAAGTACAGCCCAGCCAGGCAATGGAGGAGAGTGCAGGAAAAGAGTGATGATAAACAAACAGCTCCGTTACTTGATTTCACACTTGCAGCCGCCAGCTCAGACACTGACATTTTGCGTATTTCAGAGGTTGCACAAAGGCGGATCTACATACATGCAGGACAGGGGTCAAGGATAGTGTAGCTGCCAACTTGCCAGAGGCTTAGGTCACAAGAACACGTGAAATACATGGAAGAGTAGGCCATTGAGCCCCTGGAACTGTCTGTACTATTCAATAAGATTATGGCTGATCTGATTATGACTTGACTCCACTTTCTTGTCTGTCCCCCCATAACCTTTGACTCCCTTGTCAATCAACAGTCTGTCGAACCCAGCCTTGAATATATTCAATGACCCAGCCTCCACTGCTCTCTGGGGCCAGGATTCTCCCCTACCCGGTGGGGCGGGGGGACCCGGCTGGATGGAGTGGCGTGAACCACTCCTGCGTCAGGCCGCCCCAAAGGTGCAGAGGTCTCCGCACCTTTAGGGACCAAGCCCTAACATTGAGGGGCTAGGCCCGCACCGGAGTGGTTGGCGCTCCGCCGGCTGGCGTGGACGGCCTTTGGCGCCGGAGTGTCAGCGGCTGCTGACGTCATCCCCGCACCATGGCGAAGGTGGAAGGAAAAGAGTGCCCCATGGCACAGGCCCGCCCGCCGATCGGTGGGCCCTGATCGCGGGGCAGGCCACCGTGGGGGCACCCCCTGGGGCCAGATTGCTCTGTGCCCCCCCCCCCCCCAGGACCTCGGAGCCCGCTCGTGCTGCCTGCTCCCGCCGGTAAGGTAGGTGGTTTGATCCATGCCGGCGGGAGAGGCTTGTCAACGGCGGGACTTTGGCCCATCACGGGCTGAAGAATCGCCGGGGGGGGGGAGAACCGGCGCGCAGCGATTCCCACCCCCGGCGGGGGGGTCGGAGAATCCCGCCCCGGGAAGAGAATGCCAGAGAATAATGACCCTGAGGGACAAATATCCCTTATCCTCACTGTTTTAAATGAGTGACCCCTTCATTTTAAATAGTGATTCCACAAAAGGAAATACCCTCTCCACATCCATCCTGTCAAGACCTCTCAGGATCTTATATGTTTCAATCAGATCACCTCTTACTCTTCTGAACTCCAATGGATGCAGGTCAACCTTTCCTCAAAAGCCAACCCTCCCATTCCAGGTATTCCCGTACCAGCCTCCCCGGACAGGCGCCGGAATGTGGCGACTAGGGGCTTTTCACAGTAACTTCATTGAAGCCTACTCGTGACAATAAGCGATTTTCATTCATTTAATTTTCATTATTAACCTAGTAAACCTTCTCTGTACTGCTTCCAAAGCATTTGCATCTTTCCTTTAATAAGGAGACCAATACTGTACACAGTACACCAGATGACGTCTCACCAAGGTCCTGTATAACTGAAACATAAACCCTCTACTTTTCTAATCAATTTCCTTCACAATAAACAGCAACATTTTATTAGCTTTCCTAATTACTTGCTGTACCTGTATATTGGGCTTTTGCGATTTATGTATTGGGACACCCAGACATCTCAGAGCTCTGCAACCTCTCACCGTATAGATAATATGCTTCTTTGTCATTCTTCCTGCCAAAATGGACAATTTCACATTTTCTCACATTATACTTGTTATACCAATTAATACACTGGTCTTATGGAGTAGGGACGATTAACTACCTTGTGGATCTTGCAGAGTTTGAGCTCCCCTGATAACAACAATACTTGGCTTTGCATAAATAGAGATTTTAAAAAATAAATTTAGAGTACCCAATTATTTTTTTTCCAATTAAGGGGCAATTTAATGTGGTCAATCCACTTAGCCTGTACATCTGTGGGTTGTGGAGGTGAAACGCACGCAGACACAGGGAGAATGCGCAAACTCCACACGGACAGTGACCCGGAGCCGGGATCAAACCCGGGCCTCAGCGTCGTAGGCAGCAGTACTAAATGCATAAATAGAGTTGGCCAGCAAGGCACCAACTGGAGAAGGTCTACTGGAGCTGTATATATATATATATAGCTTGTTATAAAATAAAGTAAGTTTTCATTTCAACCAGACTCGGTGTGGACTCTTCATTGCCCTTACAAAAATACTTCATTTGCCAAATCTTTTTTAAAAAATCTTTTTATTGGCATTTTCTACAGTTATAAACAGTTCTATACATTTGTTTCCCGCATTAATTTATTTAATTGTACAGAAAGATTTATCCTATCCTTCCCTTAATTTACTTTATGTACATTTTGCCGCCCTCTGGCTCGGCCTGTGGTCCCTTCCACTCTCCCCCTCCATTTGCCAGATCTTTACCCACTCACTTAGCCTATCTGTGTCCCTTTGTAGCCTCCTTGTGTCCTCTTTGCAACTTACTTTCCTACCTATCTTTGTGTCAGCCGGTTCTGCTGCAGAGGGCTCTGATGAGCACTTTGATGGGGCAATCTACAGGAGAACATTGATGGGTGTGCACAATGAAATACTCGGTGCATTGGCAGGCATGGCAGAAAGCCTTTGCTCCATGTTGGGGGCTGTGGAGTGGTCCAGCACCAACTTGCCACAGAACGTTTCGCAGAGCTTGAAGCTCATCCTTCCCTGCACGACATAGGTGGCCACCTCCAACACCATAACAGGTGGAACCAATCTTGCTGCAGTGTCCAATGTCTGATATCTCTGCTTCCATAGCAGCAGAAACAGCTTCCACCAAATGTGATACCATGCAAGCTCTGGCAGATGCCACCATGGCTGCGAAATGCCTTTGTTCAAAAGGGGGCTTGCAGCGTGTCTCAGCAGTCTAACACCTTGTCTTCCAACAGATTCCCGAAAAGCCCCGCCCCAGGGCCAAAGGGGTGGGGAGTGCCAGTGCCTCTACAGAGCATGGACTTGTTGTCCTCTCTTAGGATGACTGCAGTTGTGATCCCACCTCTGACCCACACCATTGTCCTGCTGTTGCCTGCCAGGCAGCCAGCCTAGCCTGCTGCCACCCTTACCAATATAGTGAAGTCCAAAGCTGGGTCTTCTACACACACAGAGCTGCTTGAGGTTATCCTGCAGGGACACAGGGACACTTACAATCTCCTCCACTGGAACAGCAACCAGCGCCGGCCCTAGGGTTGCTGGCGCCCCGGGCAAGCTGAACTTCGGCTGGGGGGGGGGGGGGGGGGGGGGGGGGTCGGGTCGGTCGGGGGGGGGGGGGGGGGGGGGGGGTCAGGTTGACATTGATCCTGAGCTGCTGCGACCTGTCTGGTAGTGGTACATGAATTTTAGTTGCTGTATCTATGCTCTGGATATATGTTAACATTACCTGTCTAATATTTTTCGCTAAAGGAGCACGGACGAATTCAAGCCTCTGAAATTGTAGCTTCTATGCCTGTGGCCATGTGGCCATCCGCCATGTTTGTGCGAGGCGGCCTGGGGGAGGGCGGCCACCGCGCATGCGCTGGTTGGCACCGGCCCAACTGCGCATGCGCGGGGCCCGAGTCTTTTACACGGCGCCGGGTCTCTGACGCCGGTCACACACTCCTTGATGGCGCCCCCTAGCACATGGCGCCCCAGGCGACTGCCCGAGTTGCCGGTACCTTGAGCCGGCCCTGACAGCAACCTTTCACCAACAATGTTGTAACCACTGGGGTTGCAAATCATCGGAACACTAGGGCAGGCAAGGGTAGCCGCAAGATCAGTACTAAACAAAAGCATGATGGTGGATAGTCTAGGTTTGGATACAACATAGCATGATTCAAATCATAACTCAGGTTTGCAATGTTTGTTTTGTGTTTGTTTCCAGTTTTGCATTGTGCCCGAGAGGATGATGTGCTTGTGGCAGAGGGAAGATAAGCAGTGTGGGAGTGTAGGACAATTGGTGCCTGAGTGATTGGGGCTGAGTTACTGATATTGCACATGAATTAGTTCTCCCCATGTAGAAAGGAACTCTTTCAGTTGCATCTTTGCTCTTGCTCCTCTTCTGCTTCCTCTTCAATCCCCTTCAACAGTTTGTTCTGCTTTCTGTGGCCTTTGCTCTTTCTCCCAGACATGCTCCATTCCAGTACTTAACCCTAAGCCAGCATCACCAAAACAGATTACTGGGTCATTATCACATTGTACTTTGTGAAATCCCGCTGTGTGTAAATGTTTGGGAGAAACCCGGAAGCCTCAAAATCAACAGAAAGTCCTTCGGCATCTGCTAGACCATTCCTGGTGGACTCTCGAAACATGGGGTAACTATGGAAAGCAACCAATCCATAATTGTTGATGGTCCCTTTAACTAGGCCTGATAGTTGGGGTGGGGTGTTGTCCTTCATGCCGCATAACGCACAGGAAAAGGGCACACGTTGGAAAGTGCAGGCCCAAAATGGCAGCGCTGGTGTCAAATCAATGTGGTGCCCTGACTGTCATCATGACCATTTTGCTCCGTCTCTATCTGACAGATGTTAAGTCCACACTTGCCCGCTAATCCCTTGATAGCATCCAGTGTGCTTTGTTCCAGAAGTGTGTGCCCTGCGCCTGGTAACTGCTGGAGGGAAAGGCGGCAGCCAATTTGCAAGTTCTGGCAAACAGCAAGTGCAATGGGAATTTATACGTCACGTCCACCTGAGAGGGCAGACGGTGGCGGGTAGCTCATCCAAAGAATGGCACCACCGCCCGTGCAACGGCCCCCTCATTACAACACTGGAACATCAGCTTTCTGACCCAGAGGTGAGTCCTGCAAACTGTGCCAAGGCTCACAACCTCAGAACAAAGCAAAGCTCTTGCAGCGTTGAAAAACGCGACAGGCAATTTGTGCACAGCAAGCTTCCAATAACCGCAGTACCAGAATGATCAGATGATCTGTTGCTACTCAGAAGCAGGCAATGTGGCCCATCATACCTATGCCTGCCTTCTGAAAGAGCTATCAAATTAATCCAAATTTGCATCTATATATGATATTAAAACTGAAATTAATTGTTAATTCAGCTGCATTCTGCCCAATGTGCACCTATATGGTAAGATTTAGTGAGAGATGTTACAGTACTGTGTCTAAGGTAAAATACTTCTTTTTTCTTGTTAGTTTTTAATGTATTGATTCGACCTACATTTTATAAACCGCTACATTTCTCAATGTGCTTGATTTTATATCAATCGGAAGAAGTGATTTCTTTTCCCAAGAGGTTTTGATCGAGTAGGTTAAGAAAGAGAGACTTTTCCAACAGCATTCATATTGTGCCTTAAATGTAAAACATCCCATAACACCTCATAGGAGTGTTATCAAACACACAAACACTAAGAGGAGATTAGGACAGCTGGCTCAATGCTTGGTCAAAGAAATAAGTCTCAAGGAACATCCTAAAAGAGGAGAGAGCTGTGATGTGTTGGGTAAGCTGGGTCTGCGAGGACTGCGTTTACTGCAGCAGTGAGAGAGACAGGCTTCCAACACTTGAAGAAATGCAACTCGATTTTATTGAACTCTTAACTATCATACATACTTTAACTGTGGGTTGACACTGTGCTGACTTGACTGGAGACCTGAGGCTAACCTGACCACATCTTACTACCACATGGTGTTTGTTCTAGTTGCTGCTCACGAGCTCTGACTGTCTCAGAGGCTGGATCCCGAGGAAGCGGGAAAACTAGTGCCCTCTGGCTTTATAGTAGTCGTGACCTGTCTGGTGATTGGCTGCTGTGTTCTGTGTTTTCACTGGTCATCCTGTGTGTCAATCACTGCCTGTCTGCATACCATCATATACCTGGATGTAAATTATGACAAGGTGTAGAGATTTAGGGAGGAAATTTTAGGAGAAACTATTTTGCACAGCGAGTGGGCAGTGTTTGGAATGCAGAGCCTGGGTATAGTGTGGAGGCAGCTTAAATGGAAACATTCAAAATGGAACGAGACTGTTATCTGACAAAGAAGAATGTGCTGGATTATGGCGAGAAGGTGGGGAACGGCACCAGGTGCATTGCTCATTCGGGGAGCCGGTGCAGACACAATGGACTGAATGGCTTCCTTCTGGGCTATAACAATTCTGTCTAAAGCTTAGGGCCCAATTGTGCAAGAATAAAAGTTAAGGATGTACAAGAGGCCAGATTTGAAGCGATGTAGCTCAGGAGTGAGGACATGGAAAGATTTTTAAATCAAGCTATTGCTATGAAGGGAGGTAATGTTAGTTAGTGAACATTAGGCTGATGAGTGAATCATTTCCACTGGCAGGAGTGTTGGCAACAGATTTAAGGGCCGGGATTCTCCCCTACCCGGCGGGGCGGGGGTCCCGGCGGGACGGAGTGGCGTGAACCACTCCAGCGTCGGGCCTCCCCAAAAGTGTGGAATTCTCCGCGTTGGAGTGGCTCCCGCTCCGCCGGCTGGCGCGAACGGCCTTTGGCGCCCCACCAGCCAGGGCCGAAAGGCCTCCGCTGGCCGGCGGAAGTCAGCGCATGCGCCGGTACGTTAGCGGCTGCTGACGTCATACCAGCGCATGCGCAGGGGAGTGGGTCTCTTTTGCCCCCGCCATGGTGAAGGCCATGGTGGGGCGGAAGAAAAAGAGTGCCCCCACGGTACAGGCCACCCGCCGATCAGTGGGCCCCGATCGCGGGCCAGGCCACCGTGGGGGCAACCTCCCCCCCCCCACCCCCACCCCCCCCCCCCCCCCCCCCCCGGGGCCAGATTGCTCCGCACCCCCCCCCAGGACCTCGGTGCCCGCCCGCACTGCCAATTCCACCGGCACCAGACGTGCTTTGATTCCCGCCGGCGGGAACGTCTGTTAGCGGCGGGACTTCGGCCCATCGCGGGCCGGAGAATCGGCGCGGGGGGCCCGCCGACCGGCGTGGCACGATTCCCGCCCCCGTTAATTCCCGGGTGGCGGAGAATTCGGGCCACGGCGGGGGCGGGATTGACGCCGGCCCTGGGCGATTCTCCGACCCCCCGTGTGGTCGGAGAATTCCGCCCAAGATGAGAGATAAATGTATCATAACGGAGTGGAGATGATTATTTTTCTCTTTGACCTGGATGTGCTGCCTGAAAAGTGGAAGTAAATTCAGTAGTAATTTCTCAAAAATAATTGGATAAATACTCGAAGGGGAAAAATGTGCAGGTTGATGGGGAAAGAGCGGTGGGAGGGGAGCCGGAGGTGGGATAAATTGGATAGCTCTTTCAAAGACCCAGCACAGGGATAATGGGTTGAAGGGCCTCCATTTGTGCTATAGGATTTTATCATTCCTTTCCTTCAGAGATTTGTGCTGATAAACTATTATAATGGTAAAATCTGCAGTCAGTTCCATTGCACAAATAGGAATTTCAAGCTATAAATACGTGAGATGCTGTTGCAATGGTGATGTCCAGCTGAGGGGTCATTATATGTCTGTCAGTTGCTAAGTGAACCATGACAGAATGCCATAGTATGCTACTACTCCTGCCTGTGTATGTAATAGTATATAACCTGCCAACTGGGTAAACAACTGACCTGAAATGTATCTCAAGATGTTGAACTGAATGGAATATTTTTTCTTTTTTAAATTTAGAGTACCCAATTATTTTTTCCAATTAAGGGGCAATTTAGCATGGCCAATCCACCTACTCTGCACATTTTTGGGTTGTGGGGGCGAAACCCACGCAGACACGGGGAGAATGTGCAAACTCCACACGGACAGTGACCCAGAGCCGGGATCGAACCTGGGACCTCAGCGCCGTGAGGCGGCTGTGCTAACCACTAGGCCACCGTGCTGCCCTAACTGAATGGAATATTGATGCCTGTTTTGGAAGTTATAGGCAGAATAATTTTTCAAAGGCATGAAACTTCAAAATTTCAATGTTCGGAGAGACTTGGGTGCACTTGCACAAAAAAGGCAGAAAGACAGAAAGTTAGCATGCCAGTACAGCGAGGAATTAGAGAGACAATGGGCGGGATTCTGCGGTTGCTGACGGGGAAATTGCGTTCGGCGATCGACCGGAGAATCAAAGTTTACGACCAAATCGGAGGTGGCGCCGCTTTGGCGATGCACCGCCGCCTCCAAAGCGGCATACTCGGGAGTACACTGCGTGACGTATTGACGGCCTCAGGACGTTGCCTGAGGCCCGCCCCCCCCCCCCCCCAATGCTCCACCCCCGACCGGCTGAATTCCCGACGGAGTGGGTCGCTCATGGTCTCAACCGCCGGGAACTCGGCGTGGCGGCTGCGGACTCAGTCCAGCGACGCCACAGTCGGGGGAGGGCTGATCCACGGGCAGGGGGGAGCTTTGCCATGGGCTGGGGGCTCTAAGGGGGGGGGGGGGGGGGTATGGTCCGGGTCACCCAAGCAGGCCAAAGGGGGGGCACTATTTCACAGGGTTGTCCGCGAGCAGCCGGCGCCATGTTGCATGGCACGGCCACTGCTGGACGTCGCCGTCCGCATGTGTGCCAGGGACCCGGCAATTCTCCAGGCCCTATCAGCAGTGAGTGCCGGGTGCTCGACACCGCCTTGATGCTAGCCTCCAGCCAAACGGAGGATAGGTGCCCAATTTTTCTGTCGGAAAACGCCACCGTTCCCATGCTGGCATGGGGACATAGTCTCAAAATCAGAGAATCCAGCCCAATGTTAGCCTTTATCTTTTTTCTTTTGTTACCCGTACATGATGTCCTTGAACTGAGTGGCTTGCAAGGCCATTTCAGGGAGCTGTTAAGAATCAACCACATTACTGTGGATCTGGAGTCACATGTCAGACCAAGCAAGGACAGCAGATTTGACATGAGTGACCCAGGTGGGCTTTTGCAACAATCAAGTCTGGTTTCATGGTCACCATTATAACTTTATATTCTAGGTTTATTAGTTGAATATAAATTCAACCAGCAATCGTGGTGGGATTTGAACCCACGGCCCCAAGGACAGCATGGTGGCACTAGGACGGCATGGTGGCACTAGGACAGCATGGTGGCACTAGGACAGCATGGTGGCACTAGGACGGCATGGTGGCACTAGGGCAGCATGGTGACACTAGGACAGCATGGGGCACTAGGACGGCATGGTGGCACTAGGATGGCATGGTGGCACTAGGATGGCATGGTGGCACTAGGATGGCATGGTGGCACTAGGACAGCATGGTGGCACTAGGAAAGCATGGTGGCACTAGGATGGCATGGTGGCACTAGGACGGCATGGTGGCACTAGGACGGCATGGTGGCACTAGGACGGCATGGTGGCACTAGGACAGCATGGTGGCACTAGGATGGCACGGTGGCACTAGGACGGCATGGTGGCACTAGGACGGCATGGTGGCTCTAGGATGGCATGGTGGCTCTAGGATGGCATGGTGGCACTAGGACAGCATGGGGCACTAGGACGGCATGGTGGCACTAGGATGGCATGGTGGCACTAGGACGGCATGGTGGCACTAGGACAGCACGGTGGCACTAGGACGGCATGGTGGCACTAGGATGGCATGGTGGCACTAGGACGGCATGGTGGCACTAGGACAGCACGGTGGCACTCGGACGGCATGGTGGCACTAGGACAGCATGGTGGCACTCGGACGGCATGGTGGCACACTGCTGCCTCACAGCGCCAGGGGCCAGGGTTCGATTGTGACCTTGAGTGACTGTCTGTGTGGAGTTTACATTTTCTCCGTGTCTCTGCGTGGGTTTCCTCCGGGTGCTCCGGTTTCCTCCCACAATCCAAAGATGTGCAAGTTGGGTGGATTAGCCATGCTAAATTGCACCTTAGTGTCCAAAGGTTAGATGCAGTTACGGGGAAGTGGATCTAGGTGGAGTGCTCTTTCAGAGGGGCAGTGCAAGCTCGATGGGCTGAATGGCCTCCTTCTGCACTGTAGGTAGGTTTCTATGATTAGCCTGGGCCTTTGGGTGACTAGTCCAGTGACATTATCACTACATCACCATCTTCCCTTTACTGTAGGACGATTGGAGTCCAGGAATAAAGAAATCTTGCTGCAGTTGTATAGGGCTTTGGTGAAATCATACCTGGAATACTGTGTACAGTTTTGGACTTCATTTTTAAGGAAGGATATACTCTCAGATAGAGGACATTCACTAGATTGGTTCCTAGGATGAGGGGGTTGTTCTTTGATTGCGTCTATATTCTCTGGAGTTTAGAAGACTGAAAGGTGATCGAATTGAAACAGACAAGATTCTCAAAAGGCTTGACAGAGTAGACACTGAGAAGTTGTTGCCCCTTTTGGGGTATCTCGAGCACAGAGAGCCAGCCTCAGGATTAGGGCCAATTATTTAGAGTTGAGATGAGGAGAAATTTCTTCAATCAGAGAGTCGTGGATGTTCCATTGTTGAATACATCTAAGGCTGCGATAGACAGATTGAGTTTATGCACAGATCAACTGTGCTCTAAGTGAATGGTGGAATGGATTTGAGGGACAGTATTGCCTCCTCCTGTCCTATGATGATCCCAGTCCAGTCCTAATTTTTCAGAAGTGGTTTGGGATTTTGAGTTGGAAAGGAGATTGGGGTGGTCGATGGACTCAAATTTAGCTTTGTGAATGACAGACAACGGTAGGAATTGAATGATCAAATAAAGTTCAATTTTGAAATCATGGGTATTTTTTCCTAGCGGGTTTTTATTCCAGGTTAAGAATGTAATTATTTTTTAGGAAGCTCAGGGCTAGTTTTTGTAGCTGCTCACATTTTCTCTGCAGTAAATCTTTGCTTTTGCTCTGCCATCAATATTGGCACTGCTAAAAATAGGGCTGGAGGCCTTCTACCCAAGCTGTCTTCCTCTTCATGCAGTATATCTTCCATTGGCCCTAGAATAGATTGCAAAACTAACTTATCTGCATGGTGGCATCTGTTCACATAGTGCTATACTGTGCTTAAACTCTATTTAAAAAAAAGACAACTGCAAAACATCCAATCGTTCTTGCTTTGCTTCATCGGAGATAGACGAAAAGCATGTGTGTGGTGCAACAACATTCAAGCTGTTATTGTTCACCGGTTATTAGGAAATGCAGAGAGAGAAGTCGAGCAGCTGACAGTGGGTCGCGACCTGTATAACCCTGTGATGAGAAATATTGTTCACAACTGTCGCATGATCTCAGGCCTGGTTTATCGTGTCTCTTGGGCTTCCCTATCACAGTGTGGATCGGAGCGAGGTGGGGGGGGGGGGGGGGGGGGGGGGGGGGGAGAAAGAGGATTGTGCAATCGCTGTTCAATAGGTCACGTGAACTGAGAATCTGGCCCTCCCACACCAACAGATTCTGATTTGTAGATCACAAGCACTACTTTTTTTTCATAGCCGTCACCACCAACATCTGAGGGATATAGGACTAGATAGGCCATTCGGCCCTTCGGGTCTGCTCAGCCATTCGATTGGATAAAATGGCTGACCCAGTTGTGGCCTCAACTCCATTTTCCTGTCTGCCGTGCACCCTAACACCCTCCCCCACCTATTCCCTCGTCTGTCAAAAATTTGCCCAAGACGACCTTGAATAAATTCAATGACCCAACCTCCACTGCTTTCTGGGGAAGGGAATGTCACTGACCAACTGCCCTCATCTCCATTTACGAGGGAGACTTCCTGGGCTGGATACTCCGTAGCCCTACTCCTAAATCGTGTACGGCGATTGGGTGGAGAATGGATTTCCACGTCGAAATCGGGGCCGGCACCGGTTGACGACAGTCCACCATGCTCCGCCCCCTACAAACTGGCATTACCGTGACACGCGCTGCGCGCCATTTCAACGGCATTGGCATCCCATCAGCCGGTCGACCCGCGATGCTCTGCCCCCGATGGGCCGAGTTCCCGACAGCGGGGGACACGTGTGGTCCCAGCGGTCGGAAACCCAGCGTGCTGGCTGTGGACTGTGACCAGTGCCTCCACCATCAGCCGGGATCCATGCCGCTGGCCGGGGGTGGGTGTGGGGGGGGGGGGGTTTGCTAGGGCTGGGGGACTGGTGGGGGCTGGCCAGGGAGTGGGCTGTGGGGTCGCAGTTTGCGGTTTAGGTTATGCGCACGGCCGGCGCCGTGCTGTACGACGTGACCGCTGCAGGTCGTCAGCTGTGTGCACGTGCACTGAAGCCACCTTTTGCCACCTGTGGGTTGGGATGCGCTGGCCACAGGATCAGTTAATCCCACTGCCAGCGAACGGCCAGAGAATCTCAGCCTTGGGCAATTGAGAAAAGGTTTGGTCAAAGAGGTAGGTTTTAACGAGCAATTGAAAAGGAGAAGAGAGATAGAGAGACAAATAGGGCCCGATCCTCCGGCCACACTGCGCAGCGTGGCCGGTGATAGCTGGGAGATCTCGTTCCTGGCATCTTCCCGGCTCTCAATGCCTCACCAGATTCAATGCACTTTTTGGCACATCTGCATATTAGAGGGGGGACCAATATTGTGTCCGGGCTGGGGAGGGGGGGGGGGGGTGCAGGTCGATGATTCTTTTGGGGACCTCAGAGATTGGGATGCTATTTAAAAATGATGTCGCAGGAAGTTCCGGTGAGCGGAGCCCCTCAAAGTACAAAACGGGGCTATGTGCAGCCTCTGCCGCACGTTCCCCGTTCAGGCCTCTTATTCAACACAAGTCGTGTTGAATGGCCACGTGTTTCTCGACACTGCGAGTGTCAGGAAACACGCAGCTAAATACGCTCACTCGGGGACTTTATTCCCTTTTGGGAAGATCGTACCCATTGGGAATCACAATAGTGGAGCAATGGATATTGCTTAATTGAAGATCCAAAATTCTACGGTCAAAGTCAAGGCTGAAAACAGTTCATCAGCTGGAGGTTTGAGAGTTGGGGCAGAACACTGGGTTCTTCTTCTTCTTCTTCATCATCAGATCTCTGCCCAAAGGCAGGCCTGGCCGACAGCACCTCAGAATCCATCAAGGGCAGGTCAAGGGGACAGGGTGTGAACCCATCCCAGCTGCAACCAGGATTGAACGCGTGCTCTTGGCATCAATCTGCTCCATGCCAGACGGCCAACTAACTGATTTCACCAGCTCCCCCCCCCCCCCCCCCCCCCCCCAGTAGACTGAGTTGCTGTGTTAATATCCATTTTTGCATAAATGTTGTCGTCTGAAGCTGTGGACATCGATAGTAAAGCTTCAAATTTTCTTTCCATCACATGGCTGGCCATGAATCCCTCTCAATCTTACCGCCTGCGATTGGCATGTGTTGGAAGGATTTACAGGTTGATATTTAACCTGTTCGGCCAAGTTATGAACCTTGACCATCAAGTCCTGGAGTGGGACCTGAACCCCGAGCTTCTGGCTCAGCACTGGGTTGCTTCCCGTTACACCACAAGACTGGATTACGAGGGCTTTATTTGATGGGATGTGGGTTTATGCTCATTGTTTTTCACATGGACAGATTCCTATTCATGATTGCTTTTAAAAAAGAAAGACATTGATACAGCATATTCCATGACCTCAGAACATCCCAAAGCTCGTTACACCAAATGAAGCAACTTTGAAATATAATCGCTGTTGCAGTGCGGGAAATGCGGCAGCCAATCTATGCACAGCCATTTTTAAAAAACTTTCCATTGTTATTTTGGAAAGTTCTGGAGATGGGGTAAAAATAATGGGCGAGATTCTCCCAAAACGGGAGAAATCGTAAAGCTGCCGTAAAACCCGGGCGGGTTTTACGGCAGCGCACCCCTTCCCGACCGGGGACCGATTCTGGTCCCCGGTCGGGGCTAGCAGCCCGACGCCGTAGGCTCCGGCAAGACGGGCTTAACGAAAATCGTTAAGCCCGCTTGCCGGAGTTAGCGCCGGCTGACGCGTCATATGACGTCAGCCGCGCATGCGCAGTTTGGAAGACTCAAACCCGCGCATGCGCGGGTGACGTCATCGCGTTTTTGCGCGAAACCCGCGCATGCGCGGGCCGGGTTGCCCCTCAGCCGCCCCGTGAATGGATACTGCGGGGCGGCGGAAGGACAAGTAGTGCGCGGGCATCGGGCCCGCTGCCCGCGATCGGTGGGCACCGATCGCGGGCCCATGGCACCCTTGGCACGGCCGTGGTACTGCCGTGCCAATCGGTGCCATGGTTATAAAAAGCGAGTTTGTGACGCTGTTTTTACGAACGGCAAGACCAGGTGTGTTTGCCGTTCGTAAAAACGGCGGAAAGGGCTGGGACTTCGGCCCATCTAACAGCTGAGAATCGCTGCCGGCCGTAAAAAAACGGCGGCAGCGATTCGGGTCGGGACTTCGGCGGGGGGGTGGGAGAATAGCGGGAGGGCGGCAAAAATGTCGGGAAGGCCCTCCCGCTATTCTCCGATCCGTCGTGGGGGGCGGAGAATTTCGCCCAATGGCTCTCTGAGAGTCAGAGAAGATCCAATGGGTTGATGAAGAATCTGTAGACTTTCCAATTGGCTGTGGGTAGGTGGGGCATCACGATGGATGTGTCCGTCCACGAATGACGGGAGTATGTGGATGGGGTAGTTGGAGGCAGGAGATCATGTGATAAAATCTCCAGGAATACATCGAGCCAGAGTTGGCAACTGTAGTGGCGGTGAGCTCTGGGAACCACAGACCAAAAGTCACGTGTCCCACCTCCCCTCTCCCCGCACCAAGCACTTTAAACTCACCATCTGTTTTGTCTCATATTACTCATATTCTATACGTCAAAATATTATATTGGCCGTGATTCACTGGCCTCTTCGCACCCAACCTGGTGTCTTGTGAGATTTGCGATGCTTGAAAGATACATTTGCATGCATGATTCAGTGTGACTGTGAGTTACCCAAGTTTCCCACTCTACTGCCACTATTCTCATGCATTAACAATGTTTGTTCTATTAGTCAGTCTCTGCACACATGCATTACACACAACTGTGCAGATCTCTTAATGGTTTGCATATGCATTGACATTGGCTGTTAATCCGGGTGATGTTCCTTGTCCGCAGAGCGTCTCTCAGTGGCCCTTGTTGTATTGGTGACTGTTGTTCCATTGCAGCTGTTGGGAACTCAGAGTCCTCTGGGATTGATGGTAGTTCTGTACTCAGTACAGCTTCACTAATTGTTCAGGTATGCATAGTGCATATTTGGTCATTCACTTTTACTGTGTGCAATCGAGGTGGCAATTTGACCACTCACATTGCAAGTTTCCACGTGGGCTGACTTGTTGAGAACATTGAAAGTTTGCACCCTGACTGGTCTTGTCAAACTGCAATTTGACTTTCTGTTGTTTCACCTTGCTCTTTTCACTCATGCCTGTTACTACCTCTGGTTTCATTAGTATAGCTTATTTGAACCTTCCTGGGTTCTCAGTATCTTTTCTGCACCTTTTGCAAGGTTTAAAATCTACTTTCATCCACTTCTATATACCGTGTTTTGTATATAAGGATAGCAATCTTCTTCAGTGACTGTTTTTGTGAGAGGCTTTAATGAACTACTTAAATTCTCCCCTACCCGGTGGAGTGGGGGGGGTCCCAGCGGGATAGAGTGGCGTGAACCACTCCGGTGTCGGACTGCCCCAAAGGTGCGGATTTCTCCACACATTTAGGGGCCAAGCCCTCACCTTGAGGGGCTAGGCCCGAGCCGGAGTGGTTCCCGTCCCGCCGGCTGGCGTGGAAGGCCTTTGGCGCCATGTCAGCCGGGGCGGAAGGGGCTTCGCCAGCCGGCAGAAGTCCGCGCATGCGCGGGAGCGTCAGCTGACGTCATCCCCACGCATGCGCAGGGGAGAGCGTCACTTCTGCGTCGGCCATCGCGGAGGCTGATGCCCGACGCGGAAGGAAAAGAGTGCCCCCCATGGCACAGGCCCGCCCGCGGATCAGTGGGCCCCGACCATGGGCCAGGCCACCGTGGGGGCACCCCGCAGGGCCAGATCGCCCCGCACCCCCCCAGGACCCTGGAGCCCGCTCGCGCCGCCTGGTCCCGCCAGTAAGGTAGGTGGTTTGATTCCTGATGGCAGGACAGGCATTACAGCAGCGGGTCGTCGACCCATCGCGGGCCAGAGAATCGCCGGGGGGGGCGCCTGCCGACAGGCGCGGCGTGATTCCCGCCCCCGTCGAATATCCGGTGCCGGAGAATTCGGTGACCGGCAGGGGCGGGAATCACGCCGGCTCCTGGCAATTCTCCGACCCGGCGGGGGGTCGGAGAATCCAGCCCAAGGTGTCTGCATCCAGAGGCAGCCTCATGGCATAGTTATTGACTATGGAAAGCCACAGGTGTCAATCACACTGGTTACATTTCAAAATTCAACAGAGCTTATGTTCACAGATCTCTGCAGGCAACAGGATTGGTAGATGCGGTGGTTAATGCATATGGGACACTTTCCATTATTAGCCACACATAGAGTATAAGAACAGAGAGGGTATGCTGGAACTTTACAAAACACTAATTAGATCGCAGCTAAAACATTGTGCACAGTTCTGTTCCCTGCAATATAGGAAGAATGTGCCCTTATTAGCAATGGTAAAGGAAAGATTTAAAAGGATGTTGCCAGGAATGGAGTCTTTTAACCATGAGGGAAGATTGGATAGATTGTGATAGTTCTTTCTTTGGAACAGAGGAGGTTGAGGGGAGATTTAATTGAGGTATGTGACATTATGAGGATTTTTGATCGAGTGGAAAGGAAGGTGTGGATAGGATAGAGTGGGCAGCACAGCGGCACAGTGGTGAGCACTGCTGCCATACATTGCCAGGGACCTGGGTTCATTTCCAGCCTTTCGTGACTGAGGATTTTTCATGTTCTCCCCGAGTCTGCGTGACTTTCCTCCGGGTACTCCAGTTCCTCCTACAGTCCAAAGATGTGCAGATTAGGTGCGGTTACCGGGGTGCAGGGATAGGGAGGGGGAGGGGGCCTATATAGGGTTGGTGCAGACCCGATGGTCTGAATGGCTTCCTTCTGCCATTCTATGATTCTGACCTATTTCACTCAGCAGAGGAATCAATAACCAGGGGACATAGATGTAAAGTAATTGGTAGATATTTAGAGGGCAGTTGAGGAGTCATTTTGTTCAGCTATAGGGTGGTGGAGGTGCAGAACTCACTGTCTAATATGCTGGTAGAGGCAAAAACTTTCATCAGATGTAAAAACACTCGGATATGCACTTGGAGTGCCATAATTCACAGGGCACCGGAGCAGGAGCTGCAAAGTGGAATTAGTCTGGAGAGCTATATTTCAGCCAGGACGGACACAGTGAGCCAAATGGCCCACTTATGAGCTGTAAATATTCTGTTTTTCCATGATCACTGTCACCACCAATGATTTATGACCCCCTCCTCCTTCCCTCCTGAGGCCTGGTCTCTCTTATCACCTAATCCACGATTCCCTGTCCCTGACATTCAGTGGCTCCAACCGAGTGAGCCAGGCCCTGGTTCCCTTGGGACACAGCCTTTACACTCTTCTCCCCCTGCCCCCCTGCTCCCAGTCCCACCCCTCACACACACAAAGGCTACCACGATCTAACACCCATACAAACTAAATTCAGTACTTTCTCTCCCTTTAACATCTCGACAAATTAATGCTGCGGGATTCTCTGTCATAGAATCAGAGAATCCCTACAGTACAGAATGAGGCCATGAGGCCCATTGCGTCTGCATCGATCCTTGGAAAGAGCACCCTCGCTAGTCGCACGCCCCACCCTATCCCCGTAACCCAACCTAACCGTTTAGACACTAAGGGGCAATTTAGCACGGCCAATCCACCTAACCTGCACTTTGGACTGTTGGAGGAAACCGGAGCACCCGGAGGGAGAGACATGGGGAGGAAGTGCAACCTCCACACAGACAGTCACCTGAGGCCGGAATTGAAGCCGGCGCCCTGGCGCTGTGAGGCAGCAGCGCTAACCACTGTGCCACCATGCCATCGGCGGGACCCTCCGCTTCGCCAGCAGCACACCCACCTCAGCGGGTTTCCCGACGGCATGGGAGGGACACAATGGGAAACCCCATTGGCTGGCTGCCGGAACGGAGCATCCCGCGGTTGGTGGGGGTGCACTGTGCCGGAAAACAGGGCTGGCAGGTCGGAGAATCCTGCCCATGATGTTTGAGGCTCCGGGCACGATTTAACAACAACATTTCTAAATGCCAAATTGGGCCTCACGGTAGCATGGTGGTTAGCATCAATGCTTCACAGCTCCAGGGTCCCAGGTTCGATTCCCGGCTGGGTCACTGTTTGTGTGGAGTCTGCACGTCCTCCCCGTGTGTGCGTGGGTTTCCTCCGGGTGCTCCGGTTTCCTCCCACAGTCCAAAGATGTGCGGGTTAGGTGGATTGGCCAGGCTAAATTGCCCGTAGTGTAAGGTTAATGGGGGGATTGTTGGGTTACGGGTATACGGGTTACGTGGGTTTAAGTAGGGTGATCATTGCACAACATCGAGGGCCGAAGGGCCTGTTCTGTGCTGTACTGTTCTATGTTCTATGGGCGCTTTTGGCGAGATTGTGACCTGTATCTAATGACACATGGTGCAGGAAATGAGCCGCACAAGCATCCTGCCATTACTGGCTGTCTCACCGGACTTGCATCTCAGCTTCTTGCCTCTGCATTGAAACGCTTCGCCCACCACTCACTCCCAATAAACACACAAGCATGGCAGTACGCAGACCCGCTCCTCACTTTGGGGTTGGGGTTGCCAACCTTGTCAAGCTTCTCGACGCCGTCGATGTGAAACAGGACAGAGCTCCAATGAGACACGTCACAGCTATCACCCCTACCTTCCATCAGCGCAGACACATACCTAGATGGGTGACATTAGTACAGGCTTCTGGGGCAAAAACTGGTGATCTCCACACAGTTGCTGATGCACATCAAGTGGATGCAGGAACATCCAAGGTGACAGCAGGTCTTCTGGATCCCAAGACATAGTCGGATCCCAGTCACTTGCCGATACTCTGGATAAGATTCTCCCAGAGCTGTTGCAGGCGATAGGACATAGCCGTGAGATTCAGGAGGGGATTTCAATGACATTCCAGTGAGTGCATAGCCGATTGGAGGAGTCCCAAAGACTACGGGCGATGGATATGATGCTGACAATGCGCGGCCATCAGTCCAACGCTGCTAGGGTGGCAACCGCAGTGGAAAGCCGACATCCACGTCTTGAGTGGTGGTGTCCAAGGCATGGCTCAGTCTGGGACGACCATGGCTGAGGGCCTCGGCAACACGTCCCGGTCGAAGAGAGACATGTCCCAGATGCAGGTGGACATTGCTGAGGCACTGCAGAACATGGTTCAGTCACTGAGTACCATCACTGAGCGCATCGACACCATGGTGCAGATAATGGGGAGCCACCAGGACTGGCAGAGCCAGATGACTCAGTTGCCCCTCAGTCCCATGAGGACCCCCAGGTCCCAAAGAGCACCATCAAGGAGGAGAAATGCACTGGAGGCCAAGAAGACGAAGGCAGTCTCCAGTTCTTTCTAATCCCCCCACCTGACACCGGCGCATCTCGAGGGCAGCAGGACGAACAGAGTGGCATGGTGACATCTGTGACACTGGTAAGTCGGCCGGGGTCCTCTGGCTCCAGGTCCTCCAGAGGTTGTTGGACATGCTGTGCACTAATCATCCTCTGAGTCATGGCACGTGTACCCACGAGAAGCCACGTGAGAATATTTTATTCATTAAACAGTCAACAGTAATATTACACTAACCATTAAACAACAAGGAAACATCACTGTTCCATATTAGTACCAATACAAAGCTATATCAGCTCATTTTCTCAAAATGAAACAAACTCACGGTATCACCCATCACAGGTTCTTCAACAGAAACGGAGGATAAGCCTGAGAATGTGTTATCCTGTCAGAGAAATGATCTGTCCATCAATGTGTTACTTGTTCCCTGCATCAGTGCCATTCTCTGTCCAGGAGCTGTAGCTGTGCAGGCCCTTCCACACGACTTAATCTCAACGGAACCAAATCCTGGCATCCACATATTCCACTGGCGCTCAAGGTTCAGTTGAACACCCTTGACTCCCAGCGGGTTTAACCAGCGGTGACGTGCCAGTTGCATGCAGCACTCACAATACCAGCGACAAAAACATTAGTAACCCACAAAAGCATTTCTTCAACTGCGTCATCAGGTGGCCCATTTGATTCAATGTCGCGCACCAGGTCGCACGGCGTCTTCTTCCTTCAAACCGGATTGCCCTCTGGAGTCACATGTCCCCCTGAGCCCGGTGTTCCAGGGCACAGGTACCTTAGAAAAAATTGTCTTTCTTCCCGGCTAAAGAAAAGGAAGGAAACAGCAGCGGTAGCCTCCAGGACTCACAAGGAGGAGCAAGCAGCAAAAACAACCTGCAGCTGTGAAGTGCCCTCACAACCAGCAAGGCCAAATCATCATTAGTAGTTGTGAAGCTAGAGGCTGTTCATGGTCAAAGGGAGTTAAAGTTACTTTCAGCATAGAACCAAGAACAGGCTCTCTCCTGAAAGTGTTTGGTAGGACAGCCAGGCCGCAGCTGCAGTTGCCCCTGTTATAGGAATCCACAATGTTTAAAGATGGCATGACGGCCTCACAGTCGCAAATCCCCTCACCATCCCAATCCAGAGGAGACCCTGACCTAGACCTCTTCCGTCCCCCGACCAAGCTCAATCCCCTGAGGGGCCCCCCATCCCGCCGAACACTGGGGGAGCAAGTCCGGTGCCCTTGTGCCTCATGCCGGAAAATGGATACAGCTACTTATCCCCCTCACTTCCCCTCAGCAGGGCTGGCTCAAGGCACCGGCAACTCGGGCAGTCGCCCGAGGCGCCATGTGCTAGGGGGCGCCAGAGACTCGGGTCCCGCGCATGCGCAGTTAGGCCGGTGCCAACCAGCGCATGCGCGGGGCCGCCCTCCCCAGGGCGCCCCCCCCACTCGGTCCGCCCCCCCCCCACTCGGTCCGCCCCCCCCGTCGGTCCGCTCCCACCCGCCCCCCCCCTTGGTCCGCTCCCCCCCGCCCCCACCCTCGGTCCCGCTCCCCCCGCCCCCCCCCCCCCCATGGTCCGCGCCCCCCCGCTCGGTCCGCTCCCCCCGCCCCCGCTCGGTCCGCTCCCCCCCCCCCCCCGCTCGGTCCGCTCCCCCCGCCCCCCCGCTCGGTCCGCTCCCCCCTCGGCCCCCTTCGGCCCCCCTCCCCTCGGCCCCGCCCCCCCCTCGGCCCCGCCCCCTGCCCCCTCGGCCCCGCCCCCTCAGTCTCGCCCCCTCCCCCCTCTCACCCCCCCCGCCCCCCCCCCCCCTCTCGGCCGCCCCCCCAGCCCCCGCCCCCCTCCTCGCCCCCCCCCCCAAAGGGCGCCGAAGTTCAGCTTGCCCGGGGTGCCAGCAACCCTAGTGCCGGCACTGCCCCTCAGCAGCCATTGTGCCAACTTCACATTTTTAAAAAGGAGTACTAAATGACGCCCATGTGATTTCTCGCTGGAGAGCCAGCTAATTCCTAGAAAGTCACTGCATTCAACTTCTATCTTGCTAATAGGATGGAAGTGAATGCAAATGAGGGTTAATGATATGCTCTCTATATTTGGGCGTGATCTGGGAGCTCGCCATCGGGAGTGGGCCAATCAGACAGCAAACCGATTCGCACCTGGTGCGAATATCTATTTTTGCCTTTCCCGCTATTTAACCGGCGTGCCCAGATCCACAGCGGGCGGAATGCGGTGATTAAATTGTGTCCCCAATATCTAGGGCTGCTCAGACCTCCATCTTAAACGTGGGATGTGTAATGAATAACTAGGCCGCTAATTACCAAGTCTGTTGTGGGAAGGGTTCAAGGGTTAGCAGGTAGGGTGGGGTGTGGTGGTGGGGGGTGTTCAGAGCGGATGGCTTGCCTTCGGCTTCTTGGCTGGAAACCAGATTGTGGATTGGAAAGATTAAGGGAGATATATGAACATCACAGTGGAAAAGATGTTTGTAAATCATTATTTGGAATGAAAAGGCCTCAGTGTTCTTGCTCCTTCTCCTCAGCTAATTACAGCAGCTAATTATGGCACTCAACTCCCCCAGAAATGGCTTTAAACATTTTCAATAATCAGTTACAAGGCCGGCTGTAAACTTGTAAACAGAAAAAGCATTTGTGGAGCCTGCAAATCATTGGCTAATATAACAGTCCCGCTGGTTAATCTCCACCGTCAGCGATAGGAGGCACAACCTGAAGCTGAAACCATGAAGCCATTAAACAAAATTGCGCTCTTAATGAGTGCAAAGTGCACTCATTCTCAGTCGGGTTATTCTTTCTGCCAAGGAATCCAGTGATAAACCTTTTTCCAATTAGGTTTCCATTAAAATCAGGGGGTATTTTATTTATGTTCTTTTTAAAGGTGCAGCTATCAGTCAGTGTAAACTTTGAACTCACAAACTCTAAATCATCGTATAACAGAGGGAGACCTTTCAGGCCATCATGTCTATACTGGTCCTTTGAAGGTGCTACCCAATTAATGTCATTCTCTTGCTTTTTCTTCATCGTCCTGTCGATTCCTCCTTTAGAACATAGAACATAGAACATTACAGCGCAGTACAGGCCCTTCGGCCCTCGATGTTGCGCCGACCAGTGAAACCCCTCTAAAGCACATCTACACTATTCCCTTATCGTCCATATGTCTATCCAATGACCATTTGAATGCCCTTAGTGTTGATGAGTCCACTACTGTTGCAGGCAGGGCATTCCATGCCCTTACTACTCTCTGATAAAGAACCTACCTCTGACATCTGTCCTATATCTATCTCCCCTCAATCTAAAGCTATGTCCCCTCGTGCTAGACATCACCATCCGAGGAAAAAGGCTCCCACTGTCCACCCAATCTAATCCTCTGATCATCTTGTATGCCTCAATTAAGTCACCTCTTAACCTTCTCTCTAACAAAAACAGCCTCAAGTCCCTCAGCCTTCCCTTATAAGAAGCAGATGCAGAATGATGAGGATTTCTCTAAACGCAGCAGGTTGTTGTGATCTGTGATTCCCTCATAAGATCTTCCCTCCAACCAGGCAACATTCTGGTAAATCTCCTCTGCACCCTTTCCAATGCTTCCACATCCTTCCTATAATGCGGTGACCAGAATTGCACGCAATACTCCAAATGCGGCCGCACCAGTGTTTTGTACAACTGCAACATGACCTCATGGCTCCGAAACTCAATCCCTCTCCCAATAAAAGCTAACACACCGTACGCCTTCTTAACAACCCTGTCAACCTGGGTGGCAACTTTCAGGGATCTATGTACATGGACACCGAGATCTCTCTGCTCATTCACACTACCAAGAATCTTACCATTAGCCCAGTACTCTAATTCTTCAAATTTTATCCAGTTCCCTTTTGAATGTTCCTATTGTATCTGCTCTCACCCACCTCTCAGGCAGTGCATTCCAGATCACAACAACCTGCTGTGTTTAGAGAAATCCTCATCATTCTGCATCTTCTTCTTATGATAGTTGCCTTAAACTTGTGTCCTGTCTGATTACTGATCCTTCTGCCAGTGGAACAGTTTCACTTTATTTATTCTATCAAAACCTTTTATGATTTTGAACATGAGTGGAGTGATTAATCACAGGAAGAAGACTGCATTAAACCTGTCGTATAAAGTAGGTGACAAGATCCCACATTGAACTGGGAGGGAAGCAGAGCAGAGTCAAGTGGCCATCCCCAGGGAGTCTAGTCCAATTCTCCGTCAGTTTCAGTGTTCAACCCAAACACTGGATCCAGGCTCCACAGATTTGCGTCTCTCTAATTTTCTCCAGTTCTAAAATCCTCCTAAAGCCTTTCTCGAATTCTAATCTCTTGCACATTCCCAATTTTAAGCGCTCCACCATTGGCAGTCATGCCGTCAGTTGCTTTAAGCATTCCCTCCCCAAGGGAATCTCCCCACCCCCTTCTTCCTTTGATGCTCGTTAACACCGACCATTCTGACCAAACTTTTGGTCACCTGCTCTAATACCTCCTTATGCCATAGTCTCTGGATAAGGAGCCGATCATTTCAGACCCAGATGAGGAGAAATTTCTTCACTCAAAGGGTTGTGAACATTTGGAATTCTCACCCCCAGAGGGTTGTGGATGCTCCATCGTTTGAATATGTCAGAAAAGACATATAAGTGCATTAGAAGCAGTTCAGAGAAGGTTCATTCAACTGGGATGGAGATTGTTATCTCATGATGAAAAGTTGAACACACAGGTCCTGTATCCATTGGAGTTTAGAAGAGTGAGAGATGATCTTAGTGAAACATAAAGGGAACTTGATAGAGTGAATGATGTTTCCCCTGTGATTCTGTCCGATAGAAACTTGAGCTTGTTCAAAACTCTGTTGCCCATCTCCTACCTTGCACCAACTCCTGTCCGCTCATCACCCCTGTACTCCCAGACCTACACTCGTTCCCAGTTAAGCAATGCTCTATTTTAAGATTCTCATCCTTGTTTTTGAATCTCTCTATGGCCTTACCCTTTCCTATCTCTGTAACCCCCTCCAACCCTCTGCGGTCTCAGCCTAGCACAATTGCTTCACCCTTGGTTGGCCGTGTCTTCAGCTATCTGGGAGGGGGGGGGGGGGGAAGCTCTGGGATTCCTTCCTACAACCTTCTCCTTTAAGACGCTCCTCAAAACCTCTTTGTCATTTGTCCTAACATCTTATATGGTTCAGTGTCAAATTTTGTTTGATCACACTCCTGTGAAGTGCTTTGAGACAGATCAAACTTTGACTGTGGGTTCAAGTCCCAGAGCAGGGTTTGAATCCACAACCTTTAAACTCAGAGGCAAGAATAGTGCCACTAAATCAGGACTGACACCATATATCGGGGTTAAATAAATCTATGGAATTTCCCAGCGCAGTACCTTACGCTAAATGTCTGGAATGAGTTCCATATAAACTGCATGTAGGCATATCTTATTGCAGCTATTTCCCTCCTGTTTATAACTAATTTATGGATCGATCATTATAATTTATGCCAGATGTGCTTGCAATGTGCTGCTATAATCAGGGCCTCATCTTAAATGTGCTGACTAAACTCAATGAGCTTCCCTGGATAAATATTTTTTACATGTACCCGGGCTTTGGCTGATGAATGCAAACAGCAGCTGTAACCTTTTTATATTATAATCCATTCCGTCCTCCAGCTCTACAACCCTCTGAGATCTCTGCACTGGTCGAATTCCGACCTCCAATTGCCTACAACTATCCATGTTTAAGCGCTGGAATTCCCTCCCTGCTTCTCTACCTCTCTTCCCCCTCTGAGACATCCCTGAAAGTCGCTTGGCAGCGTAGAATTTGAATATTGCTGGAAAGAGAGATATTTGCTGAAATTTTTCATCTCTCACTCACCAGTGCAAATACAAGAATGCCAAATTTCAACCAATCACAATTTATACTATGGGGAAAAAGGGTGCTGATTGGTTGGCCAATCAACTCTGATTGGTCAAGGCATTGCCATAGAGAAAACAAATGGGAACTATAAGTTACCAGAGTTTGCCAGGCAAATCGTGCAAACTTCAAGGGCTAACCACGAATGCCACACGCATTTGGTACCTGACCAGAGAATTTCACCGCGATGGGTTATTTATAAACTGTACCACATTACGTCACAGATAAAGGAAACTATATAATGGTTGACCTTGCAATCCAGTGCTCCCAGTGTTCAATACACCTTAGGGAATTGTGGGAGTGCCAAAGATCCCGGAATCGTTGCTGTAAAAGTTTGGAAAATAGGACTGCAATGTTTTAGTGCGATGTCGGAGGTGTCACTTTTCAGATGAGACCTCTCCAGGGTGGAAGTTAAAAAAAAGCCCATGGCACTATTTGAAGAACATGGGAGTTCTCCCCAAAGGCCTCGCCAATATTTATCCCTCAACCAACATCACTTGAAGTCATTTTCTCATTGGTGTTTGTGGGATCCAACTATGTACAAATTGCCTGTTGCATTTCCTATTTTTTTTAAATATTTCTATTCGCGGCATTTTCAATTATATACAAAAAAAGAGAAAAATAGCACCAGTAAACATCCTTCACAAACTACACTTCAGAAACCCAAACCCCTCCGTCCCAAGCCCACTCCCCCTGCCCCATTTTCTAACTATAGTTGCAAAAGAAAGAAATCCCCCCCAATTAGCCCCCCAACATCCCTCCCCTCTTCGCTGATGTTTTACCTTTCTTTAAAGAAGTCGATGAATAACCTCTACCCCGAGAAGAACCCCTCATCTGCGCCGTTAATAGCAAACTTTATCTTCTCCAGGTCCAGAGAATCTGCCAGGTCATTCACCCACATCGTCACTTAGGTGGCTCCAGGTCCCGCCACCCTAACAATGTCTGCCTCTGGGCTAACAGTGAGGCAAAGCCCAAGGTGCCAGCCTCTCTCCCCACCTCACTCCTGGTTCTTCTGAAACTCCAAATATTGCCACTCACGGACTTAGAGCCACTTTCACCCCCAGATCCTTTGACATAGTTCCCGTAAAGGCCTGCTGGAACTCCTCCGATTTCGGACATGCCCAAAACCTGTGGATGTGATTCGCCAGTCCCCTTGTGCAGTGCCTGCATCTATCCTCAACTCAGGGGCAGCACGGTGCCACAGTGGTTAGCACTGCTGCCTCTCGGCGCCGAGGTCCCAGGTTCGATCCCGGCTCTGGGTCACTGTCCATGTGGAGTTTGCACATTCTCCCCGTGTTGGGGGGTTTCGCCCCCACAATCCAAAGATGTGCAGGGTAGATGGATTGGCCACGCTAAATTGCCCCTTAATTGGAAAAAATGAATTGTGTACTCTAAATGTATTTACTTTTTAAATCTATCCTCAACTCCTGGAAAGGACCAGCTCATCCTTGACACCGCCATGTGCGCCCTATGCACCACTTCGAACTGGATGAGACTCTGTCTCACACATGAGGAGGATGAGTTAACCCTTTGCAGGGCCTTGCTCTATAGCCCGATTTCTAAGGTCCCCACCCCACCAGCTCCCCTTCCAATTTCCATTTTATTTCCTCCACCAAAAACCTTTGCATTTCCTATATAGCAGCAGTGCCTCCACTTCAATGTTGTGTAATTGGCAGACAAGCACTTTGGGCCATGAAAGGTACTGTATAAATCCAAGTTGTTTCTTTCATTTTGATTGGAAACTGGCAATGGTGTGGGTGCTGTAAGAGTTCAAAAACGGCACCAACATATATTTAGTTGCTACTTATAATGCTCCAAGTTGCTTCACAGGAGCGTTATTTACCAAAATATCACACCTACCCACACAAGGAGATATTGGTCAAAATGTTACAGCCCTGATACGGCACGTCTCCCTTGGCAGATGCAAAGGGCCATCTAAATTGCCGAATACTTCAGCAGTACCATAATATCCCATCAATCCTGGCCATTGAGTCAGATGGCCAAAAGCTGATTCATAGGGGCATATTTTAAGGAGCATCCAGAGCTTAGGGCCCAGACACAGCCACCAATGATGGTGCGACTAAAATAGGGCATGCTCGTAAGACCAGAATTGGAGGAGCACATATCTTGGGCCATTGTGGGGGTTGGACGATATTACAGAGAAAGGAAAGAATGGCACCAATGGGGGATTTGAAAACAAGGATGAGAGAATGTTCCAATAATGACTTCATACAGAAATTCATAATTAATTAATGTTTACCTCCAACTACAGCGCACACCTCTTTTAACCCAACTTTGTTTTTATCTAAGGACTGGCAGATTGTTTAGCTCTTTTAATTCCGCAACAAAGTATGAGTACGGGTTTAAAGTACAGATAAATCCACGCTAATATTATTTGGAATGTGTTAAATGACAAGGGCGCAAGTGTGACAGGTCCACAGCCATCTGTTACAATTAAACGGACGATGCTCTGCGCACGTCTGTAAGTAATTTACTTCAGACCCAAATCAGTCATCCATGAAATCCATATGAAAACAGAGAGAAAAATGAAGTTTAATACCTAGACCTCAGTTTGTTTGTGCAGGAGTGCCTCATGGTCTGAGTGAGAAAGAAATAAGATTCTATTACACAAATCCTAGTGGCCTCACCTTTGCATTGAATTTACATTGAGCATAATCAGACCATTCAGCACAACTGCTCCTTGCCGGGGTTTATGCTCCATTCAAGCCTCCTTCCACCCTATTACCTCATCTCACCCTATCAGCATATCCTTCTATTCTTTTTGCCCTCATATTTGTCCAGTGTTCCGATGGGCCCCCAATCGAGGGTCCGCAAAATTTGTTACCCCGGGTCAGGAAGGATGAACTGGCTGCTTTTCTTTATTCAACCCCCTCAGCTGGTCACAACAAGATTAATCAATAAATGATTCCTTTCTTCACTGATACCTTAACCCAGCCCAATATTTATGTTTTAAAAGGAGCCAATTTGATAGGCTTTCTTGTGTTAAAGAAAGAGTGAGTTTATTAGTTACGGGGAAAATGATAAAGTACATGCATAAACATTCGCACAGGTTAGAAATGAGAATTGAGTCCAAAATTATATTCAAAAATATACAAATCAGTCTTTGATTTGCCCGGGAAAAGTAAATGGTGGGACATTGTGGCTATTGCGGTCCGTGATTCCAGTACCAATGGCTTTAGCAGGTGAATAGTCAGTTTCAAGGTTCCAGTGTTCTGAACTTTGGCTTAGGAGCAGCCCTGTTTCCTTTCAGCTGTGGCTTTGCTGACTTGGCTTGCTTCAGCAACCAGAGAGAGAGAGAACTACCTACAAAACGTGCAGTGGTCTGCTTTCTTTCCTCCAATGTCACATGCACTAGTCAGCTGCTTTTATCCAGGTATTTGTACATTCCTGGAAGGTGAAAATCCACAAACTGGTCTGGGGCATTACACACAGGATTTCATTCCTGCTGAGATAATAATCAGCTCCCATTATCTCCACAGGAGATGACAGTTAGTTTCTGTGTGGCTTTTGTGATTTTGATGAGTCCTTGCCTGGAGACGGGGTGTTATTTCATTGTCTTTTTTATCGTATCAAGGGAGCAGGTATTGATAGGGTGAGAAACTGAGAAAAAGTGCTGTTCCCCATCCTGGGTGGGAAAGTGGGGGGAGGGGCGCCTCACTCTGAAGGCCGCCTCTGAGTTGCCATCTCAGAGTTGGGACTCCCCCCTCAGAGTTGGGATTCTCCCCCCCTCGCCCCCCCTCCCCCCCTCGCCGCCCCCCCTCCCCCCCTCGCCGCCCCCCCCCCCCCCGACCCTCCCAGAGCATCTCTTACCCTTTCGCTCCCAGAACTCCTGGGACTTACCTTTCCAACAGCCCTGAGGCTAAATTCCAGGCAGAGCGCTGCATTACCTCTTCTAGCCACTGCGGTGCTGTGCCTGGGCGGGTTGGAGCTGTCAGCCAATCGGCAGACAGAGGTCCCGCCCATTGCCAATCAACACGCAATATGAGCTTTAAATGGCAGTGGGAATTTGATAGACGGCGGATTGTTCGCCATCCTTAAAATTCTACCCCACAGGCCTAACTTAAAAGTTCAGCACGCCTATACCTAATTCCCAGTTTTTTTCATCATCATCATCACACCACCTTTCCCTTAAATGGGGCAAGCTACTCACCTCAGCTATTCCTTGTGGTGGCGAATTTCACATCTAACCATTCCCTTGGCTTTCTCCTGAATCCCAAACTGGATCTCTTACATTTACCACCTCCACCCCACATTGAAATGACTCTCAACAATTTATGTTCCATATCCTCTGATTGATAATTTTCTTTATATTTCACCTTCTACCATTCTTGTCTTTACTTTTAAGTGATAATCACTATTGTAATGCAATGTGCACACAAGATTGCAAAAAAGCAAGATATAGTCAGGCCATCTGTTTTAATGGTTGAGGTAAAAAAAATCTACCTGGACACCTTGGTTTCCATGTTTTGAGTGGACCTTAATCCAACTGTCACAAATATTGACATCAAGAAAATGGAATTCTTAGTAAGCGATGGTGATATAGTGGTGAGCATAGCTGCCTTCCAAGCAGTTGACCCGGGTTCAATTCCCAGCCATCGCAATAAAACATTGGTTGGAAATTTTCAGGGCAGCACGGTGGCGCAGTGGGTTAGCCCTGCTGCCTCATGGCGCCAAAGTCCCAGGTTCAATCCCAGCTCTGGGTCACTGTCCGTGTGGAGTTTGCACATTCTCCCCGTGTTTGTGTGGGTTTTGCCCCCACAACCCAAAAGATGTGCAGGGTAGATGGATTGGCCACGCTAAATTGCCCCTTAACTGGAAAACAAAATGAATTGGGTACTCTAAATTTATTTTTAAAAAGAAAATGGAATTCATCAAACATCTGTTGTTCCTGGACTTTAAGCTTTGAATCTAATATTGTAAATATGACATTGGCAAGGCTGCAGTTATAATGGAAATGCAACATCAACTTGCCTTTATATAGCGTGATTAATGGCTCGTAGACATTTCATATGGGCATTTGACAATGAACTACTCAACACAACAACCGAAGAAATCGGAGCAGAAGTAGACCAACTGGCCCATCAAACATGCTCCACCATTTAATATCATCATGGCTGATCTTGTGCTTCAACACTTTCCCACTCATTCCTTATTTCCCTTAATTCTCTGACACACCAAAGATCTGGGGCGGGATTCTCCGACCTCCCGCCGGGTCGGAGAATCGCTGGGGGCCGGCATGAATCCCGCCCCCGCCGCCTCCCGAAGTCTCCTGCACCAGAGATTGGGCGGGGGCAGGAATCGCGCCGCGCCTGTCGGCGGGCCCCCCTCGGCGATTCTCCGGCCCGCGATGGGCCGAAGTCCCGCCGCTGTCATGCTGGTCCTGCCGGCGTGAATCAAACCACCTACCTTACCGACGGGACCAGGCGGCGTGAGCGAGCTCCGGGGTCCTGAGGGGGGGGGGGGTGGCAGGGCGATCTGGCCCTGGGGGGATGCCCCCACAGTGGCCTGGCCCACGATCGATCGGCGGGCGGGCCTGTGCTGTGGGGGCACTCTTTTCCTTCCGCCTTCGCCATAGTCTTCATGATGGCGGAGGCGGGACTAACCCCCTCCCCTGCGCATGCGCGGGGATGACGTCATCAGCCGCTGATCCTCCGCGCATGCGCGGACTTCCGCCGGCCGGCAAAGTCCCTTCGCCCCTTGCTGGCGTGGCGCCAAAGGCCGTTCCCACCGGCCGGCGGGGCGCCAACCACTCCGGCGCGGGCCTAGCCCCTCAAGGTTAGGGCTTGGCCCCTAAAGGTGTGGAGACCTCCACACCTTTGGGGCGGCCCGACGCAGGAGTGGTTCACGCCACTCCATCCCGCCGGGACCCCCTACCCCGCCAGGGGAGAAACCCGCCCCTGATTACCCCAGCCTGAGGACCTGGGATTGAACAACAATTTCTACTTGTTATGATCCTGGTCGGGAACCCAACTATTTTCAATTTGTAAAACTGTGAGGAAATGTTATTACACAGGAGTGATTACATTAACCAATAGTTATCTTTTATGTTAAAACAAACTTTAATTTAAGCACAGAATTAACAACATTAAAAAAAAATAATTTAGTGTACTTAATTCATTTTTTTCAGTTAAGGGGCAATTTAGCGTGGCCAATCCACCTAACCTGCAGATCTTTTGGGCTGTGGGGGCAAAACCCATGCAAACACGGGGAGAATGTGCAAACTCCACACGGACAGTGACCCAGAGCCAGGATCAAACCTGGGACCTCGGCGTCGTGAGGCAGCAGTGCTAACCACTCTGCCACCGTGTTGCCCAGAAGTAACGACATTAACAACAAAGAAATAACTTTATAGTTAACAGGTACAACAGTTCTTAAGTAAAAGAGAAAACTTAAACTTACTTCCTAAACCTGCCACTGTATTCCAATTAAGCAAGCCAATACATTTCAAATACCACTCATGAATAAAGTTAGCAACCAGGTTTCTACTTGCTTTCCGCTGTGCAGAATCTTTGAAGAATGAACCTTTCAGGATCAAACTGAAACACCTCTGACCTTGACATGACCCCCGACTCCAGAGTTACCTGGGCTCCTCGGAATGGTGGGACTGCCTATAGTTCCAGCAGTGACCACCATTCCTGGTTGGCACCGTTGGGACTACAGAGCTACCGGCCATCTGATTGGCCAGTAGATCACTTAAGGTGGGACTTCACACTAAGATGAGGCAGAGTCTTGCCTTATAGCAAATAATGCTGCTCCAAGTATTAAATTGACTGTGGGGAACCAATGGGATCTTTGACGGGCTCTTTAGCCAGGGTGGACGTTGGGGAGTGTGAGAGGACTGTGGTACCCTGGAAAATCCAGCCCAATGAATATTAATTCACATGTAGATTTTTGACTTTAAATGTGGATAATCAGCATTATATTTGAGCCTGAGATGAGCTTCTGATTGCATATCTGCACCACCGCTAAGGACTATTTGTAATGTTATCTGACTTCAACCCCTGCGTCAGCTCATACTCCCATCCATGCCTTTGTTCCCTCTAAACTGGTCTATTCCAATGCACTCTGCTGGCTTCCTACATTCAACTCTCTGCTAACTTGAGGTCATCCTAAACTCTGCTTCTCCTATCCTTATTTACACCAAGTTCCATTCCCCCCGTCACCCCTGTACTCTCGACCTGCATCAACTCCCGGTTAAGCAATGCCTTAATTCCAATGATGGCGTGATTGAAATCAGGCATATTCATGAGGCCAGAATTGGAATAGTGCAGAGAAGGCGTCACAGATAGGGATGGACCAGGCTATGGAGGGTTTTGAAGACAAGGGTGTGAATCTTAAAATGCAAGTGTTATTGGATGGGGTGGCCCTGAAGATCAGCAAACACAGAGGTGGCAGGGTGGGAGCGATTTGACAGCAGCTCATAATGTGAGGGAACTCTAAGTGTTGTTGAAATTCTGATGTCTATATGGGTACCTCAGAGTGAAGGAGGACGGGTTTAAGATGGTGAAATTTAATAAGCACCTAAGTGATCTATGGCTAGAAGGAATGCACAGACTAATTAATCGATTAATGCACCAAATCAGAGTGTGCTCTCATTTCCTGCAAATACTCCTAAGTCTACAGAGAGTGCAGCCCAATGAAGGCGGATAAACATACTCTGAAACATCCTACCAGGGATGTTACAGGATACAACAGTATTGCATTTTGAAGCCTAGCAAACAGTATCTGTTCCCTATCAATTTTAAATGAGAGCTAAGTACTTAGTTTAAATAATAAATAATTCACTGAGGGTTCTTAGTTGGTGGATTGGTAGAGAGATGAGCAAAACACTCTGGGTACATCCCTTGAATCTTGAAGTCGCTATTAATTCGATAAAAACTCAGTCGCTATTAATTCTTGTTTTGGAGTATGCACTATCTGGTTTGCTTCAGTGCCATGCGTGGTCATTTCTGCCCCGTTCATTGCATGCACTGGTCGCTTCCTTTCATTCTCATGCATGCTCATTTTGCCTTTGTCTGCATTAAATTTCACACCTCTTCCCCATTGGTCTGCCCGCATTTATCTAGCACCTGTCGTGATCTCATGACTCCCCAATGTGCAACACAGCCATTGGAAAGGGCAGCAAGGTGGCGCAGTGGGTAGCACTGCTGCCTCATGGTGCTGAGGTCCCAGGTTCAATCCCGGCTCTGTGTGCAGTTTGCACATTCTCCCCGTGTTTGCGTGGGTTTCGCCCCCACAACTCAAAGATGTGCAGGGTAGGTGGATTGGCCATGCTAAATTGTCCCTTAATTGGAAAAAATGAATTGGGTACTCTAAATTTATTTTTTTTAAATCACAGCTAATGGGAGTACTTCTGAAGTGTAGTCGCTGTAGGGTACGTGGCAACCGATTTACGCACAGCAAGTTCCCACAAACAGTAATGTGATACCAACCAGACAACTTGTTGCTTTTAGAGATACTGTTTGAGGGATAGATATTGGTCAGGACACTGGGGAGAACTCCCCTGTTCTTCTTTGAACTGGCGCCATGGGATCTTTTGCATTCACCTGAGAGGGTAGGCGGGGCCTTGGTTTAACGACTCATCTGAAAGACCGCACCTTCAAATGTTCGGCACTCCCTCAGCAGTGTCAGCTTACTTTAGTCCCGGGTATGGGACAATTGTTAAGTCATGTTTTGTGATTGAACATAAGAGCATCAGAAATACGAGTTGGAGTAGGCCATTCAGCCCATCGAGCCTACTCTGCTATTCACCAAGATCAAAGTTGATTTTTGACTTCAATTCCATCTTCCTGCGCTATCCCCATACCCCTTCATTTGCTTAGACCCCAAAAAAATCTACCAACCTCAGTCTTGAATATACTCAATCACTGAGGCTCCACAGAGCTCTGGGGCAGAGACTTCCAAAGATTCACACCCTCGGGGTGAAGAAATCAATTTCTCCTCATTCCAGTCCTAAATGTCTGACCCCTGATCCTGAGACATAAGCCCTTTTGTTCTAGTTTTCCTGGCCTGGGAAAACATTCTCTGAGCATCGACTCTGTCAAGCCCTTTCAGAATTTTCTATGTTTCAATGAGATCATCTCTCATTCTTCTGAACTCCAGGGAATATAGGTCATGAAGCTTAAATCAGGCTTTCCTTGGGGTGTTTGGAGCGTTTGACAAGCTCAGCCATGTTGATTGAGGCAGCTTTGCAACACACCATCAAACTGGACCAGCTGTTCAGTTGGTTTCAGCATTCACCTCACTGAACGACAAACTGCTGACAACAGACATTGCCACATATCACAGGAAACCAGTCGAGGTGGCATCACACATCCTGTTATTCTCAAGTGATGGGCAAGGATTTTTTATTTCAGTAACAGCTGTTTTTAGGTGTTTAGCACAACGCCAGGGCGGCGGAGCGAAGGAAGAACTTACTTTTGGTATTCAAAGACTTCAAGAAAGAACTTGTATTTATGTAGCACCTTCCACCACAACCCAAAGTGCTGAACAGACAACAAAATGCTTTTTGAAAGTGTAATCAGTATTGTGACGTTCATAAAGTGAAAGCGGATTTGTGCACAGCAAGATCCCACAGACTGCAAGGTGATAATGACTGGATAAACTTTTTCTCAGTAATGAGAGTTAAGGGTAAGCTTTCATCGGCGAGAACTCAAAGGACTGGATTCTTTGTTTGGGAGACTATGGGCTGGATTCTCCGATTCTAGGGCTATGTTTCCAAGCCAGCGTTGGAACGGTGGCGTTTTATGCCAGAGAAAATGACGCAAAATGGCCACCGATTCCCTGTTTTGCTGGGGGCTAGCAGAACGGAAGCGTAGAGCACCCGGCTCTAGCTGCCGATACGCTCCGGAGAATTGCCAGGTCCATGCGCACAGCGGCCCACGGACTTGGCCCGCGAAATAGTCCCCCTGTTCGGCCGGACCACTCCCCCACAGTGCCCCCAGTCCCAAATAATGCCTCACCTGCCCGCAGATCGGCCCTCCCCCAACTGTGGTGGCAGTGGACTGAGTCCGCAGCCACCACGCCCTGTTCCCGGTGGATGAGACCACACGTGTCCCACCGTCGGGCACTCGGCCTGTCGGGGGCGGAGCATCGGGGGGTGGGGAGGGCCTCAGGCAAATCCTGAGGCCGTCGATACGTGGCGTTGCGTACTCCTAGAGTACCCTGCTTTGGAGGAGGCAGAGCATCACGAAAGTGGCGACGCCCACGATTTGGTCGGGAACTCGGATTCTCCGGCAGGTCGCCGAACGCGATTTCGGCATTGGCGACCGGAGAATACAGCCCTATGTTCTCCCACCAGAGCTGAATCTCTGGCATTAGGAGCGACGCCAAGAAGCAATTCACTGTCCCCAGCCATGCAAATTTATGCATGCCGGGGAATGCAAGGGATTCCGTTCCGAATTCCGCTATCGGGCTGTCATTTTGAGCGGTGCCCCGATAGCGAGGTCTGGTGGATGGATCCCCTCTCCGCGCAATGCTAATCTTCCTCCTCCCCGCTGACAAGTAGGGACATCCTCCACCCCCCCACCACGGGAATTGCTGGGTCACCCCCCTCCCCCACAGTATGCACGCATGAGGGTGACCCGAAACTTCCCCACTGACATCTACCAGATCCCCGCACCAGACCACCCACAAAACCTCAACCGAAACCCCCATCAGACTTCCCCACCAGAGTTCCCACCAGAGGCCCCCACCAGACACCTCCACAAGAGACACCACAGAACCCTCATTAGATCCCTATAAGAGAGACCCCACGTCCCATCAGACTCCCCCACCAGAGAATCCCATCAGAGGCATCCACCAGATACTCTCACTAGAGACCCCCGACCCCACTCCTCACTAAACCAAGGCTGGTAGCATCATTCACAATAACAGATATACAGTAGAAGAGTCTGAAGTAGAGTCAGAGGGACTTGAAATGTTAACTCTGCTTCTCTCTCAAGTGACGCTGCCAGACGTGCTGTCTTTTCCCACCATTTTCTGTTTTTATTTCAGATCTGCAGCATCTGCGGTATTTTGCTTTTATTATAGCATCATTGACAATCTGTATATATGTAGGATACGTACTTTCAAAATGTTGTTGTAAAGTGGGAAAGAAATAGAAAGCTTGGAATTGCTAAGTGAAAAAAGGTCCAAGATCCGACAAGTTCACCTTCCACTGTCCTTGCTGTTCGATGAAAGGACACGAGTTGTTGACTAATCCTAGCTATCAATCTTAATCAATTAGTCTACAACAGGCTCAGACAGGAGGCAAGGAAATCCCCAGTGGCAGAGAGCATTGGAAACCAGAGGTTCAACGTTGCCTGTTCCTCCTGAGCAGTGTTACTGTCACACGTCATATCACAAATGACTCATATACTCTCATCCTGTAGTATTATTTTCTGAAAGAAATCTATCTAATTTCCACTGGAATGAATCAATAGTAACGGCTCTCCCACCATCTCCTGAGGGAGTCTGTTCCATAGATTGGCCATTTGCTCAGTTTCTCAATTCAAACCCAGGCAGGGCCAAAAAATAACTTTTTAAATTTCATCGTTGAAAGTGTTCTTGTAAATGTTACTCTTCTCTGTGTCTGTGCACACTATTCACTTCAATACATTAGGCTAATGGAAATTTGGACTCATAGAAGTGCTTTTTGTAAAACAGCTTCACTGACTGTGTAATGTGGCGACAGTCAGTGAATATGTGCACAGAACAAGTTGTAAAGGAAATAACTTTTGTGTTTATTTGTAGTTTACTCTTGTTACCTCAACGTTGCTTTGCTTTAATGTGACTTTTTAAATTAAATGGTTTAGCCTTGGAAAAGAGGTGAGAGACATTTGTTTGGTACTGGGGAGGGGGTGGGGTAGTCAGGGGAGTGGGACTAATTGGATAGTTCTTTCAAAGAGCTGGCACAGGCATGATGGGCTAAATGGCCTCTTTCTGTGCTGCATGATTTAGTGATTCTAGGAATTCTGTGCCATATACCATAACTGGCATTAATGGGGGCAGAGTGGTGGGCAGAGGGCAGGAATCCAGTGAGAAATTTTCTTTGGGCTTGATTCTTAAAATCCCAACGGGAGTATGCGTGGCATGTTGCCCCCTCCCCGCCAGCCCCAACACCCCACAATATTTCTCCTCCCAATCCCTTTCCTTTTGCAACATTGCTTTTGGAGAAAAGACTGATGGGAATTCCGTGAACTCCCATGGAAGCAAACCCCACTACTTCCGCACAGCATGTGACCAGTAGGAATATGCTCGGTATTGAGTGAACTGGTATTTCGTTAGTGGCACATGAATTCAACCTTGGCTGGTGAAATTTAATTGATAATTATCTTACTACAGATAGACATTATGGGCTGAATTTAATGCTCCCCACAAGGGAGGTTCTGGGGGAGGTGGGGGGGGGGGGGGGGGGGTTGTTGGGGGGGACGGAACTATAGGCCAGAATTCTCCGGCTCTTCACTGCCAGTGGGAATCTCTGGTCCCACCGGCAGTGCGCCCCGGCCCATGGGCTTCCTGTCCAAACCCAGAATCAATTTCATGATTGGGCAGGCAGGGCCTTGGGCAGAAAGCCACCATTCACCTATTGAGACCCTTAAGTGGCCTCTTAAGGGTCTTTGCCCGCCCAACCTCAATTTTTGGACTGGTAGGATAGGGAGTGGGGAATGTGGGAAAGTGACATTTGAACTTTTCCGCAGCTTAGGTGGGAAAGGGGGAGTTCCTCACACTGAAAGCCCCCTCAGAGTTGGGGGGCCCTCCCCCCGGGCCGTTTGAATTCTTGGACCCTCTTAGCCCACCATCCGATGCTGCAATTCTCCCCCCACCCCTCCCCCCCCATCCCCCTCCTGACCAGCTCCCTCCACCTCCGGGCGTCCCTACCCTCCCAATCCCAGGATCCCCGGGACTTTTATACAGTGAATGGTGGAACCCTCAAGAGTATTGAAAGTCAGAAAGATCTTGGTGTACAAGCCCACAGGTCACTGAAAGGGGCAACACAGGTGGAGAAGGTAGTCAAGAAGGCATTTGGCATGCTTGCCTTCATTGGCCGGGGCATTGAGTATAAGAATTGGCAAGTCATGTTGCAGCTGTATAGAACCTTAGTTAGGCCACACTTGGAGTATAGTGTTCAATTCTGGTCGCCACACTACCAGAAGGATGTGGAGGCTTTAGAGAGGGTGCAGAAGAGATGTACCAGGATGTTGCCTGGTATGGAGGGCATTAGTTATGAGGAGCAGTTGAATAAACTCGGTTTGTTCTCACTGGAACGACGGAGGTTGAGGAGCGACCTGATAGATGTCTACAAAATTATGAGGGGCATAGACAGAGTGGATAGTCAGAAGCTTTTCCCCAGGGTAGAGGGGTCAATTACTTGGGGGCATAGGTTTAAGGTGCGAGGGGCAAGGTTTAGAGGAGATGTATGAGGCAAGTTTTTTGCACAGAGGGTAGTGGGCCAATGGGCAGCAAGGCTGCTGTACCAATGGCAGCTTGGTTCTTTGGTAATATGATCTCTAGCCATGCTACCACATTCACCCCTTGTTGAGAAAGAAGCGAGGGGGTGGGAAGGAGTGGCGGGAGAGACGGGGGGGGGGGGGGGGGGGGTCCTGTAAAACTGGTAGTATGACTAGAGACCTTCTCGGGTAGTACCGAGGTAACTCATGCCCACTGGTCTGCGACGAACGTGTAAGAAAACCATGCTGCATACAGAGTACAAGGGAAAAACAACAATAACCATCGTAATAATAATGAAAACAAAACAAAAAAAACACAGGCAAGGAACATATGCAGAACGTGAAAAAGGTCCATAAGGTCCATCAAATTGACTCGATCAGCCGGATGGGTGCCTTCGGTGTCCTGCCAGACCTGCGCAGCGATGCCGGTGACGTTGGAGCGGTGGTCGTCCGTGACTCCGGGAGCTGTGGTCGCGGTCCTGTGTCCGTACCCCTGGTCGGAGCTGGTGGTAGCCGGGCCAGGGGAGGGGGTTCCTGTGCGCTGGATTGCGGGGGCGCTGGGGGCGGTCGGGACTGGGGGAAGGGTGTTGGTGCTGGGGGTTGTGGCCGTACGCCGGCGGGTGCCAGTTCCCGAAGGGAGACCGTGTCCTGTCGTCCGTCGGGATACTCCACGTACGCGTACTGCGGGTTCGCGTGGAGTATCTGGACTCTTTCAACCAACGGGTCGGACTTCTGCACCCGCACGTGCTTCCGGAGCAGGATGGGCCCGGGGGTGGCCAGCCAGGTCAGGAGTGGGGTCCCAGAGGAAGACTTCCTGGGGAAAACAAGAAGACGTTCATGAGGTGTTTGATTCGTGGCAGTACAGAGGAGAGACCGAATCGAGTGGAGGGCGTCTGGGAGAACCTCTTGCCAGTGGGAGACTGGGAGACACGTGGACCTCGGAGCCAGTAGGACGGTCTTCCAGACCGTACCATTCTCCCTCTCGACCTGACCGTTACCCCGGGGGTTATAACTGGTCGTCCTGCTAGAGGCGATGCCCCTGCTGAGCAGGAATTGACGCAGTTCGCATTCATAAAGGAAGACCCCCGGTCGCTGTGGATGTACGCGGGGTAACCGAACAGGGAGAAAATGGAGTGGAGGGCCTTGATGATAGTTGAAGTGGTCATGTCGGAAAAGGGGATGGCGAACGGGAAGCGGGAGTACTCGTCAATCACATTTAAGAAGTATGTGTTGCGGTTGTTGGAGGGGAGGGAACCCTTGAAGTCCATACTAAGACGTTCGAAAGGGCGAGAAGCCTTTATCAGATGCGCCTGCTCAGGACGGTAGAAGTACGGCTTGCACTCCGCGCAAATGTGGCATTCCCTGGTAACAGTCCTGACCTCCTCGATGGAGTAGGGCAGGTTGCGGGTCTTAATGAAATGAAAGCGGTTACCCCTGGATGGCTGAGGTCCGCGTGGAGGATGCTGAGGCGGTCCGCCTGTGCGTTGGCGCAGGTACCACGGGACAGGGCATCAGGAGGCTCGTTCAGCTTCCCAGGACGATACAAGATATCGTAGTTGTACGTGGATAACTCGATCCGCCACCGCAAGATCTTGTCGTTCTTGATCTTGCCCCTCTGTGCATTATCGAACATGAAGGCTACTGCCCGTTGGTCTGTGAGGAGGGTAAACCTCCTGCCGGCCAGATAGTGCCTCCAATGTCGTACAGCTTTGACAATGGCCTGTGCCTCCTTTTTCACCGAGGAATGGCGGATTACGGAAGCGTGGAGGGTCCGGGAGTAAAAGGCCACGGGTCTGCCCGCTTGGTTGAGGGTGGCCGCCAGAGCTACATCGGACACGTGTGCGCTGGAATGGGAGGGACTCGTCGACAGCGCGCATCATGGCCTTCGCAATGTCAGTTTTGATGCGGCTAAAGGCCTGGCGGGCCTCCATCGACAGGGGGAACGTGTTGGACTGGATGAAGGGGCGGGCTTTGTCAGCGTAGTTAGGGACCCACTGGGCATAATAGGAAAAGAAGCCCAGACAGTGTTTGAGGGCTTTGAGGGAGTTAGGAAGGGGGAGTTCCATAAGGGGGCGCATGTGTTGGGGTCGGGGCCTATCACTCCATTACGCACTACGTAGCCGAGGATGGCTAGGCGGTCGGTGCTAAACATGCTCTTATCCTTATTATATGTGAGGTTAAGGAGTTTTGCGGTTCGGAGGAATTTACGGAGGTTGGTGTCGTGGTCCTGCTGGTCATGGCCGCAGATGGTGACATTGTCAAGATACGGGAAGGTGGCTCGTAAATCGTATTGTTCAACCATTCGGTCCATCTCCCTTTGGAAGGCCGAGACCCCATTCGTGATACCAAAGGGAACCCTTAAAAAGTGGGAGAGTCGCCCATCCGCTTCGAACACAGTGTACTTTCGGTCACTCGTGCGGATGGGGAGCTGGTGGTAGGCGGACCTAAGGTCCACCGTGGAAAAGACTTTGTGCTGCGCGATCCTGTTAACCAGGTCGGAGATACGGGGGAGAGGATACGCGTCCAGCTGCGTAAACCTGTTGATGGTCTGACTGTAATCGATGACAATACGGTTTTTCTCCCCTGTCTTAACCACCAGCACTTGTGCTTGCCAGGGACTGTTGTTAGCCGCTTTGACCCCTTCCTTCAGGAGCCTTTTGACCTCGAACCTGATGAAGGTCCGGTCCTGGGCACTGTACCGTCTGCTCCTGGTGGCGACGGGTTTGCAATTCGGGGTGAGGTTCGCAAACAAGGAAGGGGGGTCGACCTTGAGGGACGCGAGGCTGCAAACAGTAAGGGGGGGAATGGGGCTGCCGAATTTAAAAGTTAGGCTCTGCAGGTTGCACTGAAAATCCAGTCCAAGAAGTGCCGGTGCGCAGAGGCGGGGGAGGACGAGGAATTTATAATTTTGAAAAACCCTCCCCTGGACCGTGAGGTCTGCTATGCAGCACCTGGTGATTTGGACGGAGTGCGAACCAGTTGCCAGAGCGATTTTGTGCTTTACGAGGTGAACGGGGAGCGCGCAGCGTCTTACCGTGTCGGGTGGATGAAACTCTCTGTGCTCCCGGAGTCCAGTAGGCAGCTTGTTTCGCGACCGTTGAGGTGGATCTGTGTGGTCGCTGTGGAAAGCGTGCGGGGCCGTGTCTGGTCCAGTGTCACCGAGGCGAGTCGTGGCAGGAATGCGGAGTCGTCATCCAGGACGGAGTAATCGTTTGCGGGGTCCTCTGTGCCAATCCAAGATGGCGCCGCCTGTCAGCCGCACGTGGTGGGGGATGAACAAGATGGCGGTGCCCTGGGGTCACATGTGGGGTCGTGGGTCAAAAATGGCGGCCGTGGATCACTCGTGGCGGTGGGGGGTGGAGGCAGCGAGGTCCGCGGGCCGCACGGGGCCCGAGAGGAGTGCAGGGGGGGGCCCGCAGTCGCTGTCTGGAATGGCAGCGGCCAACTTGGAGAGGCAGACGGCCGCGAAATAGCCCTTTTTGCCGCAGCTCTTGCAGACTGCGGAGCGGGCCGTGCAACGTGGGCGAGGTTGCTTGGCCTGCCCGCAGAAATAACAGCGGGGGCCCGTGGGCTTGTCTGGGCGTCCCGTAGCGCAGGTCTGGGGGTCCGAGTCAGCGGGGGAGGGGAGGATGCAAGGTTCTGTGCCTCAGTGAGGCTGAGAGCGTCCTTCTCTAACAGTCTCTGCCGTATTTGGGGTGACTGCATGCCCACCACAAAGGCATCCCTAATCAAGAGTTTGGTGTGATCCGCAGCAGTGATCTGCGGGCAGGCGCAGTTTCTCCCTTGGACAATGAGGGCCCGATAGAATTCATCGAGGGACTCAACTGGGAATTGTTGCCTTGTTGCCAGGAGGTGCCGCACGTAGACTTGGTTTACTGGCCTGATGAAGTGTATTTTTAGGAGATCCATGGCGACATCATATCCTCTATCATCGAGTAAATGGCGGTGCCCACGCACGAGTGGAGGATGTTGAGTTTCTGCTCCTTTGTTGGTTGATTTTCTGTGGTAGAGAGATAGCTGTTGAAGCACGCCAGCCAATGTTTAAAAGTTGCTGACGTGTTTGCAGCATGCGGGCTGATCCGGAGGCATTCTAGCTTAATCCGTAGTTCCATTTTCAAAGTCTAGCGTATTAAATTGATGCACCATCAATTGGACTCGAGTCGTAGTGAAGTTCCAAACAACAGGCTTTCATATGCTAGATGTGAGCCCGGCTGTGGTTGTACAGAGAAAGACCGACTGCCAGCCAGCACGAGCTCTTATACCCCGCCTTGTAGGCAGAGCTACCAACCTCTCAGCCAATCGGCGGGGAGTCACATGACCAGCCACAGCCAATTGGCAGAGAGGCACATGACTTGCCTGGGCCAATGGGCACGAGGCTGCTGTACCTTTGGCAGCTTGGTTCTTTGGTAATATGAGCTCTCTAGCCATACTACCACACTGGTTTTAAAAACAGGCAACAAAATGGTCTCAACATACGACCTCCACAAGTTCAACGTCCTTGGGCGGGATTCTACGACCGTCCTCCGGGTTGGAGAATCGCCGGGGGGCAGCGTGAATCCCGCCCCCGCCGGCTGCCGAATTCTCTGGCGCCGGAGATTTGGCGGGGGCGGAAATCGGGCCGGTCGACGGGCTCACGCCGGTGATTTTCCGGCCCGCGATGGGCCGAAGTCTCGCCCGTTCTGTGCAGGTCCCACTGGCGTAATTGGAGTTGGTCCCTTACCGACAGGACCTGGTGGCGCGGGCAGGCTTCGGGGTCCTCGGTGGGGGAGGGCTTGGGGCGATCTGGCCCCGGGGGTGGGTGCCCCCACAGTGGACTGGCCCGGGATCGGGGCCCACCGATCTGCGGGCGGGCGGGCCTGTGTTGTGGGGGGACTCGATTCCTATGCGCCGCGATGGCCGGCGCGAAGCTGAACACCCCCCCCCCCTGCACATGTACGGGATGACATCAGCAGCCGCTGACGCTCCCGAGCATGTGTGGCATGTGCCGGCAGAGACCCTTCGACCACGGCTGGCACAACGCCAAAGGGCTTCCACGCTGCTCGGCGGGGAGCAAACCACCGGCCTAGTCCCTGAAGGTGCAGAGGATTCCGCACCTTTAGGCCCCCCCCCCCCCCCCCCCCCGTCGTAAAAAACCTGAGTCCTGCCGGCGCTGTTCACACCTGCTCTCAGCCGGTGGGACCTTGGCGTGGGAGGGTCCGGGGAAGCCTGTGGAGGCGGGGGGGGTCTGACCCTTGGGGGAAATCCGATGTGGCCTGGCGGCCTATCTGGCTGGGGACCTCCTTTCCTCCGTGCCGGCCCCTGTAGCCCTGTTCCTTCGGGGCCAGCACGGAGAAAGGAACCACTGCGCATGTGTGCATTGCTGCCGGTGCCACTGTGCATGTGTGCATTGCTGCCGGTGCCACTGTGCATGTGTGCATTGCTGCCGGTGCCACTGTGCATGTGTGCATTGCTGCCGGTGCCACTGTGCATGTGTGCATTGCTGCCGGTGCCACTGTGCATGTGTGCATTGCTGCCGGTGCCACTGTGCATGTGTGCATTGCTGCCGGTGCCACTGTGCATGCGCGGACACCGCGCCGCCCAGTTCACGCTAGGATCAGCAGCTGGAGCGGAGTGTAGGGGCCAGAATTACTGATCCCGAGGCCCTGTTGACGCCATCAAGAAACGCGATGGTGTTTCCGACGGCGTCAACATTTAGCCTCAGGATTACAGAATCCCGCCCACTGTGTTGTCATTTGCCATAATGAGATTTCCCCCAGGCCAGTTTGACTGAGGGTAGCTGTCATGATATAATGGTAATCCATTCACTCTTGTCTTACACAGAGTTACTGGAGTTTTCCAGCTGCTCCCACCAGCAGGATCCTCCAGTCCCGCCATTGGCAAACCCTTGCCATGGGTTTCCCGTCAGCAGGGGTTCCATACAATGGCAAGCCTGATTCACAACGCCGGAACAAGAATATCCTGCCACTGGCTAATGACGGTCCGCATCCACTGCAACGAAATATGCCGAGAGAGGAGAGTGCATGGGAAATTCCGCCCATTGATTTTTGGTGTCATCTTTTGTCCATGGTGTAAAAGAAAGTTAGTACAAAGTCTGGAATTCTATAGTTCATTGTGATGATCTATCCTTACACAAAGGGATGTGTAAATTCCCCAAATGCCTCTAAATGTCCATATTTAAATATGCATTTGCTTGAGACTTAGGACTTTCTGGGGTTCAAGATGCCAACAGTGACATGACTTACTGAGGGCATTTTAATAGTCTGTGTGTGTCCAGTTTTTAAAAGAATTGACTGAAGGTTCACAATAGACCGGGGCATGACATCAAAGAGGAAAAATCTGCAGGGTTGCAAGTAAAAAGTGGGAGAGTGGGACTAGCTTTGTTGCTCTTGCAGAGAACCCACGTGGCACGACAGACCAAATAGCCTCTTTTTGTGCTGCATCCATTCTATGATTTGATAATTCTGGATGGATTTTTTGGTGGTCCAATGTCAGGCCAGAACAGTCTCTAACTTCCTTCTAAAACAATGAGAAAGAACTTGCATTTATGAACAGAAAGCCTGATGAGCAAATGAGACTTGATTTAGGGCTTGGGCATCTGAGGCAGGACATTCACAAGCACTTCAGGGGTGATGGAATCCTTTTGAACTGCAGTTAATAATAATAATCTTTATTGTCACAAGTAGGCTTACATTAACACTGCAATGAAGTTACTGTGAAAAGCCCCTAGTCGCCACATTCCGGTGCCTGTTCGGGTACACGGAGGGAGAATTCAGAATGTCTAACGACACGGGCAGGATTCTCTAATTTATAGAATTTACAGTGCAGAAGGAGGCCATTCAGCCCATCGAGTCTGCACCGGCTCCTGGAAAGAGCACCCTACCCAAGGTTAACACCTCCACCCTATCCCCATAACCCAGTAACCCCACCCAACACTAAGGGCAATTTTGGACAACTAAGGGCAATTTATCATGGCCAATCCACCTAACCTGCACATCTTTGGACTGTGGGAGGAAACCGGAGAACCCGGAGGAAACCCACGCACACACGGGGAGGATGTGCAGACTCCGCACAGACAGTGACCCAAGCTGGAATCGAACCTGAGACCCTGGAGCTGTGAAGAGATTGTGCTATCCACAACGCTACCGTGCTGCCCAATGGGGCTATGTCCCCATGCCGGCGTGAAACCCGGCACCAATGACTCCGGCGTCAACGGCCCCCGAAAGTGACGAATTCTCACTTTTCCAGGGGCCTAGGTTGGCGCTGGAGTGGTTCCCGCAGCTCCAGCCGGCACGGAACGGCCCGCGCAATTTCGGGCAAGTGCAGAACGGCCAGCGTGATTCGGCGCATGCGCGGGGGTTCCCTTCTCCGTGCTAACCCCCGGGCAACATGGCGGAGCTCAAAGGGGTCTGGGGTGGAGTAAAGTAGGCCCCCACGGAACCAGCCCGCCCGGCGATCGGTATGCCCTAATTGCGGGCCAGGCCACCTTGAGGGCCTCTCCGGGGTCGGATCCCCCTGCCCCCCTCCATGAACAGCCCCCGCACACACTCACCTTCCAGGTCCCGCCCTGTGGGGGGGGGGGGGGGGGGGGGGGGTGGCTGCTGTGAATATCCCTCGACCGCCGCCGGGTCAGAGAATCCCCGGCCCACGTCTCTCGGGACTCGTGGGAGGAAACCCACGCAGACACAGGGAGAACATGCACACTCCGCACAGACAGTGACGCAAGACAGGAATCGAACCTGGGACCCTGGCACTGTGAAGCAACAGTGCTAACCACTGTGCCACCGTGTCGCCCATCCTGCGGGTGAACCTGCAAGTTTCTTTGTGCCATTTTATTTGTTCAAAAAATTAAGACCAGTTTACGAGAAAAAAAACAGTATAAACAATTTAGCAAATACAGCTGGTTTCAGTTACTTTTTTATTACCTTGCTGAACAAACGTCCTATCTGATGGTCTTCTCTTGCTTTTCATCTGTCTGTCTTATCTCTTTGCATCTCAGGGGGAAGTTTAGATCATTAATGCCTGTAATGAAAGAATCCAATGTAATGTCGCATTAGCTATCCAAAACACGGCAACATCATGGCCGTGGTAACAAACCAAATCTGCATTTGTTCATGAACTGAGATATAATTAACAGTAATAGACTGGACATTAATTAGGTGCACTGCTAAACCACGTTATCAGGATTTAATTGCTTACTGAGCTCAGCGTCAATTTGTTTTTTTGTGGCTGAATATTTCATTAAGTCTGATATGGCCAAAACCACGATCAGCAGTTGGTTGTGAAGCAGACCCGCCAATAATGGACTTAAATATATGCTTTGTATTGTCGCACTATCCGTCTGTTAAAAATTGGTCAGCTTATCCCCTTATCTGGTTGGGCTCAGTAGAGCTTGTACTGCAGAGATATGCCTAATAAACACTATAATCCGTGCCTGTATATAGTCAAATCACAATTCCTGGCTGGGTAATTCCTCTGTCAATCCCATCTGGCACCATGCAGTATGCCATCATCTGGAATATTGGCGATGAGAAACAACGCTGATCACGTCCTGATGAGAAGTGGTGTAGTCGAGTATAATTTTATTGATCAGTATTGATGAACCAGACTTGGGTGCAAGGGCACAATCTGAAAATTCAGAAGAGAAGTTTAGAAATTTAGAATAATTGTGAACCATGAGGAGAATAATGATAAACATCAAGAGGACATGGGCAGGATGCTGGAATGGGTGGACAAGTGCCAGATAAATTTACTGCAGGCAAGTATGAAGTGATTAATTTTGGTGATAGAATGAAGGGAAACAATAAAAAGTAAAGGATCCAATTCATTTTTATCATTCATTCATAGGATGTGTACGTCACTGGCTGGGCCGCCATTTTTTGCCCATCTCTAATTGCCCTTGTACTGAGTGGCTTGCTCAGCCATTGAGAGGGCAGTTAAGAGTCAACCACATTGCTGTGCATCTGGAGTCACATCTGGGCCAGACCAGGTAAGGACGGCAAATTTCCTTCCGTAAAGGACACTAGTGGGCGGCAATATACCACAGTGGTTAGCACTGTTGCTTCACAGCACCAGGGACCTGGGGTCATTCCCGGCTTGGGTCACTGTCTGTGCAGAGTCTGCACGTTCTCCCCGTATCTGCGTGGGTTTCCTCCGGGTGTTCCAGTTTTCTCCGACAAGTCACGAAAGATGTGCTTGTTAGGTGAATTGGACGTTCTGAATTCTCCCTCAGTGTATCGAACAGGCGATGGAATGTGGCGATTTGGGGATTTTCACAGTAACCTCATTGCAGTGTTGATGTAAACATACCTGCGACACTAATAAAGATTATTATGATTATTATTATGATAGTGAGCCAAATTGGGTAATTACAACAATCGACAATGGTTTCTTGGTCATCGTCATACTTTTTAATTCCACACCTTCACTGAATTTAAATTCCATCATCTGCCATGGTGGATTCGAACCCAGGTCCCCAGAGCATGATGCCATGTTTCTACATTACAAGCCCAGTGACAACACTGTGCCACCGTCTCTCCTTAATTTCTAAAAGAGGGTGCAAGGGCAGAGAAGCTGATTCCTTTTTGTCTAAAAATCATTGAATGCGGCAGGGGCACATTAAGAACCTGGTTAGCAAAATGCAATACCTTCGACAATGCCAGTTTTCTAACAATAACTCTCTTTATTAAAGTGACAAAAATGGCCACAGCCAGCATGTGCGTCCCATTTGGGAACATATAGAGATCCCAATCTGGGTCAGAACTGCAAGTTTTAAACTCCTGCCATGCATCTCCTTTTGGGTGAGTCTCCGCCCGCTCAATAGGGAAATTTGTATTCCATGAAGCCCATGGAGAAATCCATTGATGATCCCCCATGTTCCTTGTGGCCATCATAACATAAAATAGATAGTGTTCTTGGCTTTATAGACGGGGCATTGAATACAAAAATAAGGAAGCTAGAATGAAGTTGTATAAAACACTGATTTGGACTCAACTAAAAGATTGCCTCTGTAATGAACTCCAATTGGCTTTATTGGTTGGCCAATTGGAGTATGAGCTCCCTCAATGATAGCTCATTGAGGGGGCCCATATAATCACCTGTGTAGGCTTTGTGAGCAGTCTTCAGTTGACTGGACTGCTAGCAGCACTGTTTGTAGCTGCTTCTGTAATATCGTTATTGTAAATAAATATTGGTGTGGTGACGGAACTCCTGCCTCCCGTGGATTACTACAGTGGCGACGAGGTAAACTACGAATTTTGCGGAGACCAGCTGCCGCACTCGGAGGGTAAGCCTTGCCATTTTTAAAATGCCATTTTTTGGGAGGTTAGAGGCATTCGACCCGGCTATTGAGGACTGGTCCCGGTATGTGGAGAGAATGTGTTACTTCTTCTGGGCAAATGATATACTGACGGACGAAAGGAGACGGCTTATCCTGCTGTCGGCGTGCGGACCCTCCGCTTTCGCCATTATACGTAGTCTGACTTATCCCGATGCGCCGGACACAAAAACTTTCCAAGAAGTAACGGAATTGGTGAAAGAGCACTACGACCCAAAACCACCCCTCATTTTGCGTAGGTACAGATTCTACACAGCGAAGCGGGAAGACAGGGAGTCAGTCACGAATTTCTTGACCCACCTGAGAAGGCTGGCGGAAAAATGTGAGTTCGGCCCGACGCTAAATGAAATGCTTCGGGACCGGTTAGTGTGTGATATAAACGACCTCACAATACAGAAACGCCTGTTGGCGGAAACGGAGCTAGACTGCAGGCAGGCGTTACAGCTCGCACTGTCCCTAGAAAAGGCAGCAAGTGGGGCGCAGGAACTACAGGGCACGCCAATGGAGGTAGATACCTGTGAGAGGGACTACCACAACGGGTCCTGCTACCAGATAGCCGCTCTCAGGAAAAACCTGAGGAATAGAGGGAAAAAGGAAAACCCCAGAACTGCCCTCAAGTCTGCCAGGACTAACTGGAGACAGAGGGAAGTACCGGCTGAGGCTCCCCCAACAGACAAGGACCGTTTCTGGCACCAGACAGAGTGGGGTAACAACGACAGAAACCCTAGAAGGAGGTGGCAAAAGAGGAATAGCAGGTGGGGACGCAGGGAAGTACACAACCTAGACGCCCCATCCTCCTCCAAAGGGGAACAATTATATAATATTACAACGAAGAAAGCAGAACCCATTAGGATTACCCACGGGTGAACGGGCGGCCGACAATAATGGAAATAGACACGGGTGCGGCTGTATCAGTAATGGGAGTGGCAGCATTTAGAAAAATCAAAGATGGACTCCAGCCACTAACCCTAACAAAAACATCGACGAAACTTAAAGCGGGACTCAAGAAGCAGCCGGCAGCGTCAATAGACACAAAGCTCTCCCGCTGGCTGTTTGATTACAGGACCACACCGCATTCCACAACGGGCATACCGCCAGCTGAACTCTTAATGGGAAGGCGGCTGCGAACGAGTCTCCTTTTCCCAAATTTAACGGGGAAAGTGGAGAAACAACAGGAGGCCCGACGCAGAGGGCATGATAATAGTCGGCAGCAGAGACATTTCCAGGTGGGGGCACCGGTTTAGGTCAAGAATTATGGGAATGGACCAACGTGGGTCAAAGGCACGGTAGAGTCCCAAACAGGGCCCATATCCTATGAGGTTTCAATAGGAGGCAAGGTGCTGAAGAAACACCTAGACCAAATAAGGGCAGCGGAACCACACCTGGAGGCAGGCGAAGCAGGACCGCTTCAAGCTGGGATAGCCCAGACGGAAAGGATACCCACACCCCAGCCTCGAGCAATTTCTCCAGACCCCGTCATCCAGTCATCAGAGTCGGAGATGGACACACTCGACGAGGCCGCCGCGACACCTCTCCCCAAGGAGGAGGAAGAACAACTTCCAAGGAGGTCGTCAAGGAAAAGACGGGCACCTATAAGGTACACCCCGCCCACTTCGGAGAACGGCCCAGCGGACGATACAGAGGTGACAGACCCAGACATGAGGAGCAGGAAGAAGCTCAGAGGAATGCCAGCTGGCAGGAATTCCTCGGACCTTGGGGGGGAGGGGTGTAATGAACTCCAATTGGCTTTATTGGTTGGCCAATTGGAGTATGAGCTCCCTCAATGATAGCTCATTGAGGGGGCCCATATAATCACCTGTGTAGGCTTTGTGAGCAGTCTTCAGTTGACTGGACTGATAGCAGCACTGTTTGTAGCTGCTCCTGTAATATCGTTATTGTAAATAAATATTGGTGTGGTGACGGAACTCTTACCTCCCGTGGATTACTACAGCATCCAACTCTGCACACTGCACTTAGGATAGATGTGAAGGCACTAGTGATGGTGCAGAAAAGGTTTACAAAATAGGTTCCAGGGATGGGAGATGTCAGTCATGTGAATGGAATGGAGAAGCTGGAAATAGTCTCCTTGGAGAAGAGGAAGTTTTGATAAGGGGTTTGATAATATTCAAAATCATGAGGTATCTCATGGCAGCACAGTAGCACAAATGATAGCACGGTAGTACTGTGGCTTCGCAGCGCCAGGGTCCCAGGTTCGATTCCCCGCTGGGTCACTCTCTGTGCGGAGTCTGCACGTTCTCCCCGTGTCTGCGTGGGTTTCCTCCGGGTGCTCCGGTTTCCTCCCACAGTCCAAAGATGTGCAGGTTAGGTGGATTGGCCATGATAAATTGCCCTTTAGTGGCCAAAAAGGTTAGGAGGGGTTATTGGGTTATGGGGATAGGGTGGAAGTGAGGGCTTAAGTGGGTCGGTGCAGACTCAATGGGCACTGCATTGTATGCTCTATGTTCTATCCGGATAGAACAGATTAAGGAAAACGGTTCCCATTGGCACAGGCCACCAATTTAAGATGAACGGCAAAAGAAGGAACAGGAAATACAGTGATTCGGGGCCCTTGCATTCAGTCCATGACCACGATGGGCTTCCTTTTACCCTATAAGCCTTCCATGATTCTACTCTCTGATTCCAAGTGGTTACAGGTTATTTTCCAGGTTGGCGTCACAAGATAAGGTCAATTAGGTTCCAGGTGACCTCCTCTGAATATGAGTTCCCCTGCTAACGAGGGGGTGGGGTTTCCCTCTTAACTGAGAGCTCAGCTCTCGAGTGTAAAAACCCCAGCCTGGGAGCAGGTCGGGGAAGAGGCCCTTCTGGGAGTGGAGAGCATAATGTTGTGAATAAATAGAATCTCTGTTTTCTACCTGGCTGATCCAAACGTGCTGCTTTCGCGGATTCTGCAGTTGGGATGTGATGTTACACCCAGGTTTTGTCTGCCCAGCCAGGTGGATGTAAAAAATCCCATGTACAGGGGAGATGTTCCTGGCTAATGTGTACCCTCAACCAACGTGGCATTATTCAATTGGTGTTTGTTTGTGGGGGCTTGCAAGTTCAAATTGATTTTCCGACATTCCATTGGCTGTAACAGGCTATGGGAGTTTTGTTTTCCTCTTCGTTCATTGGATGTGGGTATTGCCCATCCCTAATTACCCTTAAACTGAATGGCCCTCTGGGCCATTTCACAGGGCATTCAAGGGTCAACCACATTGATGTGGGTCTGGAGTCACATGTGGGCCAGGCCGGCTTCTCTCCCTCGAGGGCGTCAGTAAACCAGATGGGTTTTTACGACAGTGGTTTCATTAAGTTCAGATTTTTATTCGGTCCAAATTTCACCACCTGCTGTGGTGGGATTTGAAGCTGGGTATCCAGAGCTTTACCCTGGGTCTCTGGATTATTAGTCCTGTGACAATACCATATTACTGCCTTCCTTCCTGAGGTGGCAAAGGATGCGGAGTAAAATCAAGTCTTTCTTTCATCCTGATAGTTGAGTTTGTAGCACAAGGTGAGGTGGGGCCCAGTCTGAGGAAGCCGGATATCAGAAACATGAAATCAGGAGCAGCCGGTTGATGCACACCTGGGTTCTGGAGCACGAATTGGTCTTATCCTGCCGGCCAATCCCTAAGCTGCAGACTTGATTCGAGTGTCGTGGTTTGGATGATGTTGTCAATGTAGCTCCTGTACAAAGGTGTTATTATTTTTAAATAAATAAGCATCAGCAGTAATTTTCTTTTATCTCTGTGCTATTATTTTATTTGTCTTCTGCATTTTGACACAAGGCGGTTTACAAAATTAGTACTCTGGATTGCTGAACATGGTCATTTTGTTAGCTGTGTTAGAACAAAGAAAAATTACAGCACAGGAACAAGCCCTTCAGCCCTCCAAGCCTGCGCTGATCCAGATCCTCTATCTAAAACTGTTGCAAAGAACAGGAACATGCTTTGGCTGCTTGGAGGGAGATGAGGAGAAATCTTCTCTCAGAGGGTCCTGTCTCTAAAACTCTCTTCCTCAAAAGGCAGTGGAAGCAGAGCCTTTGAATATTTTTAAGGTAGAGCTAGATAGATTCTTGATTAACGAGGGGGTGAAAGGTTATCGGGGTTAGGCAGGAATGTGGGGTTGAGGTTACAATCAGATCAACAATGATCTTATTGAATGCTGGAGCAGACTCTAGGGGCCGAGTGGCCTGCTCCTTCTCCTAATTTATACGTTCACAGGACCCCGATGCGATTTGAAAATGCTCCATTTATCGCTGTTCTTTGCTTCAGGCAGGCCTCTGGTGTCAAATCTGAAAAGGAAGATTTAAAATCTCCCGAGGTCTGTGACAATCTGGGGAAACAGGCATTTACCCTCAGTCACCGTCGGTGTGAACTGGGGAATCATGGGCATGTTGCAGTCCTGGCTCAGTTACTCTCATTCTGGAGTCAGCAATGGGGCGCGATTTACCGGCTGAGTCCCTGCCGGAATCGGGACAGGACATGGCTGATAGATCCTGGGAGCGGCCCTTTCCGGGGTCTCTGATGGTCGTTACGTCTCGCTAGATCTAACGAGAGCTCGCAAGAGGTTACGATCTGGATCCCACCCAGGTCTGGACCCAGACTTGCAGAGTTAAGTGAACTTAAAAGCTCACTTAACTCTGCTGACGCCAGATCTAATCGGCCCCGAGATCTACTGGCCCCCACAAATGGGGACAAGGCGGAACGGCACTTGTAGGGGGTCCCCCCGGTGATCAGAGGTCCCAGGATGCTTGTTACCTGGGCAGAGTGCCACCCTGTCCCTGCTGATGTCACCCAGGCACCTTGGCACTGTCAACCTGGCACCCTGGCAGTGCCACCCAGGTGTCAGCCTGGCTGTGGCAAAGCATCCAGGTGCCATTGCCAGGGTGCCAGGCTGGCAGTGCCAAGCATACCAAGCTGACATTTTGCTCATGCTGGGGATTGGGCCCGGGGTTGCCCTGCCTGAATGAGGTGGGATGAGGGGCTCGAGGACCCCCGAACAGGTGAATTGGGGTTCTGGGGAGGTCCGGGGATCGCATCAGAGCTCCTCAGTGCCGAAATGACACTGTGTGGCTTCGGGGGGCATTCCCCAACGTTGGGATCAACCTCTCTAATCCAACCCAGAACAGATCCTGGTTTCTTTTGGTTTGATTCAAATCACCATTTTGTATTTAACTCTAGCTTTCTAAAATCTTCCTGCTCCTCCAGTTCTGGCCTCTTGCGCATCCCTGATTTTAATTGTGTGTCCCCCCCCCCCCCCCCCCCCCCCAGTGTTGATCATGATCCTGGGTGCTAAGCTCTAGAAATCTCTCCCTAAAACTCTTGTCTCTCTACCCATTTCTCCTCCTTTAAGATACTCTTTTAAACCTACCTCTTTGATGAAGCTTTAGATGCCTGAACTACTTTCTCCTTATGTTGCTCAATGTCAAATTGTGCTTGATAATATGCCCGTGATTACTACTCCAAAGACACTATAAGAATGCAAGTTGCTGTTGTTCACAATGTGGTGTTTTCTTTCACATAAACTTTTTGTTTGTGGGCAGCATGGTGGCGCAGTGGGTTAGCACTGCAACCTCACGGCGCCAAGGTCCCAGGTTCGAATCCGGTTCGGGGTCACTGTCCGTGTGGAGTTTGCACATGCACAGGGCTAAATCGCTGGCTTTGAAAGCAGACCAAGGCAGGCCAGCAGCACGGTTCAATTCCCATACCAGCCTCCCCGAACAGGCGCCGGAATGTGGCGACTAGGAGCTTTTCACAGTAACTTCATTGGAGCCTACTTGTGACAATAAGCGATTTTTCTTTTCATTTTCATTTCATTTCTTCCTGTGTTTGCTTGGGTTTCGCCCCCACAACCCCAAAAGATGTGCAGGTTAGGTGGGTTGGCCGCGCTAAATTCCCCCTTAATTAGAAAAAATGAATTGGGTACTCTAAATTTATAAGAAAAAAATAAACTTTTCGTTTTACCCACTATCTTTTCCTTGCTAATTTTGACATCACACAATATCGTGTATATCTGTGCCACTAAACTTAGCAGGAATTGAAGAAAGCCAATTAACTAAACTCAGCGAAAGTTAATTCCAAAAAAGGGCATTTTATCATAGATTTATCATAGAATTTACAGAGCAGAAGAAGGCCATTCGGCCCATCGAGTCTGCACCGGCTCTTGGAAAGAGCACCCTACCCCAGGTCAACACCTCCACCCTATCCCCATAACCCAGTAACCCCACCCAACACTAAAGGCAATTTTGGACGCTAAGGGCAATTTAACATGGCCAATGCACCTAACCTGCACATCTTTGGACAGTGGGAGGAAACCTGAGCACCCGGAGGAAACCCACGCACACACGGGGAGGATGTGCAGACTCCGCACAGACAGTGACCCAAGCCGGAATCGAACCTGGGACCCTGGAGCTGTGAAGCATTTGTGCTATCCACAATGCTACCGTGCTGCCCGTATTTTGTAGCAACTGTTGCAAACTCAGAACATCACAAAGTGCCATACAACCAATTAAGCGTAGCCACTGTTGTAATGTTGGAAACACAGCAGAAAACATGCGCTCAGCAAGATCCCATAAACAGAAATGTGATATTGGCCAGATAATCTGTCTTTTTGTAAGTGGTGTTTAATGAAGGAATTCCTCAGGTTACTTTCCAAACATCACTATGCAATCTTTTCAGTCCGCTTGAGAGGACAGATAAGGCCTCGGTTTAATGTTTCATCTGAAAGATGACACTTCCAATGGTGCAGTGCTCCCTTGCTGGGAGCGCCGAGCCGCATTTTGTGCTCAAGTCTCTGGAGTGGGGCTTGAACCCACGACCTCATGACTGGGAAAGGGTTACCCACTGAGACCACGGTCGACACTACATCCCCACTTTCCCGTGACCTTTTCCTCATTGTTAGGCCCACTGTGCAGAACGCCTCATGTATCAGGATCTCCTTATTCTAACAGAATATTGCCCAATGAAGTGTGAAAAGGAGGCATGCCTTAACCTTTCTTCAGAAAAGCAAGCCCGGCTTCACAAAGAGACTGGCAGCTAGTGGCAGATGGAGATTGTGCGACACTTTAACCCCTTGCATATTTACTCCCATTCCCTTGCAGTGAATGCACAGTCAGACAATCAAGCAAAATATCCCTGCTGTATTTTAGAAAGATGGGAGGAGACAGCCCATGTTATCCTGGTAACTATCTTCAGTACAAAGGAAGACTCTCTGCGCGTGCTCATTGGTGTTGCATGGAGCCTCGTGCTATGTTTAACAAAACTCAGGACAGTCGGGGAGAGTTTGCATTCACATTGCTTGTGTTAGTCTTCCTTCATACAATGCCTCGATTTTAGAATTTGCATCCTTGATTCCATCCCTTCCCCCACTGACCTTGCGCCCTGCCTACCTTTGTAATCTTCTCAAGGCCTGCTGTTGTAAGGTTGTATGTTGCCTCATTGAACGGTTTAGAAGCTGGCGTGATTGAATAATAACTGTTTGTTAATAACACATTTCTACAGACAAAAATACAGGATAAAGTTCTGAGTAGTAGCTACCTGGCTGCTGACTTCTACCAGACTCACCACTGCACTCTATTACTCCCATGTGACTGTCCACATTATAACGTGGGCCGCACTGTTTCCCCAGTGTGGTGAATGTAATATATATATGTATATATGATAATTCACACTGTCTTTGTAAGCGCAGTAGCGCTATCCTACCACTAAGGGGAGTAGCTCTGGGAGTACTCAGGAACTTGTACTGGGCTCCACCCTTGGCTCTGCCCATGACTCCTCCCCCTAGTGCAGCTGTATAAATACCCTTGTCCAGAGTCAGCCTGAGTTCACTAAGAGTTCATCAACGGGTAACAGGCTGGCTCTGAAGTAAGTCGATTAAAGCCTAGATTCATATCGGAAACACGTATCTGGTGAATTGATGGTTCCATCAATTTAATCGACTTAAGAACAGTAAAGATCGATTATGGAATCGGCCCTCAAGCCTGGACGCCTGGAACTCGACCCGCAGGATGCAGACGCTAAAGAAATCTTCTCCCACTGGATCTGGTGCTTCAAGGCCTACCTGGCAGAAGCGAGCACAGCCGAAACGACAGAGGATCAGAAGCTAAGTCTACTGCACGCGAGGGTGAGCCACAGAATCTCTACGCAACTAAACTCGGCCAGTTCATATACTGCGGCGCTAACAGTTCTCGATAAAAATTATGTAAGGCCTATTAATGAAGTTTACGCTCGCCATGTGTTCACGACTCGCCGCCAGCGGCCTACAGAATCACTCGCCGAATTTCTAAGGGAACTCAATAATTTGTCCAATGACTGTAATTACCAAGCGGTTACCGCGGCTGAACACCAGGAACTTGCGGTACGCGATGTTTTAGTAGCGGGCCTCAGGTCTAACTATGTGCGCCAATGACTGCTGGAAAAGGGGGCTCAGGACTTAGAAACGACTGTGGAAGCTGCTACCCCGATGGAGGTCTCCTTCCGCAGCCTTAACTCGTTCCCCGCGGACCCCGCGACCCAATCATGGGCCCCCGACCAGCGACTCCCCCAGGCCTGTGCTACACGACCGCCCAGCCATGCTGCCCCAGCCAGCCACTATGCTGCTCCAGCCAGCCACTACGCTGCTCCAGCCTGCCATTTCTGCGGCCAGAACCAGCACCCGCGGCAGCACTGCCCGGCCCGCAACGCGACCTGCAGCAGCTGCGGACGAAAAGGCCATTACGCAAGAGTGTGCCTCGCTAAAAGGGCCCCAGCTTCCAACTCCCCAGCGACTCGAAGTAATCGCACCCCTCACTCGCAGGACCGCGGGGCCCGAAACGCTGCAGCCTATGCCCCGACTCCGCCCCCTCCAACCACGTGCGATCCATGGGGGCTGCCATCTTGGAAAACCTCCACCATGCGGCCGGCCATGTGCGACTCATGGGGGCCGCCATCTTGGATGCCATCTTCCTCGCTGCCCGCCACGTGCGATCCACGGGCCCGATCGGCATCTCCGCGCTCGGACAACTCTGCGGAAGAATTCAAATTCGACTATGAACTCAGAGGGCAGTCATCACGGGGCCACTCCAGCACAGCTGATCGAGCCGCCAACTACCCGCAACTCAGCGCGGTCACCCTGGACCAATCACGACCAAAGAAACTACGAAACTCGATGGCAGAGGTCCATATCAACGGGTACAAAACGCCATGTCTCTTCGACTCCGGGAGCACGGAGAGCTTCATACATCCAGACCTGGTAAGACACTGCTCGCTCCCCGTTTTCCCCATGCGGCAAACTATCTCGCTCGCTTCAGGCTCCCATTCGGTCCAGATCCAGGGGCGCACCGCCGCGACACTCACAATCCGAGGCGCTAGTTACTCGAAATTCAAACTCTACATTTTGCCCGAACTCTGCGCGCCACTCTCATTAGGCCTAGACTTCCAATGTAACCTCAAGAGCCTCACCCTCAGCTTCAGAGGGCCCCTGCCTCCACTCACGATCTGCAGCCTCGCTATGCTGCAAATTCCCCCCCTCCTCTCTTCGGCAATCTCACAAAGGACTGTAAACCCATCGCCACTCGTAGCAGGTGGTATAGCTTGCAGGATAGGGTATTTGTCAGAGCAGAGGTCCGAAGGCTACTCAGTGAGGGGGTTATAGAGGCCAGCAATAGTCCTTGGAGAGCTCAGGTGGTGGTCGTTAAGACCGGGGGAAAATTCCGTATGGTGGTCGACTACAGTCAGACCATAAATAGATTTACGCTCCTCGAAGCGTAGGGGAAGTGCCATCCCCAGGATTGCAGACATGGTAAACCAGATCGCCCAGTACCGGCTCTTTTCCACGGTGGATCTGAAGTCTGCATACCACCAGCTCCCAATCCGCCCGGAGGACCGCCACTACACGGCATTCAAGGCCGATGGCCGCCTCTTCCGTTTCCTCCGGGTCCCTTTCGGCATCACTAATGGGGTCTCAGTGTTCCAACGAGCAATGGACCGAATGGTGGACCATTACGGGCTGCGGGCCACATTTCCGTACTTGGACAATGTCACCATCTGCGGCTCTGACCAGCAGGACCATGACGCCAACCTCCAACGTTTTCTCCAGACGGCACGGAAACTGAATCTCACGTACAACAAGGAGAAATGCGTTTTCCGCACAACCAGACTAGCCATCCTCGGCTATGTCGTGGAAAACGGAATCCTGGGCCCAGACCCGGAGCGTATCCACCCCCTCTTAGAACTCCCCCTCCCCCATTGCCCCAAGGCCCTCAAACGGTGCTTGGGCTTCTTTTCCTACTACGCCCAGTGGGTCCCTCAATATGCGGACAAAGCCCACCCACTCTTTAGGGCCACACGATTTCCCCTGTCAGCCGAGGCACGCCAGGCCTTCGACGGCATCAAGGAGGACATTGCCAAAGCGGCCATGCGGGCGGTGGATGAATCCACCCCATTTCAGGTAGAAAGTGACGCCTCAGAGGTCGCTCTTGCAGCCACGTTAAATCAGGCAGGGAGACCAGTTGCATTTTTCTCCCGTACCCTCTCCGCTTCAGAACTCCAACACTCTTCAGTCGAGAAAGAAGCACAAGCCATTATGGAGGCTATCCGTCACTGGAGGCACTACCTCGCAGGTAGGAGGTTCACCCTCATCACCGACCAAAGATCGGTTGCCTTCATGTTTGACAACTCGCAAAGGGGCAAAATTAAAAACGACAAAATTCTGAGGTGGAGGATCGAACACTCCACCTACAATTACGATATCAAATATCGACCCGGGAAGCTCAACGAGCCTCCGGATTCCCAATCCCGCGGGACATGCGCCAGCGCGCAGTTCGACTGATTAAAAGTCATCCACAATGACCTCTGCCACCCGGGGGTCACCCTGCTCGCCCGAAAGGGCCCGAAATCTGCCTTTCTCCAACGAGGAGGTAAAAGCGGTCACCAGGGACTGCCCGATCTGTGCGGAGTGCAAACCGCACTTCTATAGACCAGACAGGGCCCATCAGGTCAAGGCTTCTAGGCCCTTTGAACGCCTCGCGGTTGATTTCAAAGGGCCACTCCCCTCAACTAACAAGAACGTTTACTTTTTAAACGTCGTAGATGAGTTCTCCCGTTTCCCAATCGCTATCCCGTGCCCCGACATGACCTCCCACACAGTCATTAGGGCCCTGCATAGCATCTTCACCCTGTTTGGTTTCCCCAGCTACATACACAGTGACCGGGGTTCGTCCCTCATGAGCGACGAGCTGCGTCAGTACCTGCTTGACAAGGGCATTGCCTTGAGCAGGACTACCAGCTACAACCCCAGGGGGAACGGGCAGGTGGAAAGGGAGAATGCAACGGTCTGGAAGACCGTCCTACTGACCCTCCGGTCTAGAAAGCTCCAAGTCTCCCAGTGGCAGGAAGTCCTCCCAGACGCGCTCCACGCTATTAGGTCCCTTTTGTGCACGGCGACCAACCAGACCCCTCACGAGAGGCTCTTCATTTTTTCCAGGGGCACTACCACGGGGGTCTCACTTCCGGCATGGCTGAGGATGCCGGGCCCTGTACTTCTGAGGAAACACGTCAGGGCGCACAAAACCGACCCCCTTGTTGAAAAGGTGCGCCTGCTCCACTCCAACCCCCAGTACGCATTCGTCGAGTTCCCTGCGGCCGTCAGGACACCGTATCCCTCCAGGATCTGGCACCTGCTGGATCCAGCGCCCCCTCTACCCCCACAGAAGGACCTCTCACACTACACCCCATGCTGCCGCCCTCTTGCGCTCCCAAGCCCACGAGCTCGCTCCACCTGTTCCGTGCCCCCGCGCCGGCCAGCCACCAGCGCCCCCAGTCCCTAGTCGAACCAGGAGAGTATGAAGCTCGGATACAACCCTCCCTGGAGTCCGCCATCGTATCCCAGCACACAACACCCATCCAGCCACCGCAAGAGGCTGCAACCCCGGTGCTCCGCAGATCACAACGGACAATTTGACCACCGGACAGACTGACGTTGTAGGCCACCACCCCCCGCCGGACTTGATGTTTTTTGCAGGGGATGAATGTGGTGAATGTAATATATATATGTATATATGATAATTCACACTGTCTTTGTAAGCGCAGTAGCGCTATCCTACCACTAGGGAGAGTAGCTCTGGGAGTACTCAGGAACTTGTACTGGGCTCCACCCTTGGCTCCGCCCACGACTCCTTCCCCTAGTGCAGATGTATAAATACCCTTGTCCAGAGTCAGCCTGAGTTCACTAAGAGTTCATCAACGGGTAACAGGCTGGCTCTGAAGTAAGTCGATTAAAGCCTAGATTCATATCGGAAACACGTGTCTGGTGAATTGATGGTTCCATCACCCAGTCCCACATTAACTTTCAAAGTCCCACACACACTAGTATGACACTCACTCTTCTGGGATCTCTATGCTCCTCCAGTTCCATCCTTTTGAGGACTGGTGACCATGCCTTAATCCACCAAGGCCGTAAACTCTGAAATTCCGGGCAAGACCTACCAGCCGCTTTGCGCGGCCGGTAGATGCCGGGAGATCCCTCTTCCAGGATCAACCCAGTTCGCCATGCCTCGCAAGATCTAATGTTGGCTCGCAAGACACCGTAATGTAAATCCCGCCATTGTGGGCAGGATCGCTTTCAGACAAATCTGGTGCCAACCTGGCACTGCCAAGGGGGTTGCATTGGAGGGTAGAGAGATCGGAAGCCATATAAAAATGGCTATGTTTGCGACTCAGTGCTGTCTCTGCTGCTCGTTCCCCGCTAAGGCCCCTGATCTACCCGAATGGCCGTTAGATAGCATGGTGCTTCCCGCTGCTCCGAACGTGGGGAAACACCCAGTTAATTGCACCGTCTATGGGACTCTGTTACCATTCGGGTAGTTTGTTTCTTCCCTCCCTAAACCTCTCTGCCTCCCTATCGCACTCTCCTCCTTTAAGATGCTCCTTAAAATCTACTTCTTTGACCCGGGCTTTTGCCACCTGTCCTAATATCTCCAGATGTGATTCGGCGTGAAATTTGGGTTGATAATGCCCGTGTGAACCACCTCAGGACATTTTACTAGGTTCTTCAGATTAAATGTTAAGAAGATGAGGCCCAGTCTGTCCTCACAGCCAGGTAGGAATATCCAGTGGCACCGAAGGAACTGTGCCGCAGGGAATAGTTGAGTTGAATCGTCTACAGTGACACGGAGGTGAGATAAGGACATGATGGAGAAAGTAATAGGAGGTTATTTTGATATAATTAGATTTAGTGGGGGGAGGTGGGTGAATTTACATAGAATTTACAGTGCAGAAGGGGGCCATTCGGCCCATCGAGTCTGCACCGGCTCCTGGAAAGAGCACCCTACCCAAGGTCAACACCTCCACCCTATCCCCAGAACCCAACACTAAGGGCAATTTTGGACACTAAGGGAAATTTATCATGGCCAATCCACCTAACTTGCACATCTTTGGACTGTGGGAGGAAAGCGGAGCACCCGGAGGAAACCCACGCACACACGTTGAGGATGTGCAGACGCCGCACAGACAGTGACCCAAGTCGGGATCGAACCTAGGACCCTGGAGCTCTGAAGCCATTGTGGTATCCACAATGCTACCGTGCTGCAGTTGCGCCGAATGGCTTGTTTTTGTGTTGTACGTTCCATGCATTTCTCTGTAAAACGAATCTCTGTATCACAGAAAGAACTTTCAGGTATAGGGGGCGGGATTCTGTGATCCCGAGGCTAAGTGTTGACACCATCGGAAACGGCGTCACATTTCTCAACAGCGTCAACACGGCCTCAGGATCAGTAATTCTGACTCCTACAGTCAGAGCGGCCCACGCCGTTCCAGCTGCTGATCCTGGCGTGAACTGGGCGCCACGGGATCTGCTGATGCGCAGGGTGCCGGTGCCAATGCGCGCATACGGAGTGGCTCCCTTCAACGCGCCGGCCCTGATACAATATGGTGCAGGGCTACAGGGGCCGGCGCTAAGGAAAGAAGAGCCAGAGAAGCCGGCATGCCGTTTGGTAGGCCCTGATTGCGGGCCAGGCCACCTCGACCCCCCCCCCCCCCCCCCCGGGTTGGACTCCCCCCCCCCCCCCCCCCCCCCCCCCCTCCCCCCACTGGCCGCCCCCTGGACCCTTCCACGCCGAGGTCCCGCCGGGTCGGACTCCCCCCCCCCCCCCCCCCCCCCCCCCCCCCCCCCCCCCCCCCCCCCCCCCCCCCCCCACTGGCTGCCCCCCGGACCCTTCCACGCTGAGGTCCCGCCGGGTCGGACTCCCCCCCCCCCCCCCCCGGGTCGGACTCCCCCCCCCCCCCCCCCCCCCCACTGGCTGCCCCCCGGACCCTTCCACGCCGAGGTCCCGCCGGGTCGGACTCCCCCCCCCCCCCCCACCACCCCCCACTGGCTGCCCCCCTGGACCCTTCCACGCTGAGGTCCCGCCGGCTAAGAGCAGATTAGAACGGAGCCAGCGGGACTCGGGTTTTTTTGAATCGGTGCCATGGTTATAAAATGCGAGTGTTTACGGCCATTTTTACGAACGGCCAGACCAGGTGTGTTTGCCGTTCGTAAAAACAGCCGTAAAGGGCTGGGAACTCGGCCCATCTATCAGCTGTGAATCGCTGCCGGCCGTAAAAAAACGGCGGCAGCAATTCGTGTCAGGAGTTGGGCGTGGGGGAGGGGGAGAATAGCGGGAGTGCGGAGAATCTCGCCCCTTGTATCTCCAAGAATTTTGACGAGAAATGATATGATGGGTTATTACAATTTCTAACCCATTGCAGCATAAAACAAAGCCCAGTGACATTCCTATTAATGGTCAGTATTTTAGTGCTGGCATAACATCAGACATTTTGACAAACACAGGATGAGAAATGACTTGTGTTGAAGTGGGAGATAAATACTTAGCAAAATATGAAACGATAATCATCTAGTTTATGTTTAGTGAGCCACTTTGAAGGATTTGCATCCCTTGACTAGGCAATGACATCATTGTGCGTGAATTATTAATGTTAGCCTTCTGAGTTGCCTGCTGCCCGTCACTAAGTGGATGACTTCATGCTATTTAATACGGCTCGAGGAAGACAGCGAATGAATGGATTTTGTTGTTTGCATTTCCATTCTGCAATTTATCTCACTTTTCAAAAGTAATTATAAGTGTTTTCCTTTCATGTAATGCCCTATTAAGTGGCGTCGCTTGCAACCTTGTCAGCTGCCCATGCCAGGAAGAAATTATTAATTGCTTTAAAAACATAACAAAAATTGCCCAGTTGCCTAGACTTTCATTCACCTCTATGGTCCAGCCTGAAGCTGCTATAACTAAACACATGCCGTAGCTCTTAAAAAAATGAATGGAAACAAACCATTCTTATTTTAAGGTTATTGTAACGGTGAGGTGTTGCTTGCTGCATGAAGACCAACACAGTGACCATTGTGAAAGCCCTGCTCAGTGATCTCACTCAGGTCATTATAGACCTGCTTCTCGCTTCCTCTCACATACAAACACATGGGCCAGCATTCTCCGAACCTGTGACGGGTCGGAGAATCGCTGGTGTGCGTGACATTCCCGGCCACGCTGCTACGCTGGCCGCCGATTCTCCGCAGACTGGAGAATAGGCGCCAATCGCACCAGCGCGATCACCACAGTGCCGGTCGGGGGCTGCGGAGATATGCCCCCTCCCCGGTATTCTCCACGGGCAACGGGCCAAACTCCCGCCAAGTTCCACTGAGTCCCGCCGGTGTGGTTCAAACCTGGCACCACCCGGCGGAAGCTCGGACCCGCGGCCGCTGTGGACGTCCTGGTGGGGGGATCTGACTCCGGGGGGGGTGGCCTCCACAGCGCCCAGGCCTGGAATCAGGGGCTTCTGATCGGCGGGCGGCTGCGATCTGGAGGGAGCCTATCTCCTTTGCTTGGGCCGGCTGTTAGGTCCCCGACATGTTGCTCCGTGCTGGCGTGGAGTCGGCACCATCTGAATGCACTGGCGCGGAAACGGCAACCACGCGCATGCGCCGGCGCGGAGACAGCATCCACACATGCGCGGCGTGTGGACAGCTGTCTCACGCATGCGCGGACCCACGCCGGCCCTATAGGGCCGCCTTTCGGTGCCAGAGCAGTGCGCAGCACTCCGGCGCCGTGCTAGCCCCCGACAAACCGTGAGTTTCTGGGCCGGGAGACCAGTTGACGCCGGCGTACATCACTCCGGTGTTTACCCCGGTGTCAACACTTGGCCGGGATTTCGGAGAAACCCGGCCCTGATTCCTGACTTCCTGCTGCTTCCATCATTTACAGACATAGAAACATAGGGGGCGGGATTCTCCAATCGCTGACGCTGAAATCGCGTTCCCCAATCGGCTGGAGAATCCATTTTTATGCCGAAATTGGGGGCAGTGCCGTTTTTCCGATGCTCCGCCCCCTCAAAACCTGCCGCATTCTGGTGAGTACGCCGCACGCCGTCGGGCCGGCCTCAGAACGTCACCTGAGGCCCTCCACCAATGCTACGCCCCCAATGGGCCAACTTCCCGATGGCGTGGAACACGTGTCCTCTCACTTTTCAGAAACGTGGTGTAGCGGCCACTGATTGTGTCCAGGGCCGCCACAGTCGGGGGGGGGAGAGCCGGTTCGCTGGCAGGGAGGGCTTCGGCGGGGGCTGGGGGGACTGGTGGGGTGTGGTCCGGGAGTGGTGAGGAGGTTTACAGGGGGTACAGTTTTTGGCAGGACGGGTCCATGCTCAGCTGTGCAATGTAGTATGGCGTGGCCGCCACAGGCCGCCGCTATGTGCATGTGCGGCCACGGACTTGGCCATTCTACATTTGTATCGGCAGGTATACTCAGGGCCTTTAATTGGCGTGGCTGCTAGTCCCCCACCGGGCGGACCATTGGTGCTGGGGCGCTGCTGACGTTTTAGTCGTAAGACCAGATGGATCCTGCGGACATAGCAGCAGAATCGGAGAATCCAGCCCAAGGCGTGATCTACCGGCTGGGTTGCGCCCAAACGGGTGCGTGAGGCGGCTGGTAGATGCCAGGAGAGGCCTTTCCTGGGCTTCCCGACAGCCATTACGCCCTGCAAAGTCTAACCAGATCTCACAAGATGTCACAATCTCCATCCACAATGGCGGCATGGTAGCACAGTTGCTTCACAGCGGCAGGGTCTCAGGTTCGATTCCTGGCTTGGGTCACTGTGCGGAGTCTGCATGTTCTCCCCGTGTCTGTGAGGGTTTCCTCTGGGTGCTCCTGGATATTCTGAATTCTCCCTCTGTGTACCCGAACAGGCTGGAATGTGGCAACTAGTGGCTTTTCATTGCAGTATTAATGTAAGCCTACTTGGCCACAATAAAGATGATTAATCTGCAAAGGTTACCACCTTGCTTATCCCAATCATTGAGTTATATGTTGCATGAAACTTCTCCTGAGCTTCTCCCTGTTTATCCCATGTTCCCAGGGTTTCTGCCCATTCCCTGCCAATGTTACTCCAATGGCACTGAAACTCCTCATGTACTATGGCAACCAGTTAACTTATGGGATTGATGCACGGAAGACAACAAACCTGTCAACAGCCCCAAGAGAAACTTGTGAAGTGGTGAATGTGGGTATAAAATGTGCATGGTCCAAATCCTAGTTGCTTTAAAACTCGTGACAAAATCTAGGCTCCAGTCTTGGGTGCAATATTGTGTGAATTAACGTTGCATTTATCACACTCATCCTCATTACGCTGCACGATGGGTTTTGAATGACAAAGTTATGACGCATGAAATAAAATGGATCAAGAAATAGCCAATTTGCCAATCCACTATTTGAGAGAGTGCGTGGGATTGAAGGAAATTGCGGGTTAGAGGAGGCCACTAGTGGGGGAGCAGGCCTGAAATCAGCTCCATTCATTACAGACCAAATGTTGTGAGGGTATCTAAATCAGATGTTAGGCCCTTCATTTAATTATGGAAGGGAGCAAAGGTCTGTTAGGGACCGGAAATTTCCCCCCTGCAGTTCTGGTTGTGAGATCTTTGAGGGGTGAATGTTGGTAAACCCCAAAATCAGGTCTCATTGTACTCAATTTATCCCCCTCCTTGAGAAATGAATCATCTCAAAAAGCATTGTCAAGGGGGACCTGACCTGAAGACAGAAACTGGATCGTAATTTGAATCATCACAACTGGTCTACTAAGCAACTCCTACTCCCCCCCCACCCACCCATTGACGTGCACTGTCTTGAATAATAAACAGGAGGAGTAGGCCTAATTTCTCCTCCCACGTGTTGAAATTCTGAGAAATCTCTGTGATATCCTACACTCCCTCGATATCCAGTTTAACTCACAGTGAATGTGTGCAGAGAATCAAAGTCACTTCACTGCTGTCTCACTCTCTCTCTCAAAAAGTGAAAAAAATAGCTCGAGTGAGATCAATACCATTCCATACGTTAGTTGCTGTCACTCTTTCCTTTAATCTGAGACTGTAAAAGGATCCACGTCAATCAAAATTTTGCAGAATTGATTTTTTCTTCTCATAATTCAATTTCTCGGAGCAGGTAAATCCCTCATCCTCCCCGGTTTGTACAATGTGATTGTGTCACTGCCATCCTGCCCTCAATCCTGCAGTGAGAGAAGTTATAAGGCCTGTCAAACATAGGCACGGCGATAAGCGGCTCTGAACTTCATTGAATCAAATAGACCGGCCGATTCAAGACTGTGCACAAGTCGGGGTGGTGGGGGAGGTGAGGGGGGGGGGGGGGGGGGGGGGAGGTGTGTGTGCGGTTGGCGGGGCGGGTGGGGGGGGTAGGAGTTGCCTCGGAGACCAGTTATGATGGTTCGAATTGCTATCCAGTTTCTGTCTTCAGGTCCACTCGCCTTTAGAACATGGAACACTACAGCACAGAACAGGCCCTTCGGCCCTCGATGTTGTGCCGAGCAATGATCACCCTACTCAAACCCACATATCCACCCTATACCCGTAACCCAACAACTCCCCCCCACCCCCACAACCTTACTTTTAAGGACACTAAGGGCAATTTAGCATGGCCAATCCACCTAACCCGCACATCTTTGGACTGTGGGAGGAAACCGGAGCACTCGGAGGAAACCCACGCACAGACGGGGAGGACGTGCAGACTCCACACAGACAGTGACCCAGCCGGGAATCGAACCTGGGACCCTGAAGCTGTGAAGCATTTATGCTAACCACCATGCTACCGTGCTGCCCTTTGACGATTCATTTCTCAAGGTGAGGGGTCAATCCTTTCATGAGCATTTCCATATCCTGTTTGGGTTTTAAGAGGCAGCTTTCTTATCTTGTCCGGAACTTACAAGGTGAAGTGCTGTAAAGAGCTCTGGCAGATCCCATGCTGTTCATGGCATTTATTAAATGAACCCTCACCTGTGAGACAGAAGCTTGCGGATTGAAACCCCGTCTCAGCGTGCAAAGTGCAGCACTGAGGGAGTGCTACACTGTTGGAGCTACTGTCTCCTGGATGAAATGTTAAACCAAAGCCCAGCCTGCCCTCTCTGCTGGATCTCATGACACAGTCTCAAAGAAGAGCAGGGGAGTTGTCACTGGGCTAATGTTTATCCCTCCCTCCCCCCCCCCCCCCCCCCCCCACTCCTGCCATTAAACAGCATCACAAAACAACAGATCATCTGCTCATTGTCATACTGCTCTTTGTGGGATCTTGCTGTGTTTCCTACATTACAACAGTGACTACACTTTGAACAGCATTTAATTGACTGGAGAATGCTTTGAGTTGGGAAAGGTGCCAGATAAATACATTGAGCTGGATTCTCCGTTCCTGCGTCCAAGTGCCAACGCTAACGGAGGATCCGTGGTGTTCCACGACGGAAAAATCAGCGCCATACCCGCACCGATTCCACTACTGGCGAGGAGCTAGCACTGGCGCCCTGTGAAACACCCACGGAATGTGTGAAAAACGGTGGGAGAATCGGTGTGTCCGTGCTGGACATGCGCAGGGCTGACAAGCTGCAGCTGTGCATACGACTACACCCCCCACACACGCACCGATCGTGCCAGGAAAGATGGTGCCGGTGGTGCTGGACCGCGCACCCGTCCACCCAGGTCCCACAGCCCACCTCCTGGCAACCCCCCAAGATAACCCCAGCCCTGGCAGAAGCCACGCGGTCAGCGGCACGGCTCTCGGCGGAGTATGGCGGTACTGGATACTGTCCGCACGCCCATTCCCTCTCTCTCTGCAGTTGCCACGCCAGACTCACGACTGCCAAGATCAAACGTAGCCCGTGCCATTGGGAACTCAGCCCATCGGAGGCGGAGCATCGTGAGTGGGCCAGAAAATAATATTTAAACAGGGTTGCGACTGCACACGTTGCGTGTCTCGATGACGCCAATTTGAAGCGGGCAGAGCTTCGCAACCCGGCGCCAAACCGGCACCTACTGCGAATTCGGCATCAGGAGCCATTCTCCGCCCAATCACTGTTTCTGATTTTGCCATTGGGCCCCGTGCCCATCAATGAAGTTACTGTGAAAAGCCCCTCGTCGCCACACTCTGGTGCCTGTTCGGATACACGGAGGGAGAATTCAGAATGTCCAAATTACTGGACAGCATGTCTTTCTGGACTTGTGGAAGGAAACCGGAGCACCCGGAGGAAACTGACACAGACACGGGTAGAACGTGCAGACTCCACACAGACAGTGACCCAAGCTGGGAATCGAACCCAGGACCTTGGTATTGTGAAGTAACAATGCTAGCCACTGTGCTACCGTGGTTATCATCATTAACCTGCACCCCTACCTTCTCCTTTATCTTTGATTTTCCAATTTTTTCATACAACTGAACCCCCCCCCACCCCGAAACTATTTAGTTTAAAGCCCTGTCTACAGCCCTAATTTTGCGATTCATAAGGACTCTGGACTCATTGTAATTCAGGTAATCAAAATAGCCCCCTCCTTCCCCAGTACTGGTGTCAATGTTCCATGAAATCAAACCCGTTTCTCCCACACCAATCTTTGAGCCAGGCAAAAACTGAAGACACGGCTGCCAGTGTTAGTGATTAAAATCGAGGACGAGCAAGAGGTCAGAATTAGCAGAGCAAGGGCAGCACGGTGACGCGGTGGGTTAGCCCTGCAGTCTCACGGCGCCGAGGTCCCAGGTTCGATCCCGGCTCTGGGTCACTGTCCGTGTGGAGTTTGCAAATTCTCCCCGTGTTTGCGTGGGTTTTACCCCCACAGCCCAAAGATGGGCAGGGTAGGTGGATTGAACACGCTAAATTGCCCCTTAATTGGAAAAATGAATTGGGTACTCTAAATTTAAAAAAAGAATTAGCTGAGTAGAGACAAATACACAGAGTGACCAACACCTCCGTATAGTGCACAATCAGAATTGTCTGATCCACAGCCAAGGCTTTGAGTAGATGGATGTGTGGGATTCTAGCAAAGGTCATGCTGCTTGTTTATTTTTTGTCAGACTTCATCTTGGAAAATCTTTCTTGCTAATCTTTGGTTCCCTTTCATCATTAAGTTTGAACTTAAAATGACCCCTGAAAAGAAAGCTTGCAGTGTTTCTGAGGCGTTTATCTTGCATGCAGTGGTCCTGTTATGGCCACTTACTGATCTCTGTTCCAACAGGAAACACAGACGTGAAGGTTGGGAGGTTCCTGCTGGCTGAAATTAAAACTGTGCGAGTGACAGCTGGAGAATCAGAAGATGGAGGAACTCATTACATCCTCATGTGGTGACATTGGTCTGTACAGGATTACATAGGAAGTTCAGCACAGAAACGAGTCATTCAGGTCAATCACCCGCACACAAGAAAAAAAGAAAAGAGCATCTTTTTTATTGCCCATATGGAGTTAATGTTGATGTTGTTTGTTAGTGTAGAACTAGTGACAGTGAGCCACCAGTCTGTCTCACATCTCTCCTTTCCATTGACTTCTATGGTCTTTCTCCTGGGCTTTGCTCACAGCTGCACCTGGGATATTCAGGGAGACGTTGGGGGCAATTTAACTCTGCGTTGCGCCTGGCGTGGATCTGGGCATGCTGGTTAAATAGCGGGAAAAGCCAAAATCGAGATTCGCACTGGAAGCGAATCAGTTTGCTGGCCCGCTCCCGGGGCGCGGTTTTACTGGATAGGAACAAAGTCCCATAGCGAGCGCGTTTAACCCCGTTTTTCCTGGCGCACACAGGAAACACATGGCTACAAAATGCTACCCGCGTTTGATTAGGGGGCCTCAGCGGGCAACAGATGGCTGAGGCCGCACATCGCCCCATTTTGTGTTCTGAGGAGCTCTGCTCACCGGATGTCCTCAGTGTAGTGAGAGATCGGGACACCATTTTAAAATGGCGTCTCAGTCTCCAAGGCTCCTGAAGCAATCCCCGACACCACCAAGCCTTCCAACACCCACACAGGGCACTCCCAGCCCAAGCCCTGCACAAAAAATGCCAACTTGACACATTGGCAGTGCCAACCTGGTCATGCCCTTGCCAGCTGGCAGTGCCATCTGGGTACCTTGGCAGTGCCAGGCTGGCATCCAGCTAGCAGTGCCAGGGTGCCCATGTAGCACCAGCAGTGCCAGGGTACCACCCTGCCCAAAGGACATGCACCTCAGTGTCTCCAATCCCCTGTGAGGACTCCCACAAGTGTCATTCCACCTGATCATCGCTTGTGGAGACAAGTACTGAATGGCACTCACCCAAGATCTCTGAGGCAAAGGAGATTGACCCCACGCCTCAGGTAACTTGGGAATCTGCACATTAAAGTGAGACTATCTGTCTCACTTTAATGTTTGCAGATTTTCTAAAAAGTGATCCCGCTCACAATGCGCGTAATTCATCACAACGTCTTGTGAGATCGCGTTAGACCTTGTGAAGGGTCTCCCGGCTTTTATCGGCTATGCTGCACCATGACAAACTGCCCTTCGGGCACAGTGTGGGCGTAAAATCGTGCCCCATATGGTGAGTTCCAGATCACATCCAAATTTGGCAAGCCTATCATTAGCCCTCATTTGTAATAATTTGCCGTGTTAATGTACGCCTACTTGTGACAATAATAAAGATTATATTATCTTGTTAGCGGCAAGACGCTGAGGCACGAGTCTGGCCAATCAGAAGGCGAGACAGCTAGTAATTGCGAAATGCACTATGTACCATTAAATTCTAGACACTGAGAAAGCTCCTTGCGTGACTGCACTCAGATAGCGAATGGGTTATTGCTCCAATCTCTTTACCAGGCCCTGTACTGATATTGTGCAAAGGATTTTGGATGAGTTTTCCCAGGCCCACAAAGGATGGAAGGGAGTGTGCTCTGGAGAGCCAGGTGTGGACATTTCGATTGAGTTGCATCAGGCTGTCTCCGTGATTTGTTCCCATCACCGTGTGCTTTTCCTGGAGGTGGATTCCCGGCAACGGCACTTACCTACCTTGTAGCAGCAGGCAGCCAATTAGGGTACTAATAGAGCAATCAGTCCCTATTCTGGCAATATATTGAAATTTTATGACTGTCCGGATTCCGGCAATGCAGCACAGGTGCTGATTTATTTACAAGACCATCTTGTTTTTGCCCATCCCGAAGTGAACTGAATGACTTGCTTGGCCTTTTCCAAACACAATTAAGAAGCATTGCCTTGGACCTGGAGTCTCATATAGGCCAGATCAAGTAAAGGCAGCAGATTCCATCCCTTAAAGGACGTTAGTGAACTAGATGGGGTTTTTGGAACAACTGATATTCCATGGTTACCGTTACTGAGACTATCTTTCAATTCCAGATGATCAATTGAAAGAATTTAAATGCCACCAGCTGTTGTGAGATTTGAACCCAGGTCCTTAGAGCATTAGCCTTTGGCATCCAGTCTGGTGACATTACCACTGCGTCACCACCCCCCCCAAACATCATAGGAGGATGCTCCAAGATGCAACATGATTCCAAGTCAGGGTGGTGAGTGACTTGGAGGGGAACCTCCAGGTGGTGGGGTTTCCAGGTATCTGCAGCTTTTGTCCTTCAAGTGGTAGTGATCATGGGTTTGGAAGGCGCTGTCTCAGGATCTTTGGAGAGTTACTTGCCAAGTAGATGGTACACACGGCTGCCATTGTTCGTCGGTGGTGGAGGGTTTGAATGTTTGTGGAAGGAGGAGCAATCATGCGGGATGTTTTGTCTTGGATGGTGTCGAGCTTCTTGAGTGTTGTTGGAGTTGCACTCATCCAGGCAAGTGGAGAGTATTCCATCACACTCCTGACTTGTGCCTTGCCGATGTTGGACAGGCTCTTGGGAGGTCAGGAGGTGAGGTACTCACCATAGGATTCCGAGCCTTTGACCTGCTCTGATAGCCACAGTATTAATATGGCTAGTCCAGTTCAGTTTCTGAACAACGGTAACCCCAGGATGTTGATAATGGGGGATTCAGTGATGGTAATGTCATTGAATGTCAAGGGGCGATGGTTAGATTCTCTCTTCTAGGAGGTGGTCATTGCCTGGCACTTGTGTGGCGCGAATGTAACTTGCCACTTGTCAGCCCAAGCTTGGATATTGTCCAGGTCTTGCTGTATTTGGACACGGACTGCTTCATTATCTGAGGAATCGCGAAAGGTGGCCAGGAACCCTACCCAGTCACTGTGCTGATTGGTCCCCCCGAAATTGGAAGCTGCCCGTTATCCGTAATTGGTCGGGCCCCCAAAAGTGGCTTCTTGTGGTCAGTGCTTCCAGGTTCCCATGCCGGGATAGTGACCCACCAGGGAATTGTTGTCTCTTTATTTTTCTCTCTGTTCTTTTATGTGTATATCTGTGCTGTCTCTTGTAACAGATGGTGTGAAGGACTCAGCCATCAGAGCAGATTTGGCCACTGGCAGCAATTTACAACTTGTTTGTTTGTTTTTCTGTGAGAGGAGCGAGGAGCATATGTTACAATGTTGGACAAGGTGGCAAATCTCCAACACTCCAACCACATTGTACATCATCAACTGTGAGACTCAATCAAATCAATGGACACTTGCAATGTTGCCGTGGGCGATAGTTGTGTGTCTGAGTTTATGTTAGCGAGTGAGTGAGCGACAGTGAGTGAGTATAACTGATCGAGGAAGGGAGGGAGTGAGGTAGAGAGGGAGTGAGTGAAGGAGAGAGAAAGTGAGGGAGAGTGAGGAAGAGGCAGAGTGAAGGCACGAGGAAAGAGAGAGAGAGGAACAGGGAGAAAGAGGAAAAAATGTGATCATCGGATGTGGGTGTCGCTGGCTGCGCCAGCATTTATTGCCCATCTCTGAAGGCATTTAAGAGTCAACCACATTGCTATGGATCTGAAGTCACATGTAGGCCAGACCAGGTAAGGACAACAGATTTCCTTCCCTAAGGGACATTAGTGAACCAGGTGGGTTTTTAAGACAATCGACAATGGTTTCATGGTCACCTTTAGACTTTTAATTTGTATTGAATTCAAATTTCCCTTCTGCCATGGCAGTATTCGAATCCGGGTCCCCAGAGCATGACCCACCAGACACAGAGAGAATGTGCAAACACAACACAGACAAGTGACCTGGGGCCAGGATCGAACCTGGGTCCTCGTCGCCATGAGGCAGCAGTGATAACTACTGCGCCACGGTACTGCCCTCAATCTCCATCCAATTCACTCACCATCCTAACTTGGAAATATATCATCGCTCTTCCACTGTCACTGGGTCAGAAACCTGGAATTTCTCCCTGAGCACTGTGGGCGTACTTACACCACACGGACTGCAGCGGTTCAAGAAGGCAGCTCACCACCACCTTCTCAAGGGCAATTGGGGATGGGCAACAAATGCTAGCCTGGCCAACGATGCACACATCCTGAGGGCAGATAGAAGAATGATGGAGAGGATCTGACTTTCTCACGGTCATCATGCACAGGTGAGAGGTGAAGCGTTTACAGGTGGTCATGTGAGAGCACGTGGGTGCAGGACCAAACAAGGACAGAGTCCCAGAGATGGGTCAGGAAAAAGAGAGGAAGGTGAGGATGGAGCACTGGTTAATCAGTAGAATGCTGCAACGAGACTGTCAAAGGCAAGGTTGCCAAGCTACTGGTCCTGTCATAAAGGATGCTGTTGTTAACTGCTACGTGTACTCTCCATGGTGTAAGCAGAGCTGAAAGACAGATGGCAACCCCCAGGTAGTGTTACATAGGGTTGCCAACCTTGGCTGGATGTATTCCTGGAGGTGACTTCTCACCCCCTCACTTCTGCATGGTCACCCAACCATGTTCAACAGGAGCTTTTAAGGGCAAATTTTTAAAAAAACACAATTTTCTTGAGGATATTTCTTCCGAGAACCACTCCTATCACCATCCCGGAGATTAATCTTTAATTCCACAGGAATCCTGGCAACTCCAGTGGGAAGTGCGAACACGGGACTGCGTGGCAAGACATCCAATATGCCGAGTGAGAAAATTGGATTGGCAGTTTACCAAACAAATTCCACAAAACTGTGTGTTTTATTTCAGAAGCAAATTAGGAACAACTGTGATACAACAAGGGGATGTTTGGTAAGATGCGTACTTTACAAACACTAAAAGGAAAAAAATAATTTTTTCTGTCAGTATTTGTTCTGTTAAGTGATTCAAAGCTTGCATTTTTCGTTCACTTAGTTTGCAGCTGCTATGATGTAAGTCACAGTTTAGCAGGTCAGAATGTTCTGGACTCAAATCACCCTCAAGAAGACTTGAGCATAAAAGCTAGGCTAACATTCGTGTACAGTACTGAGCGAGGTGCCGCAATGTCAGAGGTGCCGTTATATCGATGAGATGTGAAACAGAGGCCCTTGGGTCTATTTCAAATACAATAGTCCAGGACAAAGCAGCCTACTTGGCTTCCACAAACATTCATTGCCTCCATCACTGACGCATAGTAGCAGCAGCGTGTACCATCCGCAAGATGCACGGTAGGAACTCGACAAGTCTCCTTAGGCGGTAACTTCTAAACCCACACCACTACCATCTAGAAGGGCAAGAGAAGCAGATACCTGGGAACACCACCGTCACCTGGAAGTTGACCTCCAAGTCACACAGCCTGACTTGGAAGTATATCACCTTTGCTGTCACTGAGACTAAATTCTGGAACTCCCTCCTTAACAGCACTGTAGGTGTTTCTACACCACATAAGACCATAAGACATAGGAGCAGAAATGGGCCATTCAGCCCATCAAGTCTGCTCCATTCAATCATGGCTGATATATTTCTCATCCCCATTCTTCTGTCTTCTCCCCACAGTCCCTGATCCCCTTATTAATCTGCCTCTGTCTTAAAGATACTCAATAATTTAGCATCCACAGCCTTCTGCGGCAAAGAGGTCCACAGATTGACCACCCTCTGGCTGAAGAAATTGCTCCTCATCTCAGTTTTAAAGGATCATCCCTTCAGTCTGTGGCTGTGCCTGGAAAAGGACTGCAGTGGTTCAGGAAGGCACCTCATCACCACCTTCTCAAGGACAATTAAGGGTAGGCAATTAATGCTGGCCTAACCAGCGACGCCCACATTCAGTAAATTAATAAAAAAGATCAGGTGAATTCTCCTATCGTGTTCTGGGCAATCATTACCCATCAACCAACATAAACAACAAATAGATAGCTTGAACCAATATCGTATCGCTGTTTGTGGGATCTTACTGTGCCCAAATCTGGTTGCTGCGTTTCTGACATTGCAACAGCGACCGCATTTCAGAAGTACTTCATTGGCACTCTGAGACATTCTGAGCCCCTGCCAGCTTTGACACAAATACAAGTCCTTCACTTTGAAAATGAAACCCACAAGCAGTTAAACCCCAAATCATTGTGCTGCATCCTAGCTGAGCTCATTGTCGAGCATTTCCTATCAGGTTATTAGAAAAGCAATCTCTCCTTGCTGGATTCTCTGAGTAGATTGTACTTCTGGAGCGCTGCGTTGAATCATCTCATGCACACAGGCAGTTTAAATCATTCCTTTGCTTATGAAAGCTATTAAAGCAGAGTGAATGGCTCCTCTGCCCTTAAGGTCAACGCGAAGCCTCTTAGGAGAAGGTGACAGGAAAGAAAAGCAAAATATCATTCGTACAATGGCACACTTGGAGGTACGGTTAACAAACAAAATGCCAGTTCATCCCCTCGTCATCTCTTGAATTATTTCCTAATGCTTCCGCCACATCAGAGCCACAATTAGAGTTTTGAATTTTTAGGGCCTTATAGGGGTGAAGATTGACTGTGGGAGATTTTAAATTGCTTCATTTCATTGCCTTCATTTCTGCCATCTGTCTGATTCTTGTGTAAGAAGTGTATCAATTCTGTATAATTTCCCATTAGGCTAGTCCCACCTCCTACCACTGCATTCAGCAACAAGGATAGTGAGAACGTTATTTTTTTTGTTGAAATCAAATTCCGTTAGTGTGAACGCAGCATATGACATTATCTAAGTAGTTGATGTTGCTCCATCCTTGCAATCTCTGAATAAAAAGCCTGCTGACCCTCATACAGAAGTCAGCTCTCCTCTCCAGCTCCTCATCAATCTCCGCAATGGCAACTGCTGCCACCTATTCTTAAGAGTATCCTTGAAATTAGGAAAATCACTTCAAACGATTGAGGGAACTAATTGTCCTCTGAGTCAGTGCGTTGAGAAGCATTCTGATCACAATCCACAATGGAGGACATGGGCAGAATATTTGTTCTCTGAATCTTCCTCCCCTCCCCCAGCCAATTATTATATCATCCATGGAAGGTTTTCCATTGCTATCTGTCCTTATTTCTACGGTAGTTCCTCCAGCTCTACCACTCTCTCAGTGTCCTCGGTGTAAAAACTGAACCCCCACCCACCCTTTGTCCAAAGAGCATATAGGGTTGGATGTTGAACTAATGAACAGATGACTCGCTCCTAAATATTGCAGAGGCTGCCACATTGACTTATTTTGGGTGTTTGCTATCAGCCCAGGGAAGATCAAATATCGCAAACCTGACAGTGCTCATATAAAACATATTTACGAAACATCAGTAGAATTAGGAAACCACTTTGAGCACTTGACTTAATTAAAAGTAACTGCTTGTGTTTTTACCTCCAGACAGAAAGCTTTAATTCACATAATAACACAGCACAGCCCATTCAGCCCATCGTGTCTGTGCAATATCTTTGAAAGAGCTATCCAATTAATTCCGTTCCTGTGCTTTCTCCCCATCGCCCCGCACATTTTCCTCACCAATTCCCTTTTGAAAGTGACTGTTGAATCTGCTTTCCTTTCAGGAAGCATGTTCGAGGTCGCTACTTGCTGCGTAAAAAGATTTCTCTTTATTATCTGTCCATTTGTTCTATTTTCCAATGGTTACCAGCCATATTAATACTGTGGCTACCAGAGCAGTTAGAGGCTCGGAATCCTGGGATGGGTAACTCACCCCCTGACTCTCCAAAGCCTGTCCACCATCTACAAGGCACAAGTCAGGAGTGTAATGGAATACATTCCACTTCCCTGGACGAGTGCAGCTCCAACAACACTCAACACCAACATAAGCTTGACACCATCCAGGACAAGGCAGCCCGCTTGTTTGGCACCCCATTCACAAACATTGATTCCCTCTGCCACTGACCGCCATGTGTGCTATTTACAAGACGCACTTCAGGAATTCATCAAGGCTCCTTAGGCGGCACCTTCCGAACCCATGACTGCTGCCCTGTAGAAGAACAAGGGTGGCCGACACGAGACTTCCGGTTGCGGCTATGACTAGCTAAGCCGCACATTTGGAAGCTCCTGCAACAAAGGTGTTTTTGGGCCAATTGGAGGGCCCCAACGGCGCTGAAAAAACGAATCCCGGTGGGGGAAGGTCCCCTGAGGAGAACTAGACCGATTTTATGGTCGGTACCCGGAGTGGAGCGGCAAGAAAAACGGCAGCAGCTCCCCAAAAAAAGCGGGGGAAGAAAATCAAAATGGCGGCCGGCGGTGCACCGGAGGAGTGGAAGAAATGGGCGGAGGAGCAGCAGGCCGCTCTCCTCCGTTTTTTCACGGAGATGAAAGTGGAACTCTTAGAGTCCATGAACGCGACGGCCACCAGGTTGGTGGGAGCCCAGGCGATCCAAGAGGCGTCGATTAAAGATCTGCAGCAGGAGATGGCCGCGAGGGAGGAGGAGGCCACAGTCATCGGGGCAAAGGTGGAGGTGCACGAGGCACTCCACATGAAGTGGCAGAGCCGCTTCGAGGAGCTGGACACTCGGATGAGGAGGAAAAATTTGAGGATCCTGGGCCTGGAAGAAGGCCTGGAGGGGTCGGATCTCCCGGGATATGTGGCGGAGATGTTGAGCTCCCTGATGGGGGAAGGGGCCGGTCCGGCGCCCCTGGAATTGGAAGAGGCATACCGGGTCATGGCCAGGAGGCCTAGGGCAAACGAGCCCCCGAGGGCGGTGCTGGTGCGGTTCCAGCGGCTAAGTGATCGAGAGAAAGTCCTGAGGTGGGCTAAAAGGGAGAAAAGCAGCAAGTGGCAGAACTCGACGGTAAGGGTGTACCAGGACTGGAGTGCGGAGGTGGCAAAGCGGCGGGCCCGGTACAACCGGACAAAGGCGGTGCTACACGCGAAAAAGATCAAATTTGGAATGTTGCAACCGGCGCGCTTGTGGGTCACCTACAAGGACCAACATCATTATTTCAAGTCCCCAGAGGAGGCCTGGACCTTTGTACAAGAGGAAAAGTTGGACACGAACTAAAACCTGGGAGCACCGGCGGTCGTAGCCGCCGGGGGACTCTGGATTGTGCAAGTGGCCCTTTTCTTTTTCAGGCCAGGTCGGAACTGGGTAACAGTTTCGTGGAGTGTTTGGGGTGTTTTTTCTCGAACGGTTGACTTTTCTGAATATTTTGAAGGTTTCGAGTTGTTGGGTGTTTCTGTATATTTGTACTGTTGAAATCTCTATTGTGGGTCGTTGGCTTCTTATGGGGTGTTTTTTCCCGTTTCCAATTTCCCTTAGTTATTTACCCCTCTTACCCTTTTTCTTTGGGTGCTTGGGGGGGTTTTTTGTTCTTTTTTTTCTTTTCGGGTTATGGTTATCTGCGGTTATTTATACTGTTTGATGGAGGGTGATGGTTGGGCACACTGTTAGTTGATAGTTAGTTAATTATTTTGTTATTTAAGTATGTAGTTAAGTATTTATGTATTTAGTTGCCATTGGGTATTTGTATTTATATCGTTAAGTTGGGGAGACGGGACGGGGGGGAGCGGGTTGACTATGCGGGTCTTTCTCGGGGGTTTTAAGGGGATCTTTCACGGGCGCAGATGGGGTGAACCGGGAGGAGTCGGAATGTGGCAGGAGCAGCCGGGTCAGCGGAGACCAGCTGACTCTCGGGAGTACGATGTGGGGTACATCGCGGCTAGGAGGGGTCCTAGCCAGGGGGGGGGGGGGGGGGGGGAAGGGGGGGGGGACTGGGGGGGGACACCGGGTTGCTGCTAGAAAGACCAGGGACGAGAAGGGGAGAGCCGGGGGGGGGGTGGGGGGGGGGGGCCATCGCTATGGGAAGCGGGTCAGAAAAGAAGGGATGACCCGGGGCGAGCAAGGGACAAGACATGGCTAATCGACAGGGAGTAGGGACGGGTCGCTCTGCGACCCGATTGATCACGTGGAACGTAAGGGGGCTGAATGGGCCGGTCAAAAGATCAAGGGTCTTCTCACACCTGAAGGGACTGAAGGCTGATGTAGCAATGCTGCAGGAGACTCATTTGAGGGTAGCAGATCAGGTCCGCCTGAGAAGGGGGTGGGTGGGACAGGTGTTCCACTCAGGCTTGGATATCAAGAACCGGGGGGTGGCGATTTTGGTGGGAAAGAGAGTGTCGTTTGTGGCGGCAGAGGTGGTGGCAGACAAGGAGGGCAGGTACGTGATGGTGAGGGGTAGGCTGCAGGGAGAGAGTGTGGTACTGGTAAATGTGTATGCCCCGAACTGGGACGACGCGGGTTTTATGAGGCGCCTGCTGGGCCTCATCCCGGGACTGGAGGCAGGGGGCCTGATCATGGGAGGGGACTTTAATACGGTGTTAGACCCTGGGCTGGATAGATCGAGTTCCAGGACGAATAGGAGGCCGGCAGCGGCAGAGGTGTTAAGGGGGTTCATGGAGCAGATGGGAGGGGTAGACCCATGGAGATTTGGTAGGCCTAGGGCGAGGGAGTATTCTTTTTTCTCCCACGTCCACAGAGTGTACTCTAGGATCGATTTTTTTCGTATTGAACAGGGGGCTGATACCGAGAGTGCAGGACACGGAGTACTCGGCCATTGCGATATCGGACCATGCACCACATTGGGTGGACGTGGACATGGGGGAGGCGCGGGACCAACGCCCGTTGTGGCGCCTGGATGTAGGGCTGTTGGCGGACGAAGAGGTGTGCAGAAGGGTGAGAACGGGCATTGAGAACTATCTGGGTACGAATGACACAGGTGAGGTGCAGGTGGGGACGGTCTGGGAGGCCTTGAAAGCAGTGATTAGAGGAGAGCTGATCTCCATAAGGGCACACAGAGAGAGGAAGGAGAGGCAGGAAAGGGAGAGGCTGGTGGGGGAGCTCCTAGAAGTAGATAGGAAATATGCGGCGGCGCCAGAGGAGGGGCTATTAAGGGAGCGGCGTAGCTTGCAGGCCAGGTTCGACCTACTGACCACTAGGAAGGCGGAAATGCAGTGGAGAAGGGCGCAGGGTGCGGCGTATGAGTACGGGGAAAAGGCGAGCAGGATGCTGGCGCACCAGCTTCGTAAGCGAGATGCAGCCAGAGAGATTGGGGGAGTGAGAGAGAGGGGTGGGGATGTAGTGCAGAAGGGGCAAGAGGTGAATAGGGTCTTTAGGGACTTCTATAGGGAATTGTATAGGTCTGAACCGCCGAAGAGGAGAGGGGGAATGAAGAACTTTCTCGACAAATTGGGGTTCCCAAAGGTACAGGAGGAGCTGGTGGAAGGGTTGGGGGCGCCGATAGAGCTGCAGGAGCTAATTAAAGGGATAGGCCAGATGCAGGCGGGGAAGGCGCCGGGGCCGGATGGGTTCCCGGTGGAGTTTTACAGGAAATTTGTGGACTTGGTGGGTCCAGTGCTGGTGCGAGCCTTCAATGAGGCGCGCGAGGGGGGGGTTCTGCCTCCAACAATGTCGCAGGCCCTGATCTCCTTGATTTTGAAGCGGGACAAGGACCCGGTCCAGTGTGGGTCCTACAGGCCTATCTCCCTCTTAAATGTAGATGCCAAGCTGTTAGCAAAGGTCCTGGCAACCAGGATAGAGGACTGTGTGCCAGGGGTAGTCCATGAAGACCAGACGGGGTTCGTGAAGGGACGCCAACTTAACACAAATGTCCGGAGATTGTTAAATGTGATTATGATGCCAGCAGTGGAAGGGGAGGCGGAGATAGTGGTAGCGCTGGACGCGGAGAAGGCATTTGACAGGGTGGAGTGGGAATACTTGTGGGAGACGTTGGAAAGGTTTGGGTTTGGGGAGGGATTTATCAAGTGGGTAAAACTGCTCTATTCAGCTCCGATGGCAAGTGTGGTAACAAACGGGAGGAGGTCAGAATATTTTGGGCTCCATCGAGGTACTAGGCAGGGATGTCCCCTATCTCCCTTACTCTTTGCATTAGCGATTGAGCCGTTGGCGATGGCACTGAGGGGTTCAGGGGGGTGGAGAGGACTGACAAGGGGAGGGGAGGAACATCGGGTCTCGCTCTATGCGGATGATTTGTTGTTGTATGTGGCAGACCCGGAGGGGGGAATGCCGGAGGTAATGGGGATACTAGCGGAGTTCGGGGACTTTTCGGGATATAAATTAAATCTGGGGAAAAGTGAGGTCTTTGTAATACACCCGGGAGACCAAGGGGAGGGAATTGGGAGGCTCCCCTTCAAAAGAGCAGTTAAAAGTTTTAGGTATTTGGGGGTGCAGGTGGCAAAGAACTGGGGGACCCTACACAAGTTGAACTTTTCCAGACTGGTGGAGCAGATGGAGGAGGAGTTTAAGAGGTGGGACATGGTGCCGCTGTCGCTGGCAGGGAGGGTGCAGTCAGTTAAAATGACGGTCCTCCCGAGGTTCTTGTTTTTGTTCCAGTGTCTGCCCATCTTCCTCCCCAGGGCCTTTTTCAAGAAGGTAACGAGTAGTATCATGGGGTATGTGTGGGCACATGGCACCCCGAGAGTTAGAAGGGTCTTTTTGGAGCGGAGTAGGGATAGTGGAGGGCTGGCGTTACCCAACCTTTCCGGATATTACTGGGCGGCAAATACATCGATGGTACGAAAGTGGATGATGGAAGGGGAGGGGGCAGCCTGGAAGCGCATGGAGAGGGCGTCCTGCGGCAACATAAGCTTAGGGGCACTGGTAACGGCACCATGGCCGCTCCCTCCCACGAGGTATACCACGAGCCCGGTGGTGGCGGCCACCCTCAAGATCTGGGGGCAGTGGAGGCGACACAGGGGGGAAGTGGGAGGTCTGATAGGGGCACCACTAAGAGGGAACCACAGATTTGCGCCGGGAAACACAGGAGGGGGATTCCAGAGCTGGCAGAGGGCGGGTATTAGACAACTGAGGGACTTGTTTATAGAGGGGAGGTTTGCGAGCCTGGGAGAGCTGGAGGAGAAATTTGGGCTCCCCCCGGGGAACACGTTCAGGTACCTCCAAGTGAAGGCATTTGCCAGACGACAGGTAGCGGGGTTCCCCGCGCTCCCCGACAGGGGGGTGAGTGATAGGGTGCTATCAGGGGTCTGGGTCGGGGAGGGGAAGATCTCGGACATCTATAAGATTATGCAGGAGGTGGAGGAGGTACCAGTAGAGGAGCTGAAAGATAAGTGGGAGTTAGAGCTGGGGGAACAGATAGAGGACGGGACATGGGCAGACGCCCTGGAGAGGGTCAACTCGTCGTCGTCATGTGCGAGACTAAGTCTCATTCAATTTAAGGTACTGCATAGAGCCCACATGACGGGGACAAGGATGAGTCGGTTTTTCGGGGGTGAAGACAGGTGTATTAGATGTTCGGGAAGCCCTGCGAATCATGCACATATGTTTTGGGCATGTCCGGCACTGGAGGAGTTCTGGAAGGGGGTGGCAGGGACGGTGTCGAGAGTGGTGGGGTCCAGGGTCAAGCCAGGATGGGGACTTGCGATCTTCGGGGTTGGGGTGGAACCGGGGGTACAGGAGGCGAGGGAGGCTGGAATATTAGCCTTTGCGTCCTTGGTGGCTCGGAGGAGGATCCTGATTCAGTGGAGGGACGAAAGGCCTCCGAGTGTTAACACCTGGTTAAACGACATGGCAAACTTCATCCAACTGGAAAGGATCAAATTCGCCCTGAGAGGGTCGGTGCAGGGGTTTTCCAGGCGATGGCAACCCTTCCTAGACCTCTTGGATCAGAGATAGAAACTGAGGCCATGACAGCAGCAACCCGGGAGGGGAGGGGAGGGCGGGAGGGGGGGAGGGGGGGGGGGGGAGGGGGGACAACGACGAAGGAAGTACGGTAGCGGCGGTGGCACGGGCAAGGCCTGCCCGAGGACGCTGCTAGAAATGATAAGTTGGTCTGACTGTCGGTTCGCCGGCGGGGGGGGGGGGGGGGGGGGGGGGGGGGGGGGGGGGGGGGGGGGGGACGCGCGGGTAGGGGGGGGGGGCGGGATTTTTTTTTTTTCTCTTTTTCTTGTTAAGTAGGGGGGTTTGACTTTGTTTTGTTATAATTGAAATGTAAATGTAGGGGGGGTTAAATGTTTGTATTTTGAAAAATTCAATAAAAATTATTTAAAAAAAAAAAAGGGTGGCCGACACATGGGAGTACCACCACCTGGATGTTCCTCTACAAACCTCACACCATCCTGATTTGGAACTAATAATAATCAAGTATTGTCACAAGTAGGCTTCAATGAAGTTACTGTGAAAAGCCCCTAGTCGCCACATTCCAGCGACTGTTCATGAAGGCTGGTATAGGAATTAAACCCACAATGCTGGCATTGTTCTGGTATTGCCTTTGCTTCGCTGTTATTGGGTCAAAATCTTGGAACTCTCCTTTTTTTAAAATTTAGAGTACCCAATTATTTTTTCCAATTAAGGGGCAATTTAGCGTGGCCAATCCACCTATCCTGCACATCTTTGGGTTGTGGGGGTGAAACCCACGCAGACATGGGGAGAATATGCAAACTCCACACAGACAGTGACCCAGGGCCGGGATTCGAACTAGGGTCCTCAGCACCGTAGACAGCAATGCTAACCACTGTGCCATCGTGCTGCCCCTGGAACACTCTCCTTAACGGAGGACTGCAGTAGTTGAAGAAGGCAGTTCACCACCACCTTCTCAGGGACAATTAGGGAGGTAAATAAATGCTGGCCTAGCCAATGAGGCTCACATCCCAAGAGTGAATGTAAAACAACATTTGCATGGTCTGGCTATTGACCCTCCTGTCGATGGAGCCATTTTAGTATTATTTATTGCAGCAAAACCCATCATCATTTTAAACCCCTTTATTAAATGTGCCCTTCACCTTCTTTGCTCGAACAATCCCAGCTTCCTTAGCCTGCCTATAAATCTGAAGTCCCGAATGTAAAACTGGCTAATTTTCTGCACATTCCCTCGAAGACCTAAGCTTCCTTCCTAACATGTGGTGACCAGAATTGGCCAATATACTCCATCTGAGCCTAACCAATGGTATTCCTTCATAACCACATATATTTTAAGAATTCTAAGGGATCAGACAACAGAGAGCAAGCAATGTATTTTTAAATGTATTTTATTTTTACAACCCAATGTGCATCTAGAAAAATGTCTAAGAAAGACCCATTCCTCCATGCATCCATCGATCTGTATCGTGGCCAAGAAGCCATGATGGCTAAAACTTTGGCAATTATTTTATTCATGGGAAGAAAACTTGGAGCACCAAGTTTCCTCATAAGCAGATGATCTCCTGGTGTATATTTCGGACCCAGTCAGGGGTTTGACAGGATCAAGGGGGTTTTGGGGGAGTTTAGCCTCTCTTCGGGGTATAAGTGCAACATGGGGAAAAGTGAAATATTCCCAATCAATGCCTGGGGACAGGAAAGGGGTTTGGAGAAGCCGCTGCTTCGGTTGGTAGGGATGAGTTTTCGTTATCTTGGGATACAAGTAGTGCGAAGTTAGGCCCAGCTGCACAATCTTCATTGCAGTGTTAATATAAGCTTCCTTGTGACACTAATAAAGATTATTATTATTATAAGTTGAATTTGGCATGGTTGGTGGAGGAAATGATGGCAGACTTGAAGAAGTAGGTTGTGCCACACTGTCGTTGGCTATTCAGATCCAGACGATAAAGATTATGGTGTTGCCAAAGTTTTTGATTGTGTTTCAGAACCTCCCGATCTTGGTGCCCAAATGCTTTTTTAGAAAGGTTAATGGAATAAGTTTGAGGTTCATGTGGGCGGGTAAAGTTCCACGGCCAGGAGGGTATTCTTGGAGAGGGATCGATGTTGAGTGGGGAATTAGTGTTGCTGGACTTGCAAAATTATTATTGGGCAGCAAACATTGCAATGGTTAGGAAATTGGTGGTGGAGGAGCAGTCGGTGTCAGGGCGGTTGGAGGTGGCCTTGTGTAAAGGGGCCAGTTTGAGAGCACTATTGTTGGCGCCCCTTCCGTTCTCACCGGCCAGGTACTACATGAGCCCAGTGGTGGTATCAGCGTTGAGTGTGTAGAACCAGTGCCTGCAGCATTTTATTTTATTTTTTTTAATAAACAATTTTATTGAGGTAGATTTTGGCTTTGTAAACAGTTACAGACATCAACAGAAAGAAAGCAAAAAAGGCAAAAATGTGCAAACATCCACATACATTCAATACTTCAATCGTAACATACTGCACAAGCCCGCTCCTCTCCCACCGGTACTACCCGCCATTTTATCCTGCCTTCTCTACTCTACCCCCCCCCCCCCCCCCCCCCCCTCCCACCCCATGCAGACGCTCACTCTCCCGCAAAGAAGTCAATAAATGGTTGCCACCCCGGGCAAACCCCTGTACAGATCCCCTCAAGGCAAACTTAATTTTTTCCATACCCAGGAAACTCAACATGTCCGCAAGCCACAACTCAGTCTTCGGGGCTTTGAGTCCCTCCATGCCAATAGTATTCGTCGCCGGGCTATCAGGGAAGCAAAGGCCAAAACATCGGCCTCTCTCTCCCCCTGGACTTCCGAAACCCCAAAAATTGCCACCCCGGACCCATCGCCACCCTTGTTTTTAGCACCCGGGACATGACGCCCGCAAATCCCTCCCAGTACCCCCTAAGCTTAGGGCATGCCCAAAACATGTGAACGTGGTTCGTTGGTCCTCCCGCGCACCTAGCGCATTTGACCTCTATCCCAAAGAATTTGCTCATCCGAGCCACCGTCATGTGGGCCCGGTGAACGACCTTAAATTGAATCAGCCTGAGCCTGGCACATGTCGCGGTCGAATTTACCCTACTCAGGGCCTCTGCCCACAGCCCATTCTCCATTTCCCCGCCTAGTTCCTCCTCCCATTTAAGTTTCAGTTCCTCTGTCTCGGACCCTTCCTCCCTCATGAGCACCGTATAAATATCAGAGACTCTACCCTCCCCTTCTTCCCCCCTAGAGACTATTCTGTCTTGGATCCCCATGGGCGGGAGGCGTGGGAAAGATGGGACCTGTCTACGAACAAAGTCCCGCATCTGTAAGTACCTAAAATCATTTCCCCTTACCAGCCCAAATTTCTCCTCCAAACTCCTCCTGCAGCATTTTAGAATGGAAGGTATGTCCCTATGGGTGCCGATTTGCTACCATCATAGGTTTGTCCCAGCAGAATTGGATGCGAGATTCCAGGGGTGGTGGCAGGCGAGGATAGAATATTTTAGGGATTTGTTTGTTGGAGGGAAGCTTGCAGACTTGGAGGAGCTGGAGGGAAGATAACAGTTGCCAAAGGGGAATGGGGTTCAGGTATCTGCAGGTTATGAGGAAGGAGGTGGCTTCATTTCTGATGCTGCTACCCAGGGTGCTGCAGGACCAACTTCTGTCCAAACATAAGCGGGCAAGGCCTCGGACAAATATGTGGAGCTGTTGAAGAGAGAGAGTGCCCCGATGGAAGTGGTTAGGCATAAGTGGAGGACGAGCTGGGTGGGGATTTGGGGACAGGAGTGTGGAGTGAGGCTTTGTGGAGGGTTCATGCATTCTTATTTTGCGCAAGACCAGTTTAAAGTGCTACACAGGGCCCACATGACGGTGTCCAGAATGGGTTGGTTCTTTCCAGGGGTGGAGGATAGGTGTGGGCAGAGTGCGGTGAACTATGTCCACATGTTTTTGCCGTCTTCGAAGTTGGGTAGGTTTTGTCCAGGATTTGCAGATATAATGTCGAAGATTTGGGGTTTAACAGTAGCTCCAAATTCGGAGGTGGCAATGGTATGGGGTATCGGAGGATCAGGGTGCAGGTGAGGAGAGAGGCCAATGTCTTTGCCTCCCTGATGGCCCGGAGACGAGTTTGTTGTGCTGTGCTGACGGGACCCGGAGCCGCCAAGTGGTGTAGGGGTGTGGATGAGCGAGTTGGCAGAGTTCCTGCACTTCGAGGGAATCAGGTTCAAGATCAGAGGTGCTCAGGAGTGCTGTTTGTCACCTTCTTTAAGATGTATTGAGTCGTCAGTGGGGGGTGTGGGGGGGAGGCATTTTCTGTTGGGGCTGGGGTCTATCTTAAAAGTTTTAAAAAGAGGGGGCAAGCCGCTGGGGTGGCAGTAGGTAGAATGGGCAGGGGGAGACTTCTGGGAGATGTGTAAGGTGGTTGTGGTGGTTGGTTTTTGCCGCAGTTGATTTCTGTTTTTCTTCTTTGTTATGTTTGAAAATGCCTCCAATAAAATATTTTTCAAAATAAAACTGGATCTTGGCTGCTCGTCTATCTCAATGCCATTTTTATGCATGCAACCCCTGCTTTGAACCTCATCGTCGGACCAAATTCTCCCATGGTGTGTTTGGCGGTGGGCGGGAGTGGATAATCGAGCAGGAGCTCAAATGTCGGAAACCCGACGGTGAAAATTCATGGAGCAATTCTGGCGGATTAATGATGGGTCGGTCTTCCCACTGGTTCGTGGCCTGAAAGTAATTTGCATCTCATGAATGCTCATTAAAACAGCTGCCCGCCGGCATTCTGTCAATCTTGTGTCATATCAGCCTTGTGACATTACATCCATCTCAAAGCCAATTGCTAACGAATGGCCTGACGAGGATGAGGAGGACTGAACAAGGAGCGGGGGGGCAAGGGTGAAGGCTCATGATGGCTTGCAGAGGGGCAAGGAGGTGGGTGAAGGAGACAAACAATGGAAGGCAGAGAGAAGACCGAGGGGAGCAAAGTTGGACCTGACAAGGTTGCTTAAAAAGTTCACAAACAAGGGAGTCAAAGTGATGCCACATTGTTTACTGGGAGGGAATGGATGAAGACTCCAGATGCGGTGGGTAGAAATACAAGTGGGGCATGGTATCTCATAGGTGATGGACCAAGGGGGAAGGTGGTTGTCTCGAGGAACGGATTTCCTCTTAATGCAGCTGGTCTTTTCCGTCTGGGTTGCTGAATGGTCTGGTGAAGACAGATGGGCTGGAGCGAAGTGATATGAGTGTGCTGGTCTGGTGTTTCAATATGGGGCCAGGATCTTTGAATCCGCCAGCTGACAGCGGGTGGATGAACCAGTTGTCGGCCTGCAGGTGACGGGAGGGGAACACACCTGTGCATAATTAATGAGTTTCCAAGTTGGAAATCTGGCTAATGGAAAGGCGCCACCGGAGCTGCCCATCCCCACACTTAGTCTCAAAATGGAAAAATTCTGTCCTATCTCAGGAGGGTATAAAATGGGGGAAGGAAGGGAAATCCTTTATAAATTGGGCTGATTCTCCATGTACAGTTTCTAGCTTCACTATAAGAAAGCTTTGTAAATGGTTAGGACTTATGGTACTAATCTTCACTCAGGTTGAAAAGTCAAAGATGTGCACCTGATTCCCTGATGACAGTGATCTGATCCCCATCCCCCTCTTCCTGCTGTTCTTCCCACACTCCACACCACCCATCCATCTCCATTACTTATCTGAAGGCAGCAACCGGTGAGGCAATTAAGCAGTCCAAAACTCAAAGCTCCTGAAGTGCATTATTGAATATTGAATGTTGAAAGGAGGCCTGGTCTTAATTTTTGGGCCTGTCTTGGAGCTCTCTCTTCAGGCACAGGTGAGTGTAGGTCCAACAATGGACCCTCGCTAATTTATCGTAAGATATGCTTCCTGACATCGTCCTTCAACGCTAATGTTTCTGGCTTTCTTCTTATTCGGGACTCCCGCTAACGGAAGTAAATAGTTTCCATTGATCTAACCTATCAAACTCTTTATAATTCTAAACATTGCAATTGAATCACCCCTCATACTTCTAAACTCAAGGGAAATACAAGACAAGTTGATATCTCATTTTAACCCTTTAGTCCTGGTGTCATTCTCCAAAACCAGACTCCAAAACTAATTTACCTTCCCTAGGCTTGGAACCTTGCAAGAGAGGCAGTGGGGTGTTGGCTTTATTAATGTTCCAGAGACCCAGGGTAATGCTCTGGGTAGCCGAGTTTGAATCCACCATGGCAAATGATGAAAAGTTTACTCAATAAAAGTCTGGAATTAAAAGTCTAATGGTGACCATGCAACCCACCTGGCTCAGAAATGCCCTTTCGGGAAGGAAATCTGTTGCCTTTACCTGGCTTGGCCTACATGTTACTCCAGATCCACAACAGTGTGGTTGACTCTTAAATGCCCTTCGAGATGAACAATGAATGTTAGCTCAGCCAGCAACACCCACATTCCAAGAAGAAATTATTAAAAATTTGTCTTTAGATTAAGGCAAAATCAACATCTATGGATTTGTGCAGATCAATATTGCGAGGTACTTTAGTCCATTATTTGACCATTGGTCACTGAAATGATAACAGAGTGAGCTGTAGCTGTAATTAATTCTTTGGGCAGGGCCAATGCAGGAGATTTGGCTCCAGTTAAGCTTATCCGTCCAAGTTTCTCACAACCTGCTGATAAAGCTTAATAGATGGGTAAATCGGACCATATCAGGCCAGGCACCTATTGTAAATTTACTTTTCATTCGCCAACTGCGCTTTATTTGTTTATCTTTCCACAGGTTAGCCATTAACTAAAGTACAAGGACCTCTTATCCTGAGCTTTGGCAGGTTGCAGTTTTATGACAATGAAACTATCTGTGATGCTGATTGATAGGAGTGAATTAGTGCCTCACACTTTGCCATTCCTGATATTACAAAACTTCGGCAATTTGGAAACAGAGAACCCACTGTTATGACTCCAGCTGAATGCCCCAAATCCCTGACATTGTATTAAAAAAGGAGACCCAGAAACGAACAACTTGGGGCAAGATTCACCAGCCCCCCAGAACACTGTTCACACCTGTCCTCCAACCAGAGAAGAAGCCACTCGTACCCTAGTCAGGTACACCCTGTGCACCACCTGGTGCCTGGATCAGGCCTAACCTCGCACATGAAGAGGTGAAGTTGGACTCTGTGAAGAGCCTCACTCCACACTCCGCACTCAAAGACCAAACCCAGCCCACTCTTATACTTCCTCTTTTCTTCCTCCAATGATGCTTCCTCCGTCGCCAAGATCTGCCCATACACATCCAAAATCTTGCCAATCCCCTTACTCAGCCAAGGCCAGGACCCCATCCATAAGCGAAGGTGACAGTACCAGGAGAAATGAAGGAAGCTGCTTACGTAAAAACCGCACACCTGGAAGCAGCTGAATATATTCCCTCTCGGGAACTGGAACTTCTCCAGCAACTCGTCTAGGCTGGCGAACCTACCCCCCCAGAAACATGTTCTAAACCTCACCAGCCCCTCCCTCTCCCATACCCTCAAAGATTAATCTAAGCCACACAGGACAAACCTATGGGGCTGGATTCTCCGCCGGCGGGATGCTCCGTCCCCCCCCCCCCCCCCCCCCCTCCCCCCCGCCGACTGCCTATCCCTTTGCAGAAACATCTTACGAAACCGGGGAATCTTATCAACCCAAACAAAAGTAAATATCAATTTATTAACCTGACAAAAGAAGGACTTGGGAAGAAAGACTGGTCGACACAGGAACAAAAACAAAAACCTCGGGAAAATTTTCCCGTCACCCTCTGTACCTTTTCGATTAAGATCAGAGTCTCACCTTTTGAAATCGGCCTTCACCCCATCCACTAGACTAGAAAAATTACATTAATGGAGCGAGGCCCAGTCATTAGGCCACCCGGATTCCCAGATAATGGAAGCAAGTCCTGGCCGGATGAAACGGCAGCCTCCCCAGATCTCCTCCCCTCCCCAGGGGGTTCACCGGAAAATATTCACTCTTGCCCAGATTCAGCTTGTACCCCGAAAAGGAGCCACGCCCGCTCGACTGGAGAACCACTGCAATATACAGGTGGCTCTGGCACATGGCTACATGTGAGATGGCAGCCCTGCCCTGGGCCTCGGCCACCACCTGCACAGAATGCTCCAGCCATTGTACATGTTGATCCATCGCCGCAACCCCCGCCCCCAAAGGCCACCACTGTGGACGCCACCCATGTAGTATTGGCCTTGGTGGCACGCATCTCAGTGGGTCTCACTTCTGTACCTGAGGCCGATCTCTACCCCGGCGACTGCCCTGTCCTCGGGCCCGCCGACCACATCCAGGGCCCAATGCTCTGCCGCCATAAGGGGCTGCAAGTCCGGCGGTCCCCCTCCAGTCTTCTCCCGCTTCCTGCAGGTATGAGCAGTCTTCTCCTGAGGGGAGGGGGATAAACAGAAAATGCACAGTGTTCGACTATCCGACGCATGCAGCCCAGGGGGTGGGGACGTGCTGGCTTCAGTGGCGAGGGCACACGGCCATTGCGGCCGGTATGGGTGCCAGCGTGCGGTGCAGGATGGGGATTCTACTGTCCTCCTGGTGGGGAGGTGTGTGTACGGGTGTGTGAGATGGGGGTTGGTGCCAGGGGCACAGTGATGCTCCCTTTCTGGACCGGTGTACAGGGTGGCTGCCTCGCCTCCACGGCGTCCAGGAAGGTTTCAAATTCGGTTGGTGAATAGTGGGGCCACGTGGCTTGCTGCCATCTTGTTGGCTGGGATGGTGTGGGTGGGGAGTGCAGTATGTATATGCGCCTGTAGCTTGTCAGCCTCCTGAGTGCCAATCACAAATGCGGCAAATCCCCCACCGTTTCTCATTGGAATCGATTGTGTTCCACACGGCGTAGGTGCTAGCCCGTCAACAGTCGCTGAATCAGCCCAGCTGCGGCGCAAGTTTTGCTGTAGTGCAGGTCCTCGAATCCTGCCCTGGTGTCAACACTTAGTCTCAGGAACGGAGAATCTCACCGCATATTTTCAAAAATAAAGGGTTGTCTCAACCAAGATTCCTGAGATTAAATCCTTGATTAGGGCCTGAAGCTCACAATTTAGTGACTTAGTAGCAAGAGTGTGAACAACTGAGACATGGCTGAATCCTAGGGCCTTGAATTCACCCAAATGATTCCATCCCCTGCTGAGTACATGTATATTTTTTAATATGTGGTGTCATACTCATGCAACATGAATTGATGAACTGTAAGTATGAACTTATAAAGTACAACCCTGAAACGGACACCTCCATGTAATGCAAAATGAGTTGAGAGGTCAGGTGATTGTTTTCCTTACCAATATACCAGGTTGAGAGCAAAGAGAGGTGGCAAAGTGGAGACACTAAGGGAAATGGCAGTAAACAGCTAAGACTATTAATGGCTGAAAAAACAGACACGGGTGGCAGAATAAGGAGCAGGGGGCAGGAAAACCCAGTATCATTATACAATCATATAAGATGCAGGACAGAAGGAGGCCATTTAGCACATGTTACCTGTGCTGGCTCTTTGAAAGAGCATTCTCCTCTCCAATTAGTCCCACTCCCTGGCTCTTATCCCATGATCCTGCAAATGTTTCCTATTCCAAACTATAGTTTCTCTGTTAAAAGTTACGATTTAATCTGCTTTCACCGCCCTTTCAGGCAGTGAATTTCACACTGTAACATCTTAGCACATTGAAAAAAATCTCCTCAGCTGTCCCCCTAGATCTCTATCAGCTATCTTCAGTTTATGTCATCTGGTCATGCTAATGGAACTATTTTCTTCTTATTTACCTCAAAGACAACCCCTTGTCATTTTGAACATTCATATAAAATCTCCCCTTAATTGCCTCAATGTCTCTCTGGTGATTCAAGGCAACGCGTGATGTCTGCAGTCCGGTGACATAAGTGAATTGGTTTATTTAATGATAGATAAACACATGGGAGGTTGAATTTCACTGCCTCGGCCTAGTGTTAACTGGGCGTTAATAACCTCAAAAATAGGGTCAGTGACCTTGCCACTCCCATTACTGTTGATGACGCAGCAAGCAGGTAATAGGGAAGGTAAATGCAATGACGGCCTTGATTTCAAAGGGAATGCAGAATAAAAATAGGGAAGTCTTTCTAAAATTTTGCAAGGCATGAGCAAGGGCACACCTGGAATATTGCAAATAGTTTTGATCCCCTAAGGGAAGAAATCCTTGATGTGGAGATGCAGGAAGATATCCTGCCTTTGGAATCAGTCCAGAGAAGGTTCGTTAGGTTGATCCTGGGTATGGAGGGATTTTCTCAGAGGGGAGATTGAATACGTTGAACCTTTATTCATTTGAGTCTAGAAGATTGAGAGGCAACCTTATTGAGACATATAAGATTCTCAGAGGAATAAGATGGGAAAGTGCAGTTGAGGATTACCATATCAGATCAGTCATGACCTCATTGATTGGTGGAGCAGACTTAATGGGCTGAATGGTCTATGTCTAATTGTCTTACAGTGAGCACCATTTTGAAAGAAACCTAGTACCAGGGGCTGAATTCTCCGTTTCAGGGACTATGTCCCCAACGCCAGAAAAACTGCCGTGAAAAGGCCACAAATTCACAGCCCTGCAGATGGTGAGCAGGGACCCGTTATGAATCTAGCAGCTTTAGCACTTCCAGGTCAGAGGCCACGCATGTGCATGGCGGTGGCCTCCAGTGGCCGCACTGTGCTCCATAGCGGACTCAGACCGCGGAGTTGGACCTCCTAAATAGGTCCCCAATCGGCCACGTGTCTGACCCGGACAGCCCGCCCAAAAATAGCCCAGTCCCGTATGAGGTCTCCCCCCGCCCACCGATCAGCCCACACGAGTATCCGAACGTCAGGACCATGAGTGTTCCATGCCGTCGGTAAGGGATACGCAGTGAGGCGTACTTCCTGGGTACGCCGCTTTTCGGGGCCCGGAGAATCGGGGAACCAGCACCAGTCACAATTCCATGCACAAAAGTGGATTCTCCGCCCCAGCACCGGATGCGGTTTCGATGTCAGGGTGCGGAGAATCCCATTCAGGTGATGAGTCTCTTTGACGATTGAGCTCGTACAACATAAATCTGACCCACATTGCCATTTCAACATGTTGCCAAGTTTCTCTAATCTCGCTTTATGAGGTAGACACCCCTGTGACTGGAGCTTTTCTTTGCATTAAGTTGCTCACATAACTTCCTTGTGTCTCATCAATCACAACTGAATGCGAGACCCAAGATACAGTCTAACCTGAGCAATGTAACAGTTGATCACTACCATGCCTGACTTAAATCCCAATGTGTGGCTCAGCATTCTATTAGCTTTGTGCGTTTTGTACTGCATTAGTTACAAGATGACATGAAACAACACTATCTTTACAAGATGCAGTATAATAGAACATAGAACATAGAACACTACAGCGCAGTACGGGCCCTTCGGCCCTCGATGTTGCGCCGACCTGTGAAACCATCTGAAGCCTATCTGACCTACACTATTCCATTTTCATCCATATGTCTATCCAGTGACCACTTAAATGCCCTTAAAGTTGGCGAATCTACTACTGTTGCAGGCAGGGCGTTCCACACCCCTACTACTCTCTGAGTAAAGAAACTGCCTCTGACATCTGTCCTATATCTATCACCCCTCAATTTAAAGCTATGTCCCCTCGTGTTGGTCATCACCATCCGAGGAAAAAGACTCTCACTGTCCACCCTATCTAACCCTCTGACTATCTTATATGTCTCTATTAAGTCACCTCTCAGCCTTCTCCTCTCTAACGAAAACAACCTCAATTCCCTGAGCCTTTCCTCGTAAGACCTTCCCTCCATACCAGGCAACATCCTAGTAAATCTCCTCTGAACCCTTTCCAAAGCTTCCACATCCTTCCTATAATGTGGTGACCAGAACTGCACGCAGTACTCCAGGTGTGGCCGCACCAGAGTTATGTACAGCTGCAGCATGACCTTGTGGTTCCGAAACTCAATCCCCCTGCTTATAAAGGCTAGCACACCATATGCCTTCTTAACAGCCCTATTAACCTGGGTGGCAACTTTCAGGGATTTATGTACCTGGATGCCGAGATCTCTCTGTTCATCTACACTACCAAGAATCTTGCCATTAGCCCAGTACTCTGCATTCCTGTTACTCCTTCCAAAGTGAACCACCTCACACTTTTCCGCATTAAACTCCATAATGCGACAACTTGCCAAGACTTCTGCAACAGCACCATCCAAATCTACAGCTTGTAACACCAAGAAGTACAAGGGCAGCATAGCAACACCACCACCTCCAGTTTCACCTTCAAGTCGCACGCCATCCTGTCTTGGAAATACATTGGCCATCCCTTCATTGTCTGGGCCAGATTCCTGGAACTCCGTCCTGCCAGCATTTTGGGTTTAAGAAGGTGGCTCATCCCCATCTTCTCGGGGCTAATTAGTGATGGGCAAAGTTCACTAGCCAAAAGCAGAATTGCCTGTGTTGCCATTAAAAGTGTGACAGCATCTAGCAGTGGCGAGGATATCGCAGACGTTAACAATTCCTTGTCGAGATTCTGTTAATGAGACTGAGATCTGGTGATTAATCTCCCACATTAAGTCATTCTATATTTGAATATGTCGGGATTAAGTTCTGACTGAATATAAATCATATTTAGAAGCACATCTGCATAATTCCATCTTATTTTTCACCCTTTGTCAATTGTCTTTCACCCCCTAACCCCCTCATCACTTTGCATTGACAACACTGGAAGAGCTGGGGAATACTTTTATTAAATTGTAAATCAGACTAAAATGTATCCTGTATTTCACTGTCAGTCATAATGAACAGAGTAATTATGAGGACAGGGACCCTTGTGATAGTGAGTCAGGTTTGATTGAATACATAATAGCTCATCAGAAGCAGACCTCCTCAGATCATTACAGCAGTTAATGGAGTCCCTTCATTGTCAGGGGGAGATCTTATAAGGGATTGATCATTGAAGAGAACCAAACACTGGGGGATTGTAAAATGTGAAGATAACAAATTAACAATCTGTTTTCACCCATTTCTAATCCCATTATTATTATTATTATTATTTATTTTCCATTTACAAACCATCCATTTATACCTCATTTACACGCCCCATATGAACCTCCATTTACACCTTTCATTTACACCCCCATTTACCACCCCCACTTCCACACTGCCCCAGGGTGTAAATGGACAGGATTAAGCTGTGGATTGCTAAATGGACTGTGCAGTAATCGAGTGGAGCATGATTAACGCCCTGAAAATTGTCTGTCTTCAAATTGTTAGGAAAACAAAGGTAGTTTTAAGAAATTTATATTTGTATCAGTAAATGCTGGAAATAAGGTATGGTTTTAAGTGGGTTTAGTTTCATGTTTCTGTGCCTGGAAGGGTAAAACCTTTAGTTGGCTTTATGCTGGACGAAGGCGTTTCCATGTGTCGGGGTTGATTTCAATTCCAGCTGTGATTCTATTGTGTTTAGATAGGGCTACAGCATGAAGAATAAATAGAACTAGCAGGGGTTTCTTACTGGAGGCCCTTGTTTGGATAAAAAAAAAGCTTTAAAGTTTTAGTTGGATTTGTTGGCAGTTGAAAGACTCGACAGGACAGGAGCGGCAAAGAAGTAGACTTCTTAAAGTACAAGTTACTGTCCAGATAACCTGGGAATTGAGACAGAAACAAATTCTTAAGATGACTGAAGTTTATAGAACAGAGACCAACATTGCTAGGGTGGCGACTGCAGTGGAGAGCCTGGTACACAGCGTTGGCACTGTGAGTGAAGGTGTCTAAGGTGTCGCGCAGTGGGTGACAGCCATGGCTGAGGGTCTTGGCAGAATGTCGACTCGCGGAGGGATGTCACCCAGTATCAGGCCGACTTCGATGAGGTTATGTGGGATATGTCCCGTTCTCAGATGGACAAGGCTGAGGCACTGTGGAGCTTGACCCAGTTGCAGGTGGCATGGCTGAGGTGTGGTAGAGCATCACTGAGGAGCATCACCGAGGGTGTCGACATGATGGTGTGACCATGGGGAACCGTCAGGGCTGGCAGAGCCAGATGATGCAGGGGAAGCTGCTGGATGGAACCCAGGGCCGAAGGGCACAAATCTGGAGGAGGGGCCACTGAGTGCCAACCTGGACCCCACCCATGGAGTGGTGAAGGTGGGCTCCAGCCCTCCTGGGTTCCACCCCTCTGATGAGGCCATGTCTCGCCGTCAGCATTCGGACCAGGATGGCACGGCTGTGTATGTGCCGCTGACAAGTGAACGGTGCCCTCCGGCCTCAGAGCCTCCAGGGGACGCCCGCCATGGGGCATCAAAGGCAATGGGACAAGGTAGGCAGCTGGCAGCTTCCACCTCAGATGGGCATCCTGGGGAAACATCAAGATGTACTGGTAGAGCTAGGAGGGCCAAGCACATTGAGGAGCACTGGGGGTACCGGGGAGCGTTGGATGGGGGGGTTGGGGATGGGGATTGGGGGGGGGGGCACCACCTGGAGTGGGGGATTGTACAGCATACTAAACTCCATTTTCACAGCCATTATGATGCCTCTGTCATTTTCTTCCGCAATGCAACCGACCTCCGGACCCTTTGTCCATCTCTCCTGGCACTCCCAGCCTCCGGCCGTGGACATGTCCCTGGAGCTGTATTCCATCCCCTAGGTGTTCGGATGTTGTGTGTGTGGTGTTGCCTCCCGCAGTGTTCAAGCACAGTGTCCAGGCATCAAGGTGTGTTTGGAATGCTTGGCAATGACTCCCACATGTTACATGGCCCACCCACCCATGGCAATCCACTTGGGTTGTGTGAAGTGCTCACTTAACCATGATTGGCAATTTCCTGTCGCCGAAAGCCTGCAGCCGATCAGCCAGAGGCCACAGTAGTCGGTGGGGGTATGGGTGGTGGATGGAGCAGAGGGACAGGGACAAGAGTTGCCCCCGGAATGGGTACACATGATCCAGGGGTTGGCATGGTGGTGTCGCGAGCAGTTGCCCCCTGTTGGCCCCCCCCCACAGTGCCTCCTCACCACCCCCCCCCCCCCCACCCCCAGGGAGGCTCACTGCGGAGGGTCCCCCAACCCCAACCAAGCTCCCTTCCCCCCCCCCCCTCAACTGGGGCAGAAAGCCCAGCAGCCCCGGGCTCTTTGTCTGTCAGATAAGATGGCTACTCACCTCCTCTGCTCCCCGGAAAAGCCCTTCCGCCAGGCTCATGTTTTGCAAAGGGTGTATTAATCGGCGCGAGCGTGACCACTTGCTGAGGAGGCGGCTGAATGTCGGGAGGCCATTGGATATGGGGTCGCTCTCGTTGATTGTATGGGAATGGGGCTTAAGTGGTGATAATTGGTTTCTCGCCACACTACGGCAAGATCCCAATTTCTTCCATTGGAGCAGGCTGGTTGCATGCAAACTGTTTGGTGCCCGGCGCAGACCTCGTTTTTGGCCACTCCCGCTAATCACTGGGCTCGTAACACTTGAGCTAGAGCGCAACGAGACAGGAGAATTGCGCCGTTTGTTTTCTTAATTCATTCCAGGGATGTTGATGTCACGGGTTAGTCCAGCATTTGTTGCCCGTTCCCAATTGCCGATTGGATTGGATTGGATTGGATTTGTTTATTGTCACGTGTACCGAGGTACAGTGAAAATTATTTTTCTGCGAGCAGCTCAACAGATCATTAAGTACATGGGAAGAAAAGGGAATAAAAGAAAATACATAATAGGGCAACACAACATAATTTTTAAAAGATTAGAACAAGTATAAATTAAGTAAGGGCAGCACGGTGGCCTAGTGGTTAGCACAACCGCCTCACGGCGCTGAGGTCCCAGGTTCGATCCCGGCTCTGGGTCAGTGTCCGTTTGGAGTTTGCACATTCTCCCCGTGTCTGCGTGGGTTTCGCCCCCACAACCCAAAAATGTGCAGAGTAGGTGGATTGGCCATGCTAAATTGCCCCTTAATTGGAAAAAATAATTGGGTAATCTAAATTTATTTTAAAAAAGTATAAGTTAAGTAAAAAGTGGATCTGTTGGGGAGAGCTCGCAGAGAGTCGCCTCGCTCTGGCGCCATCTTGGAATTTATTAATACTCCCTTTAATACTCCAATTAATACTCCCTTTGAAAAACATGAGCCTGGTGGAAGGGCTTTCCGGGGAACGGAGGAGGTGAGTAGCCATCTTTGCTCACAGGCAAAGAACCCGGGGCTGCTTGGCTGTCTGCCCCAGTGCTTGGCAGGGTGGGGGGGGGGGGGGGGGGGGGGGGGGGAGCTTGGCTGAGGGTGGGGGACCCTCCACAGTGAGCCGCCATGGGGGGGGGGGGGAGAGGAGGCGCTGTGGGGGGGGGGGAGGGTCAACCGGGGGGAAACTGCTTGCGACACCACCATGCCAACCCCTGGATCATGTGTACCCATTCCGGGGGCAACCCTTGTCCCTGTCCCTGTGCCCCACCGACCACCCACACCCCCACTGACTACTGTGGCCTCTGGCTTTCGGTGACAGGAAATTGCCAATCATGGTTAAGTGAGCACTTCACACAACCCAAGTGGATTGGCCCCCGTGGGTTGGCGGGCCATGTAGCATGTGGGGGTCATTGCCTAGCATCCCAATCACACCTTGATGCCTGGACTTGCTGCGCCAGTAAAGCTACGATTCATGTTGCATTACATTCACCCCCCCCTCTATCTGGCCTGGGTTTGCAAAATCGTACCAACTGTCCTGGCTTCAGACAATTCACACCTCTTTAACCTCTGATATCCCTCCCTCCAGTTGCTCCATTCTGACCTGTAGACTTAATTACCTGCAAGGACTTGCACTCAAAGTATCGTATTGCATCTTTGACTCAGTCTATATATATGTTTCTGGAACCCACCTCTTCATTCACCTGAGGAAGGAACAGTGCTCCGAAAGCTAGTGTTTGAAACAAACATGTTGGACTTTAACCTGGTGTTGTAAGACTTCTTACTCAGCGCCGGCCCTAGGGTTGCTGGCGCCCCGGGGGGGCCGAGGGGGGGGCGGGGCCGAGAGGGGGGGGCGAGGAGGGGGCGGGGCCGAGAGGGGGGCG